>NC_143036.1:63025000-63772500 GCF_057628025.1 Oncorhynchus mykiss
TATTGACCTAATGTCGACAGCACTTTTATTGACCTAACAAACAATACTTTTATTGACCTAACAGACAGTACTTTTATTGACCTAACAGACAGTACTTTTATTGACCTAACAGACAGTACTTTTATTGACCTAACAGACAGTACTTTTATTGACCTAATGTAGACAGTACTTTTATTGACCTAATGTAGAATACTTTTATTGACCTAACAGACAGTACTTTTATTGACCTAACAGACAGTACTTTTATTGACCTAACAGACAGTACTTTTATTGACCTAACAGACAGTACTATTATTGACCTAATGTAGACAGCACTTTTATTGACCTAACAGACAGTACTTTTATTGACCTAACAGACAGTACTTTTATTGACCTAACAGACAGTACTTTTATTGACCTAACAGACCTAATAGACAGTAATTTAATTGACCTAACAGACAGTACTTTTATTGACCTAATGTAGACAGTACTTTTATTGACCTAACAGACAGTACTTTTATTGACCTAACAGACAGTACTTTTATTGACCTAACAGACCTAATAGACAGTAATTTAATTGACCTAACAGACAGTACTTTTATTGACCTAATGTAGACAGTACTTTTATTGACCTAACAGACAGTACTTTTATTGACCTAACAGACCTAATAGACAGTAATTTAATTGACCTAACAGACAGTACTTTAATTGACCTAATGTAGACAGCACTTTTATTGACCTAACAGACAGTACTTTTATTGGCCTAACAGACAGTACTTTTATTGGCCTAACAGACAGTACTTTTATTGACCTAATGTAGACTACTTTTATTGACCTAACAGGCATTACTTTTATTGACCTAACAGACAGTACTTGTATTGCCCTAATGTAGACAGTACTTTCATTGACCTAACAGACAGTACTTTTATTGCCCTAACAGACGTTACTTTTATTGACCTAATGTAGAATACTTGTATTGACTTAACAGACAGTACTTTTATTGACCTAATGTAGACAGCACTTTTATTGACCTAACAGACAGTACTTTTATTGGCCTAACAGACAGTACTTTTATTGGCCTAACAGACAGTACTTTTATTGCCCTAACAGGCAGTACTTTTATTGACCTAATGTAGACTACTTTTATTGACCTAACAGGCAGTACTTTTATTGACCTAACAGCCAGTACTTTTATTGGCCTAACAGCCAGTACTTTTATTGGCCTAACAGCCAGTACTTTTATTGGCCTAATGTAGACAGTACTTTTATTGACCTAACAGACAGTACTTTTATTGACCTAACAGAACTAATAGACAGTAATTTAATTGACCTAACAGACAGTACTTTTATTGACCTAATGTAGACAGCACTTTTATTGACCTAACAGACAGTACTTTTATTGACCTAACATACAGTACTTTTATTGACCTAATGTAGACAGCACTTTTATTGACCTAACAGACAGTACTTTTATTGACCTAATGTAGACAGCACTTTTATTGACCTAACAGACAGTACTTTTATTGGCCTAACAGACAGTACTTTTATTGCCCTAACAGGCAGTACTTTTATTGACCTAACAGACAGTACTTTTATTGACCTAATGTAGACAGCACTTTTATTGACCTAATGTAGACAGTACTTTCATTGACCTAACAGACAGTACTTTTATTGGCCTAACAGACAGTACTTGTATTGCCCTAATGTAGACAGTACTTTCATTGACCTAACAGACAGTACTTTTATTGGCCTAACAGACGCTACTTTTATTGACCTAATGTAGAATACTTGTATTGACTTAACAGGCAATACTTTTATTGACCTAATGTAGACTACTTTTATTGACCTAACAGGCAGTACTTTTATTGGCCTAACAGCCAGTACTTTTATTGGCCTAACAGCCAGTACTTTTATTGGCCTAACAGCCAGTACTTTTATTGGCCTAATGTAGACATTACTTTTATTGACCTAACGTAGACAGTACTTTTATTGACCTAACAGACAGTACTTTTATTGACCTAACAGACAGTACTTTTACTGGCCTAACAGACAGTACTTTTATTGACCTAATGTCGACAGCACTTGTATTGACCTAACAGACGATACTTTTATTGACCTAACAGACAGTACTTTTATTGACCTAAGAGACAGTACTTTTATTGACCTAACAGACAGTACTTTTATTGACCTAACAGACAGTACTTTTATTGACCTAACATACAGTACTTTTATTGACCTAATGTAGACAGCACTTTTATTGACCTAATGTAGACAGCACTTTTATTGACCTAACAGACAGTACTTTTATTGACCTAACAGACAGTACTTTTATTGACCTAACAGACTACTTTTATTGACCTAACAGACCTAATAGACAGTAATTTAATTGACCTAACAGACAGTACTTTTATTGACCTAATGTAGACAGCACTTTTATTGACCTAACAGACAGTACTTTTATTGGCCTAACAGACAGTACTTTTATTGGCCTAACAGGCAGTACTTTTATTGACCTAACAGACAGTACTTTTATTGACCTTATGTAGACTACTTTTATTGACCTAACAGGCAGTACTTTTATTGACCTAATGTAGACTACTTTTATTGACCTAACAGGCAGTACTTTTATTGACCTAACAGCCAGTACTTTTATTGGCCTAACAGCCAGTACTTTTATTGGCCTAATGTAGACAGTACTTTTATTGACCTAACAGACAGTACTTTTATTGACCTAACAGACCTAATAGACAGTAATTTAATTGACCTAACAGACAGTACTTTTATTGACCTAATGTAGACAGTACTTTTATTGACCTAACAGACAGTACTTTTATTGACCTAATGTAGACAGCACTTTTATTGACCTAACAGACAGTACTTTTATTGACCTAAGAGACAGTACTTTTATTGACCTAATGTAGACAGCACTTTTATTGACCTAACAGACAGTACTTTTATTGACCTAATGTAGACAGCACTTTTATTGACCTAACAGACAGTACTTTTATTGGCCTAACAGACAGTACTTTTATTGGCCTAACAGACAGTACTTTTATTGCCCTAACAGGCAGTACTTTTATTGACCTAATGTAGACTACTTTTATTGACCTAACAGGCAGTACTTTTATTGACCTAACAGCCAGTACTTTTATTGACCTTATGTAGACTACTTTTATTGACCTAACAGGCATTACTTTTATTGACCTAACAGACAGTACTTTTATTGGCCTAACAGACTGTACTTTTATTGGCCTAACAGACGTTACTTTTATTGACCTAATGTAGAATACTTGTATTGACTTAACAGACAATACTTTTATTGACCTAATGTAGACTACTTTTATTGACCTAACAGGCAGTACTTTTATTGACCTAATGTAGACTACTTTTATTGACCTAACAGGCAGTACTTTTATTGACCTAACAGCCAGTACTTTTATTGGCCTAACAGCCAGTACTTTTATTGGCCTAATGTAGACAGTACTTTTATTGACCTAACAGACAGTACTTTTATTGACCTAACAGACCTAATAGACAGTAATTTAATTGACCTAACAGACAGTACTTTTATTGACCTAATGTAGACAGTACTTTTATTGACCTAACAGACAGTACTTTTATTGACCTAATGTAGACAGCACTTTTATTGACCTAACAGACAGTACTTTTATTGACCTAAGAGACAGTACTTTTATTGACCTAATGTAGACAGCACTTTTATTGACCTAACAGACAGTACTTTTATTGACCTAATGTAGACAGCACTTTTATTGACCTAACAGACAGTACTTTTATTGGCCTAACAGACAGTACTTTTATTGGCCTAACAGACAGTACTTTTATTGCCCTAACAGGCAGTACTTTTATTGACCTAATGTAGACTACTTTTATTGACCTAACAGGCAGTACTTTTATTGACCTAACAGCCAGTACTTTTATTGGCCTAACAGCCAGTACTTTTATTGGACTAACAGCCAGCACTTTTATTGGCCTAACAGCCAGTACTTTTATTGACCTAATGTAGACAGTACTTTTATTGACCTAACAGACGATACTTTTATTGACCTAACAGACAGTACTTTTATTGACCTAACAGACAGTACTTTTATTGGCCTAACAGACAGTACTTTTATTGACCTAATGTAGAATACTTTAATTGACCTAACAGACAATACTTTTATTGACCTAATGTAGAATACTTTAACTGACCTAAAATACAGTACTTTTATTGACCTAACAGACAGTACTTTTATTGACCTAAGAGACAGTACTTTTATTGACCTAACAGACAGTACTTTTATTGACCTAACAGACAGTACTTTTATTGACCTAACATACAGTACTTTTATTGACCTAATGTAGACAGCACTTTTATTGACCTAATGTAGACAGCACTTTTATTGACCTAACAGACAGTACTTTTATTGACCTAACAGACAGTACTTTTATTGACCTAACAGACCTAATAGACAGTAATTTAATTGACCTAACAGACAGTACTTTTATTGACCTAATGTAGACAGTACTTTTATTGACCTAACAGACAGTACTTTTATTGACCTAATGTAGACAGCACTTTTATTGACCTAACAGACAGTACTTTTATTGACCTAACAGACAGTACTTTTATTGGCCTAACAGACAGTACTTGTATTGCCCTAATGTAGACAGTACTTTCATTGACCTAACAGACAGTACTTTTATTGACCTAATGTAGACTACTTTTATTGACCTAACAGGCATTACTTTTATTGACCTAACAGACAGTACTTTTATTGGCCTAACAGACAGTACTTGTATTGCCCTAATGTAGACAGTACTTTCATTGACCTAACAGACAGTACTTTTATTGGCCTAACAGACGTTACTTTTATTGACCTAATGTAGAATACTTGTATTGACTTAACAGACAGTACTTTTACTGGCCTAACAGACAGTACTTTTATTAACCTAATGTAGACAGTACTTTTATTGACCTAACAGACGATACTTTTATTGACCTAACAGACAGTACTTTTATTGACCTAACAGACAGTACTTTTATTGGCCTAACAGACAGTACTTTTATTGACCTAATGTAGAATACTTTAATTGACCTAACAGACAATACTTTTATTGACCTAATGTAGAATACTTTAATTGACCTAACATACAGTACTTTTATTGACCTAACAGACAGTACTTTTATTGACCTAACAGACAGTACTTTTATTGACCTAACAGACAGTACTTTTATTGACCTAACAGACAGTACTTTTACTGGCCTAACAGACAGTACTTTTATTGACCTAATGTCGACAGCACTTTTATTGACCTAACAGACGATACTTTTATTGACCTAACAGACAGTACTTTTATTGACCTAAGAGACAGTACTTTTATTGACCTAACAGACAGTACTTTTATTGACCTAACAGACAGTACTTTTATTGACCTAACATACAGTACTTTTATTGACCTAATGTAGACAGCACTTTTATTGACCTAACAGACAGTACTTTTATTGACCTAACAGACAGTACTTTTATTGACCTAACAGACCTAATAGACAGTAATTTAATTGACCTAACAGACAGTACTTTTATTGACCTAATGTAGACAGTACTTTTATTGACCTAACAGACAGTACTTTTATTGACCTAATGTAGACAGCACTTTTATTGACCTAACAGACAGTACTTTTATTGGCCTAACAGGCAGTACTTTTATTGACCTAACAGACAGTACTTTTATTGACCTAATGTAGACTACTTTTATTGACCTAACAGGCATTACTTTTATTGATCTAACAGACAGTACTTTTATTGGCCTAACAGACAGTACTTGTATTGCCCTAATGTAGACAGTACTTTCATTGACCTAACAGACAGTACTTTTATTGGCCTAACAGACGTTACTTTTATTGACCTAATGTAGAATACTTGTATTGACTTAACAGACAATACTTTTATTGACCTAATGTAGACTACTTTTATTGACCTAACAGGCAGTACTTTTATTGACCTAACAGCCAGTACTTTTATTGGCCTAACAGCCAGTACTTTTATTGGCCTAACAGCCAGTACTTTTATTGGCCTAACAGCCAGTACTTTTATTGGCCTAACAGCCAGTATTTTTATTGGCCTAATGTAGACAGTACTTTTATTGACCTAACAGACAGTACTTTTATTGACCTAACAGACCTAATAGACAGTAATTTAATTGACCTAACAGACAGTACTTTTATTGACCTAATGTAGACAGTACTTTTATTGACCTAACAGACAGTACTTTTATTGACCTAATGTAGACAGCACTTTTATTGACCTAACAGACCTAAAAGACAGTACTTTTATTGACCTAAGAGACAGTACTTTTATTGACCTAATGTAGACAGCACTTTTATTGACCTAACAGACAGTACTTTTATTGACCTAACATACAGTACTTTTATTGACCCAACAGACAGTACTTTTATTGACCTAATGTAGACAGCACTTTTATTGACCTAACAGACAGTACTTTTATTGGCCTAACAGACAGTACTTTTATTGGCCTAACAGACAGTACTTTTATTGCCCTAACAGGCAGTACTTTTATTGACCTAATGTAGAATACTTTTATTGACCTAACAGGCATTACTTTTATTGACCTAACAGACAGTACTTTTATTGGCCTAACAGACAGTACTTGTATTGCCCTAATGTAGACAGTACTTTCATTGACCTAACAGACAGTACTTTTATTGGCCTAACAGACGTTACTTTTATTGACCTAATGTAGAATACTTGTATTGACTTAACAGACAATACTTTTATTGACCTAATGTAGACTACTTTTAATGACCTAACAGGCAGTACTTTTATTGACCTAACAGCCAGTACTTTTATTGGCCTAACAGCCAGTACTTTTATTGGCCTAACAGCCAGCACTTTTATTGGCCTAACAGCCAGTACTTTTATTGACCTAATGTAGACAGTACTTTTATTGACCTAACAGACAGTACTTTTATTGACCTAACGTAGACAGTACTTTTATTGACCTAACGTAGACAGTACTTTTATTGACCTAATGTAGACTACTTTTATTGACCTAACAGGCAGTACTTTTATTGACCTAACAGCCAGTACTTTTATTGGCCTAACAGCCAGTACTTTTATTGGACTAACAGCCAGCACTTTTATTGGCCTAACAGCCAGTACTTTTATTGACCTAATGTAGACAGTACTTTTATTGACCTAACAGACGATACTTTTATTGACCTAACAGACAGTACTTTTATTGACCTAACAGACAGTACTTTTATTGGCCTAACAGACAGTACTTTTATTGACCTAATGTAGAATACTTTAATTGACCTAACAGACAATACTTTTATTGACCTAATGTAGAATACTTTAACTGACCTAAAATACAGTACTTTTATTGACCTAACAGACAGTACTTTTATTGACCTAAGAGACAGTACTTTTATTGGCCTAACAGACAGTACTTGTATTGCCCTAATGTAGACAGTACTTTCATTGACCTAACAGACAGTACTTTTATTGGCCTAACAGACGTTACTTTTATTGACCTAATGTAGAATACTTGTATTGACTTAACAGACAGTACTTTTACTGGCCTAACAGACAGTACTTTTATTAACCTAATGTAGACAGTACTTTTATTGACCTAACAGACGATACTTTTATTGACCTAACAGACAGTACTTTTATTGACCTAACAGACAGTACTTTTATTGGCCTAACAGACAGTACTTTTATTGACCTAATGTAGAATACTTTAATTGACCTAACAGACAATACTTTTATTGACCTAATGTAGAATACTTTAATTGACCTAACATACAGTACTTTTATTGACCTAACAGACAGTACTTTTATTGACCTAACAGACAGTACTTTTATTGACCTAACAGACAGTACTTTTATTGACCTAACAGACAGTACTTTTACTGGCCTAACAGACAGTACTTTTATTGACCTAATGTCGACAGCACTTTTATTGACCTAACAGACGATACTTTTATTGACCTAACAGACAGTACTTTTATTGACCTAAGAGACAGTACTTTTATTGACCTAACAGACAGTACTTTTATTGACCTAACAGACAGTACTTTTATTGACCTAACATACAGTACTTTTATTGACCTAATGTAGACAGCACTTTTATTGACCTAACAGACAGTACTTTTATTGACCTAACAGACAGTACTTTTATTGACCTAACAGACCTAATAGACAGTAATTTAATTGACCTAACAGACAGTACTTTTATTGACCTAATGTAGACAGTACTTTTATTGACCTAACAGACAGTACTTTTATTGACCTAATGTAGACAGCACTTTTATTGACCTAACAGACAGTACTTTTATTGGCCTAACAGGCAGTACTTTTATTGACCTAACAGACAGTACTTTTATTGACCTAATGTAGACTACTTTTATTGACCTAACAGGCATTACTTTTATTGATCTAACAGACAGTACTTTTATTGGCCTAACAGACAGTACTTGTATTGCCCTAATGTAGACAGTACTTTCATTGACCTAACAGACAGTACTTTTATTGGCCTAACAGACGTTACTTTTATTGACCTAATGTAGAATACTTGTATTGACTTAACAGACAATACTTTTATTGACCTAATGTAGACTACTTTTATTGACCTAACAGGCAGTACTTTTATTGACCTAACAGCCAGTACTTTTATTGGCCTAACAGCCAGTACTTTTATTGGCCTAACAGCCAGTACTTTTATTGGCCTAACAGCCAGTACTTTTATTGGCCTAACAGCCAGTATTTTTATTGGCCTAATGTAGACAGTACTTTTATTGACCTAACAGACAGTACTTTTATTGACCTAACAGACCTAATAGACAGTAATTTAATTGACCTAACAGACAGTACTTTTATTGACCTAATGTAGACAGTACTTTTATTGACCTAACAGACAGTACTTTTATTGACCTAATGTAGACAGCACTTTTATTGACCTAACAGACCTAAAAGACAGTACTTTTATTGACCTAAGAGACAGTACTTTTATTGACCTAATGTAGACAGCACTTTTATTGACCTAACAGACAGTACTTTTATTGACCTAACATACAGTACTTTTATTGACCCAACAGACAGTACTTTTATTGACCTAATGTAGACAGCACTTTTATTGACCTAACAGACAGTACTTTTATTGGCCTAACAGACAGTACTTTTATTGGCCTAACAGACAGTACTTTTATTGCCCTAACAGGCAGTACTTTTATTGACCTAATGTAGAATACTTTTATTGACCTAACAGGCATTACTTTTATTGACCTAACAGACAGTACTTTTATTGGCCTAACAGACAGTACTTGTATTGCCCTAATGTAGACAGTACTTTCATTGACCTAACAGACAGTACTTTTATTGGCCTAACAGACGTTACTTTTATTGACCTAATGTAGAATACTTGTATTGACTTAACAGACAATACTTTTATTGACCTAATGTAGACTACTTTTAATGACCTAACAGGCAGTACTTTTATTGACCTAACAGCCAGTACTTTTATTGGCCTAACAGCCAGTACTTTTATTGGCCTAACAGCCAGCACTTTTATTGGCCTAACAGCCAGTACTTTTATTGACCTAATGTAGACAGTACTTTTATTGACCTAACAGACAGTACTTTTATTGACCTAACGTAGACAGTACTTTTATTGACCTAACGTAGACAGTACTTTTATTGACCTAATGTAGACTACTTTTATTGACCTAACAGGCAGTACTTTTATTGACCTAACAGCCAGTACTTTTATTGGCCTAACAGCCAGTACTTTTATTGGACTAACAGCCAGCACTTTTATTGGCCTAACAGCCAGTACTTTTATTGACCTAATGTAGACAGTACTTTTATTGACCTAACAGACGATACTTTTATTGACCTAACAGACAGTACTTTTATTGACCTAACAGACAGTACTTTTATTGGCCTAACAGACAGTACTTTTATTGACCTAATGTAGAATACTTTAATTGACCTAACAGACAATACTTTTATTGACCTAATGTAGAATACTTTAACTGACCTAAAATACAGTACTTTTATTGACCTAACAGACAGTACTTTTATTGACCTAAGAGACAGTACTTTTATTGACCTAACAGACAGTACTTTTATTGACCTAACAGACAGTACTTTTATTGACCTAACATACAGTACTTTTATTGACCTAATGTAGACAGCACTTTTATTGACCTAATGTAGACAGCACTTTTATTGACCTAACAGACAGTACTTTTATTGACCTAACAGACAGTACTTTTATTGACCTAACAGACCTAATAGACAGTAATTTAATTGACCTAACAGACAGTACTTTTATTGACCTAATGTAGACAGTACTTTTATTGACCTAACAGACAGTACTTTTATTGACCTAATGTAGACAGCACTTTTATTGACCTAACAGACAGTACTTTTATTGGCCTAACAGGCAGTACTTTTATTGACCTAACAGACAGTACTTTTATTGGCCTAACAGACAGTACTTGTATTGCCCTAATGTAGACAGTACTTTCATTGACCTAACAGACAGTACTTTTATTGGCCTAACAGACGTTACTTTTATTGACCTAATGTAGAATACTTGTATTGACTTAACAGACAGTACTTTTACTGGCCTAACAGACAGTACTTTTATTGACCTAATGTAGACAGTACTTTTATTGACCTAACAGACGATACTTTTATTGACCTAACAGACAGTACTTTTATTGACCTAACAGACAGTACTTTTATTGGCCTAACAGACAGTACTTTTATTGACCTAATGTAGAATACTTTAATTGACCTAACAGACAATACTTTTATTGACCTAATGTAGAATACTTTAATTGACCTAACATACAGTACTTTTATTGACCTAACAGACAGTACTTTTATTGACCTAACAGACAGTACTTTTATTGACCTAACAGACAGTACTTTTATTGACCTAACAGACAGTACTTTTACTGGCCTAACAGACAGTACTTTTATTGACCTAATGTCGACAGCACTTTTATTGACCTAACAGACGATACTTTTATTGACCTAACAGACAGTACTTTTATTGACCTAAGAGACAGTACTTTTATTGACCTAACAGACAGTACTTTTATTGACCTAACAGACAGTACTTTTATTGACCTAACATACAGTACTTTTATTGACCTAATGTAGACAGCACTTTTATTGACCTAACAGACAGTACTTTTATTGACCTAACAGACAGTACTTTTATTGACCTAACAGACCTAATAGACAGTAATTTAATTGACCTAACAGACAGTACTTTTATTGACCTAATGTAGACTACTTTTATTGACCTAACAGGCATTACTTTTATTGACCTAACAGACAGTACTTTTATTGGCCTAACAGACAGTACTTGTATTGCCCTAATGTAGACAGTACTTTCATTGACCTAACAGACAGTACTTTTATTGGCCTAACAGACGTTACTTTTATTGACCTAATGTAGAATACTTGTATTGACTTAACAGACAGTACTTTTACTGGCCTAACAGACAGTACTTTTATTGACCTAATGTAGACAGTACTTTTATTGACCTAACAGACGATACTTTTATTGACCTAACAGACAGTACTTTTATTGACCTAACAGACAGTACTTTTATTGGCCTAACAGACAGTACTTTTATTGACCTAATGTAGAATACTTTAATTGACCTAACAGACAATACTTTTATTGACCTAATGTAGAATACTTTAATTGACCTAACATACAGTACTTTTATTGACCTAACAGACAGTACTTTTATTGACCTAACAGACAGTACTTTTATTGACCTAACAGACAGTACTTTTATTGACCTAACAGACAGTACTTTTACTGGCCTAACAGACAGTACTTTTATTGACCTAATGTCGACAGCACTTTTATTGACCTAACAGACGATACTTTTATTGACCTAACAGACAGTACTTTTATTGACCTAAGAGACAGTACTTTTATTGACCTAACAGACAGTACTTTTATTGACCTAACAGACAGTACTTTTATTGACCTAACATACAGTACTTTTATTGACCTAATGTAGACAGCACTTTTATTGACCTAACAGACAGTACTTTTATTGACCTAACAGACAGTACTTTTATTGACCTAACAGACCTAATAGACAGTAATTTAATTGACCTAACAGACAGTACTTTTATTGACCTAATGTAGACAGTACTTTTATTGACCTAACAGACAGTACTTTTATTGACCTAATGTAGACAGCACTTTTATTGACCTAACAGACAGTACTTTTATTGGCCTAACAGGCAGTACTTTTATTGACCTAACAGACAGTACTTTTATTGACCTAATGTAGACTACTTTTATTGACCTAACAGGCATTACTTTTATTGACCTAACAGACAGTACTTTTATTGGCCTAACAGACAGTACTTGTATTGCCCTAATGTAGACAGTACTTTCATTGACCTAACAGACAGTACTTTTATTGGCCTAACAGACGTTACTTTTATTGACCTAATGTAGAATACTTGTATTGACTTAACAGACAATACTTTTATTGACCTAATGTAGACTACTTTTATTGACCTAACAGGCAGTACTTTTATTGACCTAACAGCCAGTACTTTTATTGGCCTAACAGCCAGTACTTTTATTGGCCTAACAGCCAGTACTTTTATTGGCCTAACAGCCAGTACTTTTATTGGCCTAACAGCCAGTATTTTTATTGGCCTAATGTAGACAGTACTTTTATTGACCTAACAGACAGTACTTTTATTGACCTAACAGACCTAATAGACAGTAATTTAATTGACCTAACAGACAGTACTTTTATTGACCTAATGTAGACAGTACTTTTATTGACCTAACAGACAGTACTTTTATTGACCTAATGTAGACAGCACTTTTATTGACCTAACAGACCTAAAAGACAGTACTTTTATTGACCTAAGAGACAGTACTTTTATTGACCTAATGTAGACAGCACTTTTATTGACCTAACAGACAGTACTTTTATTGACCTAACATACAGTACTTTTATTGACCCAACAGACAGTACTTTTATTGACCTAATGTAGACAGCACTTTTATTGACCTAACAGACAGTACTTTTATTGGCCTAACAGACAGTACTTTTATTGGCCTAACAGACAGTACTTTTATTGCCCTAACAGGCAGTACTTTTATTGACCTAATGTAGAATACTTTTATTGACCTAACAGGCATTACTTTTATTGACCTAACAGACAGTACTTTTATTGGCCTAACAGACAGTACTTGTATTGCCCTAATGTAGACAGTACTTTCATTGACCTAACAGACAGTACTTTTATTGGCCTAACAGACGTTACTTTTATTGACCTAATGTAGACAGCACTTTCATTGACCTAACAGACAGTACTTGTATTGACTTAACAGACAATACTTTTATTGACCTAATGTAGACTACTTTTATTGACCTAACAGGCAGTACTTTTATTGACCTAACAGCCAGTACTTTTATTGGCCTAACAGCCAGTACTTTTATTGGCCTAACAGCCAGCACTTTTATTGGCCTAACAGCCAGTACTTTTATTGACCTAATGTAGACAGTACTTTTATTGACCTAACAGACAGTACTTTTATTGACCTAACGTAGACAGTACTTTTATTGACCTAACGTAGACAGTACTTTTATTGACCTAACAGACAGTACTTTTATTGACCTAACAGACAGTACTTTTATTGGCCTAACAGACAGTACTTTTATTGACCTAATGTAGACAGTACATTCATTGACCTAGCAGACAGTACTTTTATTGGCCTAACAGACAGTACTTTTATTGACCTAATGTAGAATACTTTTATTGACTTAACAGACAATACTTTTATTGACCTAACAGACAATACTTTTATTGACCTAACAGACAGTACTTTTATTGGCCTAACAGACATTACTTTTATTGACCTAATGTAGACAGTACTTTCATTGACCTAACAGACAGTACTTTTATTGGCCTAACAGACAGTACTTTTATTCACCTAGTGTAGAATACTTTTATTGACTTAACAGACAATACTTTTATTGACCTAATGTAGAATACTTTAATTGACCTAACAGACAATACTTTTATTGACCTAATGTAGAATACTTTAATTGACCTAACAGACAGTACTTTTATTGACCTAACAGACAGTACTTTTATTGACCTAATGTAGAATACTTTTATTGACCTAACAGATAATACTTTTATTGACCTAACAGACAGTACTTTTATTGACCTAACATACAGTACTTTTTTTGACCTAACATACAGTACTTTTATTGGCCTAACAGACAGTACTTTTATTGACCTAATGTAGACAGCACTTTTATTGACCTAACAGACAGTACTTTTATTGACCTAACATACAGTACTTTTATTGACCTAACAGACAGTACTTTTATTGACCTAATGTCGACAGCACTTTTATTGACCTAACAGACAATACTTTTATTGACCTAACAGACAGTACTTTTATTGACCTAACAGACAGCACTTTTATTGACCTAACAGACAGTACTTTTATTGACCTAACAGACAGTACTTTTATTGACCTAACAGACCTAATAGACAGTAATTTAATTGACCTAACAGACAGTACTTTTATTGACCTAATGTAGACAGTACTTTTATTGACCTAACAGACAGTACTTTAATTGACCTAATGTAGACAGCACTTTTATTGACCTAACAGACAGTACTTTTATTGGCCTAACAGACAGTACTTTTATTGGCCTAACAGACAGTACTTTTATTGACCTAACAGACAGTACTTTTATTGGCCTAACAGACAGTACTTTTATTGGCCTAACAGACAGTACTTTTATTGGCCTAACAGGCAGTACTTTTATTGACCTAACAGACAGTACTTTTATTGACCTAACAGGCAGTACTTTTATTGACCTAACAGGCATTACTTTTATTGACCTAACAGACAGTACTTGTATTGCCCTAATGTAGACAGTACTTTCATTGACCTAACAGACAGTACTTTTATTGGCCTAACAGACGTTACTTTTATTGACCTAATGCAGAATACTTGTATTGACTTAACAGACAATACTTTTATTGACCTAATGTAGACTACTTTTATTGACCTAACAGGCAGTACTTTTATTGACCTAACAGCCAGTACTTTTATTGGCCTAACAGCCAGTACTTTTATTGGCCTAACAGCCAGTACTTTTATTGGCCTAACAGCCAGTACTTTTATTGGCCTAACAGCCAGTACTTTTATTGGCCTAATGTAGACAGTACTTTTATTGACCTAACAGACAGTACTTTTATTGACCTAACAGACCTAATAGACAGTAATTTAATTGACCTAACAGACAGTACTTTTATTGACCTAATGTAGACAGTACTTTTATTGACCTAACAGACAGTACTTTTATTGACCTAATGTAGACAGCACTTTTATTGACCTAACAGACCTAACAGACAGTACTTTTATTGACCTAAGAGACAGTACTTTTATTGACCTAATGTAGACAGCACTTTTATTGACCTAACAGACAGTACTTTTATTGACCTAACATACAGTACTTTTATTGACCTAATGTAGACAGCACTTTTATTGACCCAACAGACAGTACTTTTATTGACCTAATGTAGACAGCACTTTTATTGACCTAACAGACAGTACTTTTATTGGCCTAACAGACAGTACTTTTATTGGCCTAACAGACAGTACTTTTATTGGCCTAACAGACAGTACTTTTATTGGCCTAACAGACAGTACTTTTATTGACCCAACAGACAGTACTTTTATTGACCTAATGTAGAATACTTTTATTGACCTAACAGACAATACTTTTATTGACCTAATGTAGAATACTTTAATTGACCTAACATACAGTACTTTTATTGACCTAACAGACAGTACTTTTATTGACCTAACAGACAGTACTTTTATTGACCTAACAGACAGTACTTTTATTGACCTAACAGACAGTACTTTTACTGGCCTAACAGACAGTACTTTTATTGACCTAATGTCGACAGCACTTTTATTGACCTAACAGACGATACTTTTATTGACCTAACAGACAGTACTTTTATTGACCTAAGAGACAGTACTTTTATTGACCTAACAGACAGTACTTTTATTGACCTAACAGACAGTACTTTTATTGACCTAACATACAGTACTTTTATTGACCTAATGTAGACAGCACTTTTATTGACCTAACAGACAGTACTTTTATTGACCTAACAGACAGTACTTTTATTGACCTAACAGACCTAATAGACAGTAATTTAATTGACCTAACAGACAGTACTTTTATTGACCTAATGTAGACTACTTTTATTGACCTAACAGGCATTACTTTTATTGACCTAACAGACAGTACTTTTATTGGCCTAACAGACAGTACTTGTATTGCCCTAATGTAGACAGTACTTTCATTGACCTAACAGACAGTACTTTTATTGGCCTAACAGACGTTACTTTTATTGACCTAATGTAGAATACTTGTATTGACTTAACAGACAGTACTTTTACTGGCCTAACAGACAGTACTTTTATTGACCTAATGTAGACAGTACTTTTATTGACCTAACAGACGATACTTTTATTGACCTAACAGACAGTACTTTTATTGACCTAACAGACAGTACTTTTATTGGCCTAACAGACAGTACTTTTATTGACCTAATGTAGAATACTTTAATTGACCTAACAGACAATACTTTTATTGACCTAATGTAGAATACTTTAATTGACCTAACATACAGTACTTTTATTGACCTAACAGACAGTACTTTTATTGACCTAACAGACAGTACTTTTATTGACCTAACAGACAGTACTTTTATTGACCTAACAGACAGTACTTTTACTGGCCTAACAGACAGTACTTTTATTGACCTAATGTCGACAGCACTTTTATTGACCTAACAGACGATACTTTTATTGACCTAACAGACAGTACTTTTATTGACCTAAGAGACAGTACTTTTATTGACCTAACAGACAGTACTTTTATTGACCTAACAGACAGTACTTTTATTGACCTAACATACAGTACTTTTATTGACCTAATGTAGACAGCACTTTTATTGACCTAACAGACAGTACTTTTATTGACCTAACAGACAGTACTTTTATTGACCTAACAGACCTAATAGACAGTAATTTAATTGACCTAACAGACAGTACTTTTATTGACCTAATGTAGACAGTACTTTTATTGACCTAACAGACAGTACTTTTATTGACCTAATGTAGACAGCACTTTTATTGACCTAACAGACAGTACTTTTATTGGCCTAACAGGCAGTACTTTTATTGACCTAACAGACAGTACTTTTATTGACCTAATGTAGACTACTTTTATTGACCTAACAGGCATTACTTTTATTGACCTAACAGACAGTACTTTTATTGGCCTAACAGACAGTACTTGTATTGCCCTAATGTAGACAGTACTTTCATTGACCTAACAGACAGTACTTTTATTGGCCTAACAGACGTTACTTTTATTGACCTAATGTAGAATACTTGTATTGACTTAACAGACAATACTTTTATTGACCTAATGTAGACTACTTTTATTGACCTAACAGGCAGTACTTTTATTGACCTAACAGCCAGTACTTTTATTGGCCTAACAGCCAGTACTTTTATTGGCCTAACAGCCAGTACTTTTATTGGCCTAACAGCCAGTACTTTTATTGGCCTAACAGCCAGTATTTTTATTGGCCTAATGTAGACAGTACTTTTATTGACCTAACAGACAGTACTTTTATTGACCTAACAGACCTAATAGACAGTAATTTAATTGACCTAACAGACAGTACTTTTATTGACCTAATGTAGACAGTACTTTTATTGACCTAACAGACAGTACTTTTATTGACCTAATGTAGACAGCACTTTTATTGACCTAACAGACCTAAAAGACAGTACTTTTATTGACCTAAGAGACAGTACTTTTATTGACCTAATGTAGACAGCACTTTTATTGACCTAACAGACAGTACTTTTATTGACCTAACATACAGTACTTTTATTGACCCAACAGACAGTACTTTTATTGACCTAATGTAGACAGCACTTTTATTGACCTAACAGACAGTACTTTTATTGGCCTAACAGACAGTACTTTTATTGGCCTAACAGACAGTACTTTTATTGCCCTAACAGGCAGTACTTTTATTGACCTAATGTAGAATACTTTTATTGACCTAACAGGCATTACTTTAATTGACCTAACAGACAGTACTTTTATTGGCCTAACAGACAGTACTTGTATTGCCCTAATGTAGACAGTACTTTCATTGACCTAACAGACAGTACTTTTATTGGCCTAACAGACGTTACTTTTATTGACCTAATGTAGAATACTTGTATTGACTTAACAGACAATACTTTTATTGACCTAATGTAGACTACTTTTATTGACCTAACAGGCAGTACTTTTATTGACCTAACAGCCAGTACTTTTATTGGCCTAACAGCCAGTACTTTTATTGGCCTAACAGCCAGCACTTTTATTGGCCTAACAGCCAGTACTTTTATTGACCTAATGTAGACAGTACTTTTATTGACCTAACAGACAGTACTTTTATTGACCTAACGTAGACAGTACTTTTATTGACCTAACGTAGACAGTACTTTTATTGACCTAACAGACAGTACTTTTATTGACCTAACAGACAGTACTTTTATTGGCCTAACAGACAGTACTTTTATTGACCTAATGTAGACAGTACATTCATTGACCTAGCAGACAGTACTTTTATTGGCCTAACAGACAGTACTTTTATTGACCTAATGTAGAATACTTTTATTGACTTAACAGACAATACTTTTATTGACCTAACAGACAATACTTTTATTGACCTAACAGACAGTACTTTTATTGGCCTAACAGACATTACTTTTATTGACCTAATGTAGACAGTACTTTCATTGACCTAACAGACAGTACTTTTATTGGCCTAACAGACAGTACTTTTATTCACCTAGTGTAGAATACTTTTATTGACTTAACAGACAATACTTTTATTGACCTAATGTAGAATACTTTAATTGACCTAACAGACAATACTTTTATTGACCTAATGTAGAATACTTTAATTGACCTAACAGACAGTACTTTTATTGACCTAACAGACAGTACTTTTATTGACCTAATGTAGAATACTTTTATTGACCTAACAGATAATACTTTTATTGACCTAACAGACAGTACTTTTATTGACCTAACATACAGTACTTTTTTTGACCTAACATACAGTACTTTTATTGGCCTAACAGACAGTACTTTTATTGACCTAATGTAGACAGCACTTTTATTGACCTAACAGACAGTACTTTTATTGACCTAACATACAGTACTTTTATTGACCTAACAGACAGTACTTTTATTGACCTAATGTCGACAGCACTTTTATTGACCTAACAGACAATACTTTTATTGACCTAACAGACAGTACTTTTATTGACCTAACAGACAGCACTTTTATTGACCTAACAGACAGTACTTTTATTGACCTAACAGACAGTACTTTTATTGACCTAACAGACCTAATAGACAGTAATTTAATTGACCTAACAGACAGTACTTTTATTGACCTAATGTAGACAGTACTTTTATTGACCTAACAGACAGTACTTTAATTGACCTAATGTAGACAGCACTTTTATTGACCTAACAGACAGTACTTTTATTGGCCTAACAGACAGTACTTTTATTGGCCTAACAGACAGTACTTTTATTGACCTAACAGACAGTACTTTTATTGGCCTAACAGACAGTACTTTTATTGGCCTAACAGACAGTACTTTTATTGGCCTAACAGGCAGTACTTTTATTGACCTAACAGACAGTACTTTTATTGACCTAACAGGCAGTACTTTTATTGACCTAACAGGCATTACTTTTATTGACCTAACAGACAGTACTTGTATTGCCCTAATGTAGACAGTACTTTCATTGACCTAACAGACAGTACTTTTATTGGCCTAACAGACGTTACTTTTATTGACCTAATGCAGAATACTTGTATTGACTTAACAGACAATACTTTTATTGACCTAATGTAGACTACTTTTATTGACCTAACAGGCAGTACTTTTATTGACCTAACAGCCAGTACTTTTATTGGCCTAACAGCCAGTACTTTTATTGGCCTAACAGCCAGTACTTTTATTGGCCTAACAGCCAGTACTTTTATTGGCCTAACAGCCAGTACTTTTATTGGCCTAATGTAGACAGTACTTTTATTGACCTAACAGACAGTACTTTTATTGACCTAACAGACCTAATAGACAGTAATTTAATTGACCTAACAGACAGTACTTTTATTGACCTAATGTAGACAGTACTTTTATTGACCTAACAGACAGTACTTTTATTGACCTAATGTAGACAGCACTTTTATTGACCTAACAGACCTAACAGACAGTACTTTTATTGACCTAAGAGACAGTACTTTTATTGACCTAATGTAGACAGCACTTTTATTGACCTAACAGACAGTACTTTTATTGACCTAACATACAGTACTTTTATTGACCTAATGTAGACAGCACTTTTATTGACCTAACAGACAGTACTTTTATTGGCCTAACAGACAGTACTTTTATTGGCCTAACAGACAGTACTTTTATTGGCCTAACAGACAGTACTTTTATTGGCCTAACAGACAGTACTTTTATTGACCCAACAGACAGTACTTTTATTGACCTAATGTAGAATACTTTTATTGACCTAACAGGCATTACTTTTATTGACCTAACAGACAGTACTTTTATTGGCCTAACAGACAGTACTTGTATTGCCCTAATGTAGACAGTACTTTCATTGACCTAACAGACAGTACTTTTATTGGCCTAACAGACGTTACTTTTATTGACCTAATGTAGAATACTTGTATTGACTTAACAGACAATACTTTTATTGACCTAATGTAGACTACTTTTATTGACCTAACAGGCAGTAGTTTTATTGACCTAACAGCCAGTACTTTTATTGGCCTAACAGCCAGTACTTTTATTGGCCTAACAGCCAGCACTTTTATTGGCCTAACAGCCAGTACTTTTATTGACCTAATGTAGACAGTACTTTTATTGACCTAACAGCCAGTACTTTTATTGGCCTAACAGCCAGTACTTTTATTGGCCTAACAGCCAGTACTTTTATTGGCCTAATGTAGACAGTACTTTTATTGACCTAACAGACAGTACTTTTATTGACCTAACAGACCTAATAGACAGTAATTTAATTGACCTAACAGACAGTACTTTTATTGACCTAATGTAGACAGTACTTTTATTGACCTAACAGACAGTACTTTTATTGACCTAATGTAGACAGCACTTTTATTGACCTAACAGACCTAACAGACAGTACTTTTATTGACCTAAGAGACAGTACTTTTATTGACCTAATGTAGACAGCACTTTTATTGACCTAACAGACAGTACTTTTATTGACCTAACATACAGTACTTTTATTGACCTAATGTAGACAGCACTTTTATTGACCTAACAGACAGTACTTTTATTGGCCTAACAGACAGTACTTTTATTGGCCTAACAGACAGTACTTTTATTGGCCTAACAGACAGTACTTTTATTGGCCTAACAGACAGTACTTTTATTGACCCAACAGACAGTACTTTTATTGACCTAATGTAGAATACTTTTATTGACCTAACAGGCATTACTTTTATTGACCTAACAGACAGTACTTTTATTGGCCTAACAGACAGTACTTGTATTGCCCTAATGTAGACAGTACTTTCATTGACCTAACAGACAGTACTTTTATTGGCCTAACAGACGTTACTTTTATTGACCTAATGTAGAATACTTGTATTGACTTAACAGACAATACTTTTATTGACCTAATGTAGACTACTTTTATTGACCTAACAGGCAGTAGTTTTATTGACCTAACAGCCAGTACTTTTATTGGCCTAACAGCCAGTACTTTTATTGGCCTAACAGCCAGCACTTTTATTGGCCTAACAGCCAGTACTTTTATTGACCTAATGTAGACAGTACTTTTATTGACCTAACAGACAGTACTTTTATTGACCTAACTCACAGTACTTTTATTGACCTAATGTAGAATACTTTTATTGACCTAACAGACAGTACTTTTATTGACCTAATGTAGACAGCACTTTTATTGACCTAACAGACAGTATTTTTATTGACCTAATGTAGACAGTACTTTTATTGACCTAATGTAGACAGTACTTTTACTGACCTAACAGACAGTACTTTTATTGACCTAATGTAGACAGTACTTTTATTGGCCTAATGTAGACAGTACTTTTACTGACCTAACAGACAGTACTTTTATTGACCTAATGTAGACAGTACTTTTACTGACCTAACAGACAGTACTTTTACTGACCTAACAGACAGTATTTCTATTGCTCAATAGGACAATAGTGGCAAGTATAAAAAAAGTCCTTAAAACATAGTAAACAAACATAGCACAGTCTATCACATCCTGGTATCTACAACACACACAAACCAAGCCAAGCTCTACAATGAAGGAGTAATGAACCCCAGCCAGATAGATTATGCAACTCAATCCATCAAGGAAAGGACCCCATCTAAATAAAGTTGAAAGAAAGCCAATACATGCTTTTACAAGTGGCTGTGCTTCTATTGGCCCTGTCCTGCACCACAATACAGACAGAGCCCGATACGGCTATGGTAGCATTCGTCAAGATTGGGATACACTCGTACATGCACATGTAACAGTATAACTTTAGACTGTCCCCTCGCCCATACCCGGGTGCGAACCAGGGACCCAGGGACCCCACAACAACAGTCACCCTCGAAGCATCGTTACCCATCGCTCCACAAAAGCCTCGGCCCTTGCAGAGCAAGGGGAACTACTACTTCAAGGTCTCAGAGCAAGTGACGTCACCGATTGAAACACTATTTAGCGTGCACCACCGCTAAGCTAGCGTTTCACATCCGTTACACACAACACACACACACATACACAACCCCCACACCCCGTTCTGACCCCAGCAGCGTACCAGTGTCATGATACCCATGCGCTCCATGTCTGCGGTGCTGCGGTGGTCCAACTTGGGGGTGGAGTGTCCGCTGGGCGGGGAGGAAGAGGCCAGGGAGGAGGCGGTGGCCGAGGCGGTGGTGCGCACTATTTAGCGCGCACCACCGCTAACTAGCTAGCGTTTCACATCCGTTACACTCACCCCCCTTTTGACCTCCTACTTTTCCGCAGCAACCAGTGATCCGGGTCAACAGCATCAATGTAACAGTATAACTTTAGACCGTCCCCTCGCCCATACCCGGGCGCGAACCAGGGACCCTCTGCACACATCAACAACTGACACCCACGAAGCATCATTACCCATCGCTCCACAAAAGCCGCGGCCGTTGCAGAGCAAGGGGAACTACTACTTCAAGGTCTCAGAGCAAGTGACGTCACCGATTGAAACACTATTTAGCGTGCACCACCGCTAAGCTAGCGTTTCACATCCGTTACACACAACACACACACACATACACAACCCCCACACCCCGTTCTGACCCCAGCAGCGTACCAGTGTCATGATACCCATGCGCTCCATGTCTGCGGTGCTGCGGTGGTCCAACTTGGGGGTGGAGTGTCCGCTGGGCGGGGAGGAAGAGGCCAGGGAGGAGGCGGTGGCCGAGGCGGTGATGGAGGCTCCGGGGTGATGCATACGGGCGAGGTTGAGACCCTCCAGGCTGACGCTGGCCACACGGTTCTCTATCTCCTCCGCCCGCAGCTCTGTCGACTCCTTCTCCTCCTGGATCAGTCTGGGAGAGAGGTCGAGGGGGAGGCAGAGCGGGAGGGAGGGATTGATTAGACTTATTTCACAGTTGTATTCAGCCACTGAATATATAGAAAGATCATTCATCCAACAAGATTCTGAGAATTCTCAGAATCCCTTGGTCCTTTGTGGTTCAATTCTCTGGATGGTCATGGAAATCCCCACTGCAGACCCATAGGGCTCCTCTTAAAGACAACGCGGGGAGACATAAAGCCAGTTCATTACCCATAAACCACATAGGTTCATAACACTACCTCACAACACTAATTAGTTTAGAAATGAATTCAGAGGGCTTTCTGCCATCGGAGCTGAAATCGTATTCCAACTCAGCATAATCACCCTGATGAGGCATGTCTCTATCGATTCTGCTCATGAGCAAAAAACAATAAAGGCCTGAGGTAAATTAACAACTCTTCACTTTAAAATGTCACTTAAGCTTAGGGTTGTGTGAAATAATACTTGGCTAATCACCAGACAAGAAGATCAGTACAATATTAACAAGCAAGTAACAGACCTTGTATCTTGAATAAGCCTAAACCAATAAATGCTGTTGTTTGATTTCAAACTGTGTCAGGCTCCCAATGTTAACCAAGTGTTAATCATCTCAATACAATAGATTATTCTGACAGCTAACTGGGTAAATGATCAATACTTGAATAAAACTACAGTATATCAGTGTCAGCTCCTCGCAGCTTTTCTAGGAACTGTAACTGGCAGTATCTGAGGTTTGTGTTTAATTCACCTAGACAGGGCATCACACTCTGCAGACAAGAGCCAACAAGCTTCAGCCCTGAAGACAAGTGTGTCCACACACATATATCCAATCAATTACTGTCTCATTAATTCAATTTAATCGCCACAGAAACCTGAGGCACGTAGCCCACTGATAGGATGAACCAGCCTTAGGGGTGGAGATAGCTAGGCCGACACCCTGAAGCTCTCCCTCATGTCAAGCACTTAGAGGCATATTTTACCGATCAACAATGAAGTGACCAACATTGATTTTATTAATCCATGTGTCAGTAATGTTTCCCAAGGAACTTGATCCGCCTAACATACAACTTGATTTACATAAGGATTAGTCACAAGGGGTGTTTCCTGGCAATGAGACCTGACCAGGAAGCCCACAGTTTTTATCTGGTCCCTAGCATGGTCTGTCCAATAAGAGCAGGGTTAAAGTCAGGTAAATGTCTGGTCCCCAGCATGGTCTGTCCAATAAGAGCAGGGTTAAAGTCAGGTGAATGTCTGGTCCCTAGCATGGTCTGTCCAATAAGAGCAGGGTTAAAGTCAGGTAAATGTCTGGTCCCTAGCATGGTCTGTCCAATAAGAGCAGGGTTAAGGTCCCGTACCGTATCTCTTTGTTAATGGCGTCTAGCTGCTCCTGCAGCATCATGGCTAGGGTCTGGGCGTCTGAGTGACCGCCGGGGGACAGCAGGTCCATGGAGCTGAACATGGTCTCCCGGTCATCGTCATCAATGTCCGACATGTCAGACATCTCACTCTCAAACGGGTGGCTACCCAGGATGCCTAGCTGCTGAGAGCGCCACTCGTGCTCCCCCAGTGACTTAGCCTGTAGGGGAGGGAGGGTTCACAGATACAGAAGTGTGCACTAATCAAGGGAGTGTTCTTGAGGTAATCCCGGTAAAAGATCATGGGCAGGATGACATAACTGTAGAGAGATGTGAAAGTTTTATGTAAAGAGACTTGAATATTTTTTTGCACTGTACAAATATTACAGCACACATTATGATTAATGCATTCAATGCAGTATTTTGGTTTGATAAAATAATTGGCTAAGTAAAGCTGTCAGCTTCAGGGAGCCTAAAATGTCTCATAATTCTCCTTTCATCAGACAAAATAATGAGGCTTGACTTTTAATACACCCCAAAGTATCTTAATAAGCCATTAAATAGTTTTTAATGTAAAAATAATACGCTGAAACAAGCTTCTAAGATTAATGCTGAATGTCAGTATTTATCAACAGGTTATTTCAGTCTTCATGGTGATTTATGTTACAATCCTGAGACACTGTAACAGTAGCAATTTATAACACTGATCCTCAAAGGCAATGCTAACCAATCATACCCATCTCCAACAGGTTTCCCTCTGTCGTGCTAATGCTAACCAATCATACCCATCTCCAACAGTTTTCCCTCTGTCGTGCTAATGCTAACCAATCATACCCATCTCCAACAGTTTTACCTCTGTCGTGCTAATGCTAACCAATCATACCCATCTCCAACAGTTTTCCCTCTGTCATGCTAATGCTAACCAATCATACCCATCTCCAACAGTTTTTCCTTTGTCGTGCTAATGCTAACAGTCTGGCTCCATGCAACCATGTATGTCATACAGACCTGAGTTCAAAGACTTTATCTGTACTTGTTTAAGCTTTCCTGGCTTAATGGATAGAATAGACCTGGTACTGCCTCTACCTCAGCCAGGGCTGACCAGAGAAAGACTAGTTCCTGACCTTGCTCTCGTCCCTGTGGAGACCCATGCGTCCTCTCCTGGGCCTGCGGATGACCTTGGCTGACCGGTAGTGGTCTGACTGGGTCTCAGCCAGGGAGCCCAGGGAAAAGCGGAGCTCCCCCGACGTGTCTAGGTGAGACCTGATAGATAGATAGATAGATAAAGAGAGAGACAGAAACACAGAGAGAGAGAGAGAACATGCATGTCAGACACCGTAACATCAAGTTTGTTCAAAGGCAGCACTGAAATCGCAGATATTGTGCAAAGAATAATACCAAAACCAAGAGGATCTGCTTGTTTAAAATGGCCTGTTTGGTTATCTAGTAGGAAAACAGTGGTGTGACGCATCAGGCAATTTGTAAGGAATCAACAGTCAGTGCTTGTGTGGTTTTCAACCGGTGGCAAATAGCTTTTTTAATGAGTTGGGACTGAAGAGGACAATCAGGAGATCATGACAGCTGCTGTCATCACAGAACTCTAGCCCAGTTATTGGACTTCATCACACATTTTGTCAGTGGAAAAATAAAATCTCATTTAAATGTAGGTATTGGAGGGAAGCAGAATGATCTGTGTAGTGATGCTATCTCTAACCATCTCAGAGAAATGTAGCTGAATCTAAACGGAGATGTTGGGAAAATGTTACAGTTATGTTCTGTCACTACTCCATCTTGAACAAACAGAGACATGCCACATTATTTCTGAGGGTTTCTGTAGGATATCTATATAAAAGGAATCCCCCAACCAGACACACATACACACACACACACACACACAAACACACACAAACACACACAAACTACAGTGAGAGTACAAAACATTAAGGACACATGCCCCTTCCATGACATAGAATGACCTGGTGAATTCAGGTAAAAGCCATGATCCCTTGTGTGCCATGTGTGCCAATGGGCAAGACAAAGGATGAAGTGCATTGGAACAGGATATGGTAGTAGGTGCCAGAGGTACTGGTTTGTGTCAAGAACTGCAACTGTGCTGGGTTTTTCACGCTCAACAGTTTCCCGTGTGTATCAAGAATGATCCACCACCCAAAGGACATCCAGCCAACCTGACACAACTGTAAACACCTTGTAGAGTCCATGCCCCGACAAATTGAGGGCAAAGGGGGGGAAGAGGGGGGGTGCAACTCAATATTAGGAAGGTGTTCATAATGTTTTGTACACTCAGTGCATATGCACACACACACACACACACACACACAGTCCTACAAACTCACCCATACCGTGACAGAGTGGGTTCTGTGAGTGAGCCTGTTCTCAGTCGGAACTGGTCCAACTCTGATCTCAGCTTGTCTATCTCATCTGCCAGATGAGTCTGGAGGGAAGCCAGGAAACAAGGACAACATGAGGTGTACAGAAAACCTTGTGAAGTTTCTTATTCATTACTGTAAAACCCTGGATTTCAATTTCAATCTCCACAACATGATTGGACAGCACTTGCTCGTCAGTTCTCGTACTCTGCGTGGTTATGGATTTCTATCTCACTATCTGAACCGAGAGCAATGGTTTCTTGTGAATATTCAATGGAGAAGATGATAACAAATTAAACCCAAAGTCCAACACCCAGATCATTATTTACAGTGCCTTGCGAAAGTATTCGGCCCCCTTGAACTTTGCGACCTTTTGCCACATTTCAGGCTTCAAACATAAAGATATAAAACTGTATTTTTTTGTGAAGAATCAACAACAAGTGGGACACAATCATGAGGTGGAACGACATTTATTGGATATTTCAAACTTTTTTAACAAATCAAAAACTGAAAAATTGGGCATGCAAAATTATTCAGCCCCTCTAATTTCAGTGCAGCAAACTCTCTCCAGAAGTTCAGTGAGGATCTCTGAATGATCCAATGTTGACCTAAATGACTAATGATGATAAATACAATCCACCTGTGTGTAATCAAGTCTCCGTATAAATGCACCTGCACTGTGATCGTCTCAGAGGTCCTTTAAAAGCGCAGAGAGCATCATGAAGAACAAGGAAAACACCAGGCAGGTCCGAGATACTGTTGTGAAGAAGTTTAAAGCCGGATTTGGATAGAAAAAGATTTCCCAAGCTTTAAACATCCCAAGGAGCACTGTGCAAGCGATAATATTGAAATGGAAGGAGTATCAGACCACTGCAAATCTACCAAGACCTGGCCGTCCCTCTAAACTTTCAGCTCATACAAGGAGAAGACTGATCAGAGATGCAGCCAAGAGGCCCATGATCACTCTGGATGAACTGCAGAGATCTACAGCTGAGGTGGGAGACTCTGTCCATAGGACAGCAATCAGTCGTATATTGCACAAATCTGGCCTTTATGGAAGAGTGGCAAGAAGAAAGCCATTTCTTAAAGATATCCATAAAAAGTGTCGTTTAAAGTTTGCCACAAGCCACCTGGGAGACACACCAAACATGTGGAAGAAGGTGCTCTGGTCAGATGAAACCAAAATTGAACTTTTTGGCACAATGCAAAACGTTATGTTTGGTGTAAAAGCAACACAGCTCATCACCCTGAACACACCATGCCCACTGTCAAACATGGTGGTGGCAGCATCATGGTTTGGGCCTGCTTTTCTTCAGCAGGGACAGGGAAGATGGTTAAAATTGATGGGAAGATGGATGGAGCCAAATACAGGACCATTCTGGAAGAAAACCTGATGTAGTCTGCAAAAGACCTGAGACTGGGACGGAGATTTGTCTTCCAACAAGACAATGATCCAAAACATAAAGCAAAATCTACAATGGAATGGTTTAAAAATAAACATATCCAGGTGTTAGAATGGCCAAGTCAAAGTCCAGACCTGAATCCAATCGAGAATCTGTGGAAAGAACTTAAAACTGCTGTTCACAAATGCTCTCCATCCAACCTCACTGAGCTCGAGCTGTTTTGCAAGGAGGAATGGGAAAAAATGTCAGTCTCTCGATGTGCAAAACTGATAGAGACATACCCCAAGCGACTTACAGCTGTAATCGCAGCAAAAGGTGGCGCTACAAAGTATTAACTTAAGGGGGCTGAATAATTTTGCACGCCCAATTTTTCAGTTTTTGATTTGTTAAAAAAGTTTGAAATATCCAATAAATGTCGTTCCACTTCATGATTGTGTCCCACAAGTTGTTGATTCTTCACAAAAAAATACAGTTTTATATCTTTATGTTTGAAGCCTGAAATGTGGCAAAAGGTCGCAAAGTTCAAGGGGGCCGAATACTTTCGCAAGGCACTGTACCTATTAAAAAGCACTTATGAAACCAACCTCGAGTAAAATTAAAAACTGAGGGAGAGAAAAACAGAATCATTTCTGATCCGGGGGGGACGTACTTTTTCATGGATTGAATCCTCGTACTGTTTTCTGTAGCCTTCCGAGTCTTGTATTAAAACGTTCTGAAATGGAAAGAGAAGTATTCCAGTCAATCTATGGCCATTTCCTCAAATTCATCTGAAATAAAACTTTATGACGTATTGGTATTGATGTGGTCTCCATGTTTAACCTTCTCTTCCAGAGCAGCCATCCTCTCTTTCAGGTGGAGCTGAAGACGTTCGTTGGACTCTGTGAGAAGTCTGTCCACCGTGTCCGACAGGCGCTTGTTGTGTTCCTCGTTCATCTTTTCTCTCTGCCGAGCCTGAGGGGGACAAAAAATACAAAGTGTGTGACTTTCAAAAGCAGAATGTAGCAGCATGTAGCTTAATCTAGCATACTAGCCTTATGGCAGCTAGTATGCTAGGCTGCCCATGGTCAGTGAATAGGTGGAATGTAGCATCATGTAGCATAACCTAGCCTAGCATACTAGCCTTATGGCAGCCAGCACGCTAGGCTGCCCATGGTCAGCACACAGGCGGCATTGCATCATGTAGCATAACCTAGCCTAGCATGTTAGCATAGTCCCCCGGGGATGACTCACTCTGAGCAGCTCCTGGTGCTTCTCCTCCAGCTGGCCCTCCAGGTGCCTCATGCGTTCCTCGATGCTGCCGTGGCGCTCCTCCGCCTGCAGGGGCCACCACAGAGACAGGGGTGGGGGGGAAAGAAAGGGGGGCAGGGGGCACAATGACCCGCCAGTTTAGCAGCCATGGAGGGCAACACAGGCACATAATGCAGGGGCAACAAGACAAGACAGAGCCAAAAGCCTCTACTCCTCCAGTCTCAGATGGAACAGATAGATCACCAAAGCACAGGTAGAGAGAGGGGTGAGAGAAGGGACAGGTCACAAGCAGTTGCTGCAGCAGTTAAGTCTACTAGCAATGAGCCCAGCCAGTGACATGCAGCTTTCCCCACAGTTTCAACCCTGCCTACGGAAAAACAAATATCCCCCACAAGCAATCCCAGTACAATGACTCGCGACAACAAAAAGAAAGAAAACCAGCATGGATTTTTTTTTAAATGTAGTCTAGTATTTAGCGACAGTACTGTGGCACCCTGTGAGACTACCTTCCTAAGAATGGAGTTCATGTCTTGGAGTTTAGCTTCCATAACAAACTGATAATCATCAGGAGAGGAGGCGGAGCTCGAGTCAGACTATGGGGCAGCAGGAGAGGAGAGGAACATATCACAGGGTCAGAGGTGATCACATGCATAGCCTGCACATACAGTACTAACACATAACAAACAACACATTATTGAAAAGACACTCCGGAATATTCTACATGTATGATGATAATTAGTGGGGCAAAAAAGTATTTAGTCAGCCACCAATTGTGCAAGTTCTCCCACTTAAAAAGATGAGAGAGGCCTGTAATTTTCATCATAGGTACACTTCAACTATGACAGACAAAATGAGAAAAAAAATCCAGAAAATCACATTGTAGGATTTTTAATGAATTTATTTGCAAATTATGGTGAAAAACAAGTATTTGGTGAATAACAAAAGTTTATCTCAATACCTTGTTATATACCCTTTGTTGGCAATGACAGAGGTCAAAAGTTTTCTGTAAGTCTTCAAGGTTTTCACACAGTGTTGCTGGTATTTTGGCCCATTCCTCCACGCAGATCTCCTCTAGAGCAGTGATGTTTTGGGGCTGTTGCAGAGCAACACGGACCTTCAACTCCCTCCAAAGATTTTCTATGGGGTTGAGATCTGGAGACTGGCTAGGCCACTCCAGGACCTTGAAATGCTTCTTACGAAGCCACTCCGTTGCCCGGGCGGTGTGTTTGGGATCATTGTCATGCTGAAAGACCCAGCCTCGTTTAATCTTCAATGCCTTTGCTGAGGGAAGGAGGTTTTCACTCAAAATCTCACGATACATGGCCCCATTCATTCTTTCCTTTACAATGATCAGTCGTCCTGGACCCTTTGCAGAAAAACAGCTCCAAAGCATGATGTTTCCACCCCCATGCTTCACAGTAGGTATGGTGTTCTTTGGATGCAACTTTTGGTTTCATCTGACCATATGACATTCTCCCAATCTTCTTCTGGATCATCCAAATGCTCTCTACCAAACTTCAGACGGGCCTGGACATGTACTGGCTTAAGCAGGGGGACACGTCTGGCACTGCAGGATTTGAGTCCCTGGCGGCGTAGTGTGTTACTGATGGTAGGCTTTGTTACTTTGGTCCCAGCTCTCCAGGTCATTCACTAGGTCCCCCCGTGTGGTTCTGGGTGAGATCTTGCGTGGAGCCCCAGATCGAGGGAGATTATCAGTGGTCTTGTATGTCAGCAAATTTGCCAATAATTGCTCCCACAGTTGATTTCTTCAAACCAAGCTGCTTACCTATTGCAGATTCAGTCTTCCCAGCCTGATGCAGGTCTACAATTTTGTTTCTGGTGTCCTTTGACAGCTCTTTTGTCTTGGCCATAGTGGAGTTTGGAGTGTGACTGTTTGAGGTTGTGGACAGGTGTCTTTTATACTGATAACAAGTTCAAACAGGTGCCATTAATACAGGTAACGAGTGGAGGACAGAGGAGCCTCTTAAAGAAGAAGTTACAGGTCTGTGAGAGCCAGAAATCTTGCTTGTTTGTAGGTGACCAAATACTTATTTTCCACCATAATTTGCAAATAAATTCATAAAAAATCCTACAATGTGATTTTCTGGATTTTTTCCCCTAATTTTGTCTGTCATAGTTGAAGTGTACATATGATGAAAATTACAGGCCTCTCTCATCTTTTTAAGTGGGAGAACTTGTACAATTGGTGGCTGACTAAATACTTTTTTGCCCCACTGTACATAAGCAGTGTTGAAATGACCTCTCCTAGAATATGATGGAGCGGTTAAAGTAACTGTCCAGTGACAATCTCACTTCTAAAAGTTCATATTCTGTTAACTCATACCCAAATCATTTTGCTGACTTATCCTATACTCATATTTGTGGCCAAAGCATTAATTGGAAAAGAACACATAAAAGACCCCACTTCTGTTTAAAAAATGCTTGCTATTTCCTCCTGGAGAATGAGCTGGCCAATCAGCGGTCTACTTGCATTAATATTTTATATGATTGGTACACGCCCACACCATTCGGTTGTTGCGGTATGCCCACAACATTCCAACACAGAAAATATGCTTTTTAACATAATTCATTTACATTTCAAAAAATTGGGAAGGAAACTATTTCACTAATATTGTATTTCATTTTAGGTCATAATTCATAGAAATCTGGAAGCACTGGAGTTACTTTAATGATGGGAGCAACGTGTGCTGTGTCTTTGTTTATGTGTGTGTGACTGTGTGTGTGTGTGTGTGTGTGTGTGTCCTCTCACCTTGGTGAGTGCTGCTATCCTCTGGGCCAGTTCAGCCTCCACCTCTGGCAGGGTCTCAGCCTTTCTCATGGTCTGCTGCAGCTTCTGCTCTGCTATCTCCAAACGCTCCAGCAGCTGCCTGTTCTTATCCTCCATCTGCACACACACACACGCAATGCATGCACAGGGAAACACACACACAGAGGAAAACATTGTGGCTTATGACCTCGTCCCATATCACACATGGAGTTCCACTCAATGCCAATCTCAAGAGCATTATCTGAGTATTTCTGGACAAACTAAGTCACATGTAATACATATAGAACAGAATACAGTATACATACCACAGCCGATGTGAGTAAAACATTTAAATGTGTTAACCCTCCCCGGCCGTGTCATCAGAGCATGCGCAGACCAGCTGGCTGGTGTGTTTACGGACATATTCAATCAATCCTTATCCCAGTCTGCTGTTCCCACATGCTTCAAGAGGACCACCATTGTTCCTGTTCCCAAGAAAGCTAAGGTAACTGAGCTAAACGACTACCGCCCCGTAGCACTCACTTCCGTCATCATGAAGTGCTTTGAGAGACGAGTCAAGGATCATATCACCTCTATCCTACCTGACACCCTAGACCCACTCCAATTTGCTTACCGCCCCAATAGGTCCACAGACGACGCAATCGCAACCACACTGCACACTGCCCTAACCCATCTGGACAAGAGGAATACCTATGTAAGAATGCTGTTCATCAACTACAGCTTAGCATTTAACACCATAGTACCCTCCAAACTCGTCATTAAGCTCAAGACCATGGGTCTCGACCCCACCCTGTGCAACTGGGTACTGGACTTCCTGACGGGCCGACCCCAGGTGGTGAGGGTAGGTAACAACATCTCCACCCCACTGATCTTCCACTACATCCACCTTCCACTACATGGAGTATACATTAGTGATGTAATGATTCACCGATAGACATTTGATTAGGGGACCGATGTCTAAGATACAAGTGCATTGTTCCGCGGAGCCTAAACTGATCCAAACGCAGGATGGATCGGTCAGAAAATGTATTCAAACGTTACGTATCCCTGGTTCACTAAAATGTTTTGCTTATATTACATTCTATCATCTGAAAATACCTCTCATCTTTAGCGACAGCTGATGTGTCCTCTCCTTCAGTGTCCAACTTCATGTAACTGTGTTGACAGTCATTGATCTACAAGTCATTTTGCACGCTGAACAACACCGGGCAATATCAGTAGCCTATAGTCAAACTGCGCACAGTTCCCAGTTTCGTAAACTGACCAACACGAGGTAGGCGCCTGTTCCTGATCTTGCACATCTACGGGCACCTTCAGCATTCAAATGCTAAAATAGCTTGCGTGATATTAGGATTCATTAATTGAATGACGGCAATAACCTAGCAAATGAGAGGCTATCTATGCGCTGTTGAAAATTGTATTTTACTGGAATAAAACTCAGCTGACTATACCTGCTGAACGGGTTTTACAATATATTTGATTTTGATTGTTCAGGTTCACCAACAGCAAAGGTTTTGGTAGTTCTGTTTTAAACATTCAGTGCATATGTTTTTTATTTTTATATACAGGTAAAAAGTTGATAATTTCATAACGAGGACAGAAATCACTTTGTGAGGCTCACTGCACGGCGGAGCAAGAGGAGAAGATAATCTCACTCCGTAAAAACACCATTCGATTTGGAGATGGGGGTGAAATCCAAAATTGTGCTGTGTATTCATTGCCCATGTCATAGGTTATTTGTAAACGATACATATTGATACATTACTAGATCAAACACAATCTGCAAAAATGACAAGTGGGTGATGGTGATTTCAGAACCAAAGTGGGGAGGACAAAAAACATTGCCACCACTAATCTGATAGTGGGGTGGCTCAGCTAAGGTGCCTTACATCATTTACAAACAAACACACTTCAGAATAGACAGATTCAGCTCAGAGAGGCCCAGCTCATGAGCTCCATCAGCAGCAGATATTGAATGTCAAAATGAATGTGTTTATGCAACAAATGTTTCTGCAGCTAATCGTATCGCATCAAATCGCATCGATTCGTTCTCTACTCAAACTGACTGCACCGAATCGTTTCAAACTTAAATGTATCGTTCCTATATCGTATTGGAGCCCTTATGTCTAGATAGGTATCGAATCGTCTTGAAAGAGATAGATGCACACCCCTAGTAGACATCATTTAAAGTACAGCAGTAGAGACAAAGTTAAACCTCTGTTTCCCTATGTCCGAGTCAATCTTCCTCCTGGTTCTGCTCAATTTCAGGCTGTTCCATTTTCAGAGACTATTTGGCAGCTGTCCCACACCCAGTAATTAGACATGAGTGGGCTAGGGTCCGTGGGGGGCCTGGAGGAACTAGACCAGGGCTCTCTGTGTGTCTCTCTGCTATACTGTGTATTTACTACTACTGTATATATACACAGGCCCAGCACTTTGGGGAAAAAAACTACTCCCTGCATCCTCTCTCGCCATCCTTTCTTTAATCTCTCTGTCCCCTCTTCGTCCCTAATGAGTAACTCATCATCAAAAGTCAGTGCCTAGGCACTGAGGCAGGGCAGGAGGTTCCGGACCGTGGACCGTCACGGGAGGTTCCGGACCGTGGACCATCGTGGGAGGTTCGGGACCGTGGACCGCCGCGGGAGGTTCCGGACCGTGGACCGCCGCGGGAGGTTCCGGACCCTGGACCGCCGCGGGAGGTTCCGGACCGTGTACCGTCGCAGGAGGTTCCGGACCGTTTACCGTCGCTGGAGGTTCCGGACCGTGGACCGTCGCGGAAGGTTCCGGACCGTGGACCGTCGCAGGAGGTTCTGGACTGTGGACCGTCGCCGGATGCTCTGGACTGTGGACCGCCGCCGGATGCTCTGGACTGTGAACCGTCGCCGGAAGCTCTGGACTGGGAACCGTCGCCGGAAGCTCTGGACTGGGAACGGTCGCCGGAAGCTCTGGACTGGGAACGGTCGCCGGAAGCTCTGGACTGGGAGCCGTCGCCGGAAGCTCTGGACTGTAAACCGTCGCCGGAAGCTCTGGACTGGGAACCGTCGCCGGAAGCTCTGGACTGGGAACCGTCGCCGGAAGCTCTGGACTGGGAACCGTCGCCGGAAGCTCTGGACTGTAAACCGTCGCCGGAAGCTCTGGACTGGGAACCGTCGCCGGAAGCTCTGGACTGGGAACCGTCGCCGGAAGCTCTGGACTGGGAACCGTCGCCGGAAGCTCTGGAATGGGAACCGTCGCCGGAAGCTCTGGAATAGGAACCGTCGCCGGAAGCTCTGGACTGGGAACCGTCGCCGGAAGCTCTGGACTGGGAACCGTCGCCGGAAGCGCTGGACTGGGAACCGTCGCCGGAAGTTCTGGACTGGGAACCGTCGCCGGAAGCTCTGGACTGGGAACCGTCGCCGGAAGCTCTGGACTGGGAACCGTCGCCGGAAGCTCTGGACTGGGAACCGTCGCCGGAAGCTCTGGACTGGGAACCGTCGCCGGAAGCTCTGGAATGGGAACCGTTGCCGGAAGCTCTGGAATGGGAACCGTCGCCGGAAGCTCTGGACTGTGAGTGCGCACTGGAGGCCTAGTGCGTGGAGCTTGTACAGGTAGCACCGGACTGGGGAGGCGCACTAGAGGCCTGATGCGTGGAGCTGGCACAGGTTGCACCGGACTGGTGACACTCTCTTCAGGGCGAGTGTGAGGGGGAGGTACAGGACGTATCGGACTGGGAACACACACTTCAGGGCGAGTGCGAGGAGGAGACACAGTACGTACCGAACTGGAGAGACGCACTGGAGGCCAGAACCGTGGAGCCGGCCCAGGTTGCACCAGACTGCTAACCGGAACCTCTGGTCGGATGTTGAGCAGAACACACTTGCACAACATTTCTCATCTCTCTCGCTCCCAACTTCCCCATTGCCTCCCTGACGGTCTCTGGCTCTTCAGGGCGAGTGCAGGGAGCAGGCACATGACGTGCCGGGCTGGTGAGGCGCACTGGAGAACTGGTGCGTAGAGCCGCAACAGATGGCACCAGACTGATGCCCCAATCTTTAGCTCGCCTGCGCTGCAGCCTACTCTTCACCAACATCATTCTCCGATATCCCTCTTCACACTGCTCCATCAACTCCCAGGCGGGCTCTGGCTCTCTTCCTCGACCAACCACCTCTCTATCGCCTGCTCCATGTGCTCTGGCTCTTCCCGCTTCTCAGCCGGCCACCCCCTGTGCCTCCCCACAAAAAAATATTGGGGTTGTCCTTGGGCTTTCTGTGGCCGCGAACCCTGGCGTCGTCGCTGTCCTCCGTTATTACCTTCCGTCTGCCGCCAAGGAAGGGTTTCGCATCCACCCATCACTTCCCATGTCCAAAACTCCTTTACCTCGTGGATACGCTCCTTGGTCCTCTTTTGGTGGGATATTCTGTCACGGTTGTCGTAAGAACTGGACCAAGGCGCAGCGTACGTAGAGTTCCACATCTTTATTATAAAATGAAACTTAAGCAACACAAAACAATGAACGAACAACAAAACGTGACTACGTGGTGCACATGCACAAACACAAAATAATATCCCACAAACACAGGTGGGAAAAATAGCTACTTAAATATAATCCCCAATTAGAGACAACAATTACCAGCTGCCTCTAATTGGGAATCATACAAATCACCAACATAGAAAATAAAAACTAGAACACAACGTGGAAATAATAAACTAGAATACCCTCTAGTCACGCCCTGACCTACTACACCATAGAGAAACAATGGCTCTCTATGGTCAGGGTGTGACAGGCTGATGTAAAAAGGGCCTTATAAATACATTTGATTGACTGATTGATTGATTGGGTATATCAGACCATATATCACGGGTATGAGAAAACATTAACTTTTACTGCTTTAATTACGTTGGTAACCAGTTTATAATAGCAATAAGGCATCTCAGGGGTTTGTGCTATATGGCCAATATACCACGGCTAAGGGTTGTATCCAGGCACTCTGCGTTGCGATGTACATAAGAACAGCCCCTAGCCCTGCTATATTGGCCATATTCCACACCTCCTCAGGACTTATTGCTTAAATGTGTACAGAGTACTTTCTGTCTAGCAATGCGGATTCATGTGCGTGTGTGTATGTGTGTGTTCTCTATAGCTTGGCTATTTTTTTTAATTAAAATCCATCTGCCTTGAGCTCAGCTGTTGGTGCTGTATCTGTGATTGCTCCCCCTCCTTAATCATAACATTATTCACAATACCAAATAACTCAGGCACAGAAACCATGCACATCCACCCACACAGCATCTTCAAGTACAGTGCCTTGCGAAAGTATTCGGCCCCCTTGAACTTTGCGACCTTTTGCCACATTTCAGGCTTCAAACATAAAGATATAAAACTATTTTTTTGTGAAGAATCAACAACAAGTTGGACACAATCATGAAGTGGAACGACATTTATTGGATATTTCAAACTTTTTTAACAAATCAAAAACTGAAAAATTGGGCGTGCAAAATTATTCAGCCCCCTTAAGTTAATACTTTGTAGCGCCACCCACCTGCTGCGATTACAGCTGTAAGTCGCTTGGGGTATGTCTCTATCAGTTTTGCACATCGAGAGACTGACATTTTTTCCCATTCCTCCTTGCAAAACAGCTCGAGCTCAGTGAGGTTGGATGGAGAGCATTTGTGAACAGCAGTTTTCAGTTCTTTCCACAGATTCTCGATTGGATTCAGGTCTGGACTTTGACTTGGCCATTCTAACACCTGGATATATTTATTTTTGAACCATTCCATTGTAGATTTTGCTTTATGTTTTGGATCATTGTCTTGTTGGAAGACAAATCTCCGTCCCAGTCTCAAGTCTTTTGCAGACTCCATCAGGTTTTCTTCCAGAATGGTCCTGTATTTGGCTCCATCCATCTTCCCATCAATTTGAACCATCTTCCCTGTCCCTGCTGAAGAAAAGCAGGCCCAAACCATGATGCTGCCACCACCATGTTTGACAGTGGGGATGGTGTGTTGCTTTTACGCCAAACATAACGTTTTGCATTGTTGCCAAAAAGTTCAATTTTGGTTTCATCTGACCAGAGCACCTTCTTCCACATGTTTGGTGTGTCTCCCAGGTGGCTTGTGGCAAACTTTAACCGACACTTTTTATGGATATCTTTAAGACATGGCTTTCTTCTTGCCACTCTTCCATAAAGGCCAGATTTGTGCAATATACGACTGATTGTTGTCCTATGGACAGAGTCTCCCACCTCAGCTGTAGATCTCTGCAGTTCATCCAGAGTGATCATGGACCTCTTGGCTGCATCTCTGATCAGTCTTCTCCTTGTATGAGCTGAAAGTTTAGAGGGACGGCCAGGTCTTGGTAGATTTGTAGTGGTCTGATACTCCTTCCATTTCAATATTATCGCTTGCACAGTGCTCCTTGGGATGTTTAAAGCTTGGGAAATCTTTTTGTATCCAAATCCGACTTTAAACTTCTTCACAACAGTATCTCGGACCTGCCTGGTGTGTTCCTTGTTCTTCATGATGCTCTCTGCGCTTTTAACGGACCTCTGAGACTATCACAGTGCAGGTGCATTTATACGGAGACTTGATTACACACAGGTGGATTGTATTTATCATCATTAGTCATTTAGGTCAACATTGGATCATTCAGAGATCCTCACTGAACTTCTGGAGAGAGTTTGCTGCACTGAAAGTAAAGGGGCTGAATAATTTTGCACGCCCAATTTTTCAGTTTTTGATTTGATTTGTTTGAAATATCCAATAAATGTCGTTCCACTTCATGATTGTGTCCCACTTGTTGTTGATTCTTCACAAAAAAATACAGTTTTATATCTTTATGTTTGAAGCCTGAAATGTGGCAAAAGGTCGCAAAGTTCAAGGGGGCCGAATACTTTCGCAAGGCACTGTAGCTACAATAAAAACCCTGACCCATACGCAAACGACTCAGCCGGAGTTAAACACAATGTCAAGATGTCCTCTCGTTTCAGAATGTTCTAAACTCGTATTAATCAAAGACGAGAGTTATCCTTGATCCACTACTGGCAACGGACGTTGTGTTATTCTCCAGATCGCAGGGGATTTCAGCAAATATGTATGCTATTGTAACTACGGTACTCCCTTAATGTAGAGAACGATCAGCCTCCTGAGCCCATGGAGATCTCCTTTAAACCAGAGACGCCAGATGGGATTGAGTTTTGTTAAACCAGAGACGCCAGATGGGATTGAGTTTTGTTAAACCAGAGACGCCAGATGGAATTGAGTTTTGTTAAACCAGAGACGCCAGATGGAATTGAGTTTTATTAAACCAGAGATGCCAGATGGAATTGAGTTTTATTAAACCAGAGACGCCAGATGGAATTGAGTTTTATTAAACCAGAGATGCCAGATGGAATTGAGTTTTATTAAACCAGAGACACCAGATGGAATTGAGTTTTATTAAACCAGAGACGACAGATGGAATTGAGTTTTATTAAACCAGAGATGCCAGATGGAATTGAGTTTTGTTCAACCAGAGACGCCAGATGGAATTGAGTTTTATTAAACCAGAGATGCCAGATGGAATTGAGTTTTGTTAAACCAGAGACGCCAGATGGATGTAAGTTTTGTTAAACCAGAGACACCAGATGGAATTGAGTTTTGTTAAACCAGAGACGCCAGATGGATGTAAGTTTTGTTAAACCAGAGACACCAGATGGAATTGAGTTTTGCCTTAACATGTACTAAAGGGCATAGTTTTTCTAGGTGGGTGGAACCCACGGTGGGGACACTTCTGATTCCTTCTGGGTTGAGACCCTAAAACCAAAGGTTTAAAGTGGGTCAGTGGGGACCACAGCTGTAGGTTAAAGTATCCCTCAGATGCTGATCTTAGTTCAGTTTTATATCCTCCCCAGCTCCCCCACTACTCTAATGGTTAAAGTTAGGATTGGTGGAAGAGGGTAAGTGACCTGTCTGAGGAAGGCTTCCTTATTGGCCAGCTCATTCTCCAGTTTGTCACTGATGTCGTGCAGGGAGGTGGACTCTCTCTGGGCGCTGAGGTACCGCTTCTCCAGAGTGACGATCCTCTCTTCCATGTCCTCCTTCTGACACATAGCCTGTAGGCACACACACACAGATGTACATGTACAATGCACAGACACACACAGTTGAGTACATTTCCCTCTCAACAGCACAAATAGTATCTCCCTAAATCTCCTACGGTTAATTTCCTATATGGAGTCTCAGTGAGTGTGTGTATAGAGGGGAAGGAAATGTCCTCCAGCGTTGTTATGACATAACACTGTTCTCAGACAGTGGTAATTACTTAAGAGGGCTGGGCTGATAAAGGATCTGAGATCAGTGAACTAGCTGGATCTCACTCCCTGAGCCCAGCCTGCCATCATCATTAGCAACCAATAGCAATCTCAACCAGGGCTAGCCGCTAGCTAGGTGGACCAAGAGCCAGGTCACATTCTGATTCACATCACTGGATAGATATTCAATTCTCCTCCAAATCAGAGGGACCAGTGATTGTGTGACTATAATGGTCTGCCTATAGCACAGGACAGATGAGAAGAGACCATCTCTGAGTACCAATGTGTAGAAAGAAGCCTGGATACATTACTTTTCATAGAACCATCCAGATTGTCTGAGGCAGTAACTCCTCTAAGTTATCAGAGAGGAGGTTGAGGGAGTGAATGCATAGGTCCCTCATGCTTGTCAATGTATGTTCTCAACAGCCCTAAATCTCAACTAACTGTGTGTGTGTGTGTGTGTGTCTCCTTAGAGAGTGGGTGCATCTCATTTGAATGTACCTCTCTCCTCACCTCTTTGATGTCCCTCTGGTACTTGGTACTCATCTCCTCTGTCTTGATGAGGTCCTTGCGCGCGGTGTCCAGCTCCTGCTCCACCTCGGAGACGCGGGACGACAGGGAAGACATGCGCTCCTTCATCTGGGCCAGCTCATAGTTCTGCTTCTCCAGCAGGTCCTGCAGCTCCACCACCTGGCCCGCCTCATGGGCCGAATCCATGGAGCCGTTGGACAGGCGCTGGAGGACCAGGGGGAGAGGGAATGAGAGAGAATGAGACATTTAACCAGAGGTTTTGACTCTTACTGTATAAACTCCATTTCCATTCAGTCAAATCAGTAGCTAAGTAAAGAATCAAACATCTAAAATTATGAATTTCTAAATGGATTTCAAAATTGCTTTTCAGCTATTTCTGTTTTTTTGTGGATTGATTTAATTGAAATAATGGAATTGACCTTAACCTTGTAATACAGCGCTTTCCCATGACACAAACTGTTTTAGCTAGCAGAATTGAAATGGATGAGCTGAAACAACATCATTTCCAGTCAAGCCTTCTACAGTGAGTGCTGAAGTACAGGCTGAGAGGGCCTTGAATCAGACTAGATCCCACTTCAGACCTCTGCATTTCCCGGTGGAGAAAGATAGCTCTAATACATTTAGGAGCTGGAGGTTGTTGGCCCCCTATTCTGGTTTTATTTCAGATGGACACACAGCCAGGGTGACGGAGGCACTATAAAGATTACTCCAGACTGCATTGAGAGATTGGTTTGGCACTTGCATTAGGAATATGATTTGGTTCGACTCTGGGAGGGAGGGAGAGAGAGAGAGACACACAGAGAGAGACACAGAGAGAGAGACACACAGAGAGACAGAGAGAGAGAGAGAGAGAGAGACACAGAGAGAGCGAGAGAGAGAGACACAGAGAGCGAGAGAGCGAGACAGAGAGAGAGAGGGAGGGAGAGAGAGACACAGAGAGAGAGAGAGAGAGAGAGAGAGTAAGAGAGAGAGAGATAGAGAGAGAGACAGAGAGAGAGGGGGAATTATGTTTTTATTTTCCTCTCCCTCTCTCTTTCTGTCTGTCTCTCCTCTCCCTTCTCTCTTTATTCTACACCCCCCTCTCTCTCCCTCCTCTACCCATCCTCATGTATCAGGGCCAGCTGCCCATCCATACCCATCCATCTGGCCATACAGCCCCAATTGAGCCTCTCTCCCTACTGCCTGTGATCAATGATTCACTGTGTAAGGCAAAAGGCCCCGTTAAATCAGCCCACTGGTTTTAATACCAACACAACAGTCTACTCTCATAATGAACAAACCTTGGGATTTATCTTAGCTTGGCTTTTAGTGCAGGCTGGTTTGAGCTTTTCCCAGAGATAACAAGCCGGTTCTCGAAAGAAAAACTTAATTGCGACGCGTCTGAGAGTATACTCGTAAAGCCTGCAGGGAAGTTATCCAGTTGGGGACGAGGTGGACTTGATACTCGTAACAATGCCTTTAGGAGGGATTGACATGGAGTTAAACATTGTTTCTCCATCGAGGCAGATTGATCTGGTAGGGAACAAGCTACTGTGCACCGTTTCCTTTTGCTAAATTAGACCCGTGTCATACGTCTAGCTGTCTATATATCACAGCGCTGCTAAATTAGACCCGTGTCATACGTCTAGCTGTCTATATATCACAGCAACTTCACAGCGCTGCTAAATTAGACATTTCAGGCTTCAAACATAAAGATATAAAACTGTATTTTTTTGTGAAGAATCAACAACAAGTGGGACACAATCATGAAGTGGAACGACATTTATTGGATATTTCAAACTTTTTTAACAAATCAAAAACTGAAAAATTGGGCGTGCAAAATTATTCAGCCCCCTTAAGTTAATACTTTGTAGCGCCACCTTTTGCTGCGATTACAGCTGTAAGTCGCTTGGGGTATGTCTCTATCAGTTTTGCACATCGAGAGACTGAATTTTTTTCCCATTCCTCCTTGCAAAACAGCTCGAGCTCAGTGAGGTTGGATGGAGAACATTTGTGAACAGCAGTTTTCAGTTCTTTCCACAGATTATCCATTGGATTCAGGTCTGGACTTTGACTTGGCCATTCTAAAACCTGGATATGTTTATTTTTGAACCATTCCATTGTAGATTTTGCTTTATGTTTTGGATCATTGTCTTGTTGGAAGACAAATCTCCGTCCCAGTCTCAGGTCTTTTGCAGACTCCATCAGGTTTTCTTCCAGAATGGTCCTGTATTTGGCTCCATCCATCTTCCCATCAATTTTAACCATCTTCCCTGTCCCTGCTGAAGAAAAGCAGGCCCAAACCATGATGCTGCCACCACCATGTTTGACAGTGGGGATGGTGTGTTCAGTGTGATGAGCTGTGTTGCTTTTACGCCAAACATAACGTTTTGCATTGTTGCCAAAAAGTTCAATTTTGGTTTCATCTGACCAGAGCACCTTCTTCCACATGTTTGGTGTGTCTCCCAGGTGGCTTGTGGCAAACTTTAAACTACACTTTTTATGGATATCTTTAAGAAATGGCTTTCTTCTTGCCACTCTTCCATAAAGGCCAGATTTGTGTAATATACGACTGATTGTTGTCCTATGGACAGAGTCTCCCACCTCAGCTGTAGATCTCTGCAGTTCATCCAGAGTGATCATGGGCCTCTTGGCTGCATCTCTGATCAGTCTTCTCCTTGTATGAGCTGAAAGTTTAGAGGGACGGCCAGGTCTTGGTAGATTTGTAGTGGTCTGATACTCCTTCCATTTCAATATAATCGCTTGCACAGTGCTCCTTTGGATGTTTAAAGCTTGGGAAATCTTTTTGTATCCAAATCCGGCTTTAAACTTCTTCACAACAGTATCTCGGACCTGCCTGGTGTGTTCCTTGTTCTTCATGATGCTCTCTGCGCTTTTAACGGACCTCTGAGACTTCATGATTGTGTCCCACTTGTTGTTGATTCTTCACAAAAAAATACAGTTTTATATCTTTATGTTTGAAGCCTGAAATGTGGCAAAAGGTTGCAAAGTTCAAGGGGGCCGAATACTTTCGCAAGGCACTGTATATCACAGCAACTTCACAGCGCTGCTAAAATAGACCCGTGTCATACGTCTAGCTGTCTATATATCACAGCAACTTCACAGCGCTGCTAAAATAGACCCGTGTCATACGTCTAGCTGTCTATATATCACAGCAACTTCACAGCGCTGCTAAAATAGACCCGTTTTATACGTCTAGCTGTCTTTATATCACAGCAACTTCACAGCGCTGCTAAAATAGACCCGTTTTATACGTCTAGCTGTCTATATATCACAGCAACTTCACAGCGCTGCTAAAATAGACCCGTTTCATACGTCTAGCTGTCTATATATCATAGCAACTTCACAGCGCTGCTAAATTAGACCCGTTTCATACGTCTAGCTGTCTATATATCACAGCAACTTCACAGCGCTGCTAAAATAGACCCGTTTCATACGTCTAGCTGTCTATATATCATAGCAACTTCACAGCGCTGCTAAATTAGACCCGTTTCATACGTCTAGCTGTCTATATATCACAGCAACTTCACAGCGCTGCTAAATTTCATGTCAGTAGCTTGGGCATGTCAGTAAAAGCTAGCCTAACTTAGGTTTTATCTTTATCTTTTGAAATTGCTAACTGTAAAAGATTACCGCTATGGTTAAATCTTCTTGGTCTTAGTATTCAACAGGAAATAGTCTGAGTTTCGATCACTATATAATATTGAGGCCTTGATGGTTAGAAGTGCAGAGAGTGAAGGGAAAGGCCATGGCTGCCTGACTGCACTAGCAGGCTCGTCAGGTAAAGCTAGCTATATGCCCCGCGTCATGATGTGACCTGTTGGTTCATTCCGGCGCCACACGTGCACACACAGCCCTCCACCTGTCACATGTGTGACAACAATCTGACGACTGTTGTGTGTTCACTCTACTCCAACACCCTTCTACCCAGGAGCAGTGAGACAGAGAGGAGGGCTCTGCCCCGCCCCCCGGGAGGAAGTAGCCCTGCAGATCATCCGTGTCACTCCCTCTGGATGGAACCGTAACGAGGCTGCCATGACTACCTCTGGATGGAACCTTAAAAAGGCTGCCGTGACTACCTCTTCAAACCTCAGCATGGTGACAGTGAGTGACTCCCCTCTCACTAACCCCAAGGAGGGTGTGTGTAACCACCCTCATCCCCACCCCCCTACTCTGCAGAATGACAGGCCACAGACAGCTGTCGCCCAGTCAGGCTCAACTGAATCGTACACTCCTGACAACGCGTCCCCATCACGAGGTGCAGCTCATCCACGAGCCTAGAGATTCAGCTCACATCCAAACCATGAGACGAGAGCTAGAATTGAATTGTCATTGATGTCTTTGTTTGTTGTTCTGCAGTAGCAGCCTCTGTGAGACTAAGACACTGTTGATTTCTGCATTCTAAGTGCTGGGTGTCCTTCACGCTGCCTAGCTGGCTGCTCAAAGACACTGTGCTGACAGTGAAGGCCTGTATCTATCGAGCAAGTGAAATGATAACATGCTTGATACCACGATGATACTGATAACACAGACTATGAATGGACAACTGTGTTGAAACAATGAAAATGGTGGTTGAAAAGTATATATATCCGACATGTTTACGTTGATGTGAAAACTGAAATGTTGAGTGTTAGCCCTGTCAACGTAATGATAGTAACACATGAGATAAATGATCAACAATAAAAAGCTGTGGATATTGACAGAGAAAAAGAAGGACAGTAAACGCAATGGACGCCCACCTTGCTATGTACCTTCTGGCTGGCATCAGTGCCCTCCAGCATGTCCTCTGACCCGTCCCCTGACGCCACCTTCCTCTGGATGTGGGCATTCTGCTCCCGTAAGGCCACAATCTGCAGAGAGGGACACAGGACAGAGATTAATACACAGGTCTAGAATAACACAGCAGAGATCAGCCTAGCTGTCAATCACACATGCAGGCACATGCACAAACGTGCACGCAGGCACAGATATGCACACACACACACACAATTGTCAGCTCCAGCCAGTCACGGGGCTGTCCTGTCAGTGCCTGAGGGGAATAAAACTGATGCGCAAATGTATTAAGGTCAAGGGTTAGGATCTCATTCACTTTCCGAAACACAAACAACCTAAATATTTGCTCAACAACAGCTAACAGCTTATTTCCTACTTTTACAGCTCGTCTGTGTCGAGGTTTCTGGAACATTACGCTGCCAGCTAAGTCATGTTATGTCTAGGTATTAACGTGATCACTATGATTATCTTGTTCTGCGAACCCCTCCTCTCTCTCACCTGAAGAATCTGGTGTTCACTCTTAATCACGTTGCCAGGGGCTACAAACCAGTGACACGACAAGCATAATGAGGCTTTCCCCGACAGGGTCGGCTGATTAGGACGTTCCGAGGGGGAGGAAGGTGGGAAATAGCCGGGTAAAGACACTGTTATAATTGTCCAAATTGTTGGGACTATAACCTATTCTTGGACAACACAAACAGCACGGTATGCATTCCTTTATGGAGCCCCCTCACTTCTAATGCCCTTTTACACCATCGCTAACGACAAGTGACAGCAATGCCAGGGAGACTACATGATGCCTGTAGGGTCAGCCTTCAGAGAAACCTCCCAGACCTTGAAACTAGGAGGAGACAGTCATTGTTTTATGATGTGCTAACCATATATATTCTTTTGCATAACTGTCATGTTTTTTGCGTGTGAAAATATTTGTAGAAAAGCCGTGATCTTACTGTTTGACAACTACAGCAGAGAGATGCACCATGTCAGTGCCATAAATACCTGTAGCCTGTCACTGTGCTTTCCAGACACCTCATCCAGTACACAGTCAAATATTAGTCTGCTCACTATCCATTATTATGTAATCATGAGCACAGACATCGCCAGATTTACCATAAAGAACAGACCCAGTTGGGAGACAGACAGGGTATGGTAGTGTGATTAAAATGACAGCATGCTGCTATTACCACTGATCACAGGATCTTTTTTAGGCTTTAATCTCAGGATTTCATCTGGATTTAGGAAACAAACCGACCTTGTTTCCCCCATCGGAGACGTCAACATTATGACGCCAATGAGAGAGAGAAGAATCCAGGAAGGATAGTGTAGCAGCCTATGACAGTCATGAATCTACTGTATAATAGTGTATTTTGCTAAACATGGCAATACATCATACTACAGACTGAGGCAGTACTGCAATAGGGCCTTCCAGTCCTGATCGATAAAAGCCACACAGTATATCAGTATTACTGCTATTGGAATGCCATCTGTCTACAATAAATAAGTTAAGCCGGAATATTTGCTGGACACTTCCCATTTGTGGGAATCCCAGATCTATGACTTGGCTGTGTCTGCACCCCGGAGAGACCGACATAATTACATTTCTCAGAAGGAGGCGATGACATCACAATAAAACAACACAGTGAGAGAATCCAATACGGTTGCCAAGTGTTTCACCAACCGCTCCAGTTGAGCTGCGTTCAAGACTTAGAGGGCATTCACTGACACCTCCATCAATAAACAATGATTGATGTGAAAATGCGACACATAACTAACTGCCTCTGCCACTGTGATCAGAAATAGCCTTAAAGCTATACAACTATAAAACACCACTTTTTACAGCACAGATGGAGGCACTCACTAGACGCAAGTATTACATTATTTTCATTCTAAGAGGGCAAAGGGCAGGGAGGGATTATTCCACAATTACAATAGAGGATTCCCTTTACATTAAGCCTCGACAACATCCCAGCACGGGGTTTGAGATTTCATCCACAGACAGTGGATTTGCTTGCTGCTGCATATTGCTGCCTCTCCCCCCCCTCCCCCCCCCCCCCCCCTCTTCATCTCACTCCATTATTTTAATGAGGGGTACAATTACACCTCCTTATGTTTCGGCCGGAGCATTGGGGTGCGTCTGGCATTTATCATTTACAGAGATCAAACGGTCGGCTCTCAGCATTCACTCACACACACACACACACACACACACACACACACACACACACACACACACACACACACACACACACACACACACAGGATAACAAATGATAGACTGAGCCATGCTGCTGTGGCTGCTCTCAAATTAGAAAAATGAGAAGTTTAATGAAGCAAATTGAAAGTGGCCATCTTTCCCTTTGATGAAGTACTAGTTCATCTCAACTCATCAAAGCCCAGGAGACATCAGAGACACCAGGAGACATCAGAAATACCAGAAGACACCAGGAGACACCAGAAATACCAGGAGAAAACAGGAGACATCAGAAACACCAGGAGATATCAGAAATACCAGAAGACACCAGGAGACACCAGAAATACCAGGAGAAACCAGGAGACATCAGAAACACCAGGAGACATCAGAAATACCAGAAGACACCAGGAGACACCAGAAATACCAGGAGAAACCAGGAGACATCAGAAACACCAGGGGACATCAGAAACACCAGGAGACATCAGAAACACCAGGAGACATCAGAAACACCAGGAGACATCAGAAATACCAGAAGACACCAGGAGACACCAGAAATACCAGGAGAAACCAGGAGACATCAGAAACACCAGGGGACATCAGAAACACCAGGAGACATCAGAAACACCAGAAGACACCAGGAGACACCAGAAATACCAGGAGAAACCAGGAGACATCAGAAACACCAGGGGACATCAGAAACACCAGGAGACATCAGAGACGCCAGGAGACATCAGAAACACCAGGAGACATCAGAGACGCCAGGCGACATCAGAAACACCAGGAGACGCCAGGAGACATCAGAAACACCAGGAGACACCAGACATACCAGGAGAAACCAGGAGACATCAGAAACACCAGGAGACATCAGAAACGCCAGGAGACATCAGAGATGCCAGGAGACATCAGAGACGCCAGGAGACATCAGAGACGCCAGGAGACATCAGAGACGCCAGGAGACATCAGAGACGCCAAGAGACATCAGAAACACCAGGAGACATCAGAAACACCAGGAGACATCAGAAACACCAGGAGACATCAGAGACGCCAGGAGACATCAGAAACACCAGGAGACATCAGAAACACCAGGAGACATCAGAAACACCAGAAGACATCAGAAACACCAGGAGACATCAGGAGACACCAGGAGAAATCATGAGACACCAGGAGACACCAGGAGACAGTGCCACAGCTAAACAGAAAGGCGCTGTCTTCCAAACTCCTATCCCTCACAATACCTTAATCTTCCCTGACTCCCTTCGTCTCCACCTCTCCGAGAAGTAATGGTCTGTTTTAGTGTGAAGGAGCAAAAGGAGATTGGGCAGGAAGGTGACGTGAAATCTCTCGGTGTACAAGATTGATTTGGTGGAGCCTTGGAGCCTGGAGCAAGTTGCTGTATGCAGCAATGCCTCTGAATTAAGATCACACACACACACACACACACACACACACACACACACACACAGAACCTGTTGACTTGAATCTTATAGCACCGGTTAATTTTTCACCTTATAGAGTGGGTGACACCTTGGGGATTCCCTCTAGAATTCTAACCAGGAAACAAATACGAGAGACCGGATAACATAGAGTAACAGAGTTTTCAGTCTCTCTCTCTCACAACAGCCTTTGTAGGATCTTACGCAGGTTGGATTGGTCCCTTGGCCATGGACCAAGCCCAGAGGGCCCAGAGGTTTTGCGGGGAATTGATCAACCTCCTGACACATTCTACAGAATGTCACGGATCCCTCCAGAACATTCATTACACACACCTGGCCCCTATTCCCAGTGATTAGTAATTGTATAAGTGCGTCTTTGGTTTACCATTGTCCTGTTGATTATTGTTACAATGTCCGTTGGTTCGTTTGAGTACCTGTGCTGTGTGTTTTGGCTTTCGTGCCATTGTGGATATCGCAGATGATTACGGGTCTCGTCCCATGTGCACTTGTGTTATTTATTTGATCTGGAACACTTAAACACCTGACACTGAGAGGTCAAATCTGGACCACTTAAACACCTGAGACTGAGAGGTCAAATCTGGACCACTTAAACACCTGACACTGAGAGGTCAAATCTGGAACACTTAAAACACCTGAGACTGAGAGGTCAAATCTGAACCACTTAAACACCTGAGACTGAGAGGTCAAATCTGAACCACTTAAACACCTGAGACCACTTAAACACCTGACACTGAGAGGTCAAATCTGGAACACATAAACACTTGAGACTGGGAGGTCAAATCTGGACCACTTAAACACCTGACACTGAGAGGTCAAATCTGGATGACTTAAACACCTGCGACTGAGAGGTCAAATCTGGACCACTTAAACACCTGAGACTGAGAGGTCAAATCTGGACCACTTAAACACCTGAGACTGAGAGGTCAAATCTGGACCAATTAAACACCTGAGACCACTTAAACACCTGAGACTGAGAGGTCAAATCTGGACCACTTAAACACCTGCGACTGAGAGGTCAAATCTGGACCATTTAAACACCTGCGACTGAGAGGTCAAATCTGGACCACTTAAACACCTGAGACCACTTAAACACCTGAGACTGAGAGGTCAAATCTGGACCACTTAAACACCTGAGACCACTTAAACACCTGAGACTGAGAGGTCAAATCTGGACCACTTAAACACCTGAGACCACTTAAACACCTGACACTGAGAGGTCAAATCTGGACCACTTAAACACCTGAGACCACTTAAACACCTGAGACCACTTAAACACCTGAGACTGAGAGGTCAAATCTGGACCATTTAAACACCTGCGACTGAGAGGTCAAATCTGGACCACTTAAACACCTGAGAACACTTAAACACCTGAGACCACTTAAACACCTGAGACTGAGAGGTCAAATCTGAACCACTTAAACACCTGAGACTGAGAGGTCAAATCTGAACCACTTAAACACCTGAGACTGAGAGGTCAAATCTGAACCACTTAAACACCTGCGACTGAGAGGTCAAATCTGGAACAATTAAAACACCTGAGACTGAGAGGTCAAATCTGGAACACTTAAACACCTGAGACCACTTAAACACCTGAGACTGAGAGGTCAAATCTGGACCACTTAAACACCTGAGACTGAGAGGTCAAATCTGAACCACTTAAACACCTGAGACTGAGAGGTCAAATCTGGACCACTTAAACACCTGAGACCACTTAAACACCTGAGACCACTTAAACACCTGACACTGAGAGGTCAAATCTGGACCACTTAAACACCTGAGACCACTTAAACACCTGAGACCACTTAAACACCTGACACTGAGAGGTCAAATCTGGACCACTTAAACACCTGAGACCAATTAAAAACATGACACTGAGAGGTCAAATCTGGACCACTTAAACACCTGACACTGAGAGGTCAAATCTGGACCACTTAAACACCTGAGACTGAGAGGTCAAATCTGGAACACTTAAACACCTGAGACTGAGAGGTCAAGTCTGGACCACTTAAACACCTGAGACTGAGAGGTCAAATCTGGACCACTTAAACACCTGACACTGAGAGGTCAAATCTGGACCACTTAAACACCTGAGACTGAGAGGTCAAATCTGGACCACTTAAACACCTGACACTGAGAGGTCGAAGGTCATCTATGTCATCAGGCAGTGCAGCTCCCTATGGGAGGCTCCAGGATTGCAGGTGGTGTTATCTGCAGACTGGAGCCCCAGAGGAGAACGACTCGAGGCAGATCTCCATCCCAAATCAATTAACAGTCTGGAGCTGGTGCAGGCAGCTACTGGAACCCAACGTCCTCCCCGGAGGCTCTGACGTGTGGAAGTGTGGATGTTTCTATTCAGCAGTGCTTATTTAACCACAGCCTCCATCACCGGGCCTCAACACCCACTCACTCAGATGACTGTCTCACCATGACACAGCGGGAAAGTTAACCATGTATCCACTGTAGTCAAATTAAGTATAGTCACACTATTTAATCAAATAAAGACCTAAAATATCTGTTGAGGCGCAACACTGTACTTGGTTAAGCGAATGAGCTGCACTTTACACTGCATGTCTATGGCTCAAACTTAGCCTCATACAACCAGCCTGATCTCGCGAGCTTACATAAATGATTCGCTACACGGATACAGGAGAGGCCATCAGTCAGGTAATACTAGGCTAACTCAAAGTGAAAGATATCGCCATCTCATTCCTCTCATCCCCTCATTCCATCCCTAGCTTTACTTGTTTTCTATAGCCAGGGCAGATCAGTCTTTGACCAGGGTTTCATCTCACCTCCTAAGGCCTGTTTGGCTGGTAGAGCAGCATTTTAAATCTCTCTCTCCCTCCCTCTCCCCCTTATCCCTTCCCGGCCGTGTCAGTTGTGCTTTGATCAGCCACCCCCGTCCACAGCTCATTACAGACTGGAGGCAGTTCTAATGCAGGTAGAGCAGCTGTTTAATCCCAGCTCCTTCCATGCCCTCTCCTCCTGTATGTATATTTTACCACCCCCTTCTTCTTCTCTCTCCCTACCTCTCACTGCCCATGTCTTCCACCATTCTTCTTCTCTCTCCCTACCTCTCACTGCCCATGTCTTCCACCATTCTTCTTCTCTCTCCCTACCTCTCACTGCCCATGTCTTCCACCATTCTTCTTCTCTCTCCCTACCTCTCACTGCCCATGTCTTCCACCATTCTTCTTCTCTCTCCCTACCTCTCACTGCCCATGTCTTCCACCATTCTTCTTCTCTCTCCCTACCTCTCACTGCCCATGTCTTCCACCATTCTTCTTCTCTCTCCCTACCTCTCACTGCCCATGTCTTCCACCATTCTTCTTCTCTCTCCCTACCTCTCACTGCCCATGTCTTCCACCATTCTTCTTCTCTCCCCTACCTCTCACTGCCCATGTCTTCCACCATTCTTCTTCTCTCTCCCTACCTCTCACTGCCCATGTCTTCCACCATTGTTCTTCTCTCCCCCTACCTCTCACTGCCCATGTCTTCCACCATTCTTCTTCTCTCTCCCTACCTCTCACTGCCCATGTCTTCCACCATTCTTCTTCTCTCCCCCTACCTCTCACTGCCCATGTCTTCCACCATTCTTCTTCTCTCTCCCTACCTCTCACTGCCCATGTTTTCCACCATTCTTCATCTCTCTCCCTACCTCTCACTGCCCATGTCTTCCACCATTCTTTCTCTCTCTCCCTCCCTCCCTCCCTCCCTCCCTCCCTCCCTCCCTCCCTCCCTCCCTCCCTCCCTCCCTCTGGCAGTGCAGAGTGGTTAATTTGGCTCCGGTAGAGCGTCAGCCTGAGGGCTCCTCTCAGCTGGAACATGACCATCTGCCCAGGCAGAGACTGGTAGAGAGAGAATGGGGGGCAGAGGCGTTACGCCACCCTACTAACGCCACGGGCCAGCTCTCATCTGTCAAGGCCATACTTCACCCCATCACACTCCATCTTAAGACAGAATGACTAGCCCCTGAATAGGAGTCCTCCTAAGTAGAACTGTCAACATCAAACTACTTTGAACGTTGACTAAAACATGAACAAATTCCTGTCTAAGGCTGATGAAATGAAGAGAACAGACGTCTCAGTCAGCGCACCTGTGGAAATGATGCTGTGACACATTTCTCACCTCCTGGTTGGCTGATGTTAGCTCCTCCTCCAATGCAGAGACCCTCTCTAGCGACACCCGCAGTCTCTCCCTCACCTGAGGAAAACAAAACACAACAACCCGCCATGAGTGCGTTACTGTACACAACCTCTGGTAGGACCTTACCATGGAGCTCTGCTCTAGCAGTTAATGGTAGTAGACGTGTGGTTTTGAGCTCTCAGATAAATAGCATGGATAGTGTTGGAGACAACAGTGAGATATGTCTATTTATCTCTCTCCACCAACCCACCATCCCACCTCAGCCCGGGGTTGACATGATATACCGTGTTCCCGGGATAGACCAAGCAGCTCTTCCCTCTCTCCCTCAGCCTTCAGCCCAACAGTAACACCTTGTCTTGGCCTTGAAGCCCTCCTCCTCTCCCCTCCTCCCCCTCCCTCCTCCTCTTCCCTCCTCCTCCTCTCCCTTCCTCCCCATCCCTCCTCCTCTTCTCCCCTCCTCCCCATCCCTCCTCCTCTCCCCTCCTCGCCATCCCTCCTCCCCATCCCTCCTCCTCTTCTCTCCTCCTTCCCATCCCTCCTCCTCTTCTCCCCTCCTCCCCATCCCTCCTCCTCTTCTCCCCTCCTCCCCATCCCTCCTCCTCTCCCCTCCATCCCTCCTCCCCATCCCTCCTCCTCTTCTCTCCTCCTTCCCATCCCTCCTCCTCTTCTCCCCTCCTCCCCATCCCTCCTCCTCTTCTCCCCTCCTCCCCATCCCTCCTCCTCTCCCCTCCTCGCCATCCCTCCTCCCCATCCCTCCTCCTCTTCTCTCCTCCTTCCCATCCCTCCTCCTCTTCTCCCCTCCTCCCCATCCCTCCTCCTCTTCTCCCCGCTCCTCAAAGGGGGTGAATGTATGACTTACTCTTCCTTCCTCTATGCACCATGTTGAGGTATTTGTCATGCTACTGATGGAGCATTTACTGGTGAGCTCTGTGGTGCTCCATGACCGGGGCTGTGGCCCGCTAGGATCAAGGCATCTCTGAGGAGGCTCCTAGCCTGGATTACAGGGCAGTCATCCCCCTCCCTCCCCTCCCCTCCTCCGGACAGCCCAGCAACACACAGACAGATCGTCGCAGGGCAGAAAACATCCCGTGAATCAAAAACGGATTTTATTCCCTAGTCCAGCGGCCTGGAGAGACGCGTTATAAATGATAGGGTCTGTTGTGGAGGGTTGAATAGATTACAGCAGCCGGCGTGACATCTTACAGAGGGCTGAGGCCATCAATCAACATGCCTGAGGCAGAGCAGAGGCTGGGGCTGGGGCCAGTGGGAGAGCAGAGGCTGGGGCTGGGGCCAGTGGGAAAGGCTGGGGCTGAGGCCATCAATCAACAGGCCTGAGGCAGAGCAGAGGCTGGGGCTGGGGCCAGTGGGAGAGCAGAGGCTGGGGCTGGGGCCAGTGGGAGAGGCTGGGGCTGAGGCCATCAATCAACAGGCCTGAGGCAGAGCAGAGGCTGGGGCTGAGGTCATCAATCAACAGGCCTGAGGCAGAGCAGAGGCTGGGGCTGGGGCCAGTAGGAGAGCAGAGGCTGGGGCTGGGGCCAGTGGGAGAGCAGAGGCTGGGGCTGGGGCCAGTGGGAGAGCAGAGGCTGGGGCTGGGGCCAGTGGCAGAGCAGAGGCTGGGGCTGAGGCCATCAATCAACAGGCCTGAGGCAGAGCAGAGGCTGGGGCTGAGGTCATCAATCAACAGGCCTGAGGCAGAGCAGAGGCTGGGGCTGAGGTCATCAATCAACAGGCCTGAGGCAGAGCAGAGGCTGGGGCTGAGGCCATCAATCAACAGGCCTGAGACAGAGCAGAGGCTGGGGCTGGGGCCAGTGGGAGAGCAGAGGCTGGGGCTGGGGCCAGTGGGAGAGCAGAGGCTGGGGCCAGTGGGAGAGCAGAGGCTGGGGCTGGGGCCAGTGGGAGAGCAGAGGCTGGGGCTGGGGCCAGTGGGAGAGCAGAGGCTGGGGCTGGGGCCAGTGGGAGAGCAGAGGCTGGGGCCAGTGGGAGAGCAGAGGCTGGGGCTGGGGCCAGTGGGAGAGCAGAGGCTGGGGCTGGGGCCAGTGGCAGAGCAGAGGCTGGGGCTGAGGCCATCAATCAACAGGCCTGAGGCAGAGCAGAGGCTGGGGCTGAGGTCATCAATCAACAGGCCTGAGGCAGAGCAGAGGCTGGGGCTGAGGTCATCAATCAACAGGCCTGAGGCAGAGCAGAGGCTGGGGCTGAGGCCATCAATCAACAGGCCTGAGACAGAGCAGAGGCTGGGGCTGGGGCCAGTGGGAGAGCAGAGGCTGGGGCTGGGGCCAGTGGGAGAGCAGAGGCTGGGGCCAGTGGGAGAGCAGAGGCTGGGGCTGGGGCCAGTGGGAGAGCAGAGGCTGGGGCTGGGGCCAGTGGGAGAGCAGAGGCTGGGGCTGGGGCCAGTGGGAGAGCAGAGGCTGGGGCCAGTGGGAGAGCAGAGGCTGGGGCTGGGGCCAGTGGGAGGGCAGAGGCTGGGGCCAGTGGGAGAGCAGAGGCTGGGGCTGGGGCCAGTGGGAGGGCAGGCGGTTGTGGTGGTGACTTATGCCAAAACAAAGAATATTCAATACCAGATGGCACTGCGTTTGCAAAGCCTCTCCATACTGTCATCAGTCAAATATACTGTACATTCAATTGAAGAATCTCTATCCGCGTGTATAATCCATTCTTCCACTCAGCAAAAAGGAATAGGTACTGTGCAGATTCTATAGAATACATGTCTAATGTATGGTCTTACCTTCTCGTCTAGAGCTTTGTGGTGCTCGAACAGGGACTTGAGCGCTTTGAGGACCTCCACCTCACTGGACACGCCTGAGGGGGACTGGGCCTGCCGCTTGACCACAGTCATACGTAGTGACCGCTCATGCCTGGACACCAGGCACTCCAGATGCTCCAGAAGCAACTATAGAGACAGACATAGAGACAGAAATTAGTGCTAATATAATCATCATCATCATCATCCTCATCTGCATCATCATCAGAAAGGCTATCTGCCTCATCTGCATAATTGACATCATCATCGATGCTATTACCGTTATCGTCTGCATCATCAGTTATCCTGGCACCAGAGAAGATGTAGTGATATGATTCTAAATGTCAACCTGTAGTGGCCGGACCACTGGACTGTAATATACCAACCACACAAGGTTACTGGTCTTCATGTGATTCTCCAAATACATTATTTATATCCACCCTGATTAACCGCAATGAAAAGAAATCAAAGTAACCAACCAGATCTTCTTATCTTGGTCATTTCATTTAATTTTCTAACTTTTGGTCGGGAGGGGGGGGGGGGGGAATAAACCTTCAGTGGAATAACATGAGACATACGAAAATCAATATAGGCACTCAAAACAAATGAAAAGTCTCTGGACTGCACACAAAACAGATGATGTTAATGTTGTTACTGTGCCGGGCTGGTGAATGCAGCGTGCCGAATCCATTCTCAGTGGAAAGTGTCCCAAGGACAGGGAGGGTTGGGGGAGTCAACTTCCAGCAGCACAAAGGGAGGAGATGAGTCCACTGGTAGCAGGGGGCACAGGAGAGACGAGGAGTAGAGCCACACAGGGACCATAAAGATGAACACTGTCCTCTGATCTCTGTCACATAGGCACAGTGGAGGGATGAGGGCCTGAGGGAAGTCTAAATGTGCTAGTCTGACTAGCTAGGCTTTTGGGGTCTAGATTTGGCCCATAACCTGGTCATGTGAAGGCCTAGTGTTTTGGAGGGGATGCACATGCCTCATAGACAAGCAACTAATCGAGCAAGCTAATTGCTAATGATGATGCTAACTGCCCTGTTAGGAATCCACCAAGCTCCGCTGAGATACTGATCTGAGGAGAGGTTCATGTAGTGACTTCAGCTTTGTTGTCTGGTCATTCTGAGAAACATTGACCGTTTTCTTCATCTCCACATCCCAAATGCCGTGTTTCTAACCCTGACTGTGCTTCGCTAGGCCAAACAACCCCTCCTCGGCGTCGCCACGCGCTGTGGCCGGTTAATAACATAACGGTGTAGTTCACCAATGGTTTGGAGAGTTTTCACACTGGCGTCACCACAGTATTTAACCAAGGAAGTAACTTACTTCTAAACCCATCTTTAAGCAGGGCTCTGGTGTTGTGAGTCCTCCAAGCACTGTGCTTAAACCACAGACTGTAATTCCTTAATCATCCAGGCATTAAGAACCATTACACATACAGACATCCACCACATTTTCAAAGTCAACACATATTCACTCAACCTGGTAGAACTTAACTAGGAATTTAGTGTTGCACTACACTACCCATCAGGCACTGCAGACGCTATGTTGTGTGCGGCCCAAATGGTACAAGCATAATGTAGGCTCTGTTTCAATATCCACACTAGCATACCATTTAAAAGGCATGCTGAATACATTGCTCCAATCTAAATGATATGCTAGAAACAACCTTGGAACAGAGCCGTTGTGTCTGTTGTTGTATTAATACGTTGGAGAAAGGGAAGGTGCTGACAGAGGGGTGTGGACTAGTTTTGGAGGGGCTTCGAGGGGGCTGTCCATCCTTCCTTCTCTCCGTCTCTCCATGAGCGTCTGAAGGATTGCCAGCAGACTCCAGCCCCCCTTCCCCCAGCTTCCCTCCCCACACCCAAACCCCCGCCGTTTAATCAATCCGAGTCTGAACGTTGGCCCCAGCTCTACCTCAGCCATCGCCCCGCCAGAATAATAAGAAGCAACCTACACCTACACACACCCTCTAAGGAGAGGCCTCCTCCTCCCACCCTCCTCATCCTCTCTCTATAACCTACACACACCCTCTCCTCCTCCTCCTCTTCCTCTCTCTATAACCTACACACACCCTCTCCTCCTCTCTCTATAACCTACACACACCCTCTCCTCCTCCTCCTCTCTCTATAACCTACACACACCCTCTCCTCCTCCTCTTCTTCCTCTCTCTATAACCTACACACACCCTCTCCTCCTCTCTCTATAACCTACACACACCCTCTCCTCCTCCTCCTGTCTCTATAACCTACACACACCCTCTCCTCCTCCTCTTCTTCCTCTCTCTATAACCTACACACACCCTCTCCTCCTCTCTCTATAACCTACACACACCCTCTCCTCCTCTCTCTATAACCTACACACACCCTCTAAGGAGAGGCCTCCTCCTCCCACCCTCCTCCTCCTCTCTCTATGACCTACACACACCCTCTCCTCCTCCTCCTCTTCCTCTCTCTATAACCTACACACACCCTCTCCTCCTCTCTCTATAACCTACACACACCCTCTCCTCCTCCTACTCTCTCTATAACCTACACACACCCTCTCCTCCTCCTCTTCTTCCTCTCTCTATAACCTACACACACCGTCTCCTCCTCTCTCTATAACCTACACACACCCTCTCCTCCTCTCTCTATAACCTACACACACCCTCTCCTCCTCCTCCTCTCTCTATAACCTACACACACCCTCTCCTCCTCCTCCTCCTCTTTCTATAACCTACACCCACCCTCTCCTCCTTCTCCTCTCTCGATGGTTCATAATTTCTCTCTTATCATGCTTCTATACTGCATGGCTCATCCAGCTTGCAATGTTTAGGGGTACCTAGAGGTACACCATCCTCTTTTTTGTTGTCAGCCCTCCAACCCACTGATTGCATGCACCTGGCTTCAAATATTTAATTATGAACTTTAAAACCTTTACAACAAAAAAAAGCTGATATATTAAAAGTCTGCATCATCGCTCTGCAGAGGATTCAAGGTGATAATGAAGAGAGAGAGACTAAATTCCATCTCTCTCTCTCTCTCTCTCTCTCTCTCTCTCTCTTTCTCTCTCTCTCTCTCTTGAGATGGCAGAGTAGTGACAGGGCTACTAAAATGGCAGTGCTAAAATCCTCTCTGGCAGACTGGTGGTTTGTAGTCAGTCAGTGTGACTATGTGAGTCTCCCATTATACAGACTGGTGGTTTGTAGTCAGTCAGTGTGACTATGTGAGTCTCCCATTATACAGACTGGTGGTTTGTAGTCAGTCAGTGTGACTATGTGAGTCTCCCATTATACAGACTGGTGGTTTGTAGTCAGTCAGTGTGACTATGTGAGTCTCCCATTATACAGATTAATGGGAAAAGAGCAGCCTTATCTGTCAACAGCAGAGTTTGGTTACTCAGCTTAATGAAAGGGTATTATCGGAAATGGAATTCAGAGGTAGCTCTAATGTATATGGGGTCCAAATCTGTCCCCAGGGGACATGCAGGCGACCGGTTCCATCGACCTGGTACAGGTGACCAGTCAACCGCGTCAACAGATGAAAACATTGTTGATCTCCATAGACTCTAAGCCGTTCTGGTTCAGGTCAATGTGTGAGGTTAGAATTGGGCAGAAACGAACGTGTGTGTGTCTGTGCGTGCGTTCTTGTGTCTCCTCTCCACGTACCCTGGTGTTGTTCCTCTCGGCCTTGAGCTCAGAGATCTCCTCCTCTTTCTCCAGAAGGTTCTCTCTGCACACGTTCAGCTCCTTGGTCAGGGCTGCAAACTCCTGTACAGCAACAACACAGAACATAGAGGTCAGCATCACAGCGCCATCCATAACACACAATACATCTTCATCTTCATCACCACAACCCAGAAAACAGTTCGCACAAAGCCATCCATGTCATTGGCATCCATACCGCACAACATCGTTAGGAAATATGAGACAGTCATTAAACAAGCCCCCCCCCCCCCCATCACTCACATGTCATACTCAATGGACTAGCCCACAGTTCACAGACATAGTTCAAAAACTCTGTTAATCATGTCCAATCCAAAGGGAAAAGAGCCTTCTATAATGATCCCTTTATGTTATTGATGGTGTTCTGGTTCCCTGTCGGCTAAACTAGACAAACTGACTCCCTGGTCTTACTGTGGATATCCCAGACTTTGGCGATGTGTTTCCAGATGACTACCACCACCAACACCACCAACACCACACCACCACAGAAGACAGGTTTAAACCTGTGGGTTCTGGGAAAAGTGAAAATTCGGTTTGGCAGAGAATATAAGGTGAATGTGCTAATGGTAATCTCTACACACAGGCTGTGAGAGGATTGTCCCCCCGAGGAGACTAGTGGGCACCGGGCCATAGTGGACTTAAGCATGACTACTGTACTGTACTGTCAGCACGAAGCAAAAAGAAGTGTGGTGGCAGAATCACTGCACAGGCCAGCATTACAAACCAAGCATGGAAGGCAGTCACTGTCCACTGGTCAGTGTAACAGCCTATGAAATAAGATGGGAGTCAGTATCTCAGTCGTTCAATAAATAGAACAATAATGTACAGGTAAATTGGCCACAAACTATCTTCTGTAAGTATCCCTTAGTGAGATGCTGTCATATAACAACAACAATAACACAGCAGGCATCCAGACAACTGAAGCAGGAGTGCCTAAACTCTTAACCTTACGGAGTCAGAATAGATTTGCATGTTATCTGATCGCTTTAGCTCTGCATGCTGTCTCTCTCTACTAACTGCCTGTACCCGTCCATCCGTCTCTCAGCAGATGGATAATTGACGGCTGGATTTAAATGCCACAGAACCAGCGGGCCAATTACCGCCGCAGGACCGAGCTCCACAGGTCCCCCATATGACCCGTCATTATCCCAAAAACCCTCTCTCTGGCCGGGGAGACTGCGGGGGAAGTGTGGGCGTCTCTAACCATTTTCTGTGCTACTTTGTTACTCACTCCCCCTAAGTGTTGTCTAGACTCTACTGTATTCTCTAGTGTTGGTACATTTAGGTAAACAACCTTGACAGAATGACTGACGTCGACATGACTTCAAACCTTCAGCCTGTCATAAATGAAACACATTGGAAGCCGACAGGTCTTGGAGGGGGGCACAGTGGCCAGGTAGAGGAGATAAAACATGCAAAGGAGTGTCTGCTGTGGGCCTTTTGAATGGCAGGAAGGGTTGACGTTGTGATTTGATTCCAAGGTGAGTTGAGAAGTCAATAACAAGTGGACGATCAACAAACATGAGGCTGGGCTCAGAGGCCGGTGATGAAGAAGTGGAAGGTGTGTGTGTGTGTGTGTCTGTGTGAGTGTGCGTGTGCCTTTGTGCCTGTGTGTTTCGAGACGGGGGAATTGGGAGCATGTAACTTGCCCTTCAATGACAATGAGACCACATTAAGATGCATAGATTTTTCTTACTCCTGTGCTGCAATGGCCCTCTAATTATTGCTGGGTATTGTATTGGGCTCTATAAAGTCCTTCAGATATGAAATTGCATGTTGGCATATTGGTATTTTCCAAAATCTATTTCTTGATATAACTGCACATTCTGTAGTTACGTTGCAATAATGTTGTTTCTCCAAGTTGTCCTTCAGGGTCAATGAAACAGACAGGCTCAAGGGCCAGAAAAACTCCACATGACCCTACCCATTTCTGTGCTTTTAGGGCCCACAATGCAATTCTTCAGAAAATGTTTGTGGCTTCACAACGTTATCAGATTTGAAGAAAATGGCAGAAAATATGTAGCCGAAGTCTGCATGTTAAGTAAATGTTAAGTAAATGTTGAGCAATGTAATAAAGTCATGACTTTTCAAATAAGTTATGTTCACTGACAATTTATTAGCTATGCTATCCTGGTATGTTAGCTAGTTACTTAACATTAGTTGGCTACTAACACATATAACTTGCCAGGCAGTATATTAACTATCTGCTATCTAACTAACTACCCAACATTTATTGACTTGATTATTCACATAATTCTGAGCTAAATGGTGTAGTCGTTGTGCGTTTCATTGACATTGTTAATTCTGGTTATCTACTCCAATTTCAGAGCACTCTCGTCTGAGTGTGCCAGAGCGCAGAATAACTGATGAATTTACGAACGCTCAACACCTGATGAATATGGCCGGTGTCAGTAAACATCGGCAAAAAAAGGGTAATTAAATTGTTGCCAGCAGCACAGTTAGTCATCAACTCTGGATAACATGAAAAAAGTATAACCAGCTCTTCTTGGGCGAGTAAAATGGTCAGAGTGAGGTGTTCTCTCATTTGTGTCTGGAAGTAGCTAGCAAGCTAGCCAAAGTTAGCGTGGGTGCTTGACGGCCAGTGTGCGCTGTGAACGCTCCGAGAGCAAAACGCTCAGAATTTACCAACGGACAACCTGACAATGCTCTGCATTTACGAACGCACAGAGCACACTCTGAGCTCACTCTGGCACTCCAGATTGAATTTACGAACACGCCCTTATAGTATATAGTATGTAGTATATACTCATTATGTAGTATACAGTGTGTTAGTATGGGTATTCGAACACAGCTCATCTGTGATCAAACAGGAAGCCAAAGCAGCAGTACATTGTGGGTATGCGGGCCTGAATGGGTGTTTGCTCGAGTGATCACACCCTCACACTATTTAATTAACGGCATGGGGCTCGCATCCAAACCATCACACGGATTGCAAGGAACGCGAAAAGGTGGGGGGGAAGTCACGCGGCTTGCACAGGCAACGCTCATCCAACTACCAAGATAACACTTTAGGACCAAACTAGCTGATGTATTCGTTGTTTATATCTAGCGATTGTAATGTAGGTCACGGTTGTACAGTACAGTGTACCGGTGTAATACAGGTGTAGTACAGAGTCATTTAAACGAGTTATTCTGCTAATTGTTGTTTACATTTATATTCAATATCCTGTTTTCTGTCCCCGGCCACATATGGTGACTCACTGTGTCATCAAAGTGAAGATCACACTGTTTAGTTTTTCGTTTGGTGATTTAAACATGGTCGTCTCCTTTACGCATGTCAGGCAGAGCGGAACATTCAGAAAGCAAAAACTATTTCTAATGTTCCTACCGTTTGCCCACAAACAATGTGTCTCAATCCACACATAAATAACATAGAACTGCTAGGTGAAGTGAAGGAATGAATGAAGGTGAATGAAGGTGAGTGAAGGATAACCCCTAGGTTGAGAGAGAGAGAGAGAGAGAGAGAGAGAGAGAGAGAGAGAGAGAGAGAGAGAGAGAGAGAAAGAAAGAAAGAGCACCATCTAAAAGGAAGCGATTCCCAAACCTTCCATAACAAAGCCATCATCTACAGAGAGATGAACCTGGAGAAGAGTCCCCTAAGCAAGCTGGTCCCGGGGCTCGATTCACGAACACAAACACACCCCACAGAGCCCCGGGACAGCAGCACAATTAGACCCAAGCAAATCATGAGAAAAAAAAAAGATAATTACTTGACACATTGGAAAGAATTAACAAAAAAACAGAGCAAACTAGAATGCTATTTGGCCCTAAACAGAGACTACACAGTGAGAAAGGCAGACCTGGTTCTCAAGAGAAGACAGGCTATTTGCACACTGCCCACAAAATAAGGTGGAAACTAAGCTGCACTTCCTAACCTCCTGCCCAATGTATGACCATATTAGAGACACATATTTCCCTCAGATTACACAGATCCACAAAGAATTCGAAAACAAACCCAATTTAGATAAACTCCCAAATCTACTGGGTGAAATACCACCGTGTGCCATCACAGCAGCAAGATTTGTGACCTGTTGCCACAAGAAAAGGGCAACCAGTGAAGAACACACACCATTGTAAATACAACCCATATTTATGCTTATTTATTTTCCCTTGTGTACTTTAACCATTTGTACATTGTTACAACACTGTATATATGCATAATACGACATTTGTAATGTCTTTATTGTTTTGAAACTTCTTTATGTGTAATGTTTACTGTTCATTTTTATTGTTTAATTCAATTTAATTGAATTGAGAGAGAGAGAGAGAGAGACATAGAATTGAGAGAGAGAGAGAGAGAGAGAGAGGAGAGAGGAGAGAGAGAGACATAGAATTGAGAGAGAGAGACATAGAATTGAGAGAGAGAGAGGAGAGAGGAGAGAGAGAGAGAGATGGAGAGCATAGGGGGTGTTAAGACAATAATGAGCTTGTTCACATAGTGATTTCGCCTCTCATTGGAAGCAACTCATCCTGAAGTGTCCAGATACCAAAGTAGCCCACTGGCAGAGAGAGATGAGAGAGATGGAGAAATAGCTGAAAGAGAGTGCAAAGCCCCTGAGTGTACAGGGATGCACACGCTTGCATGATAACCCAATCTTTCTGCTTCACTTACAGACACCTTCAACATCTGCTGTGGTTATACAAGCACAGATCCAGTGGGAACCACCTCTCATCTAGCTACCTACACATAGTTCACTCTTAGACGTAAAGGAGCCTTGAAGAACCTTTTGCGGTTCAAATGATTGCCACTGTAAGGGAACCTTTTCAGGTCAAAAAGGTTCCTTGAGGAAGCCCTCTGAAAAGGTTATTTGAAGAATCTCTGTGTAAAGGTTCAACCTTTTTGTGTTGGGAGGGGTTCAATTTGGAACTTAAAAAATATATTGTAGCAGCAGCAGCCTATCAGAAGATAGGAGGTGTAGCTTATTGGAGGCGTGGCTTTCATCATACAGTATAACCCATGTAGCCATCGCCTAAAACCACATATCTTCTGAGTCTGTGGCGATGGCGTGTCCAATGGCGATATAAATTCAAAGTGCTCCGCACGCGCCACATTGACATATTAACAGGTTCCTCCAAGAACTCTCAACCAACCAAAGATGAAAATATGAACGCATTGACTGATTCCTTTAGGAACTCCAGTGTTCCTCAAGTCACCCTTCATTCTAAGAGTGTACAGTTTAATAGGGGCCAAAACCAGGGGCATAGGGGGCCCAGTAAGCAAGAGAGAGAGGTCCTGGGAAGAGGATGTTAGGGGCCTCTGTGTGCTGCTCAAACGCTGCTCAAAACGCAGCTCGGCTGTACTCCTGCGCCACCAAAGGCCCCCGACAAGCTGCTGTAAGTGATAATTGAGAGGTGTTGATCAGAACGAACGTTGTCTCAGTCTCTACTTCAGAGGTGTGAGTCTCTGGGAGACGAGATTAGCATCAAGACAGTGTGAGCCTTGCTGTTCTAAATGAGGCTGTAGGAGGGGGAACAGGGGAGTTAGGGGAGAGGGTTTACTTTATAAGATGGATTACTTAATGAGTTATGTGCAGTATAAAGTATTTCCCTGGTAGGAAAAACTCATGGTCCCAATTATATAGTGAGGGCCAACAGTCTGTCCCGGTCAGGCCAAGAGAGCAGAAAAACTGAGGGGAGCTTTTAAAAATGCCCCGCAATAGAACTAACTCTATCCAGGAAGTGGACCCAGTCGTGTCTACTGCTCCCTCTCCTCTCATTACCTGAGTGACGAGCCTATGATGACTACAGTATGTCAGGCCCATCCCTCGGCGGTGAAGCTCTAATTGAAACGACTGGAGGAGATAAGGAGCATGTCAGTACAGACAGGAAACAGAGGAACACTGGGAGTTTCCTCACGGGGTGTGTGATCCAAAGACAGCCTATGTGCGTCTGTGGGTGTGTTTGACATTCAGCTCAGGAGAGGGAGGCTTATGCTACGAGACTAAAACAAGGCCCAAAGTATAACGGCATCAGTCATTTGAAGAGGCACCAGTGGATCGTGATTCACAGGCTTCAATACAATGCAGCGCGTTGAATATGGAGAGGTATTCTAAAACGAGTGCTGGAAGCGATGGGAAATACTTCAATACCTCCGTGGGCACGCAACTAGGAGTCTTCAAGAAGAGAGAGAGGGTGTTGAAAAATCAACTGACAACAGGAATCTTAAAGACGAGACAAACATATTAAATGACCTCCAGACGCCCTTTTCTCTGAAAAAAACAAACAAATCCTGTAGGAACAACAAACTCTGCGTTGAGAAGGGAGCTATTGTTATACGCATCACAACTTTAACTATGCCGATCAGAGAGGATTGTAGGAACCACCCAGGCGTTGAACAAGACATTAAGACAAAACCCCAAACCCTTGTTTGTGTGATCTCAAAGATGTGTACACATACTTTACTTATCAGGAACTACAGTATCTCCATATAGTACAGCTGGTTTTATCACGCTGCCCGACTATCTCTTCAATATTTCAATATCTCGGCTGTTATATGTACAGTACCTAATCTACTATGAGAGAGGACAGGGCAGCCTGTGAATGATAGATTGATTGTTGAAAATGCATCATGGTTTTCAAACTCAATTTGCTACTGCCATGGTAAAACGGGTTTCATGAGAATCACCCAGCTTATAAATATACGATGAAGACAATGTCCTCACTACCTACCTTTCAGAGATAGCTCAGAGAGAAAGAGGCACATATATCCATCCGGTACAGTGTTTGTACATCTCCTATCATCTCCTCCTTTACTAGACAAAAGAGTCTAATAAAAACCCTACTGTAACCTGTAACTCTGTATGGGTATATCAATATAGACATTCACATGGGCAAGTATCAAAGTTCAGGATACATTAATATAAGTTTCCAAGATAAAGCTTACAGCTACAGCTGAAACAGCAGGGATGCAGAGGTTATTCTGTAAGGGCAGTCCTTGGCCAATGAGAAGCCAGTTAAGTGGACACCTGGGCCAGCATCGGTTGACCAGCCAGCCAGGCAGCCAGAGAGAATACCCAGGGGTGTCCCAGAGGATGCCACACAGCACAATGAGTTTCAGCCCAGCGAGCAGGCTCATTTCAGGCTCATTTCCTCACCTTTAAATATTCAAGAAGGTAATCTGTATAAGCACTGAGCAGTTCATGAACCCTCACAGATCTATGGCTGCAGTGTGCATAGGAGACAAGCATCACGATACAACTACTGCCATTCACTTTTTGAAATGGCTTTTTCAATGATGCACCTCGTCTGCTCCTGTAACAACAAATGAATTCTGAGAAACGGCCGCTGTATGAACCTAAACGACTACGCGGTATATATAACAGGGCTAAAACCACTAGGTTTCACAACAGCCTCATGAAGCATGATTCTTTTGGAATTTTGGGCTCATCATTTGAACTGATTCCCAGAAAAGCAATGTACAGAATAGACAATAGTCTGGTACAAAAGACACATCAGGATATAAACTGCTCAACCAGATAACACCGCAATAAGAAGACTACTGCATGTCCTTATAGGTGGTAAAATGTTACATCTGTTCTGGCTGAACAACTATATGCTCATAATTTACTACAACAAAATATTTACATTGAATGAAGTACTGGGACTAACTAATGATACAGACAGTAGATTATGGTTCAGTGCTTCCTGTACACATATAACAATAGGTGTCACGGCCGTTAAAAGATGAGGACCAAGCGTACACTTTCTCTTTATTTGGAAAATGACGCCGAACAAAACAATAAACACTACAAGAACAACACAATAAACACTACAAGAACAACACAATAAACACTACAAGAACAACACAATAAACACTACAAGAACAACACAATAAACACTACAAGAACAAAACAATAAACACTACAAGAACAAAACAATAAACACTACAAGAACAAAACAATAAACACTACAAGAACAAAACAATAAACACTACAAGAACAAAACAATAAACACTACAAAGACAGGTGGGAAAAGGTATGGTTCTCAATCAGAGACAACGATAGACAGCTGTCCCTGATTGAGAACCCAACCCGGCCAAAACATAGAAATACAAATAATAGAATATAGAATACCCACCCCAACTCACACCCGGACCAAACCAAAATGAAGACATTAACTGGATCCCTAAGGTCAGGGCGTAGGACACCATACAGAACACCCATTTTACTGTGGTACTCAAGAGATGGTTCCTTCTGTCTTTCAGCATCGGATTTCTACACTACATGTCCTGGTTCAGATTTGTTGGGGATACTGTACCAGTCAAAAGCTTGAACACACCTACTCAGGTGACTACCTCATGAAGCTGGTTGAGAGAATGCCAAGAGTGTACAAAGCTGTCATCAAGTCAAGGGTGGCAATTTGAAGAATCGTAAATATAACATATATTTTGATTTGTTGAACACTTTTTTGGTTACTACATGATTCCATATGTGTTATTTCATAGTGTTATGTCTTCACTATTATTCTACAATGTAGAAAATAGTCAAATTTACTTTTGACTGCTACTGTATACATTGTTAATGACAATAATGCCCGTAGGTCAGTCATCAGTACATAATCAGCTCACCGCCAATTAGTCATTCACGATTAACTAGTGACTTAATGAACCAGGCCATGAAAGCAGGGAATCGCTGGAATTCACTCAGCTATGTGGTGTATTGATTTTATGCAGCCAGATTGACCGTGACGAGAATCGTAATGGGATACTCTCTGAGCAGCTTTCAAACACCATGACTTCCAATATTAATTGGGAAATTAAGCAATATGAGCAGCAGCATTTTGAATTCACACAGAGATCCAGTCCTTCTGGGACTCAATAAGACTCTCGTAGAAATAGAATACCTAGAATGGGGATTCCCTTTCAAGTCTAGGGATTCTATTTCTATGTCTCTGTTGTGTTTGACAGGATGCCTCAGCACTATAGATCCGAAGATTTGATAAACGCGTCCCAGAGGACCAGTCATTCCCACGTTCCCAGGCCTGCTACATGTGAAGCAGGCCCACCTGAGTGAGGAATGGTGGTTAAAGGACGGAGATGTGCACGTTAGAGAGAGAGACAAGCTGGCACATCAATCACCAGCCACAGAGACCTGACAAAGGCCTGCAATGGCAATCCCTCCACCCCCACCCCAGGCCTATTCTCCCAGTGTCAGGAGCCAGAAGCCTGGGCCCGAGCAGGCCAATATAGGGGGCTGGAGAGTGTGTGTGTGTGTGATTTACAATGACCTTTGGTTTGAGAGATAAAATGGGTCGTTGCTGTACTGTAGACGCCCCCTGGGGGACGGGCTATAAATCTGAGTGGAGGAAATTACAGCCCTGCGATTTACTACCGGTCACATCCCTAATAACTAATTCTGATATCCTCAGACCAAATCCCCCCTGCTTGGCTGACCCGAGAGCCACTGTCATGGGCCCCTCTGTGGGTATGTAGAGGCAGGCGCCAGGGGATGGGCCCCCCTGTATAACATGTACTGTACTGTAACCAGCATGTCTGGAAGGCCCAACATGATACACAATGATTTCACATTGAATATTGCTGTCTCTCCCTCCTACTACCCCCCAGAGACAGGGTGAGGGCAGACACAGGTGTTGAAGTACCTGTTACAGCAGGCTGTACCGCAGCACAGTCAAAGAGCAATACATGCTGTCAGCACTGGCCAGGAAAAGCATTCTCCCCTTCCACATTAGATGAGAGGGGAGCCTCAGAGGAGGCCAAGGTCAGAGCAGACAAGTCACAGAGATTTATAAACCATGGAGGTTTAGGTTTCATGAAGAGAATGAAAATGAGGCTCCAAGGCCGGCAGCTCATCCACGAGACATAAATAGTCTACTTCTAGAAGTACAAGATGTGTTATTTAAGTTTGCTTTCACTCACTCAACAAGTAGGTACTTGTATTCCCACTAGAATTCTCTTATTCGTCACGTTGATAGACTGTACATCTTTAAAAGGTCAGCGACAGAATGGGAAGAAAAACAAATCATATCCATTGGCGTCGACACAAACTCCTAACCACATCACAACGTTACAGTCCAGTGAGGACAGAAGATATTTCCTCTCCCAGACGTAATGTGTCATGCGCTTCTTATTTAGACCAGATAAGTATGAGCAGCCAGCGAGGCAGTGAAAACATGGTCGCTAGCCATTTGTAACAAAACAACTTAACTAATGTCAGCCCACTCATCCTCTATTACCGATGGAGAAACAATGCACAGGAGGAGACACAACAGCCAAGGCACAGGGGCCACAGCTCTCAAAGAGACATACAGTGCCTTCGGAAAGTATTCAGTATTCATTCCTCTTGACTTTTTCCACATTTTGTTACGTTACAGCCTTATTCTAAAACTCCTCAGCAATCTAACACACAATACCCCATAATGATAAAGCAAAAAATGTTTTTAGAAATGTTTGCAAATGTATTAAAAATAAAAACAGAAATACCTTATTTACTTAAGTATTCAGACCCTTTGCTACGAGACTCAAAATTGAGCTCAGGTGCATCCTGTTTCCATTGATCATCCTTGAGATGTTTCTACAACTTGATTGGAGTCCACCTTTGGTAAATTAAATTCAATGGATATGATTTAGAAAGGCACACACCTGTCTATATAAGGTCCCACAGTTGACAGTGCATGTCAGAGCAAAAACCATGAGGTCGAAGGAATTGTCAGTAGAGCTCCGAGAAAGGATTGTGTCGAGGCACAGATCTGTGGAGTAAATCATTCTGCAGCATTGAAGGTCCCCAAGAACACAGTGGCCTCCATCATTCTTAAATGAAGACTCTGACAGACTCTCACCTCCCTGACCAACCCGATGGTCACTCTGACATTGCTCTAGAGTTCCTCTGTGGAGGTGGGAGAACCTTCCAGAAGGACAACCATCTCTACAGCACTCCACCAATCAGGCCTTTATGGTAGAGTGACGGAAGCCACTCTTCAGTAAAAAGGCACATGACAGCCCGCTTGGAGTTTGCCAAAAGACCATGAGAAACAAGATTATCTGGTCTGATGAATCCATGATTGAACTCTTTGGCCTGAATGCCAAGTGTCACGTATGGAGGAAACCTGGCACAATCCCTACAGTGAACCATGGTGGTGAGAGAGAGAGATCCTTGATGAAAACCTGCTCTAGAGTGCTCAGAACCTCAGACTGGGGCGAAGGTTCACCTTCCAAAAGGACAACGACCCTAAGCAGATAGCCAAGATAATGCAGGAGTGGCTTCAGGACAAGTCTCTGAATGTCCTTGAGTGGCCCAGCCAGAGCCCGGACTTGAACCGGATCGAACATCTCCAGAGAGACCTGAAAATAGCGGTGCAGAAATGCTCCCCATCCAACCTGACAAAGCTTGAGAAGATCTGCAGAGAAGAATGGGAGAAGGTGTGCCAAGCTTGTAGCATCATACCCAAGAAGACTCATCGCTGCCAAAGATGCTTCAACAAAGTACTGAGTAAAGGGTCTGAATACTTATGTAAATCAGCTAAAATGTAAAAAAAATAAATTGCTTTGTCATTATGGAGTATTGTGTGTATATTGATGAGGGAATTAAAATATATATATATTTTAGAATACGGCTGTAATGTAACAAAATGTGGAAAAAGTCAAGGGGTCTGAATATTTTCCGAAGGCACTGTATCAGGGCCGTATTCCTGCCTGGAATTACTTTCACCTTGCATGGAAGAGAGTAGAGGGGGGGGGGGGGGGGTGATAGAATGATGTTCATAGCTGAGAGCTCCCTGTCTTCTCACCCTTAGCTCACCTGTCCTAAAGATGGCAGCCTGCATGGGATTATGGTATATTTACATTCATCCGGGAGGTGGTGGAGGTACTCGTGCAGGCCTATCTCCATGTCGCCACACACAATCAGAAGCTCTCATTTGGGCATCTCTGCTAGCAAGTCTCTCACTCTCACTCATTCCCTCATAGACACCCCTCCATCCCTCCCTGGAGTTCAGTGTCTCTAATCTCATATCAAATGGAAATATGTACAGGTCTGCCTGGCTTGTTAGCGATGCTCCAGTCTGGGCTTTTATATCAACATGTGGGGAGTGTCTCACTGTTGCTTGATGGGAACCCATCTCAGTATGGAGAGAAAGGGTTTGCATTCCGTGTACCCTCAGCCAGCTGGTGTCTTTATGTTCTGGTGGAGAGATATGATGGGGCTAGATGGTGGCGGCGGCTCGGCCGTACCTTTATCCCCGGGGGACGATAAAACAAAAGTGTGAAATCCTCTCTTTGGATAGCGATCAATCTGTTCCACAAACACGGCTGGAGTAGAGCTCAGGGAAGTGGGAAGCGCTGGGCGGAAAGGCAGGACTGTGTCGGCTGATAAATGTGGGCCGTGGAGCTCTGCTTCAAAGTGGGCCTTAATCGGAATTGAGTCCGGCATGCCAGATAGCCAACGCAATTTAGTTTGGGCTCTGATAACAAGGCAACAGAGACTCTCGCGTGGGTGAGTTTCCACACTCTAAAATCATCATTCATCTTGTGGGATTTGAACGGTGCTCCGTCGAAATAGATTAGAGAGAGGGATTCTGGGCAAGCATTGATGATTCCATCACCTTATTCCACAGATAACGTTCTTGGGAACTAGCCATGGACATCCAAACACTGACGGCTGTTTGTACATCTTAGAACACACTGAAGTATGACTGAGATTTCACTACAAGAAGAGTGTAAAGGAGGACATACAACAGGAGAACAGACTGCACAAACTGCACTCTCCAAAGACCTCAAGAGACTTTTTGGCAGTTAGAAAGGACATCATATACATCAATAGCACATTAAAATGTGTTTAAAACATCCATATTCCTTCCTTTTCAACTGGGATCATTTCACCTGCAATGAGTCTTTGAGATGAGATGAGAGCTCTGTGTGTGTCTCTCTCGCTCTTCTAGCCAAGACGGTATAAGTGGTAATTCCTTGTCTTGATGCGGCGGTTTGGACGATTGACTGGAAAAGGCAGCAGAAATGAAACAAGGGATTTGTACTCTCTTGACCCTTTGCCCCCTCTCTTCTTCTGTCTAGCCTCTCCCTCTCTCCTGCACCAGGTATCTGGGTCTAAGAGGCCACTGAAAACCCATCTCTCTACTTCATTGAGTTCTGGATGGCTGGTCAAAAGAGTGATTAGAGCCATGGCTTTTCTTCTTGCATTCCACTGGGGAAAGTGACACTCAAAAGACTGAATTGAAGAATTATTGGAGATCGGAGCACAAAATAAGTCAACTGAAAGTAATGGTTATAGACGTAGAAAAACTAAAGTGCCTTAAGAAAAAACAGACAATTGAATTCTCGGAGGGGATTCTACCATGGGGAGTAGGGATATCGTCTTGTTGCTGACTGTGGTGAGAGAGAGGCACTCAAACGCCACATGATTCACTGTCCCCAAATCAAGTCATCAGGTGGTTTTCTTCTCCAAGAGGATTTTGAAACTACTCATTGTGTAACAAAGTTATCTATCCATGTGTTTTTCATCATATCCCAACATAGCCAAAGTTATATTCAACCCGTTTCAATCAGGGAATTATTTTGTCGATTATTATGTGGGCTACAATATTTTGCCCTAAATCAAAACAGTGTGTCACGATCGCTGTCGTCGTGGAAATTACCGGACCAAGGTGCAGCGTGGTGAGCGTACATTTTATTTTATTTTTTAAAATGTCGCCAACAAAACAAAGAACAAGAAAACAACCGTGAAGCTTACTTAGGCTATAATGCCACTAACAAAGACAACTACCCACAAAACAAAAAGGAAAAAGGCTGCCTATGTATGATTCCCAATCAGAGACAACGATAGACAGCTGTCCCTGATTGAGAACCATAGAGTTTCCCACCCGAGTCACACTCTGACCAAACAAACATAGAGAATAAAAGGATCTCTACGGTCAGGGCGTGACACAGTGTAACAAAGTTAGCTATCTGTTTATTACTCATAGCCCAACAGGTGGAGGCATAATCAAAATGTGTATAATCCATTGTGAGAAGAGTAGATCATTATCATACACCGTGTTACCCTACATACTGGGCGGCAGGGTAGCCTAGTGGTTAGAGAGTTGGACTAGGTTGCAAGTTCAAATCCCCGAGCTGACAAGGTACAAATCTGTCGTTCTGCCCCTGAACAGGAAGGAACCCACTGTTCCTAGGCCGTCATTGAAAATAAGAATTTGTTCTCAACTGACTTGCCTAGTTAAATAAAGGTAAAAAATAAACATCTGCATCTGTTGCTCTAATGAAGACGCATAAGCAATGAGATGTGGTATATTGGCCATATATCACAAACCCCAGAGGAGCCTTATTGCTATTATAAACTGGTTACCAACGTAATTAGAGCAGTAAATATACATGTTTTGTCATACCCACGGTCTGATATACCATGGCTGTCAGCCAATCAGCATTCAGGGCTCGAACCACACAGTTTATAATCGGGCTCCCGAGTGGGGCAGCGGTCTAAGACACAGCATCTCAGTGCTAGAGGCATCACTACAGACACCTTGGTTCCGGCCGTGATTGGGAGTCCCATAGAGTCGTCCGGGTTTGGCCGGTGTAGGCCGTCATTGTAAATAAGAATGTGTTCTTAACTGTCTAGCCTAGTTAAATAAAGGTTCAAATAAAGCAAAATTGTAATAATATGAAACATTGCATATGCAGTTGGACCACGCTCAAGTAATGTCAAGCTCTATTTCTAAAGTATGCATGGTAAAGGCCATCTATAAATGTTTACTACTTGTAGATTACACCACAGAGCACCTTACCAGCACCATCGAGTGACTTGTCAAGTCATCAAGGTGACCATATAATGGCTAATGGCTGATCATTAAAACACTGTATGTGGGTGCAGCATAACGGTCTATCCGTTTAGCCATGGAAATACTATTAAAGTTAAATGGCTTGTAAATATCCGACGGGAACAAATGAATAATTTCAATATCAGCATGCTGGAGAGACCATAGTGCAGGGCTGTGTGTCAGAGAGTGAGAAAGTGCACCAGAGGCAAGGCAACACATCTACCTGTTACACACATTTGATAGCAATACATTGCAGTATCACATATTTCCACAGGTATTAAACATAACATGTTTCACCACTTTGAAGGAAATGTGAGAGGGGACCATGATTTAACATGACTAAAATCCGTCTATGATTCCAGTGCTGGACGATCAAACGGTTAAATACTAGAGTGACTTTATTGGACGTAAACAGCCTTGGGCAGAACTACAGTCGGGGAACATTTGGGTAATAATTCTCCTGAGGGGTGGATGGCTGTGGGGAGATGTGAGGTCACTATTAAAGAAGAATGAGTTATACCAACATACACACACCCCAACACACACACACACACACACACACACCCCAACACACACACACACCCCAACACACACACACACCCCAACACATATCTCCTAGCCCTCATCTTTTCTTAGCTCTGTTCGTGAGCTGTCTTTGTGCTCAGGCCTTATCTCCATCCTCCAGCCTGTCCTCCTGGACACTTTTAGTGGCCACATGGCTCGTCTGCATCACAAGACTCAAACGTCGATTATATGGGCTCAAATTGAATCAATCAACAGGCCCATTTGAGGATGATAGTATCTGTGGTTCCCCGGGGAGTTTTGACGAGCTGTCACATGGGACTTGTTTAAAGGCTGTCCAGAGATAAAAGTCCTATGTTGTTTCATCATGCTGTCTGACTGGATCATACTGGACCACAAAATTAACAGCTCGTTGCTAGGTTACGTTGTTACTACTGGTCCGGAATGTAACAGACAGCACAAATAACATTGAAACATGCATAATTCATATACACATATAGAAACAAGCTTGCACACGCACACCCACACGCACACACACACACACACACACACACACACACACACCAGGTAAACATGGAAAGTCAAATGGCCAGTGCTGTGAATCCATGGCATTTTCTAAAAGGTCTCGTACATGGGAGGACGCCACCTGGGAGTCAGCAGGCATTCATATCTCCTCAGAAACAGCAAACCCAATGGACGTTGACCAAGACAACACCCATCTCCATGGCTTATAGGATTCACATTACATTCCCATTAGCCACGTGTAAAGCTTACCTACAACCGAGAAATCCTGGACTCTAGACTAGAGTACGTAACAGACCGTTGTAATTCAATGCAGTCCTAGCCGAGGCCGTGCGGGACTGTGCAGCAGAGCAGAAATGAATGATGGCCGAACATTAACACAGACACAACCCTACTGGAATGATAATGTCTTCTCAGTTGTCACTCAGGGACACTGAGAGGAGACAATATGGAGGACGGAAACTGCCGGGCACTACAGAAACAGAGCATGAATAACGATATCGGTTAACTCCTCAGAATCAATAGGACAACATTGATTAGGCCTAGTTATTCTTATCAAGGCAGAAGCTATATCTAGTATGAGGCAGAGGGAAGGAACAATAGCTGTTGTGGTCTATTGTGGTCTAAATCAGCAGTTTTCTGTTGGACCCCGTGAGGCAGGAGCTCTGCCAGAGGGCTACTTTTGGTCTCTGGGAAATTCTGGATGAGTTGCTTCCATTGAGAGGTGAAATCACCAAGTGAAGAAACTCATTATTGTCTTTACACTCCCTAAAAATAATATCTCTGTGTGTGTGTGTGCGTGTGCGTGTGGGGGAGGGGGAGGGAGGGCTGTATTTGGTCTGCCTATGTCCCTGAGATACTCAGGGGATGTGGTTGCCAGATGCGTGTGCATGCGTTCCAGCCCTAATGTCCCATCATGGGCAGCATCCATTTACACACATGGGCGCTGACACATTGTGAGACACGAAAGCTACCCTGGCTTGTAAATGACGCCAAGGTTCATTGGGTTGTGTTAGCATCTCTACTTATTTATTATAGCCCATCCAGCTCGACCAACCACTGGAGTGCTAAATAACAGCACAGGGCTGAGCCACACAGAGCTGAGCCACACAGGGCTGAGCCACACAGGGCTGAGCCACACAGGGCTGAGCCACACAGGGCTCAAGTACTCTCATTTTTCAGCCCCAGCACAAAACGGCTAAGATTGTAGGCAGGGGCAACAGGAAAAACACAATCCTGGCATTCGGATGAATGGGTTATTGAATTCAACTGTGACGCTTTTTGGGGGAGCTAAGCCCTTCCGTACCCCACTGTGATATAAAGCCGCAGGGACATGGAATTATGGGTAAAAAAAAGGTTGAGGAAAGAACTAAAGAGGGTGGTTTTAAAATGAATAGTACACTGTATACACCTTGGGCCATATTAAAAGCTTCTCAGAATATGAGTACATATCCAGGATCAAGTCCTCCATGTTCATATCATCTTCTTCATTATGATCTAAAAGGCAAAGTCGGAAGGTTATATACACTCAGGATGTAGTCATTAAAACTCGCTTTTCAACCACTCCACCAATTTCTTGTTAACAAACTATAGTTTTTGCAAGTCGGTTAGGACATCTACTTTGTGCATGACACAAGTCATTTTTCCAACAATTGTTTACAGGCAGATTATTTGATTTCTAATTCACTGTATCACAATTCCAGTGGGTCAGAAGTTTACATGCACTAAGTTGACTGTGCCTTTAAACAGCTTTGAAAATTCCAGAAAATTATGGCATGGCTTTAGAAGCTAGGCTAATTGACATCATTTGAGTCAATTGGAGGTGTACCTGTGGATGGATTTCAAGGCCTACCTTCAAATTCAGTGCCTCGCTTGACATCATGGGAAAATCTAAAGAAATCAGCCAAGACCTCCACAAGTCTGGTTCATCCTTGGGAGCAATTTCCAAACGCCTGAAGGTACCACGTTCATCTGTATAAACAATAGTACACACGCTGTACTGCAGCGCCAGCTGTGCCATCAGAGACTCTGAGTTCGCGCCCAGGCTCTGTCGTAACCGGCCGCGACCGGGAGGTCCGTGGGGCGACGCACAATTGGCCTAGCGTCGTCCGGGTTAGGGAGGGTTTGGCCGGTAGGGATATCCTTGTCTCATCGCGCACCAGCAACTCCTGTGGCGGGCCGGGCGCAGTGCACGCTAACCAAGGTGGCCAGGTGCACGGTGTTTCCTCCGACACATTGGTGCGGCTGGCTTCCGGGTTGGATGCGCGCTGTGTTAAGAAGCAGTGCGGCTTGGTTGGGTTGTGTATCGGAGGACGCATGACTTTCAACCTTCGTCTCTCCCGAGTCCACACGGGAGTTGTAGTGATGAGACAAGATAGTAGCTACTAGCAATTGGATACCACGAAATTGGGAGAAAAAGGGGGTAAAATTCAACAACAAAAAAACAACAACAAAAAAGTACACAAGTATAAACACCATGGGACCACACAGCCGTCATACCTCTCAGGAAGGAGACGCGTTCTGTCTCCTAGAGATGAATGTACTTTGGTGCGAAAAGAGCTAATCAATCCCAGAACAACAGAAAAGGCCCTTGTGAAGATGTTGGAGGAAACAGGTACAAAAGTATCTATAGCAACAGTAAAACAAGTCCTATATCGACATAACCTGAAAGGACGCTCAGCAAGGAAGAAGCCACTGCTCCAAAACCGCCATAAAAAACCCAGAGTACGGTTTGCAACTGCACATGGGGACAAAGGGGATCGTGGGGATCATGGGGATCGTACTTTTTGGATAAATGTCCTCTGGTCTGATGAAACAACAATATAACTGTTTGGCCATAATGACCATCGTTATGTTTGAAGCACGGGGGTGGCAGCATCATGTTGTGGGGGTGCTTTGCGGCAGGAGGGACTGGTGCACTTCACAAAATAGATGGCATCATTAGTTGGGAAAATTATGTGGATATATTGAAGCAACATCTCAAGACATCAGTCAGGAAGTTAAAGCTTCCAAATGGACAATGACCCCAAGCATACTTCCAAAGTTGTGGTGAAATGGCTTAAGGACAACAAAGTCAAGGTATTGGAGTGGCCATCACAAAGCCCTGACCTCAATCCTATAGAACATTTGTGGGCAGAACTGAAAAAGTGTGTGCGAGCCAAGAGGCCTACAAACCTGACTCAGTTACACCAGCTCTGTCAGGAGCTTATTGTGGGAAGCTTGTGGAAGGCTACTCAAAACGTTTGACGCAAATTAAACAATTTAAAGGCAATGCCACCCAATACTAATTGAGTGTAAGTAAACTTCTGACCCACTGGGAATGTGATGAAAGAAATAAAATCTGAAATAAATAACTCTTTCTACTATTATTCTGACATTTCACATTCTTAAAATAAAGTGGTGATCCTAACTGACCTAAAACAGGGAATTTTTACTAGGATTAAATGTCAGGAATTGTGAAAAACTGAGTTTAAATGTACTTGATTAAGGTGTATGCAAACTTCCAACTTCAACTGAATGCTTCAAATCAACCTGTGACAGTCTCTCTCTCTCTCAGTCTCTCAGAGTCTCTCAGAGTCTCTCTCTGTCTCTCTTAGTCTCTCTCTGTCTCTCTCTCTGTCTCTCTCTCTCTCTCTCTCTCTCTCTCTCTCTGTCTCTCTCAGTCTCTCTCAGTCTCTCTCAGTCTCTCTCAGAGTCTCTCTCAGTCTCTCTCAGAGTCTCTCTCAGTCGCTCTCAGTCGCTCTCAGAGTCTCAGAGTCTCTGTCTCTCTCAGAGTCTCAGAGTCTCTCTCAGTCTCTCTCTGAGTCTCAGAGTCTCTCTGTCTCTCTCAGAGTCTCAGAGTCTCTCTCTCTGTCTCTCTCAGTCTCAGAGTCTCTCTCAGTCTCTCAGTCTCTCTCAGTCTCTCTCAGTCTCTCAGAGTCTCTCTCAGCGTCTCTCTCAGTCTCTCTCTCTCTCTCTCAATGGTGTATGTTCTTCACTGGTTGCCCTTTTCTTGTGGCAACAGGTCCCAAATATTTCTGCTGTGATATTGCTGCTGTATATTCTGCCACTGTGTACTCTTTGTTTAGAGCCAAATAACATTCTAGTTTGCTCTCGCTCTCTCCCTTCCCCCACCTCACTCCTTCTCCTTTCCCTTCCTCTCCTCTCCCCTCCTTTCCTCTCCCGTCATTGACAACCACCTCTATAATTCATACAGTGATGATGAGAAGTGTGAACCTGAAAATGTTTCACAGCAAATGTCAGCAACCTACAGGAATTATTCAGGTTCACAGTGATTAAAAAAATCTGCATTATTCATAGAAAGTTGAGCATTTTTAGACATCAAGACCTTTCATTGCATGCCCTCCCAAAGTAGTACTACCTTGCATTGGAGTGACAACCAAAGCAATGCCTAAACATTCCACCCGTCAGCACTTTCAGTGTGCCATCCATCCAGCTTGATCCTTCCCGAGTCTTCCCATTGTCCCTCCACTCCACTGTTATTACTGAGGAGGCTCTGAGAGCTAGGCATGCATGGTTGGTCAAGCATACACACACACTCCGACTTTCTCAAACAACCCTGACCTTCTTACCACAGCGCAATTACGAAGCAGCAAAAACAACAATTAGCCTACCACACACCGTTTTGGTTTTCGTTATTATCTCATTAAACACCAAAGGAAACAGAAGGATGCCTATGAGGTTGATTAACTCTCTGGGCAGGCTGTCGTCACGGCCAGGGGGATCATCGGAAGGGGATGGCATTGTAGTGATGGCTGGCGTGGGCAGGAGTCAGGACTCTAGCAATTAATGGTGGGTGTCGATTGGCTCTCCAGGCCTGTTGGCTTTTGGGTTTCTAGATAATGTGCCATAGGCCCTTGTAGGTGGTTGGGTTGCCAGATATGTTCCCAAGGCCCATGTGGGCCGCTGGGTTGCTAGATAATGTGCCACGGGCAATTGAGGCTGTTTGGGTTGCCAGATATGTCCCTCAGTGAGACATGCCTGTGCCTGGGAGATAGCCGCATACTGTGAACTCCCACTAACGCAATGCTGGCAGTGAGAGGTCACACTGACAGTACACATTGCTGAGTGTGCTCGCCCTCAGCGACACCGTTCTGAAGCAAGTTTCTAGTCTCCAACTGTCTCGGTGGGTGGAAACAGTGTTAAAATTGAATGTTTCAAAGTTGAAGAGAAAGGTAGCTATCTCCTCTAAAACATGTCAAATGTTTTGTGAAAGAGGGATGACATCAATCAACTGGTATTGTTTTCTTGGAGAAAATAAAACAAGGTATGCCCCAACAAACATGTCAATCAACTGCCACCTCTGAGAACTAGTCATGCATAATTATTTTAAAAAACTGAATGAAATGATGTGATTACTCAAAGTCTGTTAATGCAACGCCATTGTGATACCATGGTAAATTATAGCTTCAAAGCTGCATCTACCAACGTTTAAAAGTACAGTCTTTCTTAACTTCCAAAGGTTTTCTTAACTTCCACTAAAAGATCACTGAGAACCACTTTGTTTTTTGAGCTGGTAATTAGCTTTCTTCACAAGGTCTAATTGCTGTGATGAATCCTGCCTGTGGCTAAAAATGAGAGGGTGTTGATTGATTTCATAAATCATGACAATGTCCTCTTCCACATCAAATTCAACTGGGACAGCTTTGTTTATTCAGCAAGCAGACATAGCACTGAGGCATGAGCGTGTGATGCTTAGTAGGCACATTTCCTATGGAAGATTACTAACATAGGACTAGCCTACCAAGCTAGACCCAGAAACATACCATAGCTTGTAACACACATGATTCTTAGATGGTTTCTTAGAATGTGTTTGTAAGCTGTGGGCCTCACTTGGGTCCCCCAGTCATTAAATACACTCTATATACATACACTGAGTGGACAAAACATTAAACTAATATTGAGTTGCACCCCCCATTTTGCCCTCAGAACAGCCTCAACTCATCAAAAGTGTTCCACAGGGATGCTGGCCTATGTTGACTCCAAGAGTTGTGTCAAGTTGGCTGGATATCCTTTGGGTTGTGGACCATTCTTGATACACACGGGAAACTGTTGTGTGTGAAAATCCAGCAGCGTTGCAGTTCTTGACACAAACTGGTGCGCCTGGCACCTACAGTCATGGCCAAAAGTTATGAGAATGACACAAATATACATTTTCACAGTCTGCTGCCTCAGTTTGTATGATGGCGATTTGCATATACTCCAGAATGTTGTGATTAGACAAATTGCAATTAATTGCAAAGTCCCTCTTTGCTATGCAAATGAACTGAATCCCAAAAAAACATTTCCACTGCATTTCAGCCCTGCCACAAAAGGACCATTGAGTTTGAATAACAGACTGGAAGCTTCAAAAGGAGGGTGGTGCTTGGAATCATTGTTCTTCCTCTGTCATCCATGGTTACCTGCAAGGAAACACGTGCCGTCATCATTGCTTTGCACAAAAAGGACTTCACAGGCAAGGATATTGCTGCCAGTAAGAGTGCACCTAAATTAACCATTTATCGGATCATCAAGAACTTCAAGGAGAGCGGTTTAAATGTTGTGAAGAAGGCTTCAGGGCGCGCAAGAAAGTCCAGCAAGCGCCAGGACCGTCTCCTAAAGTTGATTCAGCTGCGGGATTGGGGTACCACCAGTACAGAGCTTGCTCAGGAATGGCAGCAGGCAGGTGTGAGTGCATCTGCACGCACAGTGAGGCGAAGACTTTTGGAGGATGACCTGGTGTCAAGAAGGGCAGCAAAGAAGCCACTTCTCTCCAAGAAAAACATCAGGGACAGACTGATATTCTGCAAAAGGTATAGGGATTGGACTACTGAGGACTGGGGTAAACTTATTTTCTCTGATGAATCCCCTGTCCGATTGTTTGGGGCATCCGGAAAAAAGCTTGTCTGGAGAAGACAAGATGAGCGCTACCATCAGTCCTGTGTCATGCCAACAGTAAAACATCCTGAGACCATTCATGTGTGGGGTTGCTTCTCAGCCAAGGGAGTGGGCTCACTCACAACACATCATCCGTGAGCAACTTCTCCCAACCATCCAGGAACAGTTTGGTGACGAACAATGCCTTTTCCAGCATGATGGAGCACCTTGCCATAAGGCAAAAGTGATAACTAAGTGGCTCGGGGGAACAAAACATCAATATTTTGGGTCCATGGCCAGGAAACTCCCCAGACCTTAATCCCATTGAGAACTTGTGGTCAATCCTCAAGAAGCGGGTGGGCACACAAAACCCACATATTCTGACAAACTCCAAGCATTGATTATGCAATAATGGGCTGCCATCAGTCAGGATGTGGCCCAGAAGTTAATTGACAGCATGCCAGGGCAGATTGCAGAGGTCTTGAAAAAGAAGGGTCAACACTGCAAATATTGACTCTTTGCATCAACTTCATGTAATTGTCAATAAAAGCCTTTGACACTCATGAAATGCTTGTAATTATACTACAGTATTCCATAGTAACATCTGACAAAAATATCTAAAGACATTAAAGCTGCAAACTTTGTGAAAATTAATATTTGTGTCATTCTCAAAACTTTTGGCCACGACTGTACATCTCTACCTCAAATAACTCATACCTCTGGGTAGCGTGGTTCATTCTGCGTTGTGTACTTTTAATTAGGACGCTGCCACAACTGAACTGGTCTGCTAGTTGAATTATTTTTATTTGCCCTGCACACGAAGAGACAACACACATCATGTTAACCCTTTGCGCAGTCCTAGCTCTCAGGCACCTGCACAAGCAAATGGACACTCAAACACTCAAACACTGTCCAAATTACTCACAAGTTACAATAGATACCCTAGTTATCGAGCTTTGTGAAACTTGTTAACATAAATCTTTATATTATATTATTAACTTATGGTAGCATAACAGTACATTGTGTAACATTACCACAGTTTTATATTGAACACTTTCGGAGCCAAGGACAACATACCTTGTGTCACGTTCTGACCTTTATTTCCTTTGTTTTGTATTTATTTAGTATGGTCAGGGCGTGAGTTGGGTGGGCAGTCTATGTTTGTTTTTCTATGTTTTGGGGTATTTCTATGTTTCGGCCTAGTATGGTTCTCAATCAGAGGCAGGTGTCATTAGTTGTCTCTGATTGAGAATCATACTTAGGTAGCCTGGGTTTCACTGTGTGGTTGTGGGTGATTGTTCCTGTCTCTGTGTTTGCACCAGATAGGGCTGTTTTGAGTTTGCACATTTCTTGTTTTGTTAGTTATTTCATGTATAGTTCCTTTATTAAAGAACATGAATAACCACCACGCTGCATTTTGGTCTTGATAGCCGAAGGTCAGGCAAAATAGAAAAATAAGGGGGTACGGAAATACAGATAACCCGCGATGGGCCAAACCAAAATATACAAAACTTTTACAATCACATGTATGTACAATATTGATATGAAAAAGTGTTTGTACACCAAAGAAAAACATTAGCTATGCAGCTGTAATTAAATAAAAAAATACACCGAATTATTATTATCAAATTATTAACATCCCCTCTTGACTTGGCCTATTTGAATTGGTCCTTGTGTGCAACTTGGTGCATAATCTAGGGGAACAACATCACACTGCCACATCTGCATACTGATCTGGTACTGGTACTCCCTGTATACAGCCTCATTATTGATCTGGTACTGGTACTTCCTGTTTTCAGCCTCATTATTGATCTGGTACTGGTATTCCCTGTATATAGCTCCATTATTGATCTGGTAATGGTACTCCCTATATACAGCCTAATTATTGATCTGGTACTGGTACTCCCTGTATATAGATCCATTATTGATCTGGTACTGGTACTCCCTGTATATAGTTCCACATTGATCTGGTACTGGTACTCCCTGTATATATCTCCACATTGATCTAGTACTGGTACTCCCTGTATATAGCTCCATTATTGATCTGGTACTCCCTGTATATAGCTCCATTATTGATCTGCTACTGGTACTGCCTTTATATAGCTCCATTATTGATCTGGTACTGGTACTCCCTGTATATAGATCCATTATTGATCTGGTACTCCCTGTATATAGCTCCATTATTGATCTGCTACTGGTACTGCCTTTATATAGCTCCATTATTGATCTGGTACTGGTACTCCCTGTATATAGATCCATTATTGATCTGGTACTCCCTGTATATAGCTCCATTATTGATCTGGTACTGGTACTGCCTTTATATAGCTCCATTATTAATCTGGTACTGGTACTCCCTGTATATAGATCCATTAGTGATCTGGTACTGGTACTCTCTGTATATATCTCCATAATTGATCTGCTACTGGTACTCCCTGTATATAGATCCATTAGTGATCTGGTACTGGTACTCTCTGTATATATCTCCATAATTGATCTGCTACTGGTACTCCCTGTATATAGATCCATTAGTGATCTGGTACTGGTACTCTCTGTATATAGATCCATTAGTGATCTGGTACTGGTACTCCCTGTATATCGATCCATTATTGATCTGGTACTGGTACTCCCTGTATATAGCTCCATTGTGTATTTTATTGCTCTAGTATTCATTTTTTTGTTTGTTTCATAAGTCTCATAAGCAAGCATTTCATGGTATAGTCTAACCCTGTTGTATTTGGCACATGTGCCAAATAAAATGTTATTTTATAAAATATTATTTTATTTAAATATAACTAATCTATGGGCCTCAACAGGATGGAGTCCGATGTGTGTTCTGTGATATGTCAAATGTCATTGTGGAGGAAAGATGTTGCATCTGAAGAGAGGCAATCAATAACTGAAAGAGGTACATATCGCAGCTTCTTTGATGTGGTAATCTGTACACCTTTTGTTAACCAACCAACTTATGAACCGAGAGCATGAGCAGCAGAAATTGCTTATACAACAACAACAAAAAATGCCACACACACACACACACACACACACACACACACACACACACACACACACACACACACACACACACACACACACAATTTGTGCCAACCACATACTGTGTGACACACAGCAACAGCAGGTGTCTGATGCTGAAGGCTAAAGGCATCATTGGATGAATCATAGAACAGATACATCATCATCATGAGCAGTGGGACGGTCTGAGCAGGGGAGGGGGACCTTGAACTGGGACAACAACCCACACAACTGTAGTGTCCATCACCATTACTGGAGTACTCCACACAGAGCGGATTACAAAAATGGAGTACATCTATTTCAAGTGGGTGGTTGTCAAGTGCAGCTACTTCGAGACAAAACAAACATATATTTTGTGTACCCACTATGCCCAAAACAGGCCATTTTGAAAAGTAATGGTGTGACACACCTGGGTACAAAAATAGTGCAGTGACAACATGGACTAAAGCTCTACTGTACTTATGTCACTGTGTGTTGGCGGTCCTGGTCTGACAGTGCAGGACTCCTTCAGTCAACCTTGCTTTGGTGTGGTTTACACTAAATGCCCTTTAAGGGGGTAACAACATTATAGTGTTTCAAACGCACTGGCTTAAACTTTAAGGTTGAATTGTTAATGAGAGCTTTGGCTCTCTACACGAACACTCTGTGTGTCCTGTTGACTGGAACGCTAAAACATTACAATGGTGTGAGAGTGTGTGTGTGTGTGTGGGTGTGTGTGTGGGTGTGTGTGTGTGTGTGTGTGTGTGTGTGTGTGTGTGTGTGTGTGTGTGTGTGTGTGTGTGTGTGTCATCTGACACCCTGCAAGCACATGTGCAACAATAGCCTTCTATGTTAATCAGTGAGAGTGATATACCACAAACTAGCTGTTAACCCAACAGGGAATCCTAGCCTACAAAAGCATCTATTTATATCTCTTAGAAGTTCGCCTTTGCTTGTCCCTTTCATTAATGGCGGTGCCGGCTCCCCCAGACACAAGTCTTTCATTAATGGTGGTGCCGGCTGCCCCAGACATAAGTCTTTCATTAATGGTGGTGCCGGCTCCTCCAGACACAAGTCTTTCATTAATGGCGGTGCCGGCTCCCCCAGACACAAGTCTTTCATTAATGGCGGTGCCGGCTCCCCCAGACACAAGTCTTTCATTAATGGCGGTGCCGGCTCCCCCAGACACAAGTCTTTCATTAATGGCGGTGCCGGCTCCCCCAGACACAAGTCTTTCATTAATGGCGGTGCCGGCTCCCCCAGGCACAAGTCTTTCATTAATGGTGGTGCCGGCTCCCCCAGACACAAGTCTTTCATTAATGGCGGTGCCGGCTCCCCCAGACACAAGTCTTTCATTAATGGCGGTGCCGGCTCCTCCAGACACAAGTCTTTCATTAATGGCGGTGCCGGCTCCCCCAGACACAAGTCTTTCATTAATGGCGGTGCCGGCTCCCCCAGACACAAGTCTTTCATTAATGGCGGTGCCGGCTCCCCAGACACAAGTCTTTAATTAGAACAAGAAACGCAGCAGCTGAGTGCCCTGGCAAGTTATTATGAGGGCTTGGATCCTGCAATCTGAATAGAGGGGGAAGAGAGAAGGAAGAGAGGAGGAAGAAAGGAGGAAGAGAGGGGGAGAAGAGATTGACTGGGGACAGCTCAATTGGCTTTCACCCACAGGACACAAGGAGACCCTTCTGCTATTAAAAAGTAAATCATACCGGCGCAATGGCATTTTAAATTGCACCGTTCTCCTTTAATTGTACATTTTAAGAAGTAATTGGATGTCCTTTGAGTTTAAATTTGATGTACAGTTGAAGTCGGAAGTTTACATACTTAGGTGTCATTAAAACCCATTTTTCAACCGCTCCACAAATGTCTTGTTAACGAACTACAGTTTTGGCAAGTCGGTTAGGACATCTACTTTGTGCATGACACAAGTAATTTTCCTAACAATTGTTTACAGACAGATTATTTCATTTGTAATTCACTGTATCACAATTCCAGTGGGTCAGAAGTGTACATACACTAAGTTGACTGTGCAATTTCCAAATGCCTGAAAGTACCACGTTCATCTGTACAAACAATAGTACGCAAGTATAAACACCATGGGACCACGCAGCCATCCACAAGCATTTTGCTACACTCGCATTAACATCTGCTAACCATGTGTATGTGACAAATAAAATTTGATTTGATCATACCGCTCAGGAAGGAGACGCGTTCTGTCTCCAAGAGATGAACGTACTTTGGTGCAAAAAGAGCAAATCAATCCCAGAACAACAGCAAAGGACCTTGTGAAGATGCTGGAGGAAACAGGTACAAAAGTATCTATATCCACAGTAAAACGAGTCCTATATCGACATAACCTGAAAGGCCACTCAGCAAGGAAGAAGCCACTGCTCCAAAACCGCCATAAAAAAGCCAGAGTACGGTTTGTAACTAACTGCACATGGGGACAAAGATCGTACTTTTTGGAGAAATGTCCTCTGGTCTGATGAAACAAAAATAGAACTGTTTAGCCAATGGGACTTCCAAATGGACAATGGCCCCAAGCATACTTCCAAAGTTGTGGTGAAATGGCTTAAGGACAACAAAGTCAAGGTATTGGAGTGGCCATCACAAAGCCCTGACCTGAACTGAAAACGCGTGTGTGAGCAAGGAGGCCTATAAACCTGACTCAGTTACACCAGCTCTGTCAGGAGGAATGGGCCAACATTCACCCAACTTATTGTGGGAAGCTTGTGGAAGGATACCCGAAAAGTTTGACCCAAGTTAAACAATTTAAAGGCAATGCTACCAAATACTAATTGAGTGTATGTAAACTTCTGACCCACTGGGAATGTGATGAAAGAAATAAAAGCTGAAATAAATAATTCTTTCTACTATTATTCTGACATTTCACATTCTTAAAATAAAGTCCTAACTGACCTAAGACATGGCATTTTTACTATGATTAAATGTCAGGAATTGTGAAAAACTGAGTTTAAATGTACTTGGCTAAGGTGGAAGTAAACTTCTGACTTCAACTGTAGTTCTTGAAAGTTAGATTTGTTGGGATATGGTTATAAAAACTCCTCTGTCTCGAATTCAAAAGCTCACAACCTTTTTAGTCCATAGTCATAGAAATGAATGAGAAATGCACTGACTTGTAACCGGAAGACGCACAATTAAAAAGATATTTGAGGAATTGCATATTTAATATTAATTAAACATGGTTCAATTTCAAATGTATGGGACAGATTGAAGATTCATTTGCTGGATTCATTTGAGGATTCAAATGGCTTCAGTTTGATTTATGTCCCTCTGTTTGGCTCAAATAGGTAAAAAAAAAAATGAAAAGACTACACCACTTCGGTTTACACTTGTTTACACTTGTTTGGCCAAATATATTTCACAGAGCAATTTATTGCTGGAGGAAAATATTGGATGGGCCCCCCAAAAAAAGAACCAGAACACAAAAGCATAAGGTAACATGAAGGGTAATTTCCGCCCAACATTTCAACTTGTAGTAAATAAACAGTGTATCATTCAAAACTATAATCAGCGTGCAATTATACCACATTACCAGCAACCACAAAAATAATGCTTTCTCTTCTCTCACCCCACAGATGATGTGTTATCATGCGTACATTCATTATACTCTACAAAAGTAATTATCTAACTTCAAGCATCAAATGTGTTTTGTTTCCATGGCGACAGGCTTTACTTAGCCAACCACATCACATAGAACAATGCTACAGATATTTCACCGGATGTATAAATGTGAAGCATCCACTTGGTGTTTCCACTCACTACCAAATATGGTAGTGAGAGGAAGCACAGTGGCCAGCGGTGGGAGAAGATGTAACGTGATTGATTTGGGCCGACATTCTGATAATTTTCTCATCAATGAAACATTTGATCTCAATACAGTTTTCTGTTCCCAAAACTAGAATCTGTTACGAACAGAGTGGACTACGTTTTATAGACTTTAAAAAAAAGTGCTGTTTCGAAGGAGTGTAGGCAAATTGAGTTATTGCACACGCAAACGTCACAGAGGAGGCTAGGCCTGCTACAACGTGCCAATAGGATCTCGCTAGCTCATGCTTGGCTCTGCCACCTCCATGCTTGTTCTGCCCACTATGACTCATTTGTTCCCATTTGAAATGATGAGCTGTGGTCTATCTTGGTTTAGTTATAAAAAATCTTTGCCCACACGGTGTCACGTTCCACATTGTGTCTAAGCCTGCAACACACAACACTTATTTGTCAAAGTCAGGAATAGTTTCAGGGTTCTGCACATGAAACGTGAATTAATTACTGTAAAAGATTAAAGCAATTAATCACACTGAGAAGAGGAGTATTAACCCTGTTGATAGCGGTTGGTATGAATCTACCAGTGTAAAAAGAACACACTAGCACACTGAGGATAAAAACATGTCCTATTGATTGACAGGGAGAGACAAGGCAGCCAACAGACTGTGGGCTGAGATACTGTGGGTCATCTGTTTGAATAATGCATGTCAGTATTATCTCTAAATAACCACATTCTAAAAATGACTGGTTACCCTGGGCTCTTTCATTTTCTATCTCTCTGCAATGGTACTTTAGATGTGTGGACTAGCTTTCTGGCTAGATTCAGGAGCATTTACATGGGAATTCCACAAATTCATGTATAGTGTATGTACAATGTTTAGTACACAATATATGGACATTGAAAGCTAGATCTTGGCAATCAGGCCAAATTAATATGAAATATTTGAGGTTGAAAATGTGGCATTGAAACCAGTCAAGGTGAGAAGCAAGGGCACATTAAGGGAAAAACCTAGGGTAAATGGCCTAAGCTGGGCATGTGTTGTTTTCACAGGGGAAATTGATATAGTTGACCTAACATTGGTCCAATCAAACCCGGAGTGTGTAAAATGACAATCCATCCTATAGAGATCACCAGACACCACATTGGCACCAAATGACAGTCCCGCTGTGAAGACACAGCATCCATCGTAAGTTTGTCCACATGAGTCTCTCTGTGTGTGTGTGTGTATGTGTGTGTGTGTGTGTGTCCGTGTGTGTGCGTTCGTGACAACAACAGACCTATTTGCTGCTAGCCCTCCCCAGAGGTTAACATCAATTGTTTGGGGAAAATAAGAGTTAGGTAGCCAAGTGGTTAAAAATGTTGGGCCAGTAACCGAAAGGTTGCTGGTTCAAATCCCAAAACCAACTAAGTAAAACATCTGTTGATGTGCCTTGAGCAAGGCACTCAACCCAAATTGCTCCTGTAAGTTGCTCTCAATAAGAGCAACTGCTAAAATACTAAAATGTAAATGCCTAATGAATCATTGGCACATCAATCTAATATTGACTAGTACAAAGGTGGTTCAGAACTACAGTCTTCCCCCAGGTCACCCTGTCAGTGGTTCAGAACTACAGTCTTCCTCCATGTCACCCTGTCAGTGGTTCAGAACTACAGTCTTCCCCCAGGTCACCCTGTCAGTGGTTCAGAACTACAGTCTTCCTCCATGTCACCCTGCCAGTGGTTCAGAACTACAGTCTTCCTCCATGTCACCCTGTCAGTGGTTCAGAACTACAGTCTTCCTCCATGTCACCCTGTCAGTGGTTCAGAACTACAGTCTTCCCCCAGGTCACCCTGTCAGTGGTTCAGAACTACAGTCTTCCCCCAGGTCACCCTGTCAGTGGTTCAGAACTACAGTCTTCCTCCATGTCACCCTGTCAGTGGTTCAGAACTACAGTCTTCCTCCATGTCACCCTGCCAGTGGTTCAGAACTACAGTCTTCCTCCATGTCACCCTGTCAGTGGTTCAGAACTACAGTCTTCCTCCATGTCACCCTGTCAGTGGTTCAGAACTACAGTCTTCCTCCATGTCACCCTGTCAGTAGTTCAGAACTACAGTCTTCCTCCATGTCACCCTGTCAGTGGTTCAGAACTACAGTCTTCCCCCAGGTCACCCTGTCAGTGGTTCAGACCTACAGTCTTCCCCCAGGTCACCCTGTCAGTGGTTCAGACCTACAGTCTTCCTTCAGGTCACCCTGTCAGTGGTTCAGAACTACAGTCTTCCTAGATGTCACCCTGTCAGTGGTTCAGGACTACAGTCTTCCTCCATGTCACCCTGTCAGTGGTTCAGAACTACAGTCTTCCTCCATGTCACCCTGTCAGTGGTTCAGAACTACAGTCTTCCTCCATGTCACCCTGTCAGTGGTTCAGAACTACAGTCTTCCTCCATGTCACCCTGTCAGTGGTTCAGAACTACAGTCTTCCTCCATGTCACCCTGTCAGTGGTTCAGGACTACAGTCTTCCCCCATGTCACCCTGTCAGTGGTTCAGAACTACAGTCTTCCTCCATGTCACCCTGTCAGTGGTTCAGAACTACAGTGATCCTCCAGGTCATCCTGTCAGAGGTTCAGAACTAAAGTCTTCCTCCATGTCACCCTGTCAGTGGTTCAGAACTACAATGTTCCCCCAGATCACCCTGTCAGTGGTTCAGAACTACAATGATCCTCCAGGTCATCCTGTCAGTGGTTCAGAACTACAGTCTTCCTCCATGTCACCCTGTCAGTGGTTCAGAACTACAATGTTCCCCCAGATCACCCTGTCAGTGGTTCAGAACTACAGTGATCCTCCAGGTCATCCTGTCAGTGGTTCAGAACTACAGTCTTCCTCCAGGTCACCCTGTCAGTGGTTCAGAACTACAGTCTTCCTCCATGTCACCCTGTCAGTGGTTCAGAACTACAGTCTTCCTCCATGTCACCCTGTCAGTGGTTCAGAACTACAGTCTTCCTCCATGTCATCCTGTCAGTGGTTCAGAACTACAGTCTTCCTCCATGTCACCCTGTCAGTGGTTCAGAACTACAGTTTCCTCCAGGTCACCCTGTCAGTGGTTCAGAACTACAGTCTTCCTCCATGTCACCCTGTCAGTGGTTCAGAACTACAGTCTTCCTCCATGTCACCCTGTCAGTGGTTCAGAACTACAGTCTTCCTCCATGTCACCCTGTCAGTGGTTCAGAACTACAGTCTTCCTCCAGGTCATCCTGTCAGTGGTTCAGAACTACAGTGTTCCTCCAGGTCACCCTGTCAGTGGTTCAGAACTACAGTCTTCCTCCATGTCACCCTGTCAGTGGTTCAGAACTACAGTCTTCCTCCATGTCACCCTGTCAGTGGTTCAGAACTACAGTCTTCCTCCAGGTCATCCTGTCAGTGGTTCAGAACTACAGTGTTCCTCCAGGTCACCCTGTCAGTGGTTCAGAACTACAGTCTTCCTCCATGTCACCCTGTCAGTGGTTCAGAACTACAGTCTTCCTCCATGTCACCCTGTCAGTGGTTCAGAACTACAATGTTCCCCCAGATCACCCTGTCAGTGGTTCAGAACTACAGTGATCCTCCCGGTAATCCTGTCAGAGGTTCAGAACTACAGTCTTCCTCCATGTCACCCTGTCAGTGGTTCAGAACTATAATGTTCCCCCAGATCACCCTGTCAGTGGTTCAGAACTACAGTGATCCTCCAGGTCATCCTGTCAGTGGTTCAGAACTACAGTCTTCCTCCATGTCACCCTGTCAGTGGTTCAGAACTACAATGTTCCCCCAGATCACCCTGTCAGTGGTTCAGAACTACAGTGATCCTCCAGGTCATCCTGTCAGTGGTTCAGAACTACAGTCTTCCTCCAGGTCACCCTGTCAGTGGTTCAGAACTACAGTCTTCCTCCATGTCACCCTGTCAGTGGTTCAGAACTACAGTCTTCCTCCATGTCACCCTGTCAGTGGTTCAGAACTACAGTCTTCCTCCATGTCATCCTGTCAGTGGTTCAGAACTACAGTCTTCCTCCATGTCACCCTGTCAGTGGTTCAGAACTACAGTCTTCCTCCATGTCACCCTGTCAGTGGTTCAGAACTACAGTCTTCCTCCATGTCACCCTGTCAGTGGTTCAGAACTACAGTCTTCCTCCATGTCACCCTGTCAGAGGTTCAGAACTACAGTCTTCCTCCAGGTCATCCTGTCAGTGGTTCAGAACTACAGTGTTCCTCCAGGTCACCCTGTCAGTGGTTCAGAACTACAGTCTTCCTCCATGTCACCCTGTCAGTGGTTCAGAACTACAGTCTTCCTCCATGTCACCCTGTCAGTGGTTCAGAACTACAGTCTTCCTCCATGTCACCCTGTCAGTGGTTCAGAACTACAGTCTTCCTCCATGTCACCCTGTCAGTGGTTCAGAACTACAGTCTTCCTCCAGGTCATCCTGTCAGTGGTTCAGAACTACAGTGTTCCTCCAGGTCACCCTGTCAGTGGTTCAGAACTACAGTCTTCCACCATGTCACCCTGTCAGTGGTTCAGAACTACAGTCTTCCTCCATGTCACCCTGTCAGTGGTTCAGAACTACAGTCTTCCTCCATGTCACCCTGTCAGAGGTTCAGAACTACAGTCTTCCTCCATGTCACCCTGTCAGTGGTTCAGAACTACAGTCTTCCTCCATGTCACCCTGTCAGTGGTTCAGAACTACAATGTTCCCCCAGATCACCCTGTCAGTGGTTCAGAACTACAGTGATCCTCCAGGTAATCCTGTCAGAGGTTCAGAACTACAGTCTTCCTCCATGTCACCCTGTCAGTGGTTCAGAACTATAATGTTCCCCCAGATCACCCTGTCAGTGGTTCAGAACTACAGTGATCCTCCAGGTCATCCTGTCAGTGGTTCAGAACTACAGTCTTCCTCCATGTCACCCTGTCAGTGGTTCAGAACTACAATGTTCCCCCAGATCACCCTGTCAGTGGTTCAGAACTACAGTGATCCTCCAGGTCATCCTGTCAGTGGTTCAGAACTACAGTCTTCCTCCAGGTCACCATGTCAGTGGTTCAGAACTACAGTCTTCCTCCATGTCACCCTGTCAGTGGTTCAGAACTACAGTCTTCCTCCATGTCACCCTGTCAGTGGTTCAGAACTACAGTCTTCCTCCATGTCATCCTGTCAGTGGTTCAGAACTACAGTCTTCCTCCATGTCACCCTGTCAGTGGTTCAGAACTACAGTCTTCCTCCATGTCACCCTGTCAGTGGTTCAGAACTACAGTCTTCCTCCATGTCACCCTGTCTGTGGTTCAGAACTACAGTCTTCCTCCATGTCACCCTGTCAGAGGTTCAGAACTACAGTCTTCCTCCAGGTCATCCTGTCAGTGGTTCAGAACTACAGTGTTCCTCCAGGTCACCCTGTCAGTGGTTCAGAACTACAGTCTTCCTCCATGTCACCCTGTCAGTGGTTCAGAACTACAGTCTTCCTCCATGTCACCCTGTCAGTGGTTCAGAACTACAGTCTTCCTCCATGTCACCCTGTCAGTGGTTCAGAACTACAGTCTTCCTCCATGTCACCCTGTCAGTGGTTCAGAACTACAGTCTTCCTCCAGGTCATCCTGTCAGTGGTTCAGAACTACAGTGTTCCTCCAGGTCACCCTGTCAGTGGTTCAGAACTACAGTCTTCCACCATGTCACCCTGTCAGTGGTTCAGAACTACAGTCTTCCTCCATGTCACCCTGTCAGTGGTTCAGAACTACAGTCTTCCTCCATGTCACCCTGTCAGAGGTTCAGAACTACAGTCTTCCTCCATGTCACCCTGTCAGTGGTTCAGAACTACAATGTTCCCCCAGATCACCCTGTCAGTGGTTCAGAACTACAGTGATCCTCCAGGTAATCCTGTCAGAGGTTCAGAACTACAGTCTTCCTCCATGTCACCCTGTCAGTGGTTCAGAACTATAATGTTCCCCCAGATCACCCTGTCAGTGGTTCAGAACTACAGTGATCCTCCAGGTCATCCTGTCAGTGGTTCAGAACTACAGTCTTCCTCCATGTCACCCTGTCAGTGGTTCAGAACTACAATGTTCCCCCAGATCACCCTGTCAGTGGTTCAGAACTACAGTGATCCTCCAGGTCATCCTGTCAGTGGTTCAGAACTACAGTCTTCCTCCAGGTCACCCTGTCAGTGGTTCAGAACTACAGTCTTCCTCCATGTCACCCTGTCAGTGGTTCAGAACTACAGTCTTCCTCCATGTCACCCTGTCAGTGGTTCAGAACTACAGTCTTCCTCCATGTCATCCTGTCAGTGGTTCAGAACTACAGTCTTCCTCCATGTCACCCTGTCAGTGGTTCAGAACTACAGTCTTCCTCCATGTCACCCTGTCAGTGGTTCAGAACTACAGTCTTCCTCCATGTCACCCTGTCAGTGGTTCAGAACTACAGTCTTCCTCCATGTCACCCTGTCAGAGGTTCAGAACTACAGTCTTCCTCCAGGTCATCCTGTCAGTGGTTCAGAACTACAGTGTTCCTCCAGGTCACCCTGTCAGTGGTTCAGAACTACAGTCTTCCTCCATGTCACCCTGTCAGTGGTTCAGAACTACAGTCTTCCTCCATGTCACCCTGTCAGTGGTTCAGAACTACAGTCTTCCTCCATGTCACCCTGTCAGTGGTTCAGAACTACAGTCTTCCTCCAGGTCATCCTGTCAGTGGTTCAGAACTACAGTGTTCCTCCAGGTCACCCTGTCAGTGGTTCAGAACTACAGTCTTCCACCATGTCACCCTGTCAGTGGTTCAGAACTACAGTCTTCCTCCATGTCACCCTGTCAGTGGTTCAGAACTACAGTCTTCCTCCATGTCACCCTGTCAGAGGTTCAGAACTACAGTCTTCCTCCATGTCACCCTGTCAGTGGTTCAGAACTACAGTCTTCCTCCATGTCACCCTGTCAGTGGTTCAGAACTACAATGTTCCCCCAGATCACCCTGTCAGTGGTTCAGAACTACAGTGATCCTCCAGGTAATCCTGTCAGAGGTTCAGAACTACAGTCTTCCTCCATGTCACCCTGTCAGTGGTTCAGAACTATAATGTTCCCCCAGATCACCCTGTCAGTGGTTCAGAACTACAGTGATCCTCCAGGTCATCCTGTCAGTGGTTCAGAACTACAGTCTTCCTCCATGTCACCCTGTCAGTGGTTCAGAACTACAATGTTCCCCCAGATCACCCTGTCAGTGGTTCAGAACTACAGTGATCCTCCAGGTCATCCTGTCAGTGGTTCAGAACTACAGTCTTCCTCCAGGTCACCCTGTCAGTGGTTCAGAACTACAGTCTTCCTCCATGTCACCCTGTCAGTGGTTCAGAACTACAGTCTTCCTCCATGTCACCCTGTCAGTGGTTCAGAACTACAGTCTTCCTCCATGTCATCCTGTCAGTGGTTCAGAACTACAGTCTTCCTCCATGTCACCCTGTCAGTGGTTCAGAACTACAGTCTTCCTCCATGTCACCCTGTCAGTGGTTCAGAACTACAGTCTTCCTCCATGTCACCCTGTCTGTGGTTCAGAACTACAGTCTTCCTCCATGTCACCCTGTCAGAGGTTCAGAACTACAGTCTTCCTCCAGGTCATCCTGTCAGTGGTTCAGAACTACAGTGTTCCTCCAGGTCACCCTGTCAGTGGTTCAGAACTACAGTCTTCCTCCATGTCACCCTGTCAGTGGTTCAGAACTACAGTCTTCCTCCATGTCACCCTGTCAGTGGTTCAGAACTACAGTCTTCCTCCATGTCACCCTGTCAGTGGTTCAGAACTACAGTCTTCCTCCATGTCACCCTGTCAGTGGTTCAGAACTACAGTCTTCCTCCAGGTCATCCTGTCAGTGGTTCAGAACTACAGTGTTCCTCCAGGTCACCCTGTCAGTGGTTCAGAACTACAGTCTTCCACCATGTCACCCTGTCAGTGGTTCAGAACTACAGTCTTCCTCCATGTCACCCTGTCAGTGGTTCAGAACTACAGTCTTCCTCCATGTCACCCTGTCAGAGGTTCAGAACTACAGTCTTCCTCCATGTCACCCTGTCAGTGGTTCAGAACTACAGTCTTCCCCCAGGTCACCCTGTCAGTGGTTCAGAACTACAGTCTTCCTCCATGTCACCCTGTCAGTGGTTCAGAACTACAATGTTCCCCCAGATCACCCTGTCAGTGGTTCAGAACTACAGTCTTCCTCCATGTCACCCTATCAGTGGTTCAGAAATACAGTCTTCCTCCATGTCACCCTGTCAGTGGTTCAGAACTACAGTCTTCCCCCAGGTCACCCTGTCAGTGGTTCAGAACTACAGTGTTCCTCCAGGTCACCCTGTCAGTGGTTCAGAACCACAATGTTCCCCAGGTCACCCTGTCAGTGGTTCAGAACTACAGTCTTCCTCCATGTCACCCTGTCAGTGGTTCAGAACTACAATGTTCCCCCAGATCACCCTGTCAGTGGTTCAGAACTACAGTGATCCTCCAGGTCATCCTGTCAGTGGTTCAGAACTACAGTCTTCCTCCAGGTCACCCTGTCAGTGGTTCAGAACTACAGTCTTCCTCCATGTCACCCTGTCAGTGGTTCAGAACTACAGTCTTCCTCCATGTCACCCTGTCAGTGGTTCAGAACTACAGTCTTCCTCCATGTCATCCTGTCAGTGGTTCAGAACTACAGTCTTCCTCCATGTCACCCTGTCAGTGGTTCAGAACTACAGTCTTCCTCCATGTCACCCTGTCAGTGGTTCAGAACTACAGTCTTCCTCCATGTCACCCTGTCAGTGGTTCAGAACTACAGTCTTCCTCCATGTCACCCTGTCAGAGGTTCAGAACTACAGTCTTCCTCCAGGTCATCCTGTCAGTGGTTCAGAACTACAGTGTTCCTCCAGGTCACCCTGTCAGTGGTTCAGAACTACAGTCTTCCTCCATGTCACCCTGTCAGTGGTTCAGAACTACAGTCTTTCTCCATGTCACCCTGTCAGTGGTTCAGAACTACAGTCTTCCTCCATGTCACCCTGTCAGTGGTTCAGAACTACAGTCTTCCTCCATGTCACCCTGTCAGTGGTTCAGAACTACAGTCTTCCTCCAGGTCATCCTGTCAGTGGTTCAGAACTACAGTGTTCCTCCAGGTCACCCTGTCAGTGGTTCAGAACTACAGTCTTCCACCATGTCACCCTGTCAGTGGTTCAGAACTACAGTCTTCCTCCATGTCACCCTGTCAGTGGTTCAGAACTACAGTCTTCCTCCATGTCACCCTGTCAGAGGTTCAGAACTACAGTCTTCCTCCATGTCACCCTGTCAGTGGTTCAGAACTACAGTCTTCCTCCATGTCACCCTGTCAGTGGTTCAGAACTAAAATGTTCCCCCAGATCACCCTGTCAGTGGTTCAGAACTACAGTGATCCTCCAGGTAATCCTGTCAGAGGTTCAGAACTACAGTCTTCCTCCATGTCACCCTGTCAGTGGTTCAGAACTATAATGTTCCCCCAGATCACCCTGTCAGTGGTTCAGAACTACAGTGATCCTCCAGGTCATCCTGTCAGTGGTTCAGAACTACAGTCTTCCTCCATGTCACCCTGTCAGTGGTTCAGAACTACAATGTTCCCCCAGATCACCCTGTCAGTGGTTCAGAACTACAGTGATCCTCCAGGTCATCCTGTCAGTGGTTCAGAACTACAGTCTTCCTCCAGGTCACCATGTCAGTGGTTCAGAACTACAGTCTTCCTCCATGTCACCCTGTCAGTGGTTCAGAACTACAGTCTTCCTCCATGTCACCCTGTCAGTGGTTCAGAACTACAGTCTTCCTCCATGTCATCCTGTCAGTGGTTCAGAACTACAGTCTTCCTCCATGTCACCCTGTCAGTGGTTCAGAACTACAGTCTTCCTCCATGTCACCCTGTCAGTGGTTCAGAACTACAGTCTTCCTCCATGTCACCCTGTCTGTGGTTCAGAACTACAGTCTTCCTCCATGTCACCCTGTCAGAGGTTCAGAACTACAGTCTTCCTCCAGGTCATCCTGTCAGTGGTTCAGAACTACAGTGTTCCTCCAGGTCACCCTGTCAGTGGTTCAGAACTACAGTCTTCCTCCATGTCACCCTGTCAGTGGTTCAGAACTACAGTCTTCCTCCATGTCACCCTGTCAGTGGTTCAGAACTACAGTCTTCCTCCATGTCACCCTGTCAGTGGTTCAGAACTACAGTCTTCCTCCATGTCACCCTGTCAGTGGTTCAGAACTACAGTCTTCCTCCAGGTCATCCTGTCAGTGGTTCAGAACTACAGTGTTCCTCCAGGTCACCCTGTCAGTGGTTCAGAACTACAGTCTTCCACCATGTCACCCTGTCAGTGGTTCAGAACTACAGTCTTCCTCCATGTCACCCTGTCAGTGGTTCAGAACTACAGTCTTCCTCCATGTCACCCTGTCAGAGGTTCAGAACTACAGTCTTCCTCCATGTCACCCTGTCAGTGGTTCAGAACTACAATGTTCCCCCAGATCACCCTGTCAGTGGTTCAGAACTACAGTGATCCTCCAGGTAATCCTGTCAGAGGTTCAGAACTACAGTCTTCCTCCATGTCACCCTGTCAGTGGTTCAGAACTATAATGTTCCCCCAGATCACCCTGTCAGTGGTTCAGAACTACAGTGATCCTCCAGGTCATCCTGTCAGTGGTTCAGAACTACAGTCTTCCTCCATGTCACCCTGTCAGTGGTTCAGAACTACAATGTTCCCCCAGATCACCCTGTCAGTGGTTCAGAACTACAGTGATCCTCCAGGTCATCCTGTCAGTGGTTCAGAACTACAGTCTTCCTCCAGGTCACCCTGTCAGTGGTTCAGAACTACAGTCTTCCTCCATGTCACCCTGTCAGTGGTTCAGAACTACAGTCTTCCTCCATGTCACCCTGTCAGTGGTTCAGAACTACAGTCTTCCTCCATGTCATCCTGTCAGTGGTTCAGAACTACAGTCTTCCTCCATGTCACCCTGTCAGTGGTTCAGAACTACAGTCTTCCTCCATGTCACCCTGTCAGTGGTTCAGAACTACAGTCTTCCTCCATGTCACCCTGTCAGTGGTTCAGAACTACAGTCTTCCTCCATGTCACCCTGTCAGAGGTTCAGAACTACAGTCTTCCTCCAGGTCATCCTGTCAGTGGTTCAGAACTACAGTGTTCCTCCAGGTCACCCTGTCAGTGGTTCAGAACTACAGTCTTCCTCCATGTCACCCTGTCAGTGGTTCAGAACTACAGTCTTCCTCCATGTCACCCTGTCAGTGGTTCAGAACTACAGTCTTCCTCCATGTCACCCTGTCAGTGGTTCAGAACTACAGTCTTCCTCCATGTCACCCTGTCAGTGGTTCAGAACTACAGTCTTCCTCCAGGTCATCCTGTCAGTGGTTCAGAACTACAGTGTTCCTCCAGGTCACCCTGTCAGTGGTTCAGAACTACAGTCTTCCACCATGTCACCCTGTCAGTGGTTCAGAACTACAGTCTTCCTCCATGTCACCCTGTCAGTGGTTCAGAACTACAGTCTTCCTCCATGTCACCCTGTCAGAGGTTCAGAACTACAGTCTTCCTCCATGTCACCCTGTCAGTGGTTCAGAACTACAGTCTTCCTCCATGTCACCCTGTCAGTGGTTCAGAACTACAATGTTCCCCCAGATCACCCTGTCAGTGGTTCAGAACTACAGTGATCCTCCAGGTAATCCTGTCAGAGGTTCAGAACTACAGTCTTCCTCCATGTCACCCTGTCAGTGGTTCAGAACTATAATGTTCCCCCAGATCACCCTGTCAGTGGTTCAGAACTACAGTGATCCTCCAGGTCATCCTGTCAGTGGTTCAGAACTACAGTCTTCCTCCATGTCACCCTGTCAGTGGTTCAGAACTACAATGTTCCCCCAGATCACCCTGTCAGTGGTTCAGAACTACAGTGATCCTCCAGGTCATCCTGTCAGTGGTTCAGAACTACAGTCTTCCTCCAGGTCACCCTGTCAGTGGTTCAGAACTACAGTCTTCCTCCATGTCACCCTGTCAGTGGTTCAGAACTACAGTCTTCCTCCATGTCACCCTGTCAGTGGTTCAGAACTACAGTCTTCCTCCATGTCATCCTGTCAGTGGTTCAGAACTACAGTCTTCCTCCATGTCACCCTGTCAGTGGTTCAGAACTACAGTCTTCCTCCATGTCACCCTGTCAGTGGTTCAGAACTACAGTCTTCCTCCATGTCACCCTGTCTGTGGTTCAGAACTACAGTCTTCCTCCATGTCACCCTGTCAGAGGTTCAGAACTACAGTCTTCCTCCAGGTCATCCTGTCAGTGGTTCAGAACTACAGTGTTCCTCCAGGTCACCCTGTCAGTGGTTCAGAACTACAGTCTTCCTCCATGTCACCCTGTCAGTGGTTCAGAACTACAGTCTTCCTCCATGTCACCCTGTCAGTGGTTCAGAACTACAGTCTTCCTCCATGTCACCCTGTCAGTGGTTCAGAACTACAGTCTTCCTCCATGTCACCCTGTCAGTGGTTCAGAACTACAGTCTTCCTCCAGGTCATCCTGTCAGTGGTTCAGAACTACAGTGTTCCTCCAGGTCACCCTGTCAGTGGTTCAGAACTACAGTCTTCCACCATGTCACCCTGTCAGTGGTTCAGAACTACAGTCTTCCTCCATGTCACCCTGTCAGTGGTTCAGAACTACAGTCTTCCTCCATGTCACCCTGTCAGAGGTTCAGAACTACAGTCTTCCTCCATGTCACCCTGTCAGTGGTTCAGAACTACAGTCTTCCCCCAGGTCACCCTGTCAGTGGTTCAGAACTACAGTCTTCCTCCATGTCACCCTGTCAGTGGTTCAGAACTACAATGTTCCCCCAGATCACCCTGTCAGTGGTTCAGAACTACAGTCTTCCTCCATGTCACCCTATCAGTGGTTCAGAAATACAGTCTTCCTCCATGTCACCCTGTCAGTGGTTCAGAACTACAGTCTTCCCCCAGGTCACCCTGTCAGTGGTTCAGAACTACAGTGTTCCTCCAGGTCACCCTGTCAGTGGTTCAGAACCACAATGTTCCCCAGGTCACCCTGTCAGTGGTTCAGAACTACAATGTTCCCCCATGTCACCCTGTCAGTGGTTCAGAACTACAGTTTCCTCCATGTCACCCTGTCAGTGGTTCAGACCTACAGTCTTCCTCCATGTCACCCTGTCAGTGGTTCAGAACTACAGTCTTCCTCCATGTCACCCTGTCAGTGGTTCAGAACTACAGTCTTCCCCCAGGTCACCCTGTCAGTGGTTCAGACCCACAATGTTCCTCCAGGTCACCCTGTCAGTGGTTCAGAACTAGTCTTCCCCCAGGTCACCCTGTCAGTGGTTCAGACCTACAATGTTCCTTCAGGTCACCCTGTCAGTGGTTCAGAACTACAGTCTTCCTCCATGTCACCCTGTCAGTGTTTCAGAACTACAGTTTCCTCCATGTCACCCTGTAAGTGGTTCAGAACTACAGTCTTCCTCCATGTCACCCTGTCAGTGGTTCAGAACTACAGTCTTCCTCCATGTCACCCTGTCAGTGGTTCAGAACTACAATGTTCCTCCATGTCACCCTGTCAGTGGTTCAGAACTACAGTCTTCCTCCATGTCACCCTGTCAGTGGTTCAGAACTACAGTCTTCCTCCATGTCACCCTGTCAGTGGTTCAGGACTACAGTCTTCCCCCATGTCACCCTGTCAGTGGTTCAGAACTACAGTCTTCCTCCATGTCACCCTGTCAGTGGTTCAGAACTACAGTCTTCCCCCAGGTCACCCTGTCAGTGGTTCAGACCCACAATGTTCCTCCAGGTCACCCTGTCAGTGGTTCAGAACTACAGTCTTCCCCCAGGTCACCCTGTCAGTGGTTCAGACCTACAATGTTCCTTCAGGTCACCCTGTCAGTGGTTCAGAACTACAGTCTTCCTCCATGTCACCCTGTCAGTGGTTCAGAACTACAGTCTTCCTCCATGTCACCCTGTCAGTGGTTCAGAACTACAATGTTCCTCCATGTCACCCTGTCAGTGGTTCAGAACTACAGTCTTCCTCCATGTCACCCTGTCAGTGGTTCAGAACTACAGTCTTCCTCCATGTCACCCTGTCAGTGGTTCAGAACTACAATGTTCCTCCATGTCACCCTGTCAGTGGTTCAGAACTACAGTCTTCCTCCATGTCACCCTGTCAGTGGTTCAGAACTACAGTCTTCCTCCATGTCACCCTGTCAGTGGTTCAGGACTACAGTCTTCCCCCATGTCACCCTGTCAGTGGTTCAGAACTACAGTCTTCCCCCAGGTCACCCTGTCAGTGATTCAGAACTACAGTCTTCCCCCAGGTCACCCTGTCAGTGGTTCAGAACAACAGTCTTCCTCCAGGTCACCCTGTCAGCGGTTCAGAACTACAGTCTTCCTCCATGTCACCCTGTCAGTGGTTCAGAACTACAGTCTTCCTCCATGTCACCCTGTCAGTGGTTCAGAACTACAGTCTTCCTCCATGTCACCCTGTCAGAGGTTCAGAACTACAGTCTTCCTCCATGTCACCCTGTCAGTGGTTCAGAACTACAGTCTTCCTCCATGTCACCCCATCAGTGGTTCAGAACTACAGTCTTCCTCCATGTCACCCTGTCAGTGGTTCAGAACTACAGTCTTCCTCCATGTCACCCCGTCAGTGGTTCAGAACTACAGTCTTCCTCCATGTCACCCCATCAGTGGTTCAGAACTACAGTCTTCCTCCATGTCACCCCATCAGTGGTTCAGAACTACAGTCTTCCTCAATGTCACCCTGTCAGTGGTTCAGAACTACAGTCTTCCTCCATGTCACCCTGTCAGTGGTTCAGAACTACAGTCTTCCTCCATGTCACCCCGTCAGTGGTTCAGAACTACAGTCTTCCTCCATGTCACCCCATCAGTGGTTCAGAACTACAGTCTTCCTCCATGTCACCCCATCAGTGGTTCAGAACTACAGTCTTCCTCAATGTCACCCTGTCAGTGGTTCAGAACTATAGTCTTCCTCCATGTCACCCCGTCAGTGGTTCAGAACTACAGTGTTCCTCCATGTCACCCTGTCAGTGGTTCAGAACTAGTGTTCCTCCATGTCACCCCATCAGTGGTTCAGAACTACAGTCTTCCTCCATGTCACCCTGTCAGTGGTTCAGAACTACAGTCTTCCTCCATGTCACCCCATCAGTGGTTCAGAACTACAGTCTTCCTCCATGTCACCCTGTCAGTGGTTCAGAACTACAGTCTTCCTCCATGTCACCCCGTCAGTGGTTCAGAACTACAGTCTTCCTCCATGTCACCCCGTCAGTGGTTCAGAACTACAGTCTTCCTCCATGTCACCCCATCAGTGGTTCAGAACTACAGTCTTCCTCCATGTCACCCCATCAGTGGTTCAGAACTACAGTCTTCCTCAATGTCACCCTGTCAGTGGTTCAGAACTACAGTCTTCCTCCATGTCACCCTGTCAGTGGTTCAGAACTACAGTCTTCCTCCATGTCACCCCGTCAGTGGTTCAGAACTACAGTCTTCCTCCATGTCACCCCATCAGTGGTTCAGAACTACAGTCTTCCTCCATGTCACCCCATCAGTGGTTCAGAACTACAGTCTTCCTCAATGTCACCCTGTCAGTGGTTCAGAACTATAGTCTTCCTCCATGTCACCCCGTCAGTGGTTCAGAACTACAGTCTTCCTCCATGTCACCCCATCAGTGGTTCAGAACTACAGTCTTCCTCCATGTCACCCCATCAGTGGTTCAGAACTACAGTCTTCCTCCATGTCACCCTGTCAGTGGTTCAGAACTATAGTCTTCCTCCATGTCACCCTGTCAGTGGTTCAGAACTACAGTCTTCCTCCATGTCACCCTGTCAGTGGTTCAGAACTACAGTCTTCCTCCATGTCACCCTGTCAGTGGTTCAGAACTATAGTCTTCCTCCATGTCACCCTGTCAGTGGTTCAGAACTACAGTGTTCCTCCAGGTCACCCTGTCAGTTGTTCAGAACTACAGTGTTCCTCCATGTCACCCTGTCAGTGGTTCAGAACTACAGTGATCCTCCAGGTCACCCTGTCAGTGTTTCAGTCAAGCAGAACAGGCCAACGCTTCCAAATTCAATATTCCGATATCTCCTCCTCCATCAAAACACCACCTTTCCCTTGACAAACACATTGGAGCATCACTTGATTTTTACAGTGGTAAGGTTAAAGACGAAGTGGCTTGGACAGAACATTGAATCAAACTTCTGATAAATAGTGTCAGCAAAAAGCGCAACTTCATTTTGGTGAGAAACTTATTTGGGATAGTTTTGGGAAGTATTAAAGATGAGAGGCAGCCTCTGGAAATGGCAAAGTACTGTATACACATACGGTTTAATCCAGAGGGCTGGCAGCTAAACTCTGATGACTCAGACACCACATTATGGAAATCCTATTCATTCATTCAAATTCAATTCCTTTCCATTCTTCTCAAAGCCACCACTTCTCCCTTCTTTTCGTGACAGGGTAATAGAATAGAACAAGAGGAGAATGAGTCAGGTAGGTCTTCCTAATGGATGAATAGAGCTGTGATCACTCCTACCGCCGTGTCTCATCATTTGGAAATAACTGTACCTGCCAAGTTACAAGGCTCTACACCCAGGATATATTTTGTGTGTAATATCCCAGGGCTCTATTCAACTGTAGCTACTGTAAGTCATTTAACTGGAGAAAATAATGATGTCATGTTGGCTTTACAACGTGGTGGCTTATCAAATAATTAACATTCATTTAAAGTAATTTAGAATAACTAAATACAGTTCATATTAATTCCCTGGTATACACATTAAGAATGTTGGTATTTTGCATGGAAGTATTGAGATAAGGTAATAGAGGTCAGGACTCTAAACACTTAGCCTATTTTACATTTCCAGGTAAACAACAACAACAATAAGAGCACTACAAACAAATGGGCCTAATACTCAATTAAAGAGGATCAGGCTCTGAACAACAACCACTCAGCTACCAATCCACAGCCAACATCAATGTGTCCACTAATACTCAAATTGTCGCGTCGGGATGCAGCAATAACACTACAAAAGCACCCAATTACCCTTTTAGACTGATGCCATTTAGTGTGATTCATCTGTCCCCATTCAGAACTGGGTTCACCTCCTGTTTGAACCCATGACGCTTCCATCCACAACAGAAAACCACTGACAATTAGCCTGTGTTCAGTGACAGATTAGAGGCCTCAGCACTCATAACCTCACTACCCAGCATTAACAATCAGCTATCATCAAACACAACCAAGACCAACTGTAAGCCCAACACATCACAGACATCTATTCTACTCCTCTAATTGATCGCCTGGGTTTTAAAATGGTTTCTCTACGCACTGGTTGCCTTTATCTAGTCAATGATCAATAGTCAATGCCTCTGCATGTGGTTGACATTGAATCATCGATTCAGCCTAACGTATCTGCATGTCTCAGTGACAGTGGCTGTATGAGAAAATGATCAGTAATCACTCCAAGGACAATTTACAGTGGCACAACAGAGTGTGCTGGCGGGCGGGGACATCTCATTGGTGGGTGTTTTGATTCTTTATTTATCAGTGGGCCAACTCCCTCCTGCCTCTGTCGCTGGAGAGTTCTGACTGACATTGAGAGTGTATACATGCATACAGCAGGGACCCTCCCCAGTCCCCTGTTACTCTCTCTCTCAACTCTCTCTCTGGCAGGCAGATATGTGGGCCTCTGGGACCCCCGAGCATCACAAGGGGGCCTTATCTTCACAACAGACGAGAATCTCAACCTAGACCCAACATCAAAGCCGGAGGGAGAGACACTACAGATGCATGTCTGACTGACCAACAGAGCCAGTAGCAGCAGTCCAACATTCGGCTGCAGCACATCCACAGCCACACCACATACTAGTTAAACATTAGGCCATTCAGACATAACATACTCGCTTCTCAAATAGTTCCAGAGAGACGACTAAAAAAATTATGTATTCAACTTTCCCAAGATATCTGATTCACTGCAATAATTACAACCAACACAACAATGGAAACCTAACAATGTGCACCCAGAAATGTGGAATGATTGAATGATGCATTGATGGAATCAGGGTAGATCTATCTGCTTATGGAAAGAGCTGTGTATGTTAACAGACATGTCGACCGGGCACACAGCCAGGAACATGATCATTTCATAGCTGCTGATTATTAATAAGGGCTTGGCTGCAATCACTTCATGTCAGATATCCGCTCAACCTGGCCTTCGCTGGGCTGCAGTGTCCATAGAGCAGGGATCATCAACTAGATTCAGCCGTGGGACGATTATTTTATTCAGTGGATGGTCGGGGGGCCGGAACATAATTGGAAATAATTTGTAGACGGCAAATGAACCGCTAGAAGCCCAAACAGATATAATGTTTGACAAAAACAATTTCAAACCTTATATTTGTATATGATCTTGTGCGTCTCTCTACTATGCATGAGAATACTTGGGAACAGATTTCTTAAATGAAAATAACTTGGAGCTAGCCTCCCGGGTGGCGCAGCATCGCACTGCTTCACAGCGCTAGCTGTGCCACCAGAGACTCTGGGTTCGAGCCCAGGCTCTGGCGCAGCCGGCAGCGACCAGGAGGTCCATGGGGCGAAGCACAATTGGCCTAGCGTCGCCCAGGTTAGGGAGGGTTTGGCCGGTAGGGATATCCTTGTCTCATCGTGCACTAGCGACTCCTGTGGCGGACCGGGCGCAGTGCACGCTGACCAGGTCGCTAGGTGCATGGTGTTTCATCAGACACATTGGTGCGGCTGGCTTCCGGGTTGGATGTGCACTGTGTTAAGAAGCAGTGCGGCTTGGTTGGGTTGTGTTTCGGAGGACGCATGGCTCTTGACCTTCGTCTCTCCCGAGCCCGTACGGGCGATGAGACAAAATAGTAACTACTAACAATTGGATACCACAAAATTGGGGAGAAAAGGGGGGAAATGTTTAAATAAAATAAAAAAATAAAAAAATAATAACTTGGAGCTGATTTCCTAGTGTTTGTACAGTCTGTTATGTCCAACAAAAAATGAATAAATTAAAAGTTAGTTTTTTTGCTAAGAAAACATGGAGAGACAAATAAAACCACCCGCGGGCCAAATTCTTCCGCAAGTTGGGGAACCCTGCCATAGAGCGAGAGAGACTTCAGTTCAGAAAGAGAGGTAGAGAGAGACCAACTCAGAAAGACTCACTCTTATCCATAGAGATACCTTCCTCGACATCATGAAGGGGCCACTTCACACACTAACTCTTCAGCCAGATAAATCAAAGCAGCTTGGGAAGAAATGCCAGGCAGATCCGCTCTTGACTCTGAGCTTTCATTGAATTACTAGGATTTATGCACGGCTGTCATTATTCATGATAAGTCAACTGTATAAAGCAATAGCTATGACACATCTCCTTATTTGACAAAGGGGATATGTGTCATACCAAGAATTAGCAAGCACAGTCATCAAGCATTGTCGTCAGACACAAGAATATGCAACACATGTCAAGCCAAACGCAAGTCAATGAGTCCATAACAGACAAAAAGACAAGCACGCGTTAAGTTGCTCAAACGAGGGGCAGGACAGATCAAATTGGGATGACCATGTCGACACGGTGGTGATGGACCGGAGATAGTGACATGTTATTTCCTGTCTGTCAGCTTGTATTATGGAGTGTCCGGGGGGGGTGAGGAGGAAGTGGACGGACCAGGGAACAAGGGAGGAAATGAACAAAAGCAGCACTGCCTGTAGCCATTGACAACCATTAGTCACCTGCCACACATCTATACCTTCCATCTCCCTGGATGTACTGCATACTGCATTAGTGCTGTATATATAGGGGGGTAAAAGGTCATATGTGATGTGATTAGTGCCTCAGTGAAGATGGGAACCAGTCAAGCCTAATTAGATGACAGGAGTGTATGAAGCTATAGGCAGGACCCTGGAATTTCCAGGGGGGATTAATGACATTGTCTTTCTGCTATGGCTGTGAGGGCGATGGGGTTGCGGTGGGGTGCCCTGGGCTTCCCCTGGCAGAGTTGAGGGATTGATGGGGACAGTCATCTGTCGGGAGTCCGGGGGGAAATGAGAACGCAGCATGGGGAGGGCGGGGGGGGGGGCAGTGCAGTGGGGTGAAAGCACAGCACAGGCTACAGGCGGGTGTGACCAGGAAAAAGGGTCACATGGTCCAATCACAGAGACCCAAAACCCAATGAACTTGGAGGATTCCTTCCTATTGCTGAGAATCACAAATTACCCAGTTTTACAATAAGCACAAATTCCATCACTACAGGACTATGACATTATCTCCTAGTGCTTTCAATCACCTCTCGATGACTCCGTGCAGGAGCCAACGTACCCGTCTTTACAGTTACATTTGATGAAGTTATTAAAATGAGGTTATTAAAATGAATTGGTGAACCTTTCATATGATTAAAGACCACGAGGTCCTTACTAAACAATGGAGAGGATTGTTCGGGGAGAACAGAGCATCTGTGTACGGTCATTTTCAAGACAGCCTTACCTCGCCTATTAGGGCTAACCAATTTTACTGTGAAGCGAAAATAACACACACCACTCAAGTGTTCACTGTGCATTTCCCTGAAAAGTGGCCTCGAAGTGAAGTGTTATCGGTATCTTAATATAGCTCCAGTGAACTCCATTCTCAGTGAGTAATATGAATAGTATAAATATGAATAGTACTAAATATGAATAGTACTAAATCAGGTTCAGCTTGCTCCTGGTAAAAGGTTTTTTTGTCCTGATCATTAAAAAAGTCCATGGCTGCTTCCGAATTAACACTCTATTCCCTACATTTGGCCTTTAGGGCTCTGGTAAAAAGTTGTGCACTATGTAGTGAATAGGTTTCCATTTTGGATGCAGACCATGTTGTATTTGTTTTCCATCATGTCCTGCAAATGAATTATTTAAGCACCCGAGGGGGTTTGGTATACAGCCAACATGGAGTAACTGGATAAAGCCCTTAGCTGTGGTATATTGGTCATACACCACAAACCCCTGAGGTGCCTCATTGATATTATAAACTGGTTACCAATGTAATTAGAGCAGTAAACATACATGTTTTGTCATACCTGTGGTATACGGTCTGATATACCACGGCTGTCAGCCAATCCGCATTCAGGCTCGAACCACCCAGTTTATAATAAAGAACAAGCATATGTGCTAAAGAGAGCATGTTAGATAATGAGCAGGGCCTTGGGCGCAGGTTGGACCTGGTTCACTTCTTTACACCCTCACCCTGTGTGTTACAGCATCTCAAACCAGACTTCTATCGTTGCCTGGCAGGATATGGTACCACCTACAGTGAAACAGCTTCCCCTTATGTTAGAATGCATTCATGGGATTATGTTGCCAGCTGAGCCTGCTGGAGACAGAAGTATAGAAGGAAGTGGTGGAATGTGTGCAGGAATTGCTGCTACTGTGCAGGAATTGTTACTATTGACCCATATTGGAGCACCCACTGAATCACTGGAGAAAGCAGCATCCATTACAACAGCACTATGAGATCAGTGACTTCTCAGCAGTAGAAATCAGGAAGATAAATCTCCTTTCACCACAATCTCCAAATAGACCTTTCTGATTCTTAACTGCCATGCTACTGTATGGGATGGTCCTACTGTACAAACATACTAATGATCAGGCACAACCTCCCCCAACCAGGGCCTGTATTCACGAAGAGTCTCAGAGTAGGAGTGCTGATATAGGATCAGTTTTTCATTTTAGATCGGAATGATTATATGGACTGGGGGCAGTGCTAGACTTGGGCAGGAGTTCACCTGAGCTGAGTACCGGCAACTCAAATGTTCTACTTCTTGAACTCCTGCACCTCTTATAGAATATTAGTTCAAAAGTATTGAGGAGTTCCTGCACCTAAAAAAATAATAGTACCAGCAACAAAAATAAGAACAGGTATCTATTTCAGACCAAATCAAGCACTGACTGGGAGGACGTGATCCTAGTTCAGCACTTTGAGAGCTTGGGTCTATCTGTACTTTTGTCAAAATGTAGTTATGGTCATAGCCTTGTTATGTTCAATGGTCTCTTCCTATATAGTACTCTAAATACCCCAATTCATGTTGTTCAGTTCAAAAGAATAAAAGATAAAGCCAATCTATCTCAGAATCGTCTTTGTGCAGATGTAACCTTATAGTCCCAAGCTCTGCACTTCTTCTCTCAGACAATTTATCAATACTGACCAACGGCCCTTCACAGCACAGAGAATGAACCTTTCTGGGAGCCTCCAACCTGAAGCCGCAGGGCGCAGGCCTCTGTTAGCTACCGTAGCCCCACTGACCAAAGCAACCGATACATTCAAACTGAAAAACATGTTACCAAAATAACAAGCATGCAACAGTAAATGTATACTTGTATGAATGAATGTACAAATGTATGAATTCATGTACAGTCACCTAGACATACACAAGAAAACCGGTAACACATCAAAACCTTGCAAAATAGTGTGATGGAAGGGGAAAATAGAGATGGATGCTGTTGTTATGGCAACTGGACTGTCAATCACGAATGACCTTCAGAGATTTGACGAAAATAGACACTGTTGGCAAATCTACTTAGACACAGAGGGAAGATACTAGGCTTTCATTTACAAAGCTAAAATAAGTCATGCTGATATTTACTCTGAAAACCTAACGGTCAAAGAGACTCTGAAATGAGATGTGATGCGTTTAAAAGATGGAGAGGCGTGAGAGAGAGCAGGAGGACTTCACTGGAAAATGTCAGGAGAGCCGAGATCACGGTAGAACACCTGAATGCCACGGAATCTACAGTGAACACACCAAGCATTAGTGATGTATTCTAACGTATTCCACGAGTGCATTGTCCTTCACACCATCTGCATACGTCTGGAAGACCACCAAGTGTAGTACAGTATAGTGAGCTCCTTTCTATATCTCCGTCCCCTGAGAATATGCAGAATCTGTCACGTATAAACATCATTTGATAACATACTGTATCAATCATCTTTCAGGGGATATTTGTGAAAATAAACCAAAGGAGAAGCGATAACAAATCAGAAACACATTGAAATGCAAGAAGGGTTAGGTTAAGTCCATTAAGAAATGAATTTGGCACTGATGGATTAGGTGCAGTCAGAGCATTCACTGTGAGGATGCGGATGTATGCCAAGCATAAAACAGGCATTACACAAGCATAAAGTAATTGCCACTGCCACAAAACTGGCGAGTAATAATAATGACAGAGACAACAGGTTCAGTAAGCAAACGCCTTATAGGCCAGGACAGGAATACTGATAGGATTTAACTGCCATTGATACAGACACAGTCCTTCACGGACTCTCTCTGGGGCTCAATCACGGCCTACTAGCAGACAAAACATGTTGAAATGACGTCATTACAACCACAATACAACTAACCATATTACAACCATCCTGCTGGTTATACCCCAGTGTAGCCCAAAGAGCAGAGGGACAGATACTTGTTAGACACTTGTTAGCTCCAGCCTGCTCCACCCGTAAGGAGCCTTGCCAGGCACGTTCCCGGACAAAAACACACAGCGGACCGTGAGACGTGTTAAGTGGACCAGCGGTGTTCGCGGTTCATCCTGGCCAGGATTCCATGCGGAGCGGAGGGCCCAGCTGATGGAAAATCAAATAAAGGAATGAGATGTTTTAATTACTGTCATTCTTTAAGGGCTTATAGGAAAACATCATGACAACAAGCCCGCCTGTCGTCATGCATGACATGCTTAATGAAGGGTGTCGTCGTCATGGTGATTCCACCACCCAGGGCACGGGGACTTCACCATTCTGGACCTGTGTGGATGCATGGGCAGAGTTAGGAGGTAGGAATCAGGGTTTCGAGGAATGTGATTTGCCCACTGATTCATCAGAGGCAGGACCCTGGGCTGGCTACTCATGAATATTAACAATCTTTCAAAATGATGCTAATGTAGAGCCTACAGAGAATGTAAACATCAATGTACATCGATGTACAAATCATCAATATGTTTGGCTGCTAGGAGCAGAGTCAGCTGCTTTGTTGACGCCTCTGCTATGATGGTTTCCTGGAATTCTTTCTTTAATGAAGCCATATTGAACAGACTTACCATTCACTCAGTGTATTCATTGACAGTCAAAGCCATCAACAGTCCTTTCTCGCAATGAGCAGTAATTCAAAATTCAAAAGGCACTCGCACATCTGAGCTATCTTTGTTGCAGGTGCATGGTAACAGTTGAATAGGATGAGAAAAAAAGAAGAAAGGCGCCACAGAAGGCCTTGAGGCCGATACGGAAAGCTTATTAAAGAGCAGTGATACTATCAAGAGCAGTGTGTGGGTTTCTCCTTTTTCCTCACAATGAACAGTGAAAATGGCTGCATTGCAGTCTGTGAAAATACATTCCAATAGAGTGTAAGGTAGCTACAGTTGGTATGGGGGATGGGGATGGTGTAATGCAACAGATGGATACATTGAAGAGAGCAAGAGAGAGCAAGAGAGAGAGAGAGAGAGAGAGAGAAAGAGATTGTGTGTGAAGATGCTTTGAAGCAGCCTGGATTTAGATCCACTCTCCTTGCAGGGAGGTGAAGAGAACAAATGTACTTTACCTCTCCATCCATCCATCCCTCCATCCTCCTACCATGTCCCGATACGCCTCTATCCCTCCTACAGCTTTCACCGTGTACACTCCGATAACCACCCACACACACTGCACTGGCCTATGGCTAGACACACACCCTTCATCCTAAGAGGATGTTTCTCTGATGACATCAGAGCAGTGGGAGCTACCTCTGGTGCATTGACTCAAGCAGATTCATGGTCTGGGAAGCTTGGGATAGATCATAACTCTTAGAGGGACAGCACTGGGTAGCATGGGGCCTCAGGCAGATCACAGGCCTGCTGCCTGGCCCAGGGTGATGCAAATGCTGGCTCTGTTAGATGTGGGACACAGCACACACACACACACACCGGAAAAGAGGCTGATGTCAGAGGAATATAATTAAAAGCTGTGTTATTCCTCAAACTGGGAGCTGAGTCCTCCCACTCACACACACGCACTGCAGAGGTCTTCTGAGTACTGGTGCTATATAGCTGTTGATGTATGACTGGAACTAGTGGGATGACTGGTGGGTTCAAAACATTGTAACTTCTAATTTCCATGGTAGTTCCTGTGTACATACACACATTAACAATACAGTGCCTTGCGAAAGTATTCGGCCCCCTTGAACTTTGCGACCTTTTGCCACATTTCAGGCTTCAAACATAAAGATATAAAACTGTATTATTTTGTGAAGAATCAACAACAAGTGGGACACAATCATGAAGTGGAACGACATTTATTGGATATTTCAAACTTTTTTAACAAATCAAAAACTGAAAAATTGGGCGTGCAAAATTATTCAGCCCCCTTAAGTTAATACTTTGTAGCGCCACCTTTTGCTGCGATTACAGCTGTAAGTCGCTTGGGGTATGTCTCTATCAGTTTTGCACATCGAGAGACTGAAATTTTTTCCCATTCCTCCTTGCAAAACAGCTCGAGCTCAGTGAGGTTGGATGGAGAGCATTTGTGAACAGCAGTTTTCAGTTCTTTCCACAGATTCTCCATTGGATTCAGGTCTGGACTTTGACTTGGCCATTCTAACACCTGGATATGTTTATTTTTTTAACCATTCCATTGTAGATTTTGCTTTATGTTTTGGATCATTGTCTTGTTGGAAGACAAATCTCAGTCCCAGTCTCAGGTCTTTTGCAGACTCCATCAGGTTTTCTTCCAGAATGGTCCTGTATTTGGCTCCATCCATCTTCCCATCAATTTGAACCATCTTCCCTGTCCCTGCTGAAGAAAAGCAGGCCCAAACCATGATGCTGCCACCACCATGTTTGACAGTGGGGATGGTGTGTTCAGCTGTGTTGCTTTTACGCCAAACATAACATTTTGCATTGTTGCCAAAAAGTTCAATTTTGGTTTCATCTGACCAGAGCACCTTCTTCCACATGTTTGGTGTGTCTCCCAGGTGGCTTGTGGCAAACTTTAAACAACACTTTTTATGGATATCTTTAAGAAATGGCTTTCTTCTTGCCACTCTTCCATAAAGGCCAGATTTGTGCAATATACGACTGATTGTTGTCCTATGGACAGAGTCTCCCACCTCAGCTGTAGATCTCCAGAGTGATCATGGGTCTCTTGGCTGCATCTCTGATCAGTCTTCTCCTTGTATGAGCTGAAAGTTTAGAGGGACGGCCAGGTCTTGGTAGATTTGCAGTGGTCTGATACTCCTTCCATTTCAATATTATCGCTTGCACAGTGCTCCTTGGGATGTTTAAAGCTTGGGAAATCTTTTTGTATCCAAATCCGGCTTTAAACTTCTTCACAACAGTATCTCGGACCTGCCTGGTGTGTTCCTTGTTCTTCATGATGCTCTCTGCGCTTTTAACGGACCTCTGAGACTATCACAGTGCAGGTGCATTTATACGGAGACTTGATTACACACAGGTGGATTGTATTTATCATCATTAGTCATTTAGGTCAACATTGGATCATTCAGAGATCCTCACTGAACTTCTGGAGAGAGTTTGCTGCACTGAAAGTAAAGGGGCTGAATAATTTTGCACGCCCAATTTTTCAGTTTTTGATTTGTTAAAAAAGTTTGAAATATCCAATAAATGTCGTTCCACTTCATGATTGTGTTGTTGATTCTTCACAAAAAAATACAGTTTTATATCTTTATGTTTGAAGCCTGAAATGTGGCAAAAGGTCGCAAAGTTCAAGGGGGCCGAATACTTTCGCAAGGCACTGTACATAAAGCTCCAACAGACACTGATATGTCTGAGTGTCTGGGTCAGGTCACTAATTAGTCTGCCCTAGCATGCTGAACACGCTACATTGGGAGAGAAATATCTCTTACACAGGCAAATATCTTGATGCCTACACTCTAATAGTGTGCTGTGTAAATGCCTCTATTTCAGACCATGCGTGTATTGCTCATTCACACAAAGGCACTTCATTTATCATGGGTAATACAGCTGTGCTCCCACACATCAACAGGTTATCAAAGAAAATATCAATATTATGTGAGGGAATCATTTAGTAAGGGAGAGTCAACACATTGTACAGCAGGCAGCCATTTTATTTTCCTACAAGACCAAAACTGTACCCGTTTCTTAAAGCCTTTTGATTTAGTCAATATTAGATAAAGGCTCATGCTAATGGGTTTGACATAGAACAGGCTCTAGAAGTCTACTTGGAACATTGTGAAAAAACTGAAATTGATGCTATTAATCTCTAGGCAAACAAAAATATCAACGTTCTTAATATTTCACTTTCACCCAGACAAATGTCAACATTCTCAATGTTTAACCTTGAAATCGCACAGATAAAACTGATTTATACCATTCCAATACGAAATATAAAATTGCTAAGATTGACTAAGGCTACAACAAGGAAGAAACATTCCAACCTTGACACAATGATTGAGTTAAATAAGGTATTGATTTCCATGCTGTACTGATCGGTAAACCCATACATAGTAAAGCTATTCAGAAGATAGAGAAAGTGGTTCATGCTAAATTATACACCGATTTCCATTCAGGCACTTCAGTGGTCATCAAGGTCCTGGCAGAACAGTTCACAGTTCTTTCAGATGATAAATTGTCGACAGCTAAATAATGAAAGACAAGAATAGAACGGTCTGATCTAGAATGTCAGTGGAACAGAAAGCCACGCACTGCCTGACAATCATGGTACATTTATTGGACCAAAAAGAATACACAGACTGTTCTCTGAAACTTGCCTACAGGATTTCATCCGAATAAATGTAATTGTCCTTGTCAGACAATGACTGAAATCACTAACAAATTGCAGTTGTGACAATTTGAAACTGCAGCTGTCTCCATGCTGTTCTTCATCCAACATTGTTAAAGGTTTTAAATATGCATAAATGCAGAGCACACATCTCCTGAAGAAATTCGAGCACATTACTGTGTGTCTGAAAGCACAAGTGCTCCTCTACAGAGTAGCAGCCTTTAAAGCTGTGGGGCATCATTTCAAAGCACAAATAACTGGAGCACAATTTTACACAGAGCCATCCTTCATTTTCCTTCCACACGGTCCTTACTCCTTATTTATTTCCAATGCTAAGTTGATCCGCCACCGCCAGCGACCGTTAGCATCGGAGCACTAGTTTCCCTATTCCTAGTGCTGGCAGGCCCTCCTGGCATTGTGAATAATGAGCAGACAAATCCCGCTTGTAATAATTTGTGGCCGCAGGATTTAATAAATTGTTTATCTGCGTGTGTTTACTTTGGCGCCAGGGGAAATCTGTGGGATGTTGTAGCTACACAGTGCAGAACATGTCCATGCCGGTGGCATGACTCGACGACATTTACCAAGATTAATCCCAGGCTGGGGATTGAAGTCTCTGTGCTGTATCTGCCTGCTCTGAGAGAAACAACAAACCTCAACGTTGGCCCAACATATGGTCTTAGACATGATAGAGGGAGACGGTGCTGTTGGGTTAACTACCGTATCAGAGGGAATTTTTACTAGGTGTCTGACAACACCATTCAAACAACCAACTCTCAGCAGACAGAGACAATCCACTGTGTCTGCATTTAAGGCACATTTAGCATCTAACAGAAAATTAGTTTAAATACTCACAATGCTCACCATAGAAATAGTCCTTAGCATATGAAATTGGTAACAGTATGGATGTATGGAGAGCCATATTTTCCTATAGAACAGTGTATATCCCTCTGCAGAATGCTAATTCAACCAGGAGGAGCACATCTGCCTTTGTTGTCTACACAGATTCTCAGCCCACGTTTCCTGTACTGATTACAGCTCTCTGGTGATGAGTGGTGGGGGACTCCTCCCTCTTTCTTTTTCTCTGTTTTTCCGTCTCACCGCTCATGGGCGTGGCACAGCCGAGCCTCCAGCGTGAGACAAGACGACAAGACAAGGAGAGGCTGAGCGACGCTCCACGCGAGCGTACAAGTCGTCACTGTCTCCGTTGAGACCACCACGGCAACGCACCGGGCCGCCACCGAGTTTACGCCTGTGGTGTTAGTCGTGCTGTAGGGAGCAGTCTCACTGTGGCAGGTAGCACAAAGCACTATCTCTGTCTTGGTGCTCTCCACTGTGGGAGTATGAGGGATGTTTGTGTGTGCGCGCGCATGTATGCAAGTATTTATGCCCTGCAGAGCAATGTATGCTTGCAATGCTATCTGTCGGTCTGTCAGCTCACGTTACCACAGGTTGGAGAAAGAGCCAGTCCTGCTTTGTGTCAGCATCAAGCCTCTTACTGGGAAAAGAGACCACATTTCACACATCTGATCCTATGACTCAGGTTTTCTAAGGCAAGCAGTGCATGGGGATGTTTGGTCTATACCTGCAGTGTTTGACTTGACTGTTTCTCACTGTCAGACATTCAGACATTCACAGAGCTGCAGTTAATGCCCTCTGGTAGGAAAATAGCAAAACAACGTCACATTGCATACATTAAATAGGAGTGTACTGAAGCCTACTTGAACACGCCCCAGCACTTCAACTTTAAGAGTGTTTAGGCTATTTCCTAAGCACTTCTGCCAACCCCTCTCTCTCACACAGCTCTGGGGACATCAGGGAGTGGAGCTACGGTACATGGAGCTATGTTATCCTTCTCCAACTACAATGGAGGCTTTTTACAGAGTGGAGAGTTACACTTGTGTCTCCCCTCAGCCTCTCCTGTGGGCTACGGCAGGTCATCATCCTCTCTGTTCTTTACAGGCCTGGCAGACAGAGATAATGACTGTGGCAGTGTCTGAAATGGTTTCCTATTCCCTACATTGTCCATGTAAGTAGTGCACTGCACTATAAAGGGAATATTGTATCATTTTGGCCACACTCAGTCTCTCTGTCTATGTTCTCTGGACAGCTACCTGTATGGGCACTGACCAGACTGTCAGGACGATGAACTGTCTCTCTCTCCACCAATGAGGACACAGAGAGACTGGAGGAGGGTGTGTTAGAGCCTGCTAGTTAGGGGTGGGCTACATCCACTGGGAGGATGCCAGTCTGTCGTTACTGTACCTGAGGCTGACTGGAAGTGGGCAGCAGACAAAGGAAAAATGGAGTTCCACTCCCCACTAACAGTTAGCATGATATAAACCAGGCAAATGTATGGAAAGGTGCAACGTTTTCTGCAACCATCTCCTTAGATAGACCATGACAGTGTTTTCACACTAATGCCAAATCCTCTGCAAATCTTCAGCTCAAAATATGTATGATACCCGTTGGACACAGTATAATGACTACATCGACCAAAAGCTGAGGTAATTGACTACAACAGGTATTTACCATGCTAAAACCATCCCAGCAAGCTTAAACAATCGGCGTGTCAGGTTGATGGGCACCCCCGAGAGCTCTGGAGACCCATCGCTTTCGCTGCTCCTCCATATTAATTGAATCTTTCGCGAGAAAATATAACTTTTACTGAGTGGAAAGAGAAAAGGATGATATGTGAATTTAATCCAATCCCTCTTTATCACTCTCCTTCTCTCACTCTGTGTTAATTGCTTTGCCCCTGGTAAGCGGACCATAGCCCTCCCCTGTGCCCTGTCAGATAGACCCTGGCAGCGCCAGAGCCAGCTGTGGCAGCATCACACCCATCATTAAAACCACCCAGGATTCTACTTAAAGATCCCCTGGAGGGCGTGCGGCTTACATTATCCCAGGAAAACGGGTGAAATGTTCTCCGTACTATCCCACTGTTTAGGGCCAAAATTCCATTAGCACCAAACCATGGGGCTGAGGTTTAGCAGGACAAATCTGAGGCCATAGTCCTGCTGAATCCAATTGAACAAAGCAATTGACTTAACCAAACAGATTGTGGATGGATATGTTGAGGAATAGGCGGTACGAATGTGTTGTCTCTGGGTGCTACTATATGTAGAGCTATTGAAGTCACAGCAGGAGCTGTATGAGGAAATGAACACTGGACTGGGGGAACAGAACCGCTCCCGTTTAGCCCATCTGCTCTGCTCTGGTGTATTGATTTCCGGGGTGTCATTCTCCTGAATGTCAGGGAATCCGGAGGCAAGGAGTCAACACAATCTGTAGTGCTACAGGCACAGACAGCACCTCCAGCAACAAAAACACTACTCTCACACAGCAGCTGTCTGGGCTTTACTACTGTATGCATTTAGCAATGGTTAGAATTGTATTTAATCTATTTGCAGGATTTATCAAGCCTGTGTTCGGATAAAGAGGAACAACAAAGTGTTCTCAACGATGGGTTTACTGGGTGTGTGAGTTAGCCTCTAGTCAAAGAAATGATGTTTTGCAGATTGTGTCGTAAATAATACATGTGGTCCCTAGCACCTCGTATACTGGACACGCTCTTTGTCTTACACACCAGATGGAGTGGGCTCTCTGCACTGTGTTGTGTACTTTGTGTGTGTCTGTAGAAATCCAATGACAGGGAACCAGACTGTAACAGCCTGCTCTGTGATACGTCGTCATGTAATGTAATGTCTATGCATATTGCATGATATCCACTCCAGCTTTCTACTGATAATAACCAGGGGGCGTGAATTACTGATTAACCCTTTGTTTAACTTCAGAGGTCATCAATAACCCTGCATTGACTTGCTGTCCCCTGTGGAGAGGCACTGATCCCAGATCAGTGTTAACACACACTACCAACCACTGCTCTACTGACCCCCAGGCAACTGAGCAGGGTCTTAACATACACTTAGTGCTTAAACTACAGCCAAGAGCGGGGCTCAAATCAGATCAACTACCAGCTACACCAGAGCCTAACGCACCGAACAGCAATCACAGAAAATAATATGACAGAAAACCATCTTTGAGAGGGGCCTTGTTTGACCTGGTGAAAACTGTTACAACCCTCCTAGGTGACTAGACAGCTATGCGTCTCTGGGTTCCATATTTCACCGCTGTGTTCCCGGGCAGAGTGGTACTTTAATAGGCATATTAAGAGGATTGATGTGGCGTCTGATGTCTTCACGGCCCTGCCGCTCCTTGATGGGCAGACAGACAGACAGATAGTAAACACTGTCTTAATTGAACATGGCATGAGATTTTACTACCACTGCATTAATCACAAAGGCCACGGATATCTGCCACAACCATGGGAATGAGTGTAGGGGGGGACAGGGGAACAGTGCACCACAGACGGAGATAAAAACACAACAGTGAAATGGCTTTGTAATAGTACACGAGAGGAGGTGGTGTTGGCAGTGGTGGAGGGGGGATAGAGATAAGTGAGTGAGTATGCATGCAGACCAGACCGCAGGCTGATGAAACAGAATAAATGGTTTCTAATACATCTGTGTTTGTTTTGCCCTTGCATTGAGGCTGCTGAGCCCTGTAAAGTGGTGGCGTGGGGAGATGGATTTGATTGTGTGTGTGGAGAGAGACAGAGAGAAAGACACAAAGAGAGAGAGGCGGGAGAGAAAGAGAGAGCAGGAAACCCCCAGTGTTCAGTGTGTGTGTGCGTGAGGGATCTCTTCTCCCATAAGAAGTGCAAGCCATGAAATTAAAAGTTTGTGGAGTGGTTTATGAGACGTGAGTTCCTGTTTCAGCACGGTGGACAGCGACATGGTATTCTCTAACACGGAGGGAGAAAGAGAGAGTGAGACAGAGAGAGAGAGAGAGAGAGAGAGAGAGAGAGAGAGGAGACAGTGACAGAGAGAGAGAAAGGTGGGGTGAGAGACAGGTGGCTTTTATGTTCCTCCTAAGCAATATCATCCTTTCTGAGAAAAGGAGTCTGACTGTGCCAGAGACAGGTTAAACTACTGTAGGGCGGAGGAGGGTGGATCCGGAGAGGAGCAGCAGAGGAACCGACACTCACGGAATACCAAGTCTGTCCTCCTAGTCTCCTGATCTACATCATACCCTGCCGCTCGGCCGTAGCCGACCGCCACTTCCCCCCACCAGAGGAACGAGGGAACAGAACGGCGGTTAAAAATGTGCTGACGGAGGAGTCCTGGCGTGGCTCTGTGTGAACAGAGAGATAAAACTCCCACTAGGCCAGAGATACAGGGGAGGGCGGCACAGTAACATCACAGTGAGGTCCACTGAACTAGAGAGGCAGAGAGACAAACATACAACACTCTACTCACTTCATTTTATACACTATAGACTTGCCACTGTCTTATTTGCTGTTTCAATGATTTACGATGTGATTGGCTCACGGTGCATTTTCTCTCAAAAGGCAGCTCTGTAAATGCTGATGACGAACAACAACAGTAGTTGAGCCTGCGTCTCATGTGGTCAGACCACATACACACTGACTCTACAAAACATTATGAACAAAACATACCGATGACATAGACTGACCAGGTGAATCCAGGTGAAATTTATGATCCCTTATTGATGTCACTTTTTAAATCCACTTCTATCACTGTAGATGAAGGGGAGCACACATGTTAAAGAAGGATTTTTAAGCCTTGAGACAATTGAGACATGGACTGTGTATGTGTACCATTCAGAGGGTGAATGGGCAAGACAAAATATGTAAGTGCCTTTGAACGGGTATGGTAGTAGGTTCCAGGCGCACCAGTTTGTGTCAAAAACTGCAACACTGCTGGGTTTTTCACGCTCAACAGTTTCTCGTGTGTATCAAGAATGGTCCACCACCTAAAGGACATCCAGACAACTTGACACAACTGTGGGAAGCATTGGTGTCAACATGTGCCAGCATCCCTGTGGAACGCTTTCGACACCTTGTAGAGTCCATGCCCTGACGAATTGAGGCTGTTCTGAGGGCAAAGGGGGTGTTCTTAATGTTTTGTACAGTCGTGGCCAAAAGTTTTGAGAATGACACAAATATTAATTTTCAGTCTGCCACCTCAGTTCGTATGATGGCAATTTGCATATACTCCAGAATGTTATGAAGAGTGATCAGATGAATTGCAATTAATTGCAAAGTCCCTCTTTGCCATGCAAATGAACTGAATCCCCCAAAAACATTTCCACTGCATTTCAACCCTGCCACAAAAGGACCAGCTGTCATCATGTCAGTGATTTTCTCGTTAACACAGGCGTGAGTGTTGACGAGGACAAGGCTGGAGATCACTCTGTCATGCTGATTGAGTTCGAATAACAGACTGGAAGCTTCAAAAGGAAGGTGGTGCTTGGAATCATTGTTCTTCCTCTGTCAACCATGGTTACCTGCAAGGAAACACGTGCCGTCATCATTGCTTTGCACAAAAAGGGCTTCACAGGCAAGGATATTGCTTCCAGTAAGATTGCACCTAAATGAACCATTTATCGGATCATCAAGAACTTCAAGGAGAGCAGTTCAATTGTTGTGAAGAAAGCTTCAGGGCGTGCAAGAAAGTCCAGCAAGCGCCAGGACCGTCTCCTAAAGTTGATTCAGCTGCAGGATCGGGGTACCACCAGTACAGAGCTTGCTCAGGAATGGCAGCAGGCAGGTGTGAGTGCATCTGCACGCACAGTGAGGCAAAGACTTTTGGAGGATGGCCTGGTGTCAAGAAGGGCAGCAAAGAAGCCAATTCTCTCCAGGAAAAACATCAAGGACAGACTGATATTCTGCAAAAGGTACAGGGATTGGACTGCTGAGGACTGGGGTAAAGTCATTTTCTCTGATGAATCCCCTGTTCCGATTGTTTGGGGCATCCAGAAAAAAAGCTTGTCCGGAGAAGACAAGGTGAACGCTACCATCAGTCCTGTGTCATGCCAACAGTAAAGCATTCTGAGACCATTCATGTGTGGGGTTGCTTCTCAGCCAAGGGAGTGGGCTCACTCACAATTTTGCCTAAGAACACAGCCATGAATAAAGAATGGTACCAACACATCCTCCGAGAGCAACTCCTCCCAACCATCCAGGAACAGTTTGGTGACGAACAATGCCTTTTCCAGCATGATGGAGCACCTTGCTATAAGGCAAAAGGGATAACTAAGTGGCTGGGGGAACAAAACATCAATATTTTGGGTCCATGGCCAGGAAACTCCACAGACCTTAATCCCATTGAGAATTTGTGGTCAATCCTCAAGAGGCAGGTGGACAAACAAAAACCCACAAATTCTGACAAACTCCAAGCTTTGATTATGCAAGAATTGGCTGCCATCAGTCAGGATGTGGCCCAGAAGTTAATTGACAGCATGCCAGGGCGGATTGCAAAGGTCTTGAAAAAGAAGGGTCAACACTGCAAATGTTGACTCTTTGCATCAACTTCATGTAATTGTCAATAAAAGCCTTTGACACTTATGAAATGCTTGTAATTATACTTCAGTATTCCATAGTAACATCTGACAAAAATATCTAAAGACACTGAAGCAGCAAACTTTGTGGAAATTAATATTTAAAAACTTTTACATGCATCGCATCTCTCGGAAGGCATGAATAAATCACATGGCCAATATCCGGCTGCGTTTTAATAATGAGTTATTTTCTAACCTTGTCCATTGATTAATGCATTCCAAGAGAGCTTTAAAAAGGTTGTTGCAGGATTTCTAGGAGTCTGATAGTTCTCTCAAGGCCATCCAATGTCCACAATGACCTCGTCAACGCTAGTATCCTCATACAATTATTGCTACTTCACTCCCGGAGGAAAACAACGCGAAGTAACACACATACTGTACTGTAGAAACAGTTCCATATGATTATCCTTACATGACTATTGGATAATCTAGGGTTATTCTAGTTGGATATACAATAGCACTGATGCCATATTGTACAGTAGGAAATAAGGAATAAGATGCACTGACATCTGAACATGCATTAAAACATCTGATTCTGTGCATAGTCACTTCACCCCTACCTGCATGTACAAATGACCTCGACTAACCTGTACCACAGCACATTGACTCGGTACCGGTACCCCCTGTATATAGCCTCGTTATTGTTATTTTATTGTGGAGTGAGATAGGGATCTATATTCTACAGTGGCCTGGTGATGGCCACTGTAGGAGAGAGGGAGAGGGAGGGAGAGGGAGAGAGAGAGAGAGAGAGAGAGAGAGAGAGAGAGAGAGAGAGAGAGAGAGAGAGAGAGAGAGAGAGAGAGAGAGAGATGTCCGTGTAAGAGCTCTGGTTGGGGCACTGTCTTCTGCTCTGTATGTGTCAAATGTGGAGGTAGTCCGTGGATTTGGTCATGGGGGTTAAACAACAACAACAACACATTAAAGCAAAAGTATTACTTAACATTATAGTGTGCATCATTTATATTGTCCATCTACACAAATGAACCTATCACACAGGCACACACACACACACACACATGTATACACACACATACAAACACACACAGGACAGCCTTCTTGCTTTAGAAAGCTCCCTCATCCTTTTAATCGGTGTGGAATCCATCAAAGTGGGTCAAACTCCATTCCCATCTGCCCTGTCGACATTTTAAAGCACCAGGGCTGATTAAAAAAATAACTGGGGAAAATAGGCAAAACGTTTCTGATAAACACTCTGTATAAAGGAGACTGGGGGGGATGGAGAAGTACTCACATTTCATGAGGTGGTGACAGGGGGGAATGAAGTACTCACATATCACGAGGTGGTGCTGGGGGGAATGAAGTACTCACATATCACGAGGTGGTGCTGGGGGGAATGAAGTACTCACATATCACGAGGTGGTGCTGGGGGGAATGAAGTACTCACATATCATGAGGTGGTGATGGGGGGAATGAAGTACTCACATATCACGAGGTGGTGACAGGGGGGAATGAAGTACTCACATATCACGAGGTGGTGACAGGGGGGAATGAAGTACTCACATATCATGAGGTGGTGATGGGGGGAATGAAGTACTCACATATCATGAGGCGGTGACAGGGGGGAATGAAGTACTCACATATCACGAGGTGGTGCTGGGGGAATGAAGTACTCACATATCATGAGGTGGTGATGGGGGGAATGAAGTACTCACATATCATCAAGTACTCACATATCATGAGCTGGTGAGGGGGGAATGGAGAAGTACTCACATATCACGAGGTGGTGCTGGGGGAATTGAGAAATTCTCACATATCATGAGGTGGTGATGGGGGAATGGGGAGGTGTGGGAAGGCATTTGTAAGCAATTACGATATGGCCGCCACAATAACCAACAGTTCAAGCGCCTCATTACCAATCGCTGGGCCTCGTTTCAATTTGCCCTGTTCAAGCTCATTTACACATAGGCAGGCACCTATTGTTATTCCCTCTTGATGGTGGGAGGGAGGGGGGGGGGGGGGGGTGTAAAAATGGCAGTGACTGAAGTAGCTGGAGGGATAAACATGTCCATGTACATTCATAGCTGTGTCCACTGTGCGTGTGTGCGTGTGTGTCCACTGTGCGTGCGTGTGTGTGTGTGTGTGTGTGTGTGTCTTTGTAGTGATTAAGACGTTTCAGAGTACTTCCTCATCCTGTGGGGAAAGGAAAGTGCCGTGGGGAAATGGAGATGTCCCTCATGGCTTTTCTCTTTTCTAAAGAGGAGGTGACAGTGATGAATCAATGTGGCACTTAGCCATTTTCAGAATTCAGATGCAGAACCACCAAAGCCTGGCAGGTGAATCCTGACACACATCTACTTACAATGAACTGAGTGAGTCATTCAGTCTGAAAAGTTACATTTGTATTGCAGTATTTCAGTCCCAATCTCACAGCCATAACTACTGGGTAAAAGTTAGGATATATTTTTCTCGATAGAGATAAAGCCCATTATCTAATTTACTTCGGTAATTAGGGGATAAGTAATTTTACAATTCTGGGGACAGATGAATCAAAAGTTTTCCCTCCACATTCCTTCATTTGTTTGTCATTTAAACAGCATCACTTCCGAACCAGAATCAGGATTCATTTGGCCTGGGCTATATTTTCAGCCTGCTTATATTTCTATCTGTGTATCAATTTGTCTGGTTTATGGTGTGTGTATGAATGTTTTGAATAAGTGTGTATGTGGTGAAAAATGACTGAGGCATAATGCCAATCCAGCACTCTGCCAGAGACCATAGAAAGTTCACCCGGGCTCTAATTGTTCCTGAGTGGATGTGCGCACCAAGCGAAAGTCGCAATTTTAATGAGAAGTTGCGACTGCATCGTCCGTCTTGCCTGTCAGGCCCGTGTGCCTAGTGCGTCTGGCTGTCCGCCGTGCGCCTACGAGTCAAGCGGGCCTCCTTCTTAATTACTATGATCAAGTGCTCACTTTAGACCAGGTATGGAGGAGGAATGGATCAGGGATGGATCAGAGATGGAGGAGGGATGGATCAGAGATGAGGGAGGGATGGATCAGGGATGGATCAGAGATGGATCAGGGATGGATCAGAGATGGATCAGGGATGGAGGAGGGATGGATCAGAGATGGAGGAGGGATGGATCAGAGATGGATCAGAGATGGATCAGGGATGGAGCAGAGATGGATCAGGGATGGATCAGAGATGGAGGAGGGATGGATCAGAGATGGAGGAGGGATGGATCAGAGATGGAGGAGGGATGGATCAGAGATGGAGGAGGGATGGATCAGAGATGGAGGAGGGATGGAGCAGGGATGGAGGAGGGATGGAGGAGGGATGGATCAGAGATGGATCAGGGATGGAGCAGAGATGGAGGAGGGATGGATCAGAGATGGAGGAGAGATGGATCAGAGATGGAGGAGGGATGGATCAGAGATGGAGGAGGGATGGATCAGAGATGGAGGAGGGATGGATCAGAGATGGAGGAGGGATGGAGCAGGGATGGAGGAGGGATGGAGCAGAGATGGAGGAGGGATGGATCAGAGATGGAGGAGGGATGGATCAGGGATGGATCAGAGATGGATCAGGGATGGAGCAGAGATGGATCAGGGATGGAGCAGAGACGGAGGAGGGATGGATCAGAGATGGAGGAGGGATGGATCAGGGATGGATCAGAGATGGATCAGGGATGGAGCAGAGATGGATCAGGGATGGATCAGAGATGGAGGAGGGATGGATCAGAGATGGAGGAGGGATGGATCAGAGATGGAGGAGGGATGGATCAGAGATGGAGGAGGGATGGATCAGAGATGGATCAGAGATGGATCAGGGATGGAGCAGAGATGGAGGAGGGATGGATCAGAGATGGATCAGGGATGGAGCAGAGATGGAGGAGGGATGGATCAGAGATGGAGGAGAGATGGATCAGGGATGGATCAGAGATGGATCAGGGATGGATCAGAGATGGATCAGGGATGGAGCAGAGATGGAGGAGGGATGGATCAGAGATGGAGCAGAGATGGAGGAGGGATGGATCAGAGATGGAGGAGGGATGGATCAGAGATGGAGCAGAGATGGAGGAGGGATGGAGCAGAGATGGATCAGAGATGGAGGAGGGATGGAGCAGGGATGGAGGAGGAATGGATCAGAGATGGAGCAGAGATGAGGGAGGAGGGATGGATCAGAGATGGAGGAGGGATAGAGGATGGATGGATCAGAGATGGGGGAGGAATGATCAGAGATGGAGGGAGGATTGATCAGAAATGGAGAGGGGCTGGATCAGAGATGGAGGGAGGATGGATCAGGAATGGAGCAGGGATGGAGGGGGGATGGATCAGAGATGGACGGGGGATGATCAGAGATGGAAGGAGGATGGATCAGGAATGGAGAGAGGATGGATCAGAGATGGAGGGAGGATGGATCAGGAGTGGAGCAGGGATGGAGGAGGGATGGATCAGAGATGGACGGGGGATGGAGCAGAGATGGAGGAGGGATGGAGCAGAGATGGAGGAGGGATGGAGCAGAGATGGAGGAGGGAGGGAGCAGAGATGGAGGAGGGATGAAGCAGAGATGGAGCAGAGATGGAGTAGGGATGGAGCAGGGATGGAGCAGAGATGGAGGAGGAATGGAGCAGAGATGGAGGAGGGGTGAAGCAGAGATGGAGGAGGAATGGAGCAGAGATGGAGGAGGGGTGAAGCAGAGATGGGGGAGGGATGAAGCAGAGATGGAGCAGAGATGGAGGAGGGATGGAGCAGGGATGGAGCAGAGATGGAGGAGGGATGGAGCAGAGATGGAGGAGGGATGGGCCAGGGATGGAGGAGGAATGATCAAAGATGGAGGGGGGATGGATCAGAGATGGAGGGGGGATGGATCAGAGATGGACGGGGGATGGATCAGGGATGGATCAGAGATGGACGGGGGATGGATCAGGGATAGAAGAGGGATGGATCAGGGATAGAGGAGGGATGGTTTAGGGAGGGAGCAGGGAGAGAGGAGGGATGGATCAGGGAGGGAGCAGGGATAGAGCAGGCATTGGGCCAGATTACAAAAAGAACACTGAGGACAGCTGCTTAAAGAGATAGACCCTGGTGGCCGCAGAGCGCCAATGACAGATCCACAGCCAAAACACCCAGGGACTGGCTGCCAACAACACTTCAAGAGCCGATTCAGATTCACCACAGATAGGGCTTTGAGGAGAGAGTGGGGAGAAAACCAGTCTTTGGTTTGAGGGACAGCCTGGAATCCAAACAGTGATATTTGGTTTAGATTCCAGTCTATGAGGCAGAGACATAGGGCCAAGTCATCCTCTCACTCTCCACTTAAATCGAGGGCTGGGGGATGCTGTCAGTGTCAATGGCTGTCAGGGAAGCAGAGGAGATGGCCGTTGGACAAACATTAGCATAACTGTCTGGAAGTTTTACGCCAACCAACTTTCTAATTGCTGACGACCACTTTTTGCCCAAGCTAATTTGAATGGGTAGCAGGCATTACCTAATTATCGTTATTATACTTGTGTTAATTAGGGTAATCTGTGCTCGCTGCCTACGCTACTCATTTCAGATTGAACATTGGTTGGGTAACACAAGACAGCACAGCGGCGTGGCAAGAACTTCGGGGCAGCTGAGGATGGCACAATAGAGCCAATCACATGCCACCGCAATTTGTAAGAGGAAGGACAACTACAGCCCATATAATAAAATAGCCTTTGGCTAAGACAACTGCTGTTCTACACAATGAGTGTACAACACATATTGAACACCTTCCTAATATTGAGTTGCACCCCCCGCCCCCTTTGACCTCAGAACAGCCTCAATTCGTCGGGCATGGACTCTACAAGGTGTTGAAAGCGTTCCACATGGATGCTGGCACGTGTTGACTCCAATGCTTCCCAAAGTTAGCTGGATGTCCTTTGGGTGGTGGACCACTCTTGATACACACAAGAAACTGATGAGGGTGAAAAACCCAGCAACGTTGCAGTTCTTGACACAAACCGGTGTGCCTGGTACCTACTACCATACCCCGTTCAAAGGCACTTAAATGTTTTGTGTTGCCCATTCCCCCTCTGAATGGCACATACGCAATCAATGTCTCATTTGTCTCAAATCCTTCTTTAATAACCTGTCTCCTCCCCTTCATCTACACGGACTGGATTTTTTGACTGAGGTGGATTTAAAAAGTGACATCAATAAGGGATCATAGCTTTCACCTGGATTCACCTGGTCAGTCTATGTCATGGGAAGAGCAGGTGTTCTTAATGTTTTGTACACTCAGTGTAGCTCATGTTCTATAATAGTTAAAGATTGCCAAATTCAAGAATGCCATCTGTTGACAATTATATCTAGTTTGACTTTCAGTGCCTGGAACTTTCGCTGCATTTCTACATACTTCAAAATAAGGTTGAACTCAGTAACACAAATTCACTTATACTCAGTTAACTCACATATACAGGAGAACATATTTAATGCAACAAGGTCTATCTGTAGTCTCTCTGGCGACCGCTGAATGTTGAATATTCTAGTGATGTATGGATCCGATGTACCTCCTATCTCCTGACCCCTCCTGTCTCAGCCTCCAGTATTTATGCTGCAGTAGTTTATGTGTCGGGGGGGCTAGGGTCAGTTTGTTATATCTGGAGTACTTCTCCTGTCCTATTCGGTGTCCTGTGTGAATCTAAGTTCTCTAATTCTCTCCTTCTCTCTTTCTTTCTTTCTCTCTCTCGGAGGACCATGCCCCAGGACTACCTGACATGATGACTCCTTGCTGTCCCCAGTCCACCTGGCCGTGCTGCTGCTCCAGTTTCAACTGACCTGAGCCCTAGGACCATGCCCCAGGACTACCTGACATGATGACTCCTTGCTGTCCCCAGTCCACCTGACCGCGCTGCTGCTCCAGTTTCAACTGTTCTGCCTTATTATTATTCGACCATGCTGGTCATTTATGAACATTTGAACATCTTGGCCATGTTCTGTTATAATCTCCACCCGGCACAGCCAGAACTACAGCACTACCGCACTACACCACTACAGCACTACCACACTACACCACTACAGCACTACCACACTACACCACTACACCACTACAGCACTACACCACTACAGCACTACAGCATTACTGCACTATACCACTACAGCACTACCGCACTACACCACTACACCACTCCAGCACTACACCACTACAGCACTACCGCACTATACCACTACAGCACTACACCACTACAGCACTACCGCACTACACCACTACACCACTACAGCACGACAGCACTACACCACTACAGCACTACCGCACTACACCACTACAGCACGACAGCACGACAGCACTACACCACTACAGCACTACACCACTACAGCACGACAGCACGACAGCACTACACCACTACCGCACTACACCACTACACCACTACCGCACTACACCACTACAGCACTACCGCCCTACCGCATTACCGCACTACACCACTACCGCACTACAGCATTACCGCACTATACCGCTACAGCATTACCGCACTACACCACTACACCACTACAGCACTACACCACTACAGCACTACACCACTACCGCACTACACCACTACCGCACTACACCACTACACCACTACAGCACTACACCACTACCGCACTACACCACTACCGCACTACACCACTACAGCACTACACCACTACAGCACGACAGCACTACACCACTACAGCACTATAGCACTACACCACTACAGCTCTACCGCACTACAGCACTACACCTCTACAGCACTACACCACTACAGCACCACTACAGTTTCTGTCTCTCTCTCTCTCTCTCTCTCTCTCTCTATGTCTCTCTCTCTCCCTCTTGGTCTCTCTCCCTCTTGGTCTCTGTCTCTCTTGGTCTCTGTCTCGGTCTCTGTCTCTCTTGGTCTCTGTCTCTATCGGTCCCTCTCTCTCGGTCTCTCTGTCTCGGTCTCTGTCTCTCTTGGTCTCTGTCTCTCTCTCTCTCCCTCTCTCTCTCTCTTGGTCTCTGTCTCTATCGGTCTCTCTCCCCCCTTTTTCTATCTATCTGTCTCGGTCTCTCTCTCTCTTGGTCTCGGTCTCTCTCTCTCTCGGTCTCGGTCTCTCTCTCTCTCGGTCTCTGTCTCTCTCGGTCTCTGTCTCTCTCGGTCTCTGTCTCTCTCGGTCTCTCTCTCTCTCGGTCTCTCTCTCTCTCGGTCTCTGTCTCTCTTGGTCTCTGTCTCTCTTGGTCTCTGTCTCTATCGGTCTCTCTCCCCCTCTTTCTATCTCTCTGTCTCTCTGTCTCTCTCTCTCTCTCGGTCTCTCTCTCTCTTGGTCTCGGTCTCTCTCTCTCTTGGTCTCGGTCTCTCTCTTGGTCTCTCTCTCTCTTAGTCTCTCTCTCTCTTGGTCTCTGTCTCTCTTGGTCTCTGTCTCTCTTGGTCTCTGTCTCTCTTGGTCTCTGTCTCTATCGGTCTCTCTCCCCCTCTCTCTGTCTCTCGGTCTCTGTCTCTCTCTCGGTCTCTCTCTCCCTCTCTTGGTCTCTGTCTCTCTTGGTCTCTGTCTCTCTCTGTCTCGTGGTCTCGGTCTCTCTCTCGGTCTCGGTCTCTCTCGGTCTCTGTCTCTCTCGGTCTCTGTCTCTCTTGGTCTCTGTCTCTCTTGGTCTCTGTCTCTCTTGGTCTCTGTCTCTCTTGGTCTCTGTCTCTCTTGGTCTCTGTCTCTCTTGGTCTCTCTCCCCACTCTTTCTATCTCTCTGTCTCTGTCTCTCTCTCTCAGTCTCTCTCTCTCGGTCTCTATCGGTCTCCCTCTCTCGGTCTCTCTCCCCCTCTCTCTGTGTCTCTGTCTCTCTCTCGATCTCTCTCCCCCTCTCTCTCTCTATTGGTCTCTGTCTCTATCGGTCTCTCTCCCCCCTCTTTCTATCTCTCTGTCTCTCGGTCTCTCTCTCTCTCGGTCTCGGTCTCTCTCTCTCTCGGTCTCTCTCTCTCTCGGTCTCTCTCTCTCTCGGTCTCGGTCTCTCTCTCTCTCACTCTCTCAGTCTCTCTCTCTCTCAGTCTCTCTCTCTCTCTCTCTATGTCTCTCTCTCTCTCTCTCAGTCTCTCTCGCTCTCAGTCTCTCTCGCTCTCAGTCTCTCTCGCTCTCAGTCTCTGTCTCTCTCTCTCGGTCTCTCTCTCTCTCGGTCTCTCTCTCTCTCGGTCTCTCTCTCTCTCGGCCTCTCTCTCTCTCGGTCTCTCTCTCTCAGTCTCTCTCAGTCTCTCTCTCAGTCTCTCTCTCTCTCAGTCTCTCTCGCTCTCAGTCTCTCTCGCTCTCAGTCTCTCTCGCTCTCAGTCTCTCTCGCTCTCAGTCTCTCTCGCTCTCAGTCTCTCTCGCTCTCAGTCTCTCTCTCTGTCTCTCTCTCAGTCTCTCTCGCTCTCAGTCTCTCTTGCTCTCAGTCTCTCTCGCTCTCAGTCTCTCTTGCTCTCAGTCTCTCTCGCTCTCAGTCTCTCTCGCTCTCAGTCTCTCTCGCTCTCAGTCTCTCTCTCTCTCAGTCTCTCTCTCTCTCAGTCTCTCTCTCTCTCAGTCTCTCTCTCTCTCTGTCTCTCTCTCTCTCTCAGTCTCTCTCGCTCTCAGTCTCTCTCTCTCTCAGTCTCTCTCAGTCTCTCTCTCTCTCAGTCTCTCTCTCTCTCTCTCTCAGTCTCTCTCTCTCTCAGTCTCTCTCTCTCTCTCAGTCTCTCTCTCTCTCTCAGTCTCTCTCTCTCTCTCCCCGTCTCTCTCTCTCTCTCCGTCTCTCTCTCTCTCGGTCTCTCTCCGTCTCTGTCTCTCTCGGTCTCTCTCCGTCTCTGTCTCTCTCTCTCGGTCTCTGTCTCTCTCTCTCGGTCTCTGTCTCTCTCTCGGTCTCTGTCTCTCTTGGTCTCTGTCTCTCTTGGTCTCTGTCTCTCTTGGTCTCTGTCTCTATCGGTCTCTGTCTCTATAGGTCTCTGTCTCTATCAGTCTCCCTCCCCCTCTTTCTATCTCTCTGTCTCTGTCTCTCGGTCTCTCTCTCTCTCGGTCTCTCTCTCTCTCTCGGTCTCTCTCTCTCTCTCTCGGTCTCTCTCCCCCTCTCTCTGTCTCTCGGTCTCTGTCTCGGTCTCTGTCTCTCTCTCTCGGTCTCTCTTGGTCTCTGTCTCGTTTGGTCTCTGTCTCTCTTGGTCTCTGTCTCTCTTGGTCTCTGTCTCTCTTGGTCTCTGTCTCTCTTGGTCTCTGTCTCTCTTGGTCTCTGTCTCTCTTGGTCTCTGTCTCTCTTGGTCTCTGTCTCTCTTGGTCTCTGTCTCTCTCGGTCTCTGTCTCTCTCGGTCTCTGTCTCTCTCTCTTTCTCGGTCTCTGTCTCTCTCTCTCGGTGTCTCTTGGTCTCGCTCTCTCTTGGTCTCTGTCTCTATCGGTCTCTCTCCCCCCTCTTTCTATCTCTCTGTCTCTGTCTCTCTGTCTCTCTCTATTAGGTACCAATTAAAAGTTGTTCTGAACCTGCTTTAGAAAGTCACTCTCCTGGGACTCTTCATTTTGCACGTCTCATGTGTGTGTCTGTGTGTGTGTACGTGTGCATGCGCATAGAGCGCCCTTAACATCAAAGAGGTCCTTGACTAACAGTCTCCCTCTGAACCCCCTGACATGGTCTGGCCAGTGTCTATAATCCCATTGGAGCACCTTCATCCCTGGGACGGACTCCAACACTGCCAGTGGGTTAACAGTAACACACACACCAGCCTAATGACATCCTCTTAGCCCGTGGCTGCAGCTTCAACCAGACAGACTCTGAGCAGCACATCACATGGGTCAAGAAGAGGTACCATAAACCAATCACTGCTCCTAAGTTTAAGAAAGAGAGGGGATAGTTATTTTATTCATTAATTAATTTATTCAGTAGTCTGGAGACGGAGCCTGATTTAAAACCAGAGATATGAGGAAGGAAGAGTAAGGCAGGGGCACTTTTTTGCCCTTAATAGGTCAGGGGTCAGCCTTTATATGATTGTAAATGTCATTAGACAATTTTATGAGATATAGGTAGAGTTAAAAATGCTGGATGAGAGATGCTCAGGGGAGTCTTTGATTGCACTCCAAATGGGACCCTATGGGCCCTGGTCAAAAGTAGTGCACTATATAGGTGATAAGGTGCCAATTGTGATGCATACTTACAGTGTACACACAGCAGGCTGAGTATGTGGAGCTCCAGATCTGCTTGGCTCTGCCAACTCTAATATTGACTTGTGGTGAATGTGTGCCGGGTCTTGTGGGGAATACTAAAGGAATTGGATAACTACATCATCTTGATAGCACCACCGAGGACCATCTACTTTGCAATTTAATTCAACTTGCTCAGACAGCATATCATTTCAAATACAGGCCAGGATGAGAATGCGAATGACATCGGGAGCTCAACAAGCGTTGAGCCAGCGAGTATTTGCTATTTGCTACGGCGGTTTAGATGATTTTTGCCATGGCTGTTTTGTTTGACTAGAACCTGTGAAATGGGATTTTATTACTTTGAATCTTTTTTATATGTGAGGGAGTCGTTCAGTCACAGGCCACGAGTGTGCGAAGCTGTCATCAAGGCAAAGCGTGGCTACTTTGAAGAATCTCAAATATGAAATATATTAAGATTTGTTTAACATGTTTTTGGTTACTACATGTGTTATTTCATAGTTTTGATGTCTTCACTATTATTCTACAATGTGGAAAATAGTGAAAATTAAGAAAAACCTGAGTAGGTGTGTCCAAACTTTTGACTGGTACTGTATATGATGACCTAGACAAATAGCGTTAAAGAAAGATATTTTAGATCATGAGGCAATAGCGAATAGTGGGTTAGAGGGCATGGGCCCAGGATATTGAATGTAACTGGTTAACAGAGTGGAAAAATAAAATTGAGTGTGGAAACTGCATGGCTTTTCCCCATTGTACCATCTAAAAAGAAACGTCATCTCACTGTCAACTGCGTTTATTTTCAGCAAACTTAAGATGTGTAAATATTTGTATGAACATAACAAGATACAACAACTGAGACATAAACTGAACAAGTTCCACAGACATCTGACATAAATGGATTAATGTGTCCCTGAACAAAGGGGGGGTCAAAAAAAAAGTAACAGTCAGTCTCTGGTGTGGCCACCAGCTGCATTAACTTCTTGACGCTACCCATCCCGTTAGCGGGATCATTTTAGTCAGCAACCGCTGAATAGCATAGCGCCACAGTCAAATAATATTACTAAAAATATTCATGAAATCACAAGTGCAATATTGCAAAACACAGCTTAGCCTTTTGTTAATCCACCTATCGTCTCAGATTTTGAAATTATGCTTTACAGCGAAAGCAATCCAAGCGTTTGTGTAAGTTTATCGATAGCATAGAAAAACATTATGTACACTAAGCATTAAGTAGCTAGGTCACGAAAATCAGAAAAGCAATCAAATTAATAGTTTACCTTTGATGATCTTCGGATGTTTTCACTCACGAGACTCCCAGTTACACAACAAATGTTCTTTATGTTCCATAAAGATTATTTTTATACCCAAAATACCTTTGTTTGTTTGTCGCGTTATTATCAGAAATCCACAGGAAAGAGCGGTCACGACAACGCAGACATATATATAGACAGTATATTCCAAATAATATCCATAATGTCCACAGAAACATGTCAAACGTTTTTTATAATCAATCCTCAGGTTGTTTTTAAAATATATATTCGATAATATATCAACCGGGTGTGTAGGTTTTTCAATAACACTGGGAGAAACAATGGCCGCTTTACTCTGTAGCACAAAACTCACTCTGAGAGCCCCCACCTATCCACTTACGCAATGTGATCTTTCACGCTCATTTTTCAAAATAAAAGCCTGAAACTATGTCTAAAGACTGTTGACACCTTAGGGAAGCCATAGAAAAGTGAATCTGGTTGATATCCCTTTAAATGGAGCATAGGCATGCATAGGAACAGAAAGGTTTCAAAATAAGAGGCACTTCCTGATTGGATTTTCCTCAGGTTTTCACCTGCAATATCAGTTATGTTATACCCACAGACAATATTTTTACAGTTTTGGAAACTTTAGAGTGTTTACTATCCTAATATGACAATTATATGCATTTTCTAGTTTCTGGGGCTGAGAAATAGGCAGTTTCAAATGGGTACGTTTTTTAGCCAAAAACAAAAATACTGCCCCCTACACGCAAAAGGTTAAGTTCTGCAGTACTGCATCTCCTCCTCATGGACTGCACCAGATTTGCCAGTTCTTGCTGTGAGATGTTACCCCACTCTTCCACCAAGGCACCTGCAAGTTCCCGGACATTTCTGGGGGGGGAATGGCTCTAGCCCTCACCCTCCGATCCAACAGGCCCCAGACGTGCTCAATGGGATTGAGATCCGGGCTCTTCCGCTGGCCATGGCAGAACACTGACATTCCTGTCTTTCAGGAAATCACGCACAGAACGAGCAGTATGGCTGGTGGCATTGTCATGCTGGAGGGTCATGTCAGGATGAGCATCTCATGAGGGAGGAGAATGTCTTCCCTGTAACGCACAGTGTTGAGATTGCCTGCAATGACGAGCTCAGTCCGATGATGCTGTGACACACCTCCCCAGACCATGACGGACCCTCCACCTGCAAATCAATCCCGCTCCAGAGTACAGGCCTCAGTGTAACGCTCATTCCTTTGACGATAAACCCGAATCCGACCATCACCCCTGGTGAGACAAAACCGCGACTCGTAAGTGAAGAGCACTTTTTGCCAGTCCTGTCTGGTCCAGCGACGGTGGGTTTGTGCCCATAGACCACGTTGTTGCCGGTGATGTCTGGTGAGGACCTGCCTTACAACAGGCCTACAAGCCCTCAGTCCAGCCTCTCTCAGCCTATTGCGAGCAGTCTGAGCACTGATGGAGGGATTGTGCGTTACTGGTATAACTCGGGCAGTTGTTGTTGCCATCCTGTACCTGTCCCGCAGATGTGATGTTCGGATGTACCGATCCTGTGCAGGTGTTGTTACACGAGGTCTGCCACTGCGAGGACGATCAGCTGTCCGTCCTGTCTCCCTGTAGCGCTGTCTTAGGCGTCTCACAGTACGGACATTGCAATTTATTGCCCTTGCCACATCTGTGGTCCTCATGCCTCGTTGCAGCATGCCTAAGGCAGGTTCACGCAGATGAGCAGGGACCCTGGGCATCTTTCTTTTGGTGTTTTTCCAGAGTCAGTAGAAAGGCCTCTTTAGTGTTCTACGTTTCCATAACTGTGACCTTAATTGCCTACCGTCTGTAAGCTGTTTGTGTCTTAATGACCGTTCCACAGGTGCATGTTCATTAATTGTTTATGGGTCTTTGAACAAGCATGATCTGTGAAGTTATTTGGATTTTTACGAATTATCTTTGAAAGAGGGACATGTCCTGAAAAAGGGACATTTCTTGTGTCCTCCATGCATGTAATCATCAACATTCTATCATGAGTCAGCAACATTTCCACTTGCACTTTACTTAGGCTCACTACAAAAAGCAGCATCTGCGTTTTTATCAAGAGACCCCCACTCCAATCAACATCAATAGATCCAATGCTTTATTGGCAATATCCGCTGCACCTGGAAACAGTGTTCCAACATCCATCTCGTTTAGCCTCCACAGAGCAGGGACAACAAAGCCAAGCGGGTTCTTGTATAGGTGCTGTGAGAGATGGAGATGGTGGAGTCAGACAGGCAGGGATCATCTCTAAGGTGTTTCCTACTTCTTCACACGGTTCAATTATAAATGGCTGGCTTAGCTACAGCAGCCATAGGAGACTTGGATCAATATCCACTGACACTGACACCATTCATGGATGCCAAGGGAAGCCAGGCTTCCCAAAAAAATGTACCAAGAAAAAAACAATAACAATAATTGATCGTCTCTCTGTGTTTCATAAATGTCCTTCCATTCGCAAGGAATGTATCTCACCGGAGAAAGTATCCAAACGGAAGAAACAGCGCCCCTCTGTCTCAGTGTGTGTAACATATCTACACTACATGAACAAAAGTATGTGGAGACCTGCACGTCGAACATCTCATTGCAAAATCATGCACTTTAGTTTGGAATTGGTCCCCCCTTTGAAGCTATCACAACCTCCACTCTTCTGGGATGGCTTTCCACTAGATGGTGAAACATTGCTGCGAGGACTTGATTCATCACTCCGGAGTACGTGTTTCCACTGCTCCAGAGTCCAATGGCAGTGAGCTTTACACCACTCCAGCTGACGCTTGGCATTGCGCATTGTGATCTTCGGCTTGTGTGCCGCTGCTTGGCCATGGAAAGCCATTTCAAGAAGCTCCTGACGATCAGTTCTCATTGCTTCCAGAGGCAATTTGGAACTCGGTAGTGAGTGTTGGAACCGAGGACATATGTTTCCACTTCACAATAACAGCACTTACAGATGACCGGGGAAGCTCTAGCAGGGCAGAAATTTGAGGAACTGACTTGTTGGAAAGGTGGCATCCTATGACAGTGCCACGTTGAAAGTCACTGAGCTCTTCAGTAACGCCATTCTACTGCCAATATTTGTCTATGGAGATTGCATGGCTGTGGTTTAATACATACTCGATTTTAAACACCTGTCAGCAACGGGTGTGGTTGAAATAGCCAAATCCACGAATTTAAAGTGGTGTCCATATGCTTTTGTAAATATAGACTATGACATTGTTGCCGCCCGTAGCATTGAATGCAAGGGAAGGCAGCGAGCATTTGACCTCCTTTGATAAAAAAAAATAATAGCCAATCAGTGTTGAGCTAAACTGAGTGAGCTCAGCTGTGAATGGTCCTGTCGCACCAAAAAAAGTGTCAAGGGAAGCCAGTTTGGATTTAGCTTCAGACCAATCACATCACTAGCCAAACGTCAATCAGTTTTTGAATTGTTGCATCTCATTGTGTTGTTGTCCACTGGTGGCTAGCTAGCTAGCTAAAATCGTACCTTTCCTCAATTAGTCATAGATGGAGATAGGGCTTTGGACTTAATTCTCTGTACTGGCCAATGATTATAACGGTGATTCTGTTCCAACCATAAATTCATACGTTATGCCCCTGGCCTGAGAGTAGGGAAGTTCAACATATAGCTAGATGTAGTATGCTAATGTTAACTAGCTGGCCTGGTGTATCGTTGCCCATGAAAGGAAGTTAGGCTAGCGAGCAAGTATTTTAGCCAGGTAGCCTAGGACAACCAAACCTAAAAACATGTACTGCATGACAGAGTCATAGACCGTTTAGGCAATATGAAAGAGGAGGAATGCATTGGCATTGAGTTAACATGTTTTTTCATTTTTCTTTAAAACAACAATACAATAGACAGATAATATTTGGCCGCTCCCATGAAGTGGGTGTTCTGGTCAGTGGGTGTTCGTGCCCGATTGTGGCTGAGATAGCCAAATCCACTCCTTTTAAAGGGGTGTCCACATACATCTGATGCTGTCTGGTCAGAAAGAGTATGACATTGTTGCGCTTGCCCCCACCCACCCCGAGACACTGGCAAGGCAAGGCTCCGCCCCCGGCCCAAAGAGATCATAATTCTTCCATTTCCTCTCGTAATACATCCCTCCATTTCTCCCATGGTGTCTCACTAGGGACTTAAACCTCCCCATCTGCAACATTTCTGATGACATTTCCCCCAATCTAAAACATTTACCCAAGAGCACAACTATATTTCCTATTGATTGACTGGGGTCCTTCAAATCCCCCAGCAATACAGTTTTCAGGTCCAACTGCACCCTGATATTATGTCATAATAACCATTCCTGGACCAGACTCCAAAAACAACCCACAGATGGACAGTACCAGAAAATATGTTCTATTGATTCTGATTCCTCATGGCAGAATCTGCACCGGTCTGACTGTTGAATGCCATATACTGTATACTGAGCATTATTTTTGAAGCGAGAACTTCATATAATAGCTTAAATTGAAAAGAACGACTTGATGTTCCCAACTATCTTGAATTTTATGAGGCATAGTTGTCAACCCTCTTGACCGTAAGTGAAGCTGATACATTTTACCATTCATATTAGTCAATTTAAGCCATTTATGATTTTTCTATTGGTGGAAGATAAACTAATACATCTCCATACACAAGGATTAATTGGTTGTATGACATAATTCTACTGTCGTTGTTTACAATTTCATTCATAAACAGGGTACCTTTCTTAAACATACTCTCCAAGAAAATGGGTTTATTCTCTATCAGTACTTTGGAGTTTAGCCACATTATTTTCTGTAGTACAGATTCTGCCTCTTCTGGAGGATAAAATTAGAAATGTAGCCAACTCTGTATAGCTTCATTTAAAATTAAGGATACTTTAAACAGGGTTTCATTGTAAATCCACCGGAAATTGACAGTTTTAATCTGTATAACAGCACAGAGCCCCCTTTTAAACATTGGATGTGCCTCTCTTGGTAGCCTACTGGAAAACCAGCTTGGGTTTAGATATAGTTTCGGTATCATATAAGCTTCCAGAGAGAGGTTTAATGTCTTGATATTTAATAGTTCTAGCCATCCAAATTCATATGAATAGATATGCAAACTGTGATGTCATTAGAGAATTAGTCGGTGTCATTTTCCCATAGACTGACAGGCGCAAGATCATTCAACTTTTCAGGAATGTGAACATGAAGCACATCAACAGCACCATCCACCCATGTAATCAGGAGACCACATCGCAATTTAAAGTTTGTGTCTTTTAGAGACCCAATCCGTAATATAGTACTTATCATAGTTGGGTTTTAATCCAGATCAACTGGATACATTATCCAGGTCCTCAATAAGACTGTTCAGAGTTGAAGACTGTTGACTCAAGAGAAACTTGAATCATCGGCATATATTGATACCTTTGTTTCTAATCCATACATTTTTAAACCCTTAATTTTATCATTGGATCTCATTTTTATAATTAACAATTCAATTGCCATAGCACATAGGCATGGTGAAAGAGGGCAACCCTGTTTTACACCTCTTAACAATTCAACATTCTCAGAGAAATTACCATTATTTATCATTTTACATAAAGGAGTGTTATACATGACTTTTCAAATCAAATCAAACTTTATTTGTCACATGCGCCGAATACAACAAGTGTAGACCTTACCATGAAATGCTTACTTACAAGCCCATAACCAATAGTGCAGTTCAAGAAGAGTTAAGAATATATTTACCAAATAAACTAAAGTAAAAAATAAAAAATAATAAAAAGTAACACAATAACGAGGCTATATACAGGGGGTACTGGTACCAAGTCAGTGTGCGGGGGTACAGGTTAGTTGAGGTAATTTGTACATGTAGATAATAAACAGCGAGTAGCAGCAGTGTACAAAACGGGGGGGGGGGGGGTCAATGTAATAGTCCGGTGGCCATTTGATTAATTGTTCAGCAGTCTTATGGCTTGGGGATAGAAGTTGTTAAGGAGCCTTTTGGTCCTAGACTTGGCGCTCCGGTACCGCTTGCCATGCGGCAGCAGAGAAAACAGTCTATGACTTGGGTGACTGGAGTCTCTGACAATTTTATGGGCCTTCCTCTGACACCACCTAGTATACACACTGCCATTCAAAGGTTTGGGGCCACTTAGAAATGTCCTTGTTTTTGTCCATTAAAATAACATCAAATTGATCAGAAATACAGTGTAGACATTGTTCATGTTGTAAATGACTATTGTAGCTGGAAACGGCAATTTTTTATGGAATATCTACATAGGTGTCTACATGGAATATCTGGAATAGGTTCCCATTGTCAGCAACCATCACTCCTGTGTTCCAATGGCACGTTGTGTTAGCTAATCCAAGTTAATCATTTTAAAAGGCTAATTGATCATTAGAAAACACTTTTGTAATTATGTTAGCACAGCTGAAAACTCTTGTCCTGATTAAAGAAGCAATAAAACTGGCCTTCTTTAGACTAGTTGAGTATCTGGAGCATCAGCATTTGTGGGTTCGATTACAGGCTCAAAATGGCCAGAAACAAATAATTTTCTTCTGGAACTCGTCAGTCTAGTCTTGTTCTGAGAAATGAAGGCTATTCCATGCGAGAAAATGCCAAGAAAATGAAGATCTCGTACAGCGCTGTGTACTATGCCCTTCACAAAACAGAGCAAACTTGCTCTAACCAGAATAGAAAGAGGAGTGGGAGGCCTGAGCAAGAGGACAAGTACATTAGTGTCTAGTTTGAGAAACAGACGCCTCACAAGTCCTCAACTGGCAGCTTCATTAAATAGTACCCGCAAAACACCAGTCTCAACGTCTCAGACTGGCCAATAAAAATAAAATGTTAAGATTGGCAATAGAACACAGACACTGGACAGAGGTGCGTTGTCGATGCACTTATTGATGAAGCCGATGACTGAGGTGGTATACTCCTCAATGCCATTTATCAATTTTACAAGAGATTCTCCAAAGTTGAAATAATCCAGGCACTTGAAAATAACTTCTAGCCGTACTTTATCGAAGGCTTTCGAAAAATCTGCTATAAAGATTATGCCTGGTTTCCTTGCATCCTCATAGTTTTCAATTATTTACAGTATAATAATTGTGTCATGTTTTCTCCATTATATCTTCCTTCTAAGAATCCTGTCTGGTCATGATTAATAATATCCTGTAAGACTTGTTTATTCTATGAGCAATACATTTTGCCAATATTTTTGCGTCGCAACATTGAAGGGTGAGGGGCCTCAAATGTTTTTTGTGAGACTGGGTCTTTATACCGGGGGTGCTACTGAGTAATCAATGTTTTTTTTTATGTGTCAGACAGTTAACATTTATATATGGATAATTAAGACACTCTTCTTTAGTGAAGTTCAAGGAACTTGAAACTAAATTAAAAATAACATTATTTTGCTTCTTCATTCAAAATGTCCTTTGGTGAGACAATGGAGCCATAATTTGTAACTATTTTATTTTTGGTGGTGAATGAATTCCTCAAACTCCTTTTGTTTTGCATCTAAACTATTCAGAACTTATGTAGAACATTTATCAACACCATTGATGTGTAATGTTAGATGTTCTATTTGTAAGTCTTTTCTCTGTTGACCCAATCCATTTAGTTGTTTTTGGTATGAAAATATAATTGAATGATTTCTAAAGACGCACTTAAAGGTACGATAAGTGGATCCGCAGTACCCGTATTATGCAAGAAAAAAAATCTGTTATCCCCTCCTCAGTTTTCTTAAAAAATGTACTGTCTGTCAACAAACTGATCTAATTTCCAATATTCCCATCCTCATGGAAAGTTTTTCATAGTTAAATGGAGTACTATAGGCTGATGGTCTGATCGCATTCAGTCCTTAACACATACTTTTTTCACCATAGAATAGGATTCCAGAAAGTAGTCAATCTGACTTGCTTGATTTAGCCTCTTCCAAGTATATCTTACTAGATCCAATTTTTTAACCCTTGTGTTGTCTAAAGGGTAAAAATGACCTGCCACTATGTTTAACAGCAGAGAAAACCCCTAAAGGCGCACTGGAGACCTGGTCCGTAGAACCGGCACAAATTGTACCAGAACAATGACACACTTCGCACAGCGAGTGCGGGGAGTTGGCGCAGGACGTACTGGGCTGTGGAGGCGCACTGGAGACCTGGTGCGTAGGGCCAGCACAAATTGTACCGGAACAGTGACACACACCTCAGGGCGAGTGCGTGGAGGAGACACAGGACGTATCGGACTGGGGAGGCGCACTGGAGGCCAGATGCGTGAAACTGGTGCAGATGACACCGGACTGGTGTCACGCTCCTCAGCACGCCCGCTCTGCAGTACTCTCATTGCCACCACCTCTCTCCGGAATCTTTTGTTGAGTTCCTCCTTCGACTCCCTGACGGTCTCTGGCTCATTCCTCGGCTCCGCCGACCACCCCGTATGCCCCCCCAAAAAAATTGGGGGGCTGTTTTTTGGGCTTTCCTTGTGGCCGCGAATCCCGGCGTCGTCGCTGTCCTCCCTTCTCTCCTTGCGTTTGCTTCCAAGATTTCCTCCCAAGTCCAGGATATTTTCTCCTCGATCTCCTCCCAAGCACAGGATGCCATCTCCTCCTGGGCACGCTGCTTGGTCCTGGTGTGGTGGGATCTTCTGTCACGATCGTCGTAATAACATCCGGATCAAAGTGCAGCGTGATATGGGTTCCACATGTTTATTGAATGAAACGCACAAAACAATAAAGAACCAACGAAACGTGAAGTAAATGAAGTGCTCACAGGCAACTACACATAAACAAGATCCCAAAAAAGCACAGTGGAGAAATGGCTGCCTAAATATGATCCCCAATCAGAGACAATGATAAACAGCTGCCTCTGATTGGGAACCATAACAGGGCAACATAGAAATAAATGCACTAGATCACCCACCCTAGTCACACCCCAACATAACCAAAATAGAGAATAAAAAGGCTCTCTATGGTCAGAACGTGTCAGAAGCGGTCTTCGGAAAAGAGAGTTGCAAACATAGGATCTGTACTCCAATATTCTCTTAGGGTGTTCTTCTTTACTATCCCCATGAGGACTGTCACCAGGAACGTATACATTTCACTAATTGTGGTTTCCCCCCACTCCTGGCTCTCTCTTCTCCTGTAGCTCCAAGGCATAGTGATTGGTCTCTACTACGTCTCCAACCAGCTCCTCTGTCAGAAAGAACTTGAAGCACTCTGCCTCAGATGGAAATGGCAAGGGGCGTTGCACTCCAGACTGGGACTCATCAAAGCAAACAGCAGGGCCAATATTTTTGAAGGTTGTACTGATTATGATGAGCTAAGCTAATTCCAGCTATGTGTGTGGAGCCATGTTTGTTGACATACAATGCATTCTGGGTTTCACGTAATCGTCTGTCGGACCAAAAATGCTATAACAAAATGAGGTGAGTAAGGGTTCACACCTTTTTTGAGAACTTCAGGAAGTGAATGGTGGGATGTGAACGATGGTAGACGACACACCCCTTCAAAATGCATACTATAAACAGACCAAACTCATCTTGTCTTCTCTTATTAACTTTAGTTTCTGTAAGGAAAAAAAGCATGGCGGCGCTGAAACTAATCGTCGGATTACTTTCCATTTCTAGAAAGTGTTTGACTCAATTATTTCAATCAATGGTGAGCTCACCTGTGATGTGATTATTTATAAATAGTAATTGCTATTAGCTAATTCATATTGTAGTTTGTTAGCGGAGAGTTATTCAAATATGACCGCTTGTGTTGCGTCAATCTTTCCTCAGTTAGCGCTAGGACAAATGTAGCCTACATATTTCCAGTTTGGATGATTGTGTTATGCTATAGATACTTCTGTGAATATCTGAAAATTGCATTCAAAAATTAACTGCTCACATTCTGGACATAACTTTGTGTTTTTGTAAATAGTTTCTGAAAAAAAGTGTGACCAGCTCAAATGCTGATTGTTGCGTCATTCAAAACTGGCCATTAAATAAGCATTCTAAATAAGCGTTCTAATCACACGGGTGTGATCATACGCTTCAGGGACCACTGTACAATGATCACACCCGTGTGATGGTACGTGTGAAAGGGTTAAGTGTGCTACTGATTGAACTCAGCCAGCAACTTCTGAAGAGGAAGATCACCATGGTTGGCACAGTTAGAATGAACAAGCCTGAGCTCCCCCCTTGCACTCCTCGCAACAAGGGGGACAGAGGCCTTCTCATCAAAGTTTGCCTTCACCTCCTTCACCAGCCTTTACAGTGTGTTGATGTACTTAAAACTGTGTTGTAGTTCCCTATCATTATAATAGAGTTATTTCAATTTTGGTGACTAATTAGATTATTGAAAATATTTTCAAAGAAGTTTGAATGCCTACAGACAGAAGCTAAAACAAGAAGCTCCCACGCTGAGGTCTGTTCAACGCTGGTCCGACCAATCTGATTCCACGCTCCAAGACTGCTTCCATCACGTGGACTGGGATATGTTTCGTATTGCGTCAGATAACAACATTGACGAATACGCTGATTCGGTGAGCGAGTTCATTAGAACGTGCGTTGAAGATGTCGTTCCCATAGCAACGATTAAAACATTCCCAAACCAGAAACCGTGGATTGGTGGCAGCATTCGCGTGCAACTGAAAGCGCGAACCACTGCTTTTAATCAGGGCAAGGTGACCAGAAACATGACCAAATACAAACAGTGTAGCTATGTAGCCAATCAAACAAGCTAAGCGTCAGTATAGAGACAAAGTAGAATCGCAATTCAACGGCTCAGACACAAGAGGTATGTGGCAGGGTCTACAGTCAATCACGGATTACAAAAAGAAAACCAGCCCAGTCACGGACCAGGATGCCTTGCTCCCAGGCAGACTAAATAACTTTTTTGCCCGCTTTGAGGACAATACAGTGCCACTGACACGGCCCGCAACCAAAACATGCGGACTCTCCTTCACTGCAGCCGAGGTGAGTAAAACATTTAAACGTGTTAAACCTCGCAAGGCTACAGGCCCTGACGGCATCTCCAGCCGCGCCCTAAGAGCATGCGCAGACCGGCTGGCTGGTGTGTTTACGGACATATTCAATTGAATATATATTTTTTGTTCCCAAGAGAGCTAAGGTAACTGAGCTAAACGACTACCAAGACTGCTGTAGCACTCACTTCCGTCATCATGAAGTGCTTTGAGAGACTAGTCAAGGACCATATCACCTCCACCCTACCTGACACCCTAGACCCACTCCAATTTGCTTACCACCCAAATAGGTCCATAGACGATGCAATCTCAACCACACTGCACACTGCCCTAACCCATCTGGACAAGAGGAATACCTATGTGAGAATGCTGTTCATCGACTACAGCTCAGCATTTAACACCATAGTACCCTCCAAACTCGTCATCAAGCTCGAGACCCTGGGTCTCGACCCCGCCCTGTGCAACTGGGTACTGGACTTCCTGACGGGCCGCCCCCTGGTGGTGAGGGTAGGTAACAACATCTCCACCCCGCTGATCCTCAACACTTGAGCCCCACAAGGGTGCGTTCTGAGCCCTCTCCTGTACTCCCTGTTCACCCACGACTGCGTGGCCACGCACGCCTACAACTCAATCATCAAGTTTGCGGATGACACAACAGTGGTAGGCTTGATTACCAACAATGACGAGATGGCCTACAGGGAGGAGGTGAGGGCCCTCGGAGTGTGGTGTCAGGAAAATAACCTCACACTCAACGTCAACAAAACTAAGGAGATGATTGTGGACTTCAGGAAACAGCAGAGAGAACACCCCCCTATCCACATCGATGGAACAGTAGTGGAGAGGGTGGTAAGTTTTAAGTTCCTCTGCGTACACATCACAGACAAACTGAATTGGTCCACCCACACAGACAGCATCGTGAAGAAGGCGCAGCTGCGCCTCTTCAACCTCAGGAGGCTGAAGAAATTCGGCTTGTCACCAAAAGCACTCACAAACTTCTACAGATGCACAATCGAGAGCATCCTGTCGGGCTGTATCATCGCCTGGTACGGCAACTGCTCCGCCCACAACCGTAAGGCTCTCCAGAGGGTAGTGAGGTCTGCACAACGCAGCACCGGGGGCAAACTACCTGCCCTCCAGGACACCTACACCACCCGATGTCACAGGAAGGCCATAAAGATCATCAAGGACAACAACCACCCGAGCCACTGCCTGTTCACCCCGCTATCATCCAGAAGGCGAGGTCAGTACAGGTGCATCAAAGCTGGGATCGAGAGACTGAAAAACAGCTTCTATCTCAAGGCCATCAGACTGTTAAACAGCCACCACTAACATTGAGTGGCTGCTGCCAACACACTGACTCAACTCCAGCCACTTTAATAATGGGAATTGATGGGAATTGATGTAAAATATATCACTAGCCACTTTAAACAATGCTACTTAATATAATGTTTACATACCCTACATTATTCATCTCATATGTATATGTATATACTGTACTATATATCATCTACTGCATCTTTATGTAATACATGTATCACTAGCCACTTTAAACTATGCCACTTTGTTTACATACTCATCTCATATGTATATACTGTACTCGATACCATCTACTGCATCTTGCCTATGCCGCCCTGTACCATCACTCATTCATATATCTTTATGTACATATTCTTTATCCCTTTACACTTGTGTGTATAAGGTAGTAGTTTTGGAATTGTTAGCTAGATTACTCGTTGGTTATTACTGCATGGTCGGAACTAGAAGCACAAGCCTTTCGCTACACTCACATTAACATCTGCTCACCATGTGTATGTGACAAATAAAATGTGATTTGATTTGATATTTGATTATTTGATTTGAATCATCATTATTTGGTCCATATCGATGTATGAGTCATAACAATTTGTCATCAAGTAATATATTCAAGGCACTCCATCTTCGTTGAGGATCTATTTTAACTGATTGTACCTCAAGATCCAAATGATTTTTGAGTAGGATCATAACACCATTTGAATGTCTTAACCCATGCTGAAATACATTTGACCATCCCATTCTTTTTCCCAGACCACATCATCAGAAGACATTGAATGAGTTTCATGAAGACAATAAATATGGTAATCCTTCTCCTTTAGCCATGTAAAAAACAATCTTATTTTCTTATTATCAGCCAAACCATTGGAATTACATCTGGCAATACTATATTATAATTACATCTGGCTATAATACTATAATTACATCTGGCAATATTCACAGATCAACATGATGGGTAACATGTTAAGATACTGATCCTTGTCCTTACCATCATTTTTATACACTTATCCATCATTTGTACACACTTATCCATACTAACTGTAAGTCATACCTTCAGTTGTCCTCCAATACCTCTACCACAAAAACAAAAAAACTATGAACAAAATACATTTACCCCGAAAGAGTCGAATCCCTATCCTAACCAGTTTCCATAGTGGAGCATGGACCCCTAGTGTTGCTCTCAGCATGAGTCCATGTTGCACTTGGCAATTACTACACAAAAACGAATATAATGTATTTATTTTAACACTCTTATAATACAATTGTTTGTTACATGCAATATGTTTTGTGGACTTCACCTGACAGATGTTGCTCTCCGGTTTTGTAATGAAACAAATGTGTGGTTGAATTTATTCTGCCACTGTGTATTCTTATTGTCTCGGCCTCGGGTCTATATATTACGGTGTCAAGGCATATGAACTGACAGGTATTAGGGCAAAGAACGCAACTATCACAAGACATACTGTACGTTGTTATATGTTTTTTTCTGGATTGGCTTCCCCGGTGAATTTACTCCCTATTGTAATAATCAATATGAATAGTTTTCTATTCCATTGTGATAGTATACTAGGGTATATCTTATTTTAAAAGTCGAGAACTGAGAGAGTATATCAGAATACTATGCAAATATTACTTATAAAGCGAGGATAATAATCATTTCATTCAATTATACATGGAGCAAAATGGAACTATCGCTGGATTCAATAGTGCGCCAGAGCTCAACTCTCAGATGATTTATTTAATGAAGGGAATAACACAGTAGACTATCTTCCCATGACATTACACAAAGTATGTGGGAAGCATGCACGTGTAAATCTGTAGGACTTGAGTCTGATTGGATAGTTCAGACCTGCTCTTTTCTGTCCATGTCATCTCATGGGATGAGAGGAGGAAGCAGGGATGTGTCCTAATATTATGGTCGCCGTCTAAGTGACTCTGTGGTAAAGCAGATCCCCAGAGGAATTCTAACTGCAGTCGCTTGATCGCGCACACGTGCCTGCGGGTGACGCCTTTTCACCTCTTATTCAACACTTTACAAAACCCCATAAAGCTCACCCAGTATACTACTCCACCACTTTGACTTCCTAAATGCATAAAATGCATCCCAAGGCAAGTGTAAAAACGATGTAAAGCAACTTAAAATAAAAAAGTATTTGGGTAGTATATGGGTAGTATAACGTTGTGGAAACCGTGCCCATGCGCACATAGGGTTGGTTCCTAATTACACACCGAATTTGAAACAAATACCAAATGCCAATACCTTTAAACCATGTGATATGCTAATTTGACAATCATAACAATTCCTTTAGCACTATAAAAGACAAGCAGTGCTCCAAAAGCGCCCAAGCGATCAAGGTAGCCTAAACATAGCGAATGTCCTTTAAATAGAGCAATGGTCAGGCAATAAACACATCACATTCGTTTCGAGAAAAACGTAAATATCGACAATCAAACCCCATATCGAACCAACGCCCATCACATGGTCGCATTCACTGGCATGTCAACATTCGGAGGAATGGTAAAGGTACTTGCCTGGAATGTGTAGTATCTTGTCCCGTTCGGTGGGTGCACCTTCGGGGAGTTGGTCCCGGTGCTCATATCTGAGAAAATCATATTTCCTTCGAAGCAATCCAAAAGTGGTCAGTGATTTTAAAAACCGATGTAGCCTATTCAGAATATCAAAACATGTGCTTGCACACATCTGGGTGCTGCAAAGGATAACTTCAAACCTGTCCCGACCGAGGTCTCGTGGTGGCAGCACTCTTGGCACCGCACACCCACATCCAAGAGGGTTCAGGCAAGGCGACGCGCAACGGTCGCAATCGAAAGATGAGACCCCTCTCTCTCTCCAGTTTCTTCACAACCGATCAGACGCGCAGTGGACGCTGCTCTCTACAATGCAGGATGTGTTATCGATTGGCCGGTTGAGAAAAATTCGGTGTAATATAACGGGGTCCATGATTGCCTTGCACTCGTCGCACAGCACAATTCTGACAGTGCCACGGACCAGTCCATCTGTTTGCCACGATAATCACCTCCCTCCTATCCGCCACTGCCTCCACGAGTAATTATTCTGAGCATCAGAGGGGAGGCTAACCAATACCATATTGCCTCCAAAGAACACGCAGAGTGCGTTTACAGGGGAAGGAACCTCCCCTTCTCTATATTACTGTGAAGGATGATTGCATTCCTAAGGTATTCGTTTTCTCTCCAGAAAAGTGAGGAGCATCAGTGTCCAAGAAATGTGTGGGCTATTGATGTGCTAGATAGTGTGTACTCTCAGTAATTTCAGTTATTACCAGCTCTCGATTTGTACTAAATGTGTACAGTGTTTAGGCTACCGTAAATTACAGCTGTATTACATGTACTGTACAGTAGGATACAGCTTCCATATCCCATACTGAAAAAAATACTTGAAATATACAAAATGTAAAAATAATTTATTTCCATACAAATGTATGCATTCCAAATACATTTACAAATCCTAACATCTGAAAATCTGTGCAGGCGACCAATAAACTTTGATTTGATTGCACTGTAGGCAACGCCCTCGTTCATTTTAAGGCCTGAGTGTGCGGATCTTGGCAGGCAGGAGCTGTGTGCAGTAATGACTTCACTGGGGACCAGCTAGCAGCACCTCCAGCACAGAGCACATAGCACAGCACCTCCAGCACAGAGCACATAGCACAGCACCTTTCAGCTCTCCCTAAGAGAGATCCTTACAGAAGGAGAAATAGAAGGAGGGAAAAAGAGCATGTGAGAGGGAGAGATAGAGGGATGGAGAGAGAAAGCGGGAGGGAGGGAGGGGGAATGGAGGGGGAGAGAGAGAGATAAAGAGAGAGATGGGGAGAGTAAGATGTTCGAGGGACGTTATGTGGGAGTAAAGGTCCAACCGAGTAGTCACACATAGAAAGGTCTTTCCTCCACATCTTCTTTTCATTAGAGGACGTGTAATGAAAGGTTATAAAACCGCAGCTATGTAGTATTACACGTGGTCTGCCTTCAACCAATTCCAAACCCTCAATCAGACCACTATCAGACCAAAGACCATTTCCAGAAATCTTCAATATCTTCCATATTGATTTTTCCCCTGCTCCCTGAGTTCTCTATAAAAAGAGAACCGTTTCATTCATTTAAGATGAATGCGGCATTGACCAAGAGAAGCTTTTATCTACCATTTTATAAAGTGGAGGACATTTAGTTGCATAGACTTCCTATGAGGGGGATGGCCTGGTGTGGCCTCATCCAATTTCCTCCCATCGACTGGCTCCTCTCTCTGGGAGAGTACAAACTGCCATTGTTGAATTATGTAATCCAATTCTATGGTCAAGGTACCAATAGTCCATTTACTGGACTTTATTCAATAAAACATTTAAGACTTATTTCTTTCTTGTTTAAAGAGATACTACGTGATTTTGGCAATCAGGCCCTTTATCTGCTTTCCTAGAGTCAGACTCGTGGATACTATTTGTATTTCTCTGTGTCCAGTATGAAGCCAATGCTAAATCTATAGGAATCTGCTTGAATGTAAAAAAACACCTCATTGCCAAAATCCCAAAGTATCCCTTTAAACCCAATGCGGACATCCTATTAGATTGTCTTGGTAGGCTTATTAACAGTGAATATTTATGCGTAACGCATTGCAACAATTTACTCTTAAAAGAACACTTAAAATTCAGATGTACTTGTTTGACTAACTCAGCTAATGTATTTGGCTCTGGATAAATAACGGTGAAAAACAGACTGTGGGTGACCTTGATTCAGGTGAGCATAGACCCATGCTACAGGGATATGGCATCGAGGGTATAAAAGCATATGCTCTTCATATTACAGCTTTTTCTTTAGTGCTACTAGTGCTACATTAGATCCTATGAACTACAGTTCAACAGTGTTAGGCCAATCATTTATGTTTCTGACCACATCACTAGAAGCACTCCAAACCGTTCCTCAAATCATTCATAGTTTGCTACACAGCAAGCCGGGGCCCAGAAATATCATTTTGGTCTTGACCTTAATTGCATGATAACCCTCTTCAAAATGAGATTCTGTGTCAGTAGGCGGCTCAGACTGGGCGAATAATAATAGTATTCTGGTAATTACGGGAGCGTGTGGTAAGACTCTGGTCCTCAGAGCCGTGAAATGCCTGTGGAAATGAGCCTTAATGGAGAGACTATCGCGTCTTAACGACCGTCTGATTCCCCAGGGCCTCTGCTCTAATAAGAACCGATGACATCCTGCTGAAGCTGCTGCAGCCATCAAGTTAAAGTCATGGAAATGGAAACAGGCAAAAGACAAGAGTTTTAAACGTTATCTAATTCTCCTCTCTCCCCTTTTGTTTCCATCCATGGGGACCTGAATGCTGGGAAGTGGAACTGATGCTCCACGTCCTCTACCCCCTACGCAGGGAGATGCCAGGGCAGAGCTGGGCACAGACAAGGCAGATGGGGCCTAGTATCCAGAGCTCTGATTGGATAATGAGCCTGTGCCTGAGCATTTGCACACAGTGGTATAGATCCCAGGGGCGATAGGGGAGGAGAGAGTCTGTCTGTCTGGGCTGTGTCCTCAAAAGCATGCTGAGCCGCTCACCACCACAAACACAACCAGCCAGGTGTGTGTGTGTGTGTGTGTGTGTGTGTGTGTGTGTGTGTGTCTCTGTCTGTCTGTCTGTCTGTCTGTCTGTCTGTCTGTCTGTCTGTCTGTCTGTGTCCTCAGTCACTGTTGTCATGCTACACACTCTTACACTGGGATAAAGACCAGTTAGTGTGACGTGAACTGCTTTGTCAGTTTCAGTCACACCTGTCTGAAAGAAAGGTGTTTTGATGGACAGTTGGCTTGCAGGTCTTGCATTGTTTCCTAGTGTGACTGTGACAGTAGCACTGTGCTCTTCACTGTGTACAGTACTGTACTATGCTGTACTGGACTGAGCTGTGCAAGAGTGAGGACATGCAGAAGGATCATGGGAGCCTGGGTTTACTAAGCCTGGCTGATCAGCTGTCATGCAAACAGACCTGTATGCAGTGGCCAATGCCATCATCATACAGATGTGCAGTGGGCCTGGCTTATGCCCGTGTGAGCTGATTGGCTGTTGAGACAGAGTGCTGAGCTCTCAATCCCCTGTGTGTCTGGCTGGCCTGCTCAGAACAGCATTGTTTAAGTCCTCATAGGAACACTGCAAATCTGACACACGATCACAGACACACACATTTGATTATATTTGATTGCCTCAGAACAGTTTTACTGTGAATCAAAATAGGAGATAACTGCAGCACAGGCTATTGTCATGTAGTAAATGGTATTACTTTTGTAAATACTGCAAATATGCAGTAATAAAAGTGGTGTTGATTAAAAGTCAATACATACTCAAGACCCTTCATCTAGTCAGCTCCATTAAATCAGAGCATGCCCAAAGAACAGCCCTGCTCGTTAAGACGAACACTGGAGTGTGTGTGCAGAGTATTCACACACACACGCACACGCACACGCACACACACACACACACACTTGAACCGATAAGCCCTGCTCATTAAGACAAACACCAGAGTGTGTGTGCAGCGTACACACACACACACCTCTGTTGGAATCCCTAACAACACATACACACACAAGGCTGTTTCATCAATCAAAGCTCAAACCAATCAATTTCGCGTTGACAGCTTGTGTTTGATCATCCCAATGCTCTAATCTTCGAGGCCAGCTGACAAGATTGTAGCGTTGTAGTGTGTGTATCAGACTAGAGGAGAGAGCTGTATTTTCTAACCACGGAGCACAGCTAATATGTCATTAAGCGGGAATTGCGCAGTGTTGCTTTGAGAAGGCCTTGTTAGAGACACATAAGAATACCTCATTAAAATCTAAGAAGGTAGAACGCATGATACACATTATGGTTAATGAGCTCCTATTCCCATAGAGATAACCGAGGAAGAAATACAGAGGAAAATAGAATGTGGTCTCTTTCAGGTCTGATACTACAGAATACCTCAGAACACCTCCACTATGTTCTGTAATGAGTCATCTACTAAAATGCACTTACAAATTCTTACCTGTCACGTGGTTGGTGTAGCATTCACAGTGAGGACTAGGCTATTCACATTGATATTTTCGGAATCTAAAAACAGAATTAACATGAATAGATAGTTCCATAATTAATGAGGCATTGGACACCATTGATAAGACAACCATTATCTTTCAGATCGTATTATCAAACCACTGGATTTGATAACCGACACAAGCTATCGACCAACAATATTGATATCTTGAGACGGAGATTGGTGTGTGATTATTCCTGTTATTATCAATCAATCCAATGTATTTATGAAGCCCTTTTTTTACATCAGCCGATGTCACAAAGTGATGCACAGAAACCCAGCCTAAAACCCCAAACAGGAAGCAATGCACCCAGATCTCAACGCAGCCCCCACGCTGTCCAAATGGATGACGTGACACACCTGAGCTGAGGCCCCAGTGATACAATCACTATGGAAACCATGACACTCGGCATGCAGAGAACACCGATATACGCAAAAACATATGAGAATGTGGCAACACAATATATATGCATGAAAAAGTGAGAGGCGTGTGGTAGGTGTGTGCGGGTTTGTGTGTTGAGATGAAGGTGTGTGTGTGTCTCTCTGCCTGTGTGTGTTTGTGCATCTGTGCGTGACCGTGTGTGAGCATGCAAACATGTTTGCGAAGTCATATTTTGCTGCAAACTTCTTTGACCAAATAGCCACTTATACTGCTTATGCAAATGTGTTGAAAATGAGGCACAGTACAGCAAGGAGAGGCTACAACACAAAAGCAGTTATATACAGTGCCTTGCGAAAGTATTCGGCCCCCTTGAACTTTGCAACCTTTTGCCACATTTCAGGCTTCACACATAAAGATATAAAACTGTATTTTTTTGTGAAGAATCAACAACAAGTGGGACACAATCATGAAGTGGAACGACATTTATTGGATATTTCAAATTTTTTTAACAAATCAAAAACTGAAAAATTGGGCGTGCAAAATTATTCAGCCCCCTTAAGTTAATACTTTGTAGTGCCACCTTTTGCTGCGATTACAGCTGTAAGTCGCTTGGGGTATGTCTCTATCAGTTTTGCACATCGAGAGACTGAATTTTTTTCCCATTCCTCCTTGCAAAACAGCTCGAGCTCAGTGAGGTTGGATGGAGAGCATTTGTGAACAGCAGTTTTCAGTTCTTTCCACAGATTCTCGATTGTATTCAGGTCTGGACTTTGACTTGGCCATTCTAACACCTGGATATGTTTATTTTTGAACCATTCCATTGTAGATTTTGCTTTATGTTTTGGATCATTGTCTTGTTGGAAGACAAATCTTCGTCCCAGTCTCAGGTCTTTTGCAGACTCCATCAGGTTTTCTTCCAGAATGGTCCTGTATTTGGCTCCATCCATCTTCCCATCAATTTTAACCATCTTCCCTGTCCCTGCTGAAGAAAAGCAGGCCCAAACCATGATGCTGCCACCACCATGTGTTGACAGTGGGGATGGTGTGTTGCTTTTACGCCAAACATAACGTTTTGCATTGTTGCCAAAAAGTTCAATTTTGGTTTCATCTGACCAGAGCACCTTCTTCCACATGTTTGGTGTGTCTCCCAGGTGGCTTGTGGCAAACTTTAACCGACACTTTTTATGGATATCTTTAAGAAATGGCTTTCTTCTTGCCACTCTTCCATAAAGGCCAGATTTGTGCAATATACGACTGATTGTTGTCCTATGGACAGAGTCTCCCACCTCAGCTGTAGATCTCTGCAGTTCATCCAGAGTGATCATGGGCCTCTTGGCTGCATCTCTGATCAGTCTTCTCCTTGTATGAGCTGAAAGTTTAGAGGGACAGCCAGGTCTTGGTAGATTTGCAGTGGTCTGATACTCCTTCCATTTCAATATTATCGCTTGCACAGTGCTCCTTGGGATGTTTAAAGCTTGGGAAATCTTTTTGTATCCAAATCCGGCTTTAAACTTCTTCACAACAGTATCTCGGACCTGCCTGGTGTGTTCCTTGTTCTTCATGATGCTCTCTGCGCTTTTAACGGACCTCTGAGACGATCACAGTGCAGGTGCATTTATACGGAGACTTGATTACACACAGGTGGATTGTATTTATCATCATTAGTCATTTAGGTCAACATTGGATCATTCAGAGATCCTCACTGAACTTCTGGAGAGAGTTTGCTGCACTGAAAGTAAAGGGGCTGAATAATTTTGCAGGCCCAATTTTTCAGTTTTTGATTTGTTAAAAAAGTTTGAAATATCCAATAAATGTCGTTCCACTTCATGATTGTGTCCCACTTGTTGTTGATTCTTCACAAAAAAATACAGTTTTACATCTTTATGTTTGAACCCTGAAATGTGGCAAAAGGTTGCAAAGTTCAAGGGGTCCGAATACTTTCGCAAGGCACTGTAACTACTGGGCTATACTCCACTGACCTTTCAAGGCTATCCATCCAATATGGAACACTACCATTAAGCAATGACGTGGGGTGGGGTGGGGGGGGGGGGGGGGGGGGAATAGAATAGAAGTTTGAATATTAAAAACACAATTTCAGATTGTGACTGTACATTACTCATCTCATATGTATATACTGTACTCTATACCATCCACTGCATCTTGCCTATGCCGTTCTATATCATCATTCAATCATGTATTTTTTTTATGTACATATTCTTATTCATTCTTTTACACTTGTGTGTATAAGGTAATTGGTGTGAAATTGTTAGCTAGATTACTCGTTGGATATTACTGCATTGTCGGAACTAGAAGCACAAGCATTTCGCTACACTCGCATTAACATCTGCTAACCATGTGTATGTGACAAATCAAATTTGATTTGAATGTGGTACTTCAGCAGCACGCTGGTTTAACCATGGCATATGGAGCTGCAGAACGGCAACAGAGTACCCCAATTATGTGGTTACATAAACACTCCTACACCCTCTCCCCAGGGGGATTATTGAAATGACAGAAAACTATTCTGTGCAAAAACCACAAGCAATTGTGTAAGTCTGTTGGAGTTCATCTGCCCTCTCATGCGATGGAAATATACACGTTTGAAACCCAAACTGTCGGAGAGGATGATGGTGTTGGAAGATGATATCTGCTGAGCTATAAGGAGCATTACTTCCAGCCAAATCACGCTAATCATCCAAATCTTATGTGAGACAAGCAATTCACCTTCAAAGGCATGTTTACCAGCTGTATGACCTCAACGGCTTGTCAGTTTCCGACTGTTTCTTCTCCTCCAGTTTTGTAAGTCATCCTCATAGGCAGAGGCAGGAAGCTACTGCACCTTGCTACCGACTAGCTATCAAATCCTAATGATCTCCTGTTACATAAAATACATCGGAGATACTCTTTACAACCTCTCCTCACGACATAAATAAACATGTAGTGAATCAGTATTACAGCAACAAAAAGAGACTTGGTCCATAAATACATATTCATTAGGTTTACTGCGGAGGCATCTTTCCACGGATTGCAACATCTTGAGGAAAACCTCATCAAACATGTACACTAAACCAATGTGATTCAGCACAACATGCCAAGTTTTCCCCTTGCATTATTCAATGGTCGTACATATGTGACCACTCACTCATTCCAAAGCCACCACCAGTGAGTCAAATGAAATCTCCTTGATCCTCCAACCTATCAGCAACCGCCAACATACAGTATGTCATGCATATACCAGAACTTGGCACAGTATGGAATCAAATGGCATGATTGGACGATTCCGTAATACGGAGCAGGAGGTAAACGTTCAACAGTTCATGGGGACGGGTCGACTGCACGCTTGACATGCAGCACATGATAGATCTCTCTGGGGAGACAGACATGTTAGCATTAGCATTTCATCTGTCACAGTGCATAGAGACACACAGGGGAAAGAGACAGACATGCTAGCATTAGCATTTCTACTGTCACCGTGCATAGAGACACACGGGAAAGAGACAGAGACATGTTGGCATTACCATTCATACTGTGACCATACTGAGCACACAGTGTGAAACATAGGCAGCCTTAACAAGCTGACTGGAGACAGAGCCCGGCTTCAAGACGTCAGGCTGGGCTGTCGCACAGTACCGACAACAGCTCCCCGAAGGCCGGGCCTGTCAGTTAAGCTAGTACTAAGTTTGCACAGAGCCATCCACAGGGTGTAGAGGAGAAGAGAGACAGATTACAGAGAAGGAACAGATCAAAATATGCCATGAACAAGCTCCCTCGGTGCTTCACTGTGAGGAAAGCCTAGTTCCTTTATATTTCATGATGGAGCAGGACTCGCAGTGCAAATTTACTTGATAATACATACTAATGTTATATCTAGCAGAGCCCCCTCCTACTGCTAGCTCCTCTTGTCTGTGTAATGTGTAACTTCCTGTGTAATGTGAAGCAGCCTTCATATTGGCCTGTCGGGGTGTTGAGAGGACCCCTCCAGGCGACTGTCACACCGCCACCCTCCCAAATCAGATGTGTCAGAGCCTAATTGGGCCATTCCCCACTCTATCGCTGCATGCCAAATCCTCTACTGGCTGTGCTGGGACGATCAACAACAAGTCACTTTCATGTTAGACTGTTTTTCTGCCAAATTAGCCCCCAGATACCTTTCACAGCCATTATTGTACCGTATGCTTCCTCTGTCTCCAAAAACCCCCCCAGCATTTTTGTAAAGTTCCACTGCCGTGAGAATTTTTCTCCTAATGCACCAAGACAGACACCCAAACAATGAGTTACATGACGGTCGGCCAAAACAAAATGTCTGCCTTATCTGAGTGGGAGATGTTTAAGTCATGGCTATTGGCTAGGGCCAGACTTTTTCCTGACCATGTGACCTGACCAGGAAAATATCTGGGCCTTAACTATAGTTTGTATCTAACAGCACACCGTTTCACCTGGACACAGTCGAAGGTCAGGAAACAGGGTCCGAGTCAAAGCACCCCCCCCCCCCCCCCCGCCCCAATGAACCTTCTTCAACCAGATCTAAACCAGACCTAGAACTGCAATGGAATATTGATGGTGTCAGCACAGGTACAGTGGTAAGAAAAAGTATGTGAACCCTTTGGAATTACCTGGATTTCTACATAACTTGGTCATAAAATTTGATCTGATCTTCATCTAAGTCACAACAATAGACAAACACAGTCTGCTTAAACTAATAACACACAAACAATTATACTTTTTCATGTCTTTATTGAACACACTGTGTAAACACTCACAGTGCAGAGTGGGAAAAGTCACGGTTAGGTTTCATTTTGGACCATTCCTCTTTACAAAATTGTTTCAGTTCAGCAATATTTTTGTAATGTCTGGTGTGAACCGTTCTCTTGAGGTCATGCCACAGCATCGCAATCGGGTTGAAGTCAGGACTCTGACTGGGCCACTCCAGAAGGTCAGGACTCTGACTAGGCCACTCCAGAAGGTCAGGACTCTGACTGGGCCACTCCAGAAGGTCAAGACTCTGACTGGGCCACTCCAGAAGGTCAAGACTCTGACTGGGCCACTCCAGAAGGTCAGGACTCTGACTGGGCCACTCCAGAAGGTCAGGACTCTGACTGGGCCACTCCAGAAGGCATATTTTCTTCTGTTGAAGATTTACTTCTGTGTTTTGGGTCATTGTCCTGTTGCATCACACAACTTCTTTTGAGCTTCAAATGGCGGACAGATAGCCTTACATTCTCCTGCTAAATGTCTTGATAAACTTGGGAATTCATTTTTCTGTCGATGATAGCAAGCTGCCCAGGCACTGAGGCAGCAAAGCAGTCCCAAACCATGACGCTCCGTCCACCATACTTTACAGTTGGGATGAGGTTTTGATGTTTGTGTGATGTGCCTTTTTTTCTCCAAACGTAGTGTTGTGTGTTCCTTCCAAACAACTCAACTTTAGTTTCATCTGTCCACAGATTTTTTTGCCAGTAGCGCTGTGGAACATCCAGTTGCTCTTTTGCGAACTTCAAATGTGCAGCAATGTTTTTTTTGGACAGCAATGGGTTTCTTCGGTGGTGTCCTCCCATGAACATCATTCTTGTTTAGTGTTTTACGTATTGTGGACTTCTCAACAGAGATGTTAGCATGTTCCAGAGATTTCCGTAAGATTTCCGTTAGCTGACACTCTAGGATTCTTCTTAACCTCATTGAGCATTCTGCGCTGTGTTCTTGCAGTCATCTTTGCAGGATGGCCACTCCTAGGGAGAGTAACAACAGTGCTACCAGTGATAACAGTAGCAACTTTCTCCATTTATAGACAATTTGTCTTACTGTGGACTGATGAACATCAAGGCGTTTAGAGATACTTTTGTAACCCTTTCCAGCTTTATGCAAGTCAACAATTCTTAATCTTAGGTCTTCTGAGATCTCTTTTGTTCGAGCCATGGTTCACATCAGGCAATGCTTCTTGTGAATAGCAAACTCACATTTTGTGATTGTTTTATAGGGCAAGGCAGCTCTAACCAACATCTCCAATCTCGTCTCATTGATTGGACTCCAGGTTAGCTGACTCCTGACTCTAATTAGCTTATGGAGAAGTCATTAGCCCAGGGGTTCACATACTTTTCCAACCTACACTGTGAATGTTTAAATTATGTATTCAATATAGACAAGAAAAATGCAACAAGTTGTGTTTCATTAGTTTAAGCACACTGTTTGTCCATTGTTGTGACTTCGATCAAGATCAGATCAAATTTTATGACAAATGTCTGAAGAAATCCAGGTAATTCCAAAGGGTTCACATACTTTCTCTTGCCACTGTACGTACGTGGCCAGCCCTAACACACAGCCGGGGCCTGTCACTCACTCACCCTGCTGCACAGGTGTGACATCACCAGAGCCCTGGTGGCTGGGTGGGACCTCATTGTACTGATGGGATGTGACACGGGTGGCACGCAGGGGCTCCCATGCACCTTTTCAAGGGTAAAGCCACCGCTGTGACAGACGATGTGACAGGCATTTAAATGCCCACAGCTCCAAAGCTCAGCAGCTGTCTCGGTCTCCTGCTACTAAGACGACTGTAGTCTACTCACATCAATACAGCTCAATGAAACAGAGGACAACCACTTCTTTGATGGATTGAGAAGTGGTTTTGAAAATGCACCTAATTTTTCTTGTTCACATCAATCGCTCACTCACTCACTCACTCACTCACTCACTCACTCACTCACTCACTCACTCACTCACTCCCCTGGTGAGCTGAAAGTCTCCCGGGGGGACAGATTAGAACTGATGTCAAAGGGCCAGGGTAGCAGGGCACGGCTACAGCACACATAGTGGAAGGATAAACCCACTCTGCCTCCCTCCCTGTCTCTATCTCTCCATCTCCCTTCCTGTCTTTATCTCTCCCTCACCCTCACCCTCACCGGCAGACATGTTTCATGTGTGAGTCATTTGAGGTTCAGCTCCTGATGCCGACAAGAAAAACAGCAGTACGGTTGTTTTCAGGGTTGGCTGTGTCTTATGTGGTGGTTTTGATGAATCCATTAATTCAGCATTTGGCTTGTGTGTGTGTGTGTGTGTGTGTTGCCTTTTGGGTCAAAGGTGAATGCAATCAAAAGGATCCTGTTTTCATTTAAACTGTACTATTTCAAAGCAGGTTGTGCAAGACAAGTGTTCCTAGTTGGCACTGAGCGAGAGGCCTAAGGGGATATTTTCAAGAACATACACTTAGTTAGTTGTTAATATGCAGTACGATGAACAAAGGCATTGCTGATGGGGAAATTCCCAAATACCTCTTGCTTTGGAACAACAAAGATACGACTGATTCTGCTTGGAAGCTCATTTGAAAGGCAGACATTTAGACATAGTGGTATGATTTCAAAGAATACGACTATGTTAGGTTTACATACTGTGGCTAAGTTAAAAAGTTTCAATAGAACACCCCAGAGAGAGCTGAGGGTTGAGGAGACAGGAGATGGAGGAGATGGGTTTTAAAGACCCTTTACTGAGACATGCAGTGGTGGGGGTTTCCCTCTGGGTAACTTAGACCTCAACCCCAATACCTGATCCCTGACAGACAAGGGAAGCATAGGGAAAAGCCTCCTGATGTCTCCCCATCTCATCTCCCCTCTCTCTGACCCAGTCACCTCCGCTCCATACTGGGGGAAGTGGGGATAAGTACACACACACACACACACACACACACACACACATCAGGACTAGTGGAGGTCATGCAACTGCGGAAAATCACACCCTTTGCAGCCTTGTGATGAAAATGAAGGCAATGCACCACATCCCCAGAAACACACTTATTGCGAGTGGGAGGAAGGTCCTCTGCTATGCTAGACAATAGGTTATATTGTGGCCTAACCCAACCATCCACAAACACGCCCGGTGTGCTTTAGCGGGCGTTTGTTGTTGAACATACCGCTGACTGAGTTTCTCACCAGAAAATATTTACGCCGAGAGTTCAGCCAACACGCTGAGGTTACATGAGAAATGAGAAACAGGAACTAAATCAAAACCATCTGAGGAGAAATGCCGGGAAGAATTCCAGGTGGGAGTTTCAATCATATAACATTGCATTTCAAACACAAGAAGCAGGCCTCTCCAGAGTCACCATTTTGTTCCCCCAGTCAGCAGTTTCCCCATAACCCGCTGATGTAGGCATATAGGATGTCAATCAAGGTAGTCGGCACGGTCAATCATGTGTATGTGTGAGTGGGACCAGCCAGTGGTTAAGTACAGTACTGTGAACATCAACTTCACACAAGGGGTGGTGAGACATACAGGACGATTAGCACCTACGTGGGGGAGTCTGCCACTAAAAGAACGGTTCAAACCAATGTAAGTACTAGAGGTTACAGAATGCTATGACCTATGATGTGTGTGCGCTCGCCCTGCATCTACGTGGGTTTAGATTAGAGACACACAGACGATATACAGCAACCACTGTACGCCCTGGAAAATCAACGGTCAACGCTCACGCCAAACGTGCGCATTGTTCCAGCGTCTGAAACAGAAACCTGAATAAGCCCTGATGTGGGTTTCAAGGCCCAGTGCTGCAGACTCCCACCGTGTCGTGAGAAAGCAAAAAGGACAAGCAGCTGCTTTACAGCGCTGCTGATTACAAGACAGGTCCATTGGTCATGTAAAGCTTACGACTGAGTCACACAGCACCACATTTAGCTGTTTATACAGCTCCTCAGTTTCAACGCCTACATTCTGTCAGTGCCTATCGACTGTTCTGAAGGTCAGGCTGTTTTGAGGCATCTCTCACCAAAGCATCCATATGCATTTTTATTTTACCTTTATTTAACTAGGCAAGTCAGATAAGAACAAATTCTTATTTTCAATGACGGCCTAGGAACAGTGGGTTAACTGCCTGTTCAGGGGCAGAACGACAGATTTGTACCTTGTCAGCTCGGAGGTTTGAACTTGCAACCTTCCGGTTACTAGTCCAACGCTCTAACCACTAGGCTACCCTGCCGCATCACCTGGTAGCCACATATAAAAGATTATGAAAGCGGAATGCTTGCAGTGAAAATGCAGTAATATATTTGGTTGATTATTCAATCAAAAGTAAGGTCAAGATAAGACATAGCGAGGCAGTAGGCCTGTATCTCTTCAAGTTACCACACTGTGTATGGCTATAATCTCTGGGGGTACGTACAGTCCATTTTGGGAGGTTCTCTCTGTTTTGTGATAGAGTAACAGATCCTACTGGGACCAGTCCATGAAGAGGTCAACACCCCAGACCACGGCCCTTAAACCACAGCCACTAAGATCACCATGGCAACCATTATATTAGCTCTCTGAGGATTTGAACAGGCTTGACTGGGGGATTGACTCCTTCACATTGCACTGTGAAGGCAGCACAGTCGACACACTCTAAAGCCAAGGCCACTGTTTAAATTCAGCCCCGAGGGCTGGACAGACAAGAGCCAACATGGTAACTTAGTCTATCTCCAGGGACCTGAACCATACAGCATCGGACCGAACACCCCAGCACAGCCTCAAAGCCATTGCCACAATTGGCCATTTCAACAGCCTGAACCTTTCACTTTGTTAGGTCAGCTAAGGGATTGGCTGGAGAAATGTAACCACGCTCAAATTCATAGACAGAGCTATGGATGCACGGATTGACAGTCTTATAAGATTGGTGTGATAGTAATATTTACAAACCATCCCACCACCCAACCAGTCAAGCCCACGGCAGGTGAATGTGCTCTTCCATCATGAGGCCAGCAGTTTAACAGCCCTGGCTTACTCTGCCTGAGCTAACGGATTGAAGGGAGTCATTTTAGTTGGCAGATGAGCAGCTATTTCCCTCTGTCTGTCCCTGTCAGGGTGGTGAGCAGTGTGAGGAGGAGTAACGGAGGTTTGATAGACGGGCACAAGGCAGATTTAATACCAACTACAGGAAAAGGGGGATGAACCTTGAGGGCTCCACTGAATACAATAGGCGCCAATAATCACAATAACACACACTCTCTCTTGTAGAATTGTTCATGCCCTCTGATGCTCATTCATTCCCAGTGGGACACACTACAAAGGATGTTTGGGAGGATTTGTACAGGGCTAAGCAGAATTGCCATCATTATACTGATGTTGATAAACAAGGATGGAGAAATCACATTCAAAGTAACTTTAATTAAGATTGTCTCTTTGGTTACGACTCTTTGGTTACGGGTTCAACCCAATGGTGCGTTATTCTTCTAGGTCTTCTAGGGAAACAGAGACCAGGTGGATATCTGGGCTTAACCTTGAGCAGCAGAAACACAGTAGGAAATTGACGTGATCAATCTTCCCTGGTGCACTAACAAGTCTTTTCATCCCGGGTGTTAAGCGTCTGTGGGCGTCTCTTCTTCTCCTCTGATTGTTTTTACTTTATTTGCAAGTTCAAGCTCATCAGTCTTCTGGCTGGATGTATGGGGGAGGAGGAACAATCTCATCACTTTCTAATTACAGCCCCCAGCACCGAGACAAATGCTGCAGCTCCCGGATACAACAGCCTGCTTTTGGGACACAAATATGATTTCTGCTGCTTCTTCCGCTCGCTCTACCCCAGAAAGTCATTAAGAAATCAAATAAAGGGCAGAGGAAAGCTGGTTAGAGAGCGGCGTTGGTGGGGCGGATGGGGGCCCTAAAACGGAGCACAGCTGACACTTTGGGTGCTCCTGATATTTGGATGAGACAGTTAAAGACCACATAACTATACCATTACACAACAAAAAGTGAACTAATTTTTCCATTACTTGGAAGTAAAACCTGTTGCTGTATTTATGATGATCACCTGAATAGCAAATGTCTTTGTTTTGGAAAAAGTTCATACTGTATGAACAAATCATGGCTAGGAGCCAGCCATCGATGCAAGAAAACAGTACACACTATTGAACATCTCAGTTAGTCAACAAGCAACAAACAGTTTTATCAACAGCCAAAAAACGTGTTTTCACTTCCCAGTCCCCATCCTCGAAAAGTCATTAAGAGATTGGAGTAGCAGGCAGGCAGGCAGCCTAATTCCCTAAAGGACAAGTCATCAAGTCTGAACTTGAGTGATGGGAATGAAACACGTCCCCACTCGGTTTCCCAGACAGAACAAACAGTGTCCCCATACAGCCTATCCATTCTCCCCCATGTGGACTCACAACACTAAGTCTCCTGAGCTGTCAGGGGGAGGCTGGGAGCCAATGGACATCCCACTTGATCACACTCATTAATTGGCCACCTGAAAGCCAGAAAGACACACACATGCATGCACAGGCACATGCACAAACACACATGCAGCCACACACACACATGCAGCCACACACACACACACACACACACACACACACACACACACACACACACACACGCACACTGATGATGGCAACCTGCTCAGGATATGACACATAATAATTTCCCAATGTCTTGAAAGAAAGTGGTCTATATAGCCACATCACAGCCATTTCATTGCCCCATTATTCCCAATGGAATCAAACTCAACTGAACAAGCGGTGACATCCATCACTACTGCATGGGCCCCCAATTAGTCACCCTGGGCCTCCAATTAGTCACCCTGGGCCTCCAATTAGTCACCCTGGGCCTCCAATTAGTCACCCTGGGCAAGGCAGACATATTTCCATGTAGCCTACAGTGTAACCATACAACACCATGGTGAACCCATGGTGAAACAGAGACTGCAATTACTGTGGTCAGTAAATACTGTGTTGAGTTCCTCTGTGGAGATGAATGGAACAGGGAAATCATGCTTTGACACTGGATGGTCCGTTAGCCTGATAAAAAGAGCATTATGGAGTCTGAAGCACTGCACTGACAGTAATGGCCGTTGATTTATGGCCCTGATTTGCCCTCCGCAGTGAAAGCCAATTCATATTCTACTGACAGGGCTAACCTGGAGGTATCAAGAGGAATGGCTGGGGGGAATTATCATGGCTTCCAGTGGTGGATGGGTTGTCTCTCGAGATCAATGGATTCCCAATGAATCAAGGTGAAGATGCTGCTAGTTAGAAGAGATAAGGCTTTAAACCGCCGTAGCATGGCAGTGTGATGTCATGACTGTGGTGTTAACAGTGAGAAGCAGGGAGCTAATTACATTAGCTTGCATAATGTAGGCTGAAATCCCAGTTAGTCGCTGGCTGCATGTGTTTCTTAGGGAACAGCACCCTCTGCTGGACATGTGTGTTTATCACCATCACTCACTGGTATAGCATCTCCCATATACAGTGCCTTGCGAAAGTATTCGGCCCCCTTGAACTTTGCGACCTTTTGCCACATTTCAGGCTTCAAACATAAAGATATAAAACTTTATTTTTTTTGTGAAGAATCAACAACAAGTGGGACACAATCATGAAGTGGAACGACATTTATTGGATATTTCAAACTTTTTTAACAAATCCAAAACTGAAAAATTGGGCGTGCAAAATTATTCAGCCCCCTTAAGTTAATACTTTGTAGTGCCACCTTTTGCTGCGATTACAGCTGTAAGTCGCTTGGGGTATGTCTCTGTCAGTTTTGCACATCGAGAGACTGACATTTTTTACCATTCCTCCTTGCAAAACAGCTCGAGCTCAGTGAGGTTGGATGGAGAGCATTTGTGAACAGCAGTTTTCAGTTCTTTCCACAGATTCTCGATTGGATTCAGGTCTGGACTTTGACTTGGCCATTCTAACACCTGGATATGTTTATTTTTGAACCATTCCATTGTAGATTTTGCTTTATGTTTTGGATCATTGTCTTGTTGGAAGACAAATCTCCGTCCCAGTCTCAGGTCTTTTGCAGACTCCATCAGGTTTTCTTCCAGAATGGTCCTGTATTTGGCTCCATCCATCTTCCCATCAATTTTAACCATCTTCCCTGTCCCTGCTGAAGAAAAGCAGGCCCAAACCATGATTCTGCCACCACCATGTTTGACAGTGGGGATGGTGTGTTCAGGGTGATGAGCTGTGTTGCTTTTATGCCAAACATAACGTTTTGCATTGTTGCCAAAAAGTTCAATTTTGGTTTCATCTGACCAGAGGACCTTCTTCCACATGTTTGGTGTGTCTCCCAGGTGGCTTGTGGCAAACTTTAAACAACACTTTTTATGGATATCTTTAAGAAATGGCTTTCTTCTTGCCACTCTTCCATAAAGGCCAGATTTGTGCAATATACGACTGATTGTTGTCCTATGGACAGAGTCTCCCACCTCAGCTGTAGATCTCTGCAGTTCATCCAGAGTGATCATGGGCCTCTTGGCTGCATCTCTGATCAGTCTTCTCCTTGTATGAGCTGAAAGTTTAGAGGGACGGCCAGGTCTTGGTAGATTTGCAGTGGTCTGATACTCCTTCCATTTCAATATTATCGCTTGCACAGTGCTCCTTGGGATGTTTAAAGCTTGGGAAATCTTTTTGTATCCAAATCCGGCTTTAAACTTCTTCACAACAGTATCTCGGACCTGCCTGGTGTGTTCCTTGTTCTTCATGATGCTCTCTGCGCTTTTAACGGACCTCTGAGACTATCACAGTGCAGGTGCATTTATACGGAGACTTGATTACACACAGGTGGATTGTATTTATTATCATTAGTCATTTAGGTCAACATTGGATCATTCAGAGATCCTCACTGAACTTCTGGAGAGAGTTTGCTGCACTAAAGGGGCTGAATAATTTTGATTTTGATTTTGATTTGTTAAAAAAGTTTGAAATATCCAATAAATGTTGTTCCACTTCATGATTGTGTCCCACTTGTTGTTGATTCTTCACAAAAAATACAGTTTTATATCTTTATGTTTGAAGCCTGAAATGTGGCAAAAGGTCGCAAAGTTCAAGGGGGCCGAATACTTTCGCAAGGCACTGTACATGCATGAATGATCTCAATGTTCTAGCTACCAGGTAAGAATGGGCATGTGCTTCATCCTTACATCAAATATCTATTTCTCTAGTTCAATTGATTCACTTTTCACTTTTATAATTTAATACAGCAGAAAAGTAAACCTATACTTTAATACAGCAGAAAAGGATACCTACAATTGAATACAGCAGAAAAGGAAACCTACAATTTTATTGTGCCCAATTAACTGGAGTAGCTTTTAAAACAAATGTTAACCTATATTCTTAAAAACATATGAATTAGTCATGAAGTAAGATGCTCATTGAGACTAGACATATATAATATTATTCCCAGGTAATACATTATAGAAATCACATCTATGTGTATTACTCAATTCAAACAGTAGATGGCAGAATCACCTAACAATGAAAACCCTAAACGATCACTATGAACTATTGAAGGAGACTGCAGTGAGAGACATCTCCAGGAAGAGAAGAGTTACCCAGACTCCCTCGGGGCTTAGCCTTTCTATTCCAAGGCTTTATTGTTCAAAGTACAGACAGACCCTCCGTCCATACAGCCTCTATGCACGCATATTTTTGCATCTCAAGTGGCTCTGTTTTCAATACAAGCCCATTATCAACAGGCACAAGAAGGAATAGCAAAATCACAACCTAGCCCCAAGAAATACTTTATCAAACCGAACGTGATTCATTAAAATGATATCATTCCTGATAGCATGCAGGGTAGCCTAGTGGTTAGAGCGTTGGACTAATAACCGGAAGGATGCAAGTTCAAACCCCCGAGCTGACAAGGTACAAATCTGTCGTTCTGCCCCTGAACAGGCAGTTAACCCACTGTTCCTAGGCCGTCACTGAAAATAAGAATTTGTTCTTAACTGACTTGCCTAGTTAAATAAAGGTAAAAAAAATAATAATAATCTAGAATACACACTTCACATCAGTCTTCACACCAGTCCATTCAGCCCTGTGCTGCAGTAAAGGAGGACTTGGGGAATAGTGACAGTCTGATCCACCTTGCAGAATCTATCAGGGACTGTCTTGTCCACTGCGTCTGCACAACAGCAACCAATCAGAACACAGCAGTCTCCCTGACCAGGCCTTGAAGTCACAAGGAGCTGATCGGAATTGAATGTCTCACTGTGGGAACAGAGTAGGCCTGTGCAACACGATACATATTATCCTTCTGGTAACCGTAGTCTCTAGCAGGGTAGGGAATTACACCATCCCTCAACAGCCCGTAGGTAGAGGGGAACGGAGGAGGCATGTACTCCTGTCTCAGCCTCCAGTAATTATCCTGCAATAGTTTGTCAGAAGGCTAGGGTCAGTCTGTTGTATCTGGAGTATTTCTCCTGACTTATCCGGTGTTCTGTGTGAATTTAAGTATGCTCCCTCTAATTCGCTCTCTCTCTCTTCTCTCGGAGGACCTGAGTCCTGGGACCATGCCTCAGGACTACCTGGCCTGATGACTCCTTGTTGTCCCTAGTCCACCTGGTTGTGCTGCTGCTCCAGTTTCAACTCTTCTGCCTGCGGCTAGGGAACCTGTTCACCGGACGTGCTACCTTGTCCCGGACGTGCTGTTTTCGACTCTCTCTCTCTACCGCACCTGCTGTCTCTTACTCTGAATGATTGGCTATGAAAAGCTGATCATGGCCATGATCATGGAACGGAGGAGGCACTTCAACCTGTAGGTAGAGGGGAATGGAGGAGGCACTTCAACCTGTAGGTAGAGGGGAATGGAGGAGGCACTTCAACCTGTAGGTAGAGGGGAACGGAGGAGGCACTTCAACCTGTAGGTAGAGGGGAACGGAGGAGGCACTTCAACCTGTAGGTAGAGGGGAATGGAGGAGGCACTTCAACCTATAGGGAGAGGGGAACGGAGGAGGCACTTCAACCTGTAGGTAGAGGGGAACGGAGGAGGCACTTCAACCTGTAGGTAGAGGGGAACGGAGGAGGCACTTCAACCTGTAGGTAGAGGGGAACGGAGGAGGCACTTCAACCTGTAGGTAGAGGGGAATGGAGGAGGCACTTCAACCTATAGGGAGAGGGGAACGGAGGAGGCACTTCAACCTGTAGGTAGAGGGGAACGGAGGAGGCACTTCAACCTGTAGGTAGAGGGGAATGGAGGAGGCACTTCAACCTATAGGGAGAGGGGAACGGAGGAGGCACTTCAATCTGTAGGTAGAGGGGAACGGAGGAAGCACTTCAACCTATAGGGAGAGGGGAACGGAGGCTCCTGCTCCATGCAGGGCTGTGGATCTTGGGTTGTATGACCGAGCAAGTGTGCGTACATCAGTGGGGGGTGTCAGCTCTTTGAGTGGAGGAGAGAATGAAAATCTCTCTCTCTAGCCTCTCTCTCTCTCTCTCTCTCTCTCTGTGTGTGTGAACTCAGAGGGACAGTAGTATCTGAGGGGAGAGACAGCTGCCAATCAGCAGGCTACAGCCACCCCTTTGTAAGAGAGAGTGACTGTGCGTCAGTGTGCACTCCCATGCAGTGATGAGCAAGTGAGTGTCTCCATCAAAGCTTTTATGTAAAATAGAGCAATACAATATTCAACATGAAACACACCACCATTTTGGCCAGAAATCCACTGTATACAAATCAAACGCTGCAGGATTCCCTGCTGTCAGCATCATCTGCTGCAGTGATGAAGTAACACTTAGCCTCCCTCTGGACAAATGGTGGACAAACATTTGGCCCTGCTCCCAGCCCCGGCATCGGCTCAAACAGAAATACGGTTGTCTCCGCTTTCGCCTGCGTGGAAATGAGGCAGCAAATGACCTTTAGCAATGTGACATTTCACAGCCCCGCACTACGACATGGGAAAGCTACTGAGGGGACAAGAGTGTGTGTGGAGTGTGTTGATTGTGTGTGTGTGTGTATGCCAGTGTGTGTCCAGTGTGTACTTCTAGTCTGAGTAGGACCCAGATGCCCTGGCATTAGCAGCCAGCCACAGCTTCTCTCTATCTCTCTCTCTCTCTCTCTCTCTCTTGCCTCTCTCTGTCTTTACCTCACACTACCTCTTTCTCTACCCATCTCTAGCCTCTCTCTCTCTACCTCTATCTGTAGCCTCTCACTCTCTACCTCTCTGTAGCCTCTCTCTGTAGCCTCTATCTGTAGCCTCTATCTGTAGCCTCTCACTCTCTACCTCTCTCTGTAGCCTCTCTGTAGCCTCTCACTCTCTACCTCTCTCTGTAGCCTCTCTCTGTAGCCCCTCACTCTCTACCTCTCTCTGTAGCCTCTCACTCTCTACCTCTCTCTGTAGCCTCTCACTCTCTACCTCTCTCTGTAGCCTCTCACTCTACCTCTCTCTGTAGCCTCTCTCTGTAGCCTCTCACTCTCTACCTCTTTCTGTAGCCTCTCACTCTCTACCTCGCTCTGTAGCCTCTCACTCTCTACCTCTCTCTGTAGCCTCTCTCTGTAGCCTCTCGTTCTACCTCTCTATGTAGCCTCTCACTCTCTACCCATCTCTGTAGCCTCTCACTCTCTACCTCTCTCTGTAGCCTCTCTCTGTAGCCTCTCACTCTCTACCTCTCTCTGTAGCCTCTCACTCTCTACCTCTCTCTTTAGCCTCTCACTCTCTACCTCTCTCTGTAGCCTCTCACTCTCTACCTCTCTCTGTACCTCTCACTCTCTACATCTCTCTGTAGCCTCTCTCTGTAGCCTCTCACTCTCTACCTCTCTCTGTAGCCTCTCACTCTCTACCTCTCTCTGTAGCCTCTCTCTGTAGCCTCTCGTTCTACCTCTCTCTATATACACCTCCCTCTCTCTACCTCCCTCTACCTCTTACTCTCTCACTCTCTCTCTCTGTAGCCTCTCACACTCTACCTCTCTCTGTAGCCTCTCACTCTCTACCTCTCTCTGTAGCCTCTCTGTAGCCTCTCACTCTCTACCTCTCTCTGTAGCCTCTCACTCTCTACCTCTCTCTGTAGCCTCTCTCTGTAGCCCCTCACTCTCTACCTCTCTCTGTAGCCTCTCACTCTCTACCTCTCTCTGTAGCCTCTCACTCTCTACCTCTCTCTGTAGCCTCTCACTCTATCTCTCTCTGTAGCCTCTCTCTGTAGCCTCTCACTCTCTACCGCTCTCTGTAGCCTCTCACTCTCTACCTCGCTCTGTAGCCTCTCACTCTCTACCTCTCTCTGTAGCCTCTCACTCTCTACCTCTCTCTGTAGCCTCTCTCTGTAGACTCTCGTTCTACCTCTCTATGTAGCCTCTCACTCTCTACCCATCTCTGTAGCCTCTCACTCTCTACCTCTCTCTGTAGCCTCTCTCTGTAGCCTCTCACTCTCTACCTCTCTCTGTAGCCTCTCACTCTCTACCTCTCTCTGTACCTCTCACTCTCTACATCTCTCTGTAGCCTCTCTCTGTAGCCTCTCACTCTCTACCTCTCTCTGTAGCCTCTCACTCTCTACCTCTCTCTGTAGCCTCTCTCTGTAGCCTCTCGTTCTACCTCTCTCTATATACACCTCCCTCTCTCTACCTCCCTCTACCTCTTACTCTCTCTCTCTCTCTCTCTCTCTGTAGCCTCTCTCTGTAGCCTCTCACACTCTACCTCTCTCTGTAGCCTCTCACTCTCTACCTCTCTCTGTAGCCTCTCTCTGTAGCCTCTCACTCTCTACCTCTCTCTGTAGCCTCTCACTCTCTACCTCTCTCTGTACCTCTCACTCTCTACATCTCTCTGTAGCCTCTCTCTGTAGCCTCTCACTCTCTACCTCTCTCTGTAGCCTCTCACTCTCTACCTCTCTCTGTAGCCTCTCACTCTCTACCTCTCTCTATAGCCTCTCACTCTCTACCTCTCTCTGTACCTCTCACTCTCTACATCTCTCTGTAGCCTCTCTCTGTAGCCTCTCACTCTCTACCTCTCTCTGTAGTCTCTCACTCTCTACCTCTCTCTGTAGCCTCTCTCTGTAGCCTCTCGTTCTACCTCTCTCTATATACACCTCCCTCTCTCTACCTCCCTCTACCTCTTACTCTCTCTCTCTCTCTCTGTAGCCTCTCTCTGTAGCCTCTCACACTCTACCTCTCTCTGTAGCATCTCACGCTCTACCGCTCTCTGTAGCCTCTCACGCTCTACTTCTCTCTGTAGCCTCTCACACTCTACCTCTCTCTGTAGCCTCTCACACTCTACCTCTCTATGTAGCCTCTCACACTCTACCTCTCTCTGTAGCCTCTCACGCTCTACCTCTCTCTGTAGCCTCTCACGCTCTACCTCTCTCTGTAGCCTCTCACGCTCTACCTCTCTCTGTAGCCTCTCACGCTCTACCTCTCTCTGTAGCCTCTCACGCTCTACCTCTCTCTGTAACCTCTCACGCTCTACCTCTCGTTCTACCTCTCTCTCTATATACACACCTCTCTCTCTCTACGTCTCCCTCTACCTCTCTAGCCTCTCTATCTCTCTCTAGACTCTACCTCTCTCTCTGCCTCTCTCAATCTCGCTGCCTTTCTCTCTCTCTCTCTCTCTCCCGCTGCCTTTACCTCTCTCTACCTGTCTACCTCTCTACCTCTCTCTAGCCTCTCTACCGATCTCTAGCCTCTCTGCCGCTCTCTAGCCTCTCTGCCGCTCTCTAGGCTCCCTCTCTCTAGGCTCTCTACCGCTCTTTAGTCTCTCTACCTCTCTAGCCTCTCTACCGCTCTCTAGCCTCTCTACCCCTCTCTAGCCTCTCTACCCCTCTCTAGCCTCTCTACCCCTCTCTAGCCTCTCTACCCCTCTCTAGCCTCTCTACCCCTCTCTAGCCTCTCTACCCCTCTCTAGCCTCTCTACCTCTCTCTAGCCTCTCTCTAGCCTCTCTCTAGCCTTTCTCTACCTCATTCTCCACCTCTCTCTCTACCTTTTTCTCTAAGCTCTCTCTCTACCTCTAGCCTCTCTCTAGCCTCTCTCTAGCTTCTTTACCGCTCTCTAGGCTCTCTCTACCGCTCTCTAGGCTCTCTCTACCGCTCTCTAGGCTCTCTCTACCGCTCTCTAGGCTCTCTCTACCGCTCTCTAGGCTCTCTCTACCACTCTCTAGGCTCTCTCTACCGCTCTCTAGGCTCTCTCTACCGCTCTCTAGACTCTCTACCTCCCTCTAGCATCGCTCTAGCCTCTCGTTCTGCCTCTCTCTCTATACATCTCCCTCTACCTCTTGCTGCCTCTGTCTCTAGCCTCTCTCTCTAGCTTAACTCTCTACCTCTAACCTATCTCTACCCTATCTCTACCTCTAACCTATCTCTACCTCTCTGACTGCGCTATGGCAGTAATGAGATGCAGTACCCGCTACACTCAGCTTCCCAAATTGAAGTGTCTCCACGGGGCTCCTGTTGGCCAGGCATCAGAGACAGAGCGCCACGGAGCCGCTTGAGCTGTAAGGCCCATAAACCACTGGGGCTGACTGACCAAAGCTCAGACAGGGAGACAAAGATGGAGTAAGCGAGGTAGCCACTTCTGAGAGAGTCATTCACTCTGCTCTCAGGTCGCAATGGATGTACGCAGGTACTCACATCTCTTTGAACAAGTAGTTCAAGGTACAATAGATTGTGTGTTCTGTGTGTTGTGGATTACAATAAGTACATGTTCTGTTTGGTGTCTGTCTATGCCAGACATAGCTCTTTGGTCACATACAGTAGGCCAAAGCATAGCCGTTATCTGAATGTACAGTATGATTTTCTGCTGTATCAGTGTCTCCCATTAATCATCAACAGAGAAAGAGTTGTTAACCTGCTCACATAGAGAGAGATGACCAGTCCATTTGGAGAGGAAGACGGCAAACGAAGGAAGTAAGAAGAGACAAAAAAATATTAGAACGTGTACTTTACAAACAACATGAGGAACGTCCCATACAGCTTCTACACACAACATGAGGAACGTCCCATACAGCTTCTACACACAACAACACGAGGAACGTCCCATACAGCTTCTACACACAACAACACGAGGAACGTCCCATACAGCTTCTACACACAACAACACGAGGAACGTCCCATACAGCTTCTACACACAACAACACGAGGAACGTCCCATACAGCTTCTACACACAACAACACGAGGAACGTCCCATACAGCTTCTACACACAACAACACGAGGATCGTCCCATACAGCTTCTACACACAACAACACGAGGATCGTCCCATACAGCTTCTACACACAACAACACGAGGAACGTCCCATACAGCTTCTACACACAACAACATGAGGAACGTCCCATACAGCTTCTACACACAACAACATGAGGAACGTCCCATACAGCTTCTACACACAACAACACAAGGAACGTCCCATACAGCTTCTACACACAACATGAGGAACGTCCCATACAGCTTCTACACACAACAACACGAGGAACGTCCCATACAGCTTCTACACACAACAACATGAGGAACGTCCCATACAGCTTCTACACACAACAACATGAGGAACGTCCCATACAGCTTCTACACACAACAACACGAGGAACGTCCCATACAGCTTCTACACACAACAACATGAGGAACGTCCCGTACAGCTTCTACACACAACAACATGAGGAACGTCCCATACAGCTTCTACACACAACAACATGAGGAACGTCCCATACAGCTTCTACACACAACAACATGAGGAACGTCCCATACAGCTTCTACACACAACAACACAAGGAACGTCCCATACAGCTTCTACACACAACAACACGAGGAACGTCCCATACAGCTTCTACACACAACAACATGAGGAACGTCCCATACAGCTTCTACACACAACAACACGAGGAACGTCCCATACAGCTTCTACACACAACAACATGAGGAACGTCCCATACAGCTTCTACACACAACAACATGAGGAACGTCCCGTACAGCTTCTACACACAACAACATGAGGAACGTCCCATACAGCTTCTACACACAACAACATGAGGAACGTCCCATACAGCTTCTACACACAACAACATGAGGAACGTCCCATACAGCTTCTACACACAACAACATGAGGAACGTCCCATACAGCTTCTACACACAACAACATGAGGAACGTCCCATACAGCTTCTACACACAACAACACGAGGAACGTCCCATACAGCTTCTACACACAACAACATGAGGAATTTCCCGTACAGCTTCTACACACAACAACATGAGGAACATCCCATACAGCTTCTACACACAACAACATGAGGAACGTCCCATACAGCTTCTACACACAACAACATGAGGAACGTCCCATACAGCTTCTACACACAACAACATGAGGAACGTCCCATACAGCTTCTACACACAACAACACGAGGAACGTCCCATACAGCTTCTACACACAACATGAGGAACGTCCCATACAGCTTCTACACACAACAACATGGGGAACGTCCCATACAGCTTCTACACACAACAACATGAGGAACACAGTGTAAACGGCCTGCTTACAAATGTGTAGGAAAGGTGTCCAAATGTCTTTAAACTCAGTGAGTCAGACCTGAGTAGGTATGTCAGAATGAGTCAAAGTGATACAAGATGGTCACTGCCCTCCGTAATTGTTGGGGCAATGAAGCATTTTCTCTTATTTTGTCTCTATACTCCAAAACTTTGGATTTGCAATCAAACAATGACTACGAGAATAATGTACAGACTGTCAGTTTTAATTTGAGGAGTGGTCATCTATAGTGGGTGGTAGCAGTGTCCCAATAATTGCAGAGGGCACTGTACATACCATGTCTGTAGATGCCATGTCTGTATTTACCATGTCTGTAGGTGCCATGTCTGTAGACGCCATGTCTGTAGACGCCATGTCTGTAGACGCCATGTCTGTAGACACCATGTCTGTAGACACCATGTCTGTAGATACCATGTCTGTAAATACCATGTCTGTAAATACCATGTCTGTATGTGCCATGTCTGTAGGTGCCATGTCTGTAGGTACCATGTCTGTAGGTGCCATGTCTGTAGGTGCCATGTCTGTAGGTGCCATGTCTGTAGGTGCCATGTCTGTATTTACCATGTCTGTAGATACCATGTCTGTAGATACCATGTCTGTAGATACCATGTCTGTAGATACCATGTCTGTATTTACCATGTCTGTAGATACCATGTATGTAGGTGCCATGTCTGTAGGTGCCATGTCTGTAGGTGCCATGTCTGTATTTACCATGTATGTAGATACCATGTCTGTATTTACCATGTCTGTAGATACCATGTCTGTAGACGCTATGTCTGTATTTACCATGTCTGTAGATACCATGTCTGTAGATACCATGTCTGTAGATACCATGTCTGTAGATACCATGTCTGTAGATACCATGTATGTATTTACCATGTCTGTAGATACCATGTCTGTAGACGCCATGTCTGTATTTACCATGTCTGTAGATATCATGTCTGTAGATGCCATGTCTGTAGATACCATGTCTGTAGATACCATGTCTGTATTTACCATGTCTGTAGATGCCATGTCTGTAGATGCCATGTCTGTAGATGCCACGTCTGTAGATACAATGTCTGGATTTACCATGTCTGTAGATGCCATGTCTGTAGACGCCATGTCTGTATTTACCATGTCTGTAGATACCATGTCTGTAGATACCATGTCTGAAAATACCATGTCTGTAGGTGCCATGTCTGTAGATGCCATGTCTGTAGATGCCATGTCTGTATTTACCACGTCTGTAGATACAATGTCTGGATTTACCATGTCTGTATTTACCATGTCTGTAGATACCATGTCTGTAGATACCATGTCTGTAGATACTATGTCTGTATTTACCATGTCTGTAGATACCATATCTGTAGATGCCATGTCTGTAGATGCCATGTCTGTAGATACCATGTCTGTAGATACCATGTCTGTATTTACCATGTCTGTAGATGCCATGTCTGTAGATGCCATGTCTGTAGATGCCACGTCTGTAGATACAATGTCTGGATTTACCATGTCTGTAGATGCCATGTCTGTATTTACCATGTCTGTAGATGCCATGTCTGAAAATACCATGTCTGTATTTACCATGTCTGTAAATACCATGTCTGTAGGTGCCATGTCTGTAGATGCCATGTCTGTAGATGCCATGTCTGTAGATGCCATGTCTGTAGATGCCATGTCTATAGATGCCATGTCTATAGATGCCATGTCTTTACTAAAACCATACATGAAGGATTCTTGTTGTGTTACATGTCAACGTCAACATATAACACGGCTGTGCATGCCAGCTCTAACAGGCTTGGATGTTCTGTGAACCTCTTTTGTATGACAACACATACAGTAATGAGAGCAGTATGACAGAGCTGAGAGATGCATGCTGGGTAAACAGACTTGCTCGTTAACGCACACACACACACACATCTTCCACTGGATGAGCTCAAGTCCATTAGGCAACACACACAAAGACAAGTACACAGACACACACACACGGACGCAGCCACACACGCTAGACGCGCACACGCACACACACACACACACACACACACACAACACAGAGCCGCCAGCAAATGTGAACATCAAACCACATATCAACACGAGCTGCAGAGACACAGCCAATCCTCTGGCTATAATTGAAAGATGCATCTCTCGCTCACTTTACATATTTTTCTCCCATTTTCTCTATTTCCCTGCGTTTTGTTTTCTTTGAGATGGAATGAATCTTATGAAGATGTTTCGACGCTCTGAACGTCTCTGACATCACCGGAGACGTGTCTCTGACAGAGGCTGGATATTGTTGGTAGTCAGCGGCCTCGGCGGACTCCCAGAATGCCTCTGGAAAAGTCCTGTCAGCTCGGTGACATCACAGAGAGAGAGACGTCTCAGCGTTCTGCTCTGTCCTCATGACTCATCGTCATGGGGAAGCTTTACCAGCTGAACCTGACTAAATATGAATCTCTGGTGGACAGACCACGTAAACAGAAATGGTACTATAAATCTGTCTTTATACTAGGAGCACCGTTTGATAACGAGCAGCAATAGTTCTGATGCTTGGGGTTTTCCTCACTGGTTATTTGGTCAAATCAAAGATTTGGCAGGTGTTAACATCGTTCCAACTTGGGAAGAGGGGAGAGATTTGGACACTTGCCCGTAACTTGGAATGAGAGAGGATGAACTCCTCGTTCTAGCATCTCTTCATCTCTTGTCTTAACATGTATGGACCCAGAACTCAATCGGCATCTGACCAATTACGCAAGACTTCAGTTCTGGGTTAACAGAGGTTAAAGATGCACTCTGGTTTCAAAACACCTTCTCTTTTTGCCCTGAGAGACTGTATTTGTGACTGCTGGTTGGGTTGGTGGACAGGAACACGGAACAGTGTCCACCCAGTACAGAAGGGAAGGGATGGAGAGTACAGAATCAGCTGGCGTGAGGGAATGTGAGCTGATTTGACCTCTCAGACAAAGTCGCTGTGTGGCTTTAGGGACTGCTGGTTGTCACGCAAGCCTCTCTCAATCACTCCTTCTCTGTATCTCTCTCTCTCTCTCTCTCTCTCTCTCTCTCTCTGTATCCATCTATCTCTCCGTATCTCTCTCTCTCTGTCAGTCATGTCTGTCACTTTTTTTCTGTCTTTCTCTTTCTATCTCTGGGATGGACAGAGGGGGGTGGGGAAGGAGGGGAGAGATAACCATGAGAGCCTAGAAAGTTCCACAGATGGCCACCGGAGGGAGACAAACACAGTGTTGAGTTTGAGCACGTGCTCAGAGGATTTTACTCATCCCTGTCTCTATCGCAGGTGTGATAATGATGTAATCATCCTCATGGAGGGTTCAGGTGTGTGTGAGTGTGTGTTGACGTCATGTTTGTGTGTGTGCGGTTTGAACGTGCATGCATGAGTGCATATCCACACATATGGCCATGTGTATGCAGTGAATCAGGTGTAAGAAGTAAAATCAGGTGTAAGAAGTAGGATGACTCTATAGTAACCCTGATGTTTACACTGTGAGCTGCCAGCCTGTCACCCTGTCTGATCATGGTGGCAGACACAGAGGCTGAACATGCATGAGTCTCTCCCCTCAAGACCGTTTGGTCCATCTCTCTCGCATGACTGTCTACATAGGGACAGGCCATGGTACTCATCACACACAGACGCACAGTCCCACATCCCTCAGAGCCGTCGAGGCAGTCAGGAGGGCGTCGTTCCTTCGTCGGTGCCTGTGCTGCTGACGGAGATGACCGTTAGGAGAAAGGCGGCTCCTGCTGGCCCCACAACGGCTCCGCTCTCTCTGGCTGATGTCTCTTAACGATAGCCCGTGTGCTTCTGTACACTGACACGTTTGACATTTAAATATCAATAGCCTGTATGAGCATAAACCCGGCCTGGCTTCTGGCCATTTAGGATGTGAAGTTCATATGAATGATTCAGAGCCACTGTGTGTCTACAGAGTTGTATGTGGTGTTCATGCATAAACTACTACGCACAGAAGTCCATTACGATCTCAGATCATCCACTATTTAGTAGCCACAGCGCATCCTATATAGCGTCATGGTAACCACTTAGTCTCAGGGAGAAAGCGGACATGGATAGTATTAAATCACGTTTGGGATGTTGATGGACTGGATGCGTTCATTTCCTTAACTGCTTGAGTTCGCACTACCACAGAACAAACAAACACACAGGGAGATGATAGATTAGAGCATTAAGAGGGTACACACACACACACACAGAGATGTCTCCTAAGCCCAATCAGCCAATGTCTAAATGAGACAAAGCCAGTACAGTACTGTTTGTCTTTGTTGAGGAGAGATGTGCTGGCCTGGCTCCTATACTGAGATGACATCACTCCTTGGCATCCAGCTCCAGGGAGACTGTGGTGCCAGGGTGATGATCAACCAATCACAGAGAGACTGTGTGTGTGTGTGTGTGTGGGGGGGGGGGGGGGGGGGGGTACCTTTGACAGACAGACAGACAGACAGACAGACAGACAGACAAAGAGAGAGACGAGACAGAGAAGAGAGATGAGAGAGACCATTGTAAATACAACCTATATTTATGTTGATTTATTTTCCCTTTTAACTATTTTCACATCATTACAACACTGTATATAGACATAATATGACATTTAGGGTAGAGTGAGGGCAGGGTTTAAGGAATAGAGAGTAAGGGGGAAGAGAAGCTGGGAAACAGGCATTATGTAATTTGCAGGTCACAATTTAGTCTTACCTCATACTGCACGCATGCAGGCGTGCACACACACACACACACATACACGTCTCATAGCATATAGCAGCAGGCAGCGTTCAGTAGAACACTTTACAAAGTCACAAGTCCCATTAGGCAGTAGCAACAGCACTGTTGGGCAGGCAGCAGAGGTTTGAAAGCACAGTGGATTATGTGAACTCATTACCCTCTGTGGATGACTCATCTTTCCTCCACCTCATCTCCATACGCACTCTGACATGGTGTTTAGGGAAGCAGTGAACATAGTGGGCTGACTGGGGAACGAGTGGGACGTACTTGCAAAGCAATAGAAAAGACAGGTCAGAAGTCAATCTTAGAGCAGATGAGAGATGCATGCCTGGTAATATGTTTTTGTGGTAGTAGTGGTGGTAGTAGTAATGGTGGTTATGGTGGTGGTAGTAGTGATGATGATGGTGGGGATAGTGGTGGTAGTGGTAGTAGTGGTGATGGTGATGGTAGTGATGGTGGTGGTAGTAGTGGTGATGATGGTGGTGGTAGTCGTAGTGGTGGTGATGTAGTGGTAGGTGATGTAGTGGTAGTGGTGGTGATGTGGTGGTAGTAGTGATGATGATGGTGGAGATAGTGGTGGTAGTGGTAGTAGTGGTGATGGTGATGGTGATGATGGTGGTGGTAGTCGTAGTGGTGGTGATGTAGTGATGGTGGTGGTAGTAGTGGTGATGATGGTGGTGGTAGTGGTGGTAGTGGTAGTGGTGGTGATGTAGTGATGGTGGTGGTAGTAGTGATGATGGTGGTGGTAGTGGTGATGATGGTGGTGGTAATGTGGTGGTAGTAGTGGTAGTGGTGATGATGATGGTGGTGGTAGTGGTAGTAGTGGCAGTGGTGGTTGTGGTAGTGATGGTAGTGGTGGTGGTAGTGATGGTAGTGGTGGTGGTAGTGATAGTAGTGGTGGTGGTAGTGATGGTAGTGGTAGTGATGGTGGTGGTGGTGGTGGTAGTGGTAGTGCTGATGATGATGGTAGTGGTAGTGATGGTAGTGGTAGTGATGGTAGTGGTGGTGGCAGTGATGGTAGTGATGGTGGTAGTGATGGTAGTGGTAGTGATGGTGGTGGTGGTGGTGGTAGTGATGGTAGTGGTAGTAATGGTGATGGTAGTGGTGGTGGTGGTAGTGCTGATGATGGTGGTGGTAGTAGTGGTAGTGGTGATGATGATGGTGGTGGTAGTGGTGGTGGTGGTAGTGATGTAGTGGTGATGATAGTGGTGGTAGTAGTGGTGATGATGGTGGTGGTAGTGGTGGTGGTGGTAGTGATGTAGTGGTGATGATAGTGGTGGTAGTAGTGGTGATGATGGTGGTGGTAGTGGTGGTAATGGTGGTGATGTAGTGGTGATGATAGTGGTGGTAGTAGTGATGATGATGGTGGTGGTAGTGGTGGTGGTGGTAGTGATGTAGTGGTGATGATAGTGGTGGTAGTAGTGGTGATGATGGTGGTGGTAGTGGTGGTAATGGTGGTGATGTAGTGGTGATGATAGTGGTGGTAGTAGTGGTGATGATGATGGTGGTGGTGGTAGTGGTGGTAATGGTGGTGGTGTAGTGATGGTAGTGGTGGTGGTGGTAGTGATGATGATGGTGTTGTTAGTGGTGGTGGTGGTAGGGATTTTAGTTGTGATGATGGTGGTGGTAGTAGTGGTAGTGATGGTAGTGGTGGTGGTGGTAGTGGTGGTAGTGATGGTGGTGGTAGTAGTGGGAGTGGTGATGATGGTGGTGGTAGTAGTGGTAGTGGTGGTGATGGTGGTGGTAGTAGTGGTAGTGGTGGTGATGATGGTGGTGGTAGTGATGGTGGTGGTAGTAGTGATGATGATGGTGGTGGTAGTGATGGTGGTGGTGGTGGTAGTGATGGTAGTGGTGATGATGGTGGTGGTGATGATGGTGGTGGTAGTCGTGGTAGTGATAATAGTGTTGGTGGTGGTAGTGGTGGTAGTGATGGTGGTGGTAGTAGTGGTAGTGGTAATGATGGTGGTGGTAGTGATGGTAGTGGTGATGATGATGGTGGTGGTAGTGGTGATGATGATGGTGGTAGTGGTGATGATGATGGTGGTGGTAGTGGTGATGATGATGGTGGTGGTGGTAGTAGTGGTAGTGATGGTAGTGGTGGTGATGATGGTGGTGTTAGGGATGATAGTGGTGGTGGTAGTGATGGTAGTGGTGATGATGGTGGTGGTAGTGGTGGTGGTAGTGATGGTAGTGGTGATGATGATGATGGTGGTGGTAGTGGTGGTAGCGATGGTAGTGGTAGTGATGGTGGTGGTAGTGGTTGTGATGGTGGTAATGGTGGTGGTAGTGGTAGTGGTGTGGTGGTGGTAGTGGTAGTGGTGTGGTAGTGGTGGTGGTAGTGGTGGTGGTAGATTTGATTAAACAAGAAAAGTATAACTTAGATCATGATTAGGAAAATTATCATTATGACTATGACAGATTGTATGTAACATAGACCAGTTGGTTGTGTGAGTGAGGGATCCGTGGGGACTGGGAAGTGGGGACGTGTTGACAAATCCACTCTCCTGCCTGCCACAATGTGAGTGTCACAGCCTTTGAAGGTCAAGGACACCCACTCTCGCTCAGTTGTCTGCGCGCAATTACCCACAAGCCATCTCTGTCCTCCCCCTCTATCCCCGGTCCCTGCTAAAATCACACCTTGAAAGTATTTAGGAGGAGTGGAGCTGGTGTCTGTACTAGGAGAACACAGCCCCGTGAGAAAAGGACATTAAGAGAAAACGGAGGACGATTGTCCCCTCTGGACCACGGTAGCTTGGATTCACAAGACGGGGAACATGAGGGCTGGAAACCCACAGAGCAGAACCTGTCTTGGGATGTGTAGTATTGAACGTTGCGGCGGGCGGCAGATCTTCTCTGGTCTAACGCTGAATCTTAAACATAGCCAGAGGATGTGTCAGAGCTCCTGTACCGCTGTTCAAAGGGCAGTGAGAGACCGATGAAGTCAACCTGAAGCTGAAAAAAAGAGGAAGAAACCACCACTCCGGCTGACTGGCTGGCTCCTATCTTATCCAGCAATGCAGCTGGACTGAAAATGCTCTCCCCTCTGGGAGCAGTGTAGTAAAAGGCTGGACAGCCGTAGAAAGAGCCATTACATTCTACTGTAGATTTCAACAGCTTGACATTCACATACCAAGTAGGCAATATAGCTTTAGTTGGGGAAGGAGGAGAGAGAGACAGGAATAAGTAGAAGTCACCACTTCTTAAGAACATCAATAAACAAATACTTTTCATACATTTTCTACACGCCTATCAATGTTCCCCTTCCAACGGAAGGAAGATCCATTTTTCACAACGTTAACTGATATTTCATTATGACCTCAGTCCGAAGTGCTTAACATTTGAGCCCGAAGTAAAATCGATGTCAGTGTTGTGTCATTAATAGAGAAGAACCTAATGGCCACAGAGTAATTAGAGATCACATCACTCCAGTTTGAAGTAAGATCAGCTTCAGTCACTCTGTCCCCAGTTACCCCAAACTGTTCTCTTACACCATGTCTCTGTTACCCATGTCCAGTTCTCAACCTCTCACTCTGCCCCATCACCGTGTTACAGCAGTAGGAGCTTCCTTTGAGCCAGTTTTCTACAGCAGGAAAATAATCCTGCAGCAACAGGAAAAGTGAATTATTATGTGGATTATAAAGGACATTTTTGTAGGGGTTGATACATTTTTTGTAAGGGAAAATCAAGTCTGAAATTTAAAAGTAAAAAGAAGCCTTTAGAAACCTCAAACACACTACAAGTTTTACATTACCTGCATTGCAGGTTAGTTATCCAGTACAGGGTGATCAAATTAAGATCCTACATCTGTAACCTGCTCTCTCGACCCTAATCCCAGTCTCCGTATTCACCCCATACTACCATCCTGCCATATGGGTACCTCTGCCCCACTGTTAGAGGCCCCTATGAAGTCACAGGGAGGACACAGAGGGTTGACTTGGTGAGTGTGGAGATCAGGTATGTTACGAGAGCTAAGGCCTGTCACTAGCTTTAGAGTGGAGGAGACTACTCACACAGTACTACACAGAAAGAGACGGGGGGGGGGGGGGGGGGGGGGGTTGTACATTTCAGCTATTCACTGGCGAACCATATATCTCCTTGGTTTTAATGCTGTAAATGATGGAGGTAATGTATTCACAAAAGAAGCTCCCTCCCGTTTAAAACTGAACTCACTGTATTAGAGGGTCTTACAGAGGGGGACAGGACCTGCCAAGCTGTGTCTAATTTGTAACTGATGACATCAGAGGCCTAAAAATAAACTAATGTATGTGTATTAACGCCACCTCACACCAAAACTCTTAACGGCTTCACACTTTTAAACTTGTGAGACACTGAAACAGCACGCTCCTTCTGAATGAAGCTTCAAACCTCAGCCTCTTCCTCATTTGAGTTATGAGTCATTTCTGCGTCAGTATAGTACTCATCCAATCAAAGAGGAGGAGGAACGCCACACACACAATTCTATATTTTGCTCTTAGAAAACAAGAAGCACGAAGTATGGAATACATAGATACTTTATATACATTATCCCCTGAAGTGGCTCAGCGTGACCCTGTAAAAGCTCCCATCATTTTGGTGTGAATAGCAGTGTGAGAGAATCAGTGAAGACATGTTAGAGGAACTGGGCTAGGAGAACACTGGCTGTAGGTTTTTATAATGCACCGTTGAACTCGCACGTGTACAAATACCTTAGCCAAATACATTTAAACTCAGTTTTTCACAATTCCTGATATTTAATCCTAGTAAAAATTCCCTGTCTTAGGGATCACATTCCCAGTGGGTCAGAGGTTTACTCAATTAGTATTTGGTAGCAGTCTTTAAATTGTTTAACTTGGGTCAAACGTTACGGGTAGCCTTCCACAAGCTTCCCATAATAAGTTGGGTGAATTTTGGCCCATTCCTCCTGACATAGCTGGTGTAAATGAGTCAGCTTTTACAGTTCTGCCCACACCAATACCTTAACTTTGTTGTCCTTAAGCCATTTGGTCACAACTTTGGAAGTATGCTTGGGGTCATTGTTCATTTGGAAGACCCATTTGCGACCAAGTTTTAACTTCCTGACTGATGTCTTGAGATGTTGCTTCAATATATCTACATAATTTTCCTCATGATGCCATCTATTTTGTGAAGTGCACCAGTCCCTCCTGCAGCAAAGCACCCCCACAACATAATGCTGCCACCCCCGTGCTTCACAGTTGGAATGGTGTTCTCCGGCTTAAAAGCCTCCCCCTTTTTCCTCAGAACATAACGATGGTCATTATGGCCAAACAGTTCTATTTTTGTTTCATCAGACCAGAGTACGATATTTGTCCACATGTACAGTTGCAAACTGTAGTCTTGCATTTTTATGGCGGTTTTGGTGCAGTGGCTTCTTCCTTGCTGAGCGGCCTTTCAGGTTATGTCGATATAGGACTCGTTTTACTGTGGATGTAGATACTTTTGTACCTGTTTCCTCCAGCATCTTCACAAGGTCCTTTGCTGTTGTTCTGGGATTGATTTGCACTTTTCGCACAAAAGTACATTCCTATCCAGGAGACAGAACGCGTCTCCTTCCTGAGCGGTATGACATCTGCGTGGTCCCATGGTGTTTATACTTGCGTACTATTGTTTGTACAGATGAACGTGGTACCTTCAGGCGTTTGGAAATTGCTCCCAAGGATGAACCAGACTTGTGGAGGTCTGCAATTGTTTTTCTGAGGTCTTGGCTGATTTCTTTTGATTTTCCCATGATGTCAAGCAAAGAGTTTGAAGGTAGGCCTTGAAATACATCTACAGGTACACCTCCAATTGACTCAAATGGTGTCAATTAGCCTATCAGAAGCTTCTAAAGCCATGACATTATTTTCTGGAATTTTCCAAGCTGTTTAACGGCACAGTCAACTTAGTGCATGTAGCCTCCCGGGTGGCGCTGTACTGCAGCGCCAGCTCTGCCATCAGAGTCCCTGGGTTCGTGCCCAGGTTCGCGCCCAGGCTCTGGCGTAACCGGCCGCGACCGAGAGGTCCGTGGGGCGACGCACAATTGGCCTAGCGTCGTCTGGGTTAGGGAGGGCTTGGTCGGTAGGGATGTCCTGATAGACTCCTGTGGCGGGCCGGGCGCAGTGCGCGCTAACCAAGGTTGCCAGGTGCACGGTGTAGCCTCCGACACATTGGTGCGGCTGGCTTCCGGGTTGGATGCGCGCTGTGTTAAGAAGCAGTGCGGCTGGTTGGGTTGTGTATCGGAGGACTTTCAACCTTCGTCTCTCCCGAGTCCGTGCGGGAGTTGTAGCGATGAGACAAGATAGTAGCTACTACAACAATTGGATACCATGAAATTGGGGAGAAAAAGGGGTAAAAATTCAACAACAACAAAAAAAACTTAGTGTATGTAAACTTTTGACCCACTGGAATTGTGATACAAGTGACATAATCTGTCTGTAAACAATTGTTGGAAAAATGTCATGAACAAAGTAGAGGTCCTAAACGACTTGCCAAAACTACAGTTTGTTTGTTAACAAGAAATGTGTGGAGTGGTTGTAAAACGAGTTTTAATGACTCCAACCTAAGTGTATGTAAACTTCTGACTTCACCTGTATATACTGAACAACAATATAAAAGCAACATGTAAAAGTGCTGGTCCCAAATTTCATGAGCTGAAATAAAAGATCCCAGAAATGTTCCGTATGCACAAAAAGCTTATTTCTCTCAAATGTTGTGCACAAATGTGTTTACATCACTGTTAATGAGCATTTCTCCTTTGCCAAGATAATCCATCCACCTGACAGGTGTGGCATATCAAGAAGCATGATCATTACACAGGTGAATCTTGTGCTGGGGACAATAAAAGGTCACTCTAAATTGTGCAATTTTGTCACACAACACAATGCGACAGATGTCTCAAGTTTTGAGGGAGCTTGAGGGAAATTGCTCGACTGTCCACCAGAGCTGTTGCCAGAGAAATGAATGTTCATTTCTCTACGATAAGGCGCCTCCAAGATCATTTTAGAGAATTTGGCTGTACGTCCAACCGGCCTCACGACCGCAGACCAGCCCAGGACCTCCACATCCGGCTTCTTCACCTGCGGGATCATCTGAGACCAGACACCCAGACAGCTGAGGATTATTTCTGTCTGTAATAAAGCTCTTTTATGGGGCAAAATTCATTCTGACTGGCTGGGCCCGGCTCCCCAGTGGGTAGGCCCCCAAGTGGGTGGGCCTATGCCCTCCTAGACCCATCCATGGCTGCACACCTGCCCGGCCATGTGTAATCCATAGAGTAGAGTATTATTCATTTATTTCAATTGACTGACTTCCTTATAGGAACTATAACTCAGTAAAATCTCTCTCCCTCCATCCCCTCTCAATTCAATTTTAATTCAAGGGATTTATTGGGTAAAATATTGCCAAAGCAAGTAGATAATGAACAAAAGTGAAATATACAATACAAATTAACAATAAACATTACACTCACAAAAGTTTCAAAATTATAAAGACATTAGAAATGTCATATTATGGGCAAATAGTTAAAGTACAAAAGGGAAAATAAATCAACATAAATATGGGTTGTATTTACAATGGTGTTTGTTCTTCACTGGTTGCCCTTTTCTTGTGGCAACAGGTCACAAATATTGCTGCTGTGACAGCACACTGTGGTATTTCACCCAGTAGATTTGGAAGTTTATCAAAATGGGGTTTGTTTTTTAATTATTTGTTGATCTGTGTAATCTGAGGGAAATATGTGTCTCTAATATGGTCATACATTTGGCAGGAGGTTAGGAAGTGCAGCTCAGTTTCCACCTAATTTTATGGGCAGTGTGCACATAGCCTGTCTTCTCTTGAGAGCCATGTCTGCCTACGGCAGCCTTTCTCAATAGCAAGGTTTTGCTCACTGAGTCTGTACATAGTCAAAGCGTTCCTTAAGTTTAGGTCAGTCACAGTGGTCAGGTAATCTGCCCTCCCCCTTCTCCCAACCCCCTCTCTCCCCAGTCCCCTCCCTCTCTGTTTGACCAAAGGCTGGAGGTCACATGATTACAGTAGTTCAGAGTGAGCAGAGATCATGCTCTAACATACAGCTCCTCATCAGTCTGTTAAAGCAGCTTAATTAATCTGGTAAACAACGAGATGGCGTTCAGTGACAGGATCATTAGTGGTAGTCCATGTTTGTCTACTGGATTTAAATGGGGTGTATCCATAGTGCACTATTAGGAATAGTGAATAGGGTACCATTTGGGACAGATCCAGAGAAATGAGCTCTATTTAAATCACTTTAGGTTTCTACTATATAACTGTAGTTCATCTCATGCTTTGATCAAAAACAGACACAGACAGTTTATTTTAAGCAAATGATGAGTGGGAGCTATTTTGGAGCTCACGCAGAATGTAACAATAATATATAATACATATCTCTTCAGAGGTATGGGTCAAAATAGCAGTAGAGCGTCACGTTTGTACATCCAAATAAGTCTAACATATTTGGGTTGGCTCACATTTACACATCCCAAAGCTGAAGCTGATATGATGCCAAATAAATGAGAGGAAGATGCTGTTTATTCTAGACTTGACTTCTTAGCTTCACTGCCCCTGTCTAGTCTGACTGCTACAGTCCCTGGTTCGGTAGTCAGACTTCTGAGTCCTCTCTCTTCACTTGGTGAGTTCTGTGATGAGCCAGAGGACACTTCTGCCCCTCAACCCCAGCCCTCTCCCTGCCCCCAGCTCTGACTCTCCTCAGCCTGTGGACCACTGGCAAAGTCAGGGAGGCAGAAACCAAAGGCTGGTACTTCACTCTCTCTCTCCATTTATCTCTACCCCTCCCTCTCTCTACCCCTCCCTCTCTCTAACCTATCTATTTTCCTCCCTCTCTAACCCCCTCTCTCTAACGCTCTCTCTATTTCCCTCCGTCTCTCTAACCCTCTCATCTCTCTGTCCCTCCCTCGGTCTCTGTCCTTCCCTCTCTCTCTAGATGGATGCCCGGTCTACACTAGAGGGGCAGTTGGCTGTGACCTACTTCAACAGAACAGAACTGGACTTACCAGTCACACAGCTGTGGGTCACATTGTCTAGCTGGGTGATGAAAGGGTGCTGTCCGCTTCACTCCAAAAACTAGAATCCTCCACACTAGAGATTTATTTTTGTGGCATTTCCGCTTCTCTTTCCTTTGGGACACTTAATGCAAATAACAGATGAACAGATAATGATGCTGTCGGAAAAACAGTTTCTGTTTCCTAAAATAAGGCATTGCATAATGTGCAGGTAGGAGTGGAATTGGATGGATGGACCGCCCACTGTTTATCTGTTCAAGCATTAAAGTGTGTGTGTGTGTGTGCGTGTGCGTCGATGTGCATGTGTGTGTATGCATGTCTGTGTGAGAGGTGGCTGTGTGAGTAAAATATGATTCAGCCTCTTCCCGTGATCACATTGGATGACTCCATTAGTGCAGGAAGGTGGCACAGGGATCCGTTAGTTCAGGGTAAATGGCGGCTGAGTGATCGAGTGTCAACTCACTGAATGACCAGCGACCCATTTACAAAACAGAGCCTCGGCCAGGGCCGCACAGGAGACAAACGGGAGCGCGTGTCAATTTACCTCTGCCTTGTCAGATACTGGAAGTGACTGGATCCTGCTCAATGTCCCAACAACAGTGAACTAATGTCATCATCAAATCCCACACTATCAATTAGATAGACATAATTACATATCAGACATAATTACATATCAGACATAATTACATATCAGATATATCAAGACGTAAAGGATATATAGCTGCTACACACGGATGTGATGAGGTTTGGTGAAAAGCTGGGCTGGCAGCCATTGCCTAAAGCCACACAGACCCAGACACAAGCACCCATCCTTCCACCAAAAGACAATAGCTAAAGCATGGATGGCAATAACACTATGCATGGATGGGAAGTGAATAAGAGAGAAGAGAACGTGTGTGTGTGTGTGTGTGTGTGTGTGTGTGTGTATCTCCTCTCCTCTCCCCCCTCCCCTCCTCTCCTCTCCTCTCCCCCCAAAACTGACGAAAATGATCAATTAACACAGTCACATAATTGGGCCAATTATAGTCAACGATCACAGCATTGGCTCTGTGTCATAACAAGGCATCATGCTCAGTGACAAATGGGCAATTAGTAGGCTTTTATAGAGGATGAACACCCACCATTGTCCGGACTTTACCACGACGATGTTAAAACGACCTTACAAGCACCGCGTCTCCTAGCAGAGATTATTTGCGACATCGGTTACCTCATGTACGTCACCGGCTTTCCAAACCTGCAAAGTATCTTACTTCTTGAAAACCTCACAAAGGAGTAGAGGTAATTGTGTGCCAATTATCCTGTCCTTTGCTGTGCCATTGTCTAGTTGAAGTGTTGATTTACATCTCAGAGATGAAACAGTGTGGATAAGAGGAGTCAGTACACTACAAAAGACACATGTTGAACCTCTCCTACTACAGTAATGGACAGTAACAGCATGAAAGAGAGATGGAGGACAAACAAGGGGTGAGAACTACACTATAAGAGGTGCTATCTAGAACCTTAGAGGGCTATTCGGCTGTCCCCATAGGAGACCTTTGGTAAAACCTTTTTGGTTCCAGGTACAACCCTTTTGGGTTCCATGTAGAACTATTTTCACAAAGGGTTCTACCTGGAACCCAAAAGGGTTCTACCTGGAACCAAAAAGGTTTTACCAAAGGTCTCCTATGGGGACAGCCGAATAACCCCTTTGGAACCACCTCAACACTAAAGTCTAGTTTGACCGATAGATGTTATTCAATAAACACAACGATCATTGAAATTCATCTGAAGAAATTAAAATATTTCCAAGTTAATCCTCAACTCCAAACTAGAGTAAAAGCAGTTTAAAGTAGTTTTTCCTGTTCAGTTGAAAATAATAACATTTTCTCAAGAAATGACTCCAGTCCTCCTTTCTAATGAAGCATCATCATCATTATTTAATTAGCCATAGGCCTAAACACTGCTCGGCCTAAACACTGCTAGGCCTAAACACTGCTCGGCCTAAACACTGCTCGGCCTAAACACTGCTCGGCCTAAACACTGCTCGGCCTAAACACTGCTAGGCCTAAACACTGCTAGGCCTAAACACTGCTCGGCCTAAACACTGCTCGGCCTAAACACTGCTAGGCCTAAACACTGCTCGGCCTAAACACTGCTCGGCCTAAACACTGCTCGGCCTAAACACTGCTCGGCCTAAACACTGCTAGGCCTAAACACTGCTATGCCTAAACACTGCTAGGCCTAAACACTGCTATGCCTAAACACTGCTAGGCCTAAACACTGCTATGCCTAAACACTGCTATGCCTAAACACTGCTCGGCCTAAACACTGCTATGCCTAAACACTGCTATGCCTAAACACTGCTATGCCTAAACACTGCTCGGCCTAAACACTGCTAGGCCTAAACACTGCTCGGCCTAAACACTGCTCGGCCTAAACACTGCTATGCCTAAACACTGCTAGGCCTAAACACTGCTAGGCCTAAACACTGCTCGGCCTAAACACTGCTCGGCCTAAACACTGCTCGGCCTAAACACTGCTAGGCCTAAACACTGCTAGGCCTAAACACTGCTATGCCTAAACACTGCTCGGCCTAAACACTGCTATGCCTAAACACTGCTATGCCTAAACACTGCTCGGCCTAAACACTGCTAGGCCTAAACACTGCTCGGCCTAAACACTGCTAGCCCTAAACACTGCTATGCCTAAACACTGCTATGCCTAAACACTGCTATGCCTAAACACTGCTCGGCCTAAACACTGCTCGGCCTAAACACTGCTAGGCCTAAACACTGCTCGGCCTAAACACTGCTCGGCCTAAACACTGCTAGGCCTAAACACTGCTCGGCCTAAACACTGCTCGGCCTAAACACTGCTAGGCCTAAACACTGCTAGCCCTAAACACTGCTAGGCCTAAACACTGCTCGGCCTAAACACTGCTCGGCCTAAACACTGCTCGGCCTAAACACTGCTAGGCCTAAACACTGCTAGGCCTAAACACTGCTCGGCCTAAACACTGCTCGGCCTAAACACTGCTCGGCCTAAACACTGCTATGCCTAAACACTGCTCGGCCTAAACACTGCTAGGCCTAAACACTGCTAGGCCTAAACACTGCTCGGCCTAAACACTGCTCGGCCTAAACACTGCTAGGCCTAAACACTGCTAGGCCTAAACACTGCTCGCATTTACCTTTCAAACACACACACACAACACACACACATGTTGCATATTGTGCTGCCAATCTCCCAACATGGCTGCCTCTAACACCGGATGTCCATCCCACTGCTTTCTGATGACCTTTAAATAAGAACACATTAGAGTTGCTAGAATCAATAGCGTATCCTCCAGCTCTGAAGGTGAACGTCTGCCAGTTCAGTCAAGTAAACAACAGCTCTTATAGGCAGCGCTTTGTGATCAAATCTAGAAACCGTGATGAACACACAGTACCTCTATATCGAGGGCTCATAGTGTATCTTACTATCTTGAATTCTCTATATTTAGAAGTTGATGAGAGGGAGAGATCTTCTCTGGGGGCCTTTTTAGTGCTGTCAGCTTCATAAAGAGACAAAGCACAGTGTTTCCATAAATCAGGCGGATAGTGGTTAACTACTTACACGTCTGTTCAGAACATTGGGAACAATAGGACCGGATTGACAGGCAGCATCTGTCTGAGAGACTCCCACTGATTCAGTCTGTTGTTAGCTCGGTCACACTGTTGGTTTGATGGAAACAAAGCTATCCTTGGATGCAGACGCTGAAATAAACCCCCAGCGATATAGCTCTGATACGTGTAAGATCCTTCACAGAAAGGTGGGTTTGAAAACTCCTCGCAGGGACCCATATTTCAAGAGAAGGCTTATCCGTGAACAACAGCGCTAGAACTAATATTGATTGACTTTGTGGCAGAACAAATCCATAGCTCAGCACTACAAACCAATCCTCCGACCGCTGATGACACCTGTCCATGTGCAATGCGTGTGTAATGTCAAATAAAAGGAATAAGGCAACGGAGAATAAGAACCATGTCTAACATCCAGGGATACTGATTCTAACACTCCAGGGGGGCATGTTATCCCATCCCACATTACATGACATAAAGCCATCAGACACCGCCATTGTCCAATCAAGATGGTAATTAGCTGCATTAAGCTTTTCAGTGGCGGGGCGGAGCACAAACACCACAGATTCAAATTGAGTGTACCTGTTTAATCTATATTCTGTGTGCATTTAGCATGGCATAGGAAACACGCAGGAAGTAAACACAGACGACTCAAACGAGTCGGCGTTACTCTGGGCCCACAGGCCACCAATCATTGGCAGACAAAGCATGAAACCTGTGGTTCTCACATCCCCCGGCAGGGGAACACTTCATATTCACAGGCTATCACATGCTGGCTGGGTAAAATGGGCCTTTGTTGAGAGCAAATGAAAAATATTGCTGCATACAAGAGGCATGAGGATTACGCTGAAATGAAACACTGAAACTACTGTCATCAAATGACTCACCGTGACACGTTGAAGGAACGGAACTTTGTCGAATGTATGCTCACGTTTACCAATGACAGCCTACCTTATGTTAAAATACAGTTCCCCAATTGATAATTTCACTGGTGGGTTATTTGATGATGGAGTTCAGAGGACATCAGGGTTGCGTTCAATTCACCAAAAAGGAGAAAACCTTTTGAAACTGAGTAGGTATAACCTGCACCTGTCCAATAATAATGTGCATTTTCTTTTTCTGATTCGCAACATCTTCTCCCATTTGTGCCTCATGAAAGCGATCTATGTGACTGACATATTTTTTATAAATGTAAAAGAGAAGGTTCTGGGAAGATGAAAATGAACTAAATTCTACCATCTGAAATATTAAAGAAAATACATCATATAGACAAACGTATGTGGACACCCCTTCAAATGAGTGGATTTGGCTATTTCAGCCACACCCGTTGCCGTGTATGAAAACGAGCCATGCAATCTCCATAGACAAACATTTGCAGTAGAATGGCCTTACTGAAGAGCTCAGTGACTTTCAACGTGGCACCGTCATAGGATGCCACCTTTCCAACAAGACAGTTCATCCAATTTCTTCCCTGCTAGAGCTGCCCCGGTCAACTGTAAGTGCTGTTATTGTGAAGTGTGAACAATGTGAACAATGGTTCAGCCATGAAGTGGTAGGCCACACAAGCTCACAGGATGGGACTGCCGAGTGCTCAAACGCGTAACAGGTCAAAATCGTCTGTTCTCGGTTGCAACACTCACTACAGAGTTCCAAACTGCCTCTGGAAGCAAAGTCAGCACAAGAAGTGTTCGCTGGGAGCTTCATGAAATGGGTTTCCATAGCAGAGCAGCCGCACACAAGCCTAAGATCACCATGCGCAATGCCAAGCATCGGTGTAAAGTGATGTAAAGCTCGCTGCCTTTGCACTCTGGAGCAGTGGAAAGCCAGTCTCTGGAGAGATGAATCACGCTTCACAATCTGGCAGTCCAACGGACAAATCTGGGTTTGGCGAATGCCAGGAGAACGCTACCTGCCCCAATGTTTTTCATGGTTTTGGCTAGGCCCCTTAGTTCCAGTGAAGGGACATCTTAACGCTAGAGCATACAATAACATTGTAGATGATTACGTGTTTCCAACTTTGTGGCAACAGTTTGGGGAAGACCCTTTCCTGTTCCAGCATGACAATGCCCCTGTGCAAAATGCAAGGTCCATACAGAAATGGTTTGTCGAGATCGGTGTGGAAGAACTTGACTGGCCTACACAGAGCCCTGACCTCAGCCCCATCGAACACCTTTGGAATGAATTGGAACGCCGAGTGCGAGCCAGACTTAATCGCCCAACATCCATGCCAGACCTCACTAATGCTCTTGTGGCTGAATAGAAGAAAGTCCCCGTAGCAATGTTACAACATCTAGTGGAAAGCCTTCCCAGAAGAGTGGAGGCTGTTATAGCAGCAAAGGGGAGACCAACTCCTTATTAATGCCAATTATTTTGGAATGAGATGTTCGGCGAGCAGGTATCCCCATACTTTTGGTCATGTAGTGTACTTTCAAACTGAATGGCATCCCTCTGCTACACTTGAGGACGTGTTTGATACCCAAATCTCCTCATCTATCCTTAACCACAATCCTCCTCCATGTCATATCTGGATATCTGGATCCTGGTTACCTCAGGCTCGTCACACCAAATCAAGCACCTGCCAGGTCACTTTGCTAAGGTTATGTGCCCTGAACTGAAAGGGTAGGAACTAGTGAATCTCTATAAAGCTCCAACCTGGAGCGGGTCTGGGACACCATCTGATCTGCCCTGTGGACTACCTGCAGAAAGACTTCCCTCCCAGGGTGGTGCAGCAGCTGGAGACTGCAGCAGCGGTCAGGGTCCTGGCACTCAACTCTGGGAACAAAACAAGCAGCTGGGGGAGCGATGGGTGGGCTGGCCCTCTTTAAAGGCAGCCAGGCTGTAATTATCACAAATAACATAACCAGGCTAGCGCCAGGAAGTTGGCTCTAACTGGTGGCCAGTTACACTGCTATAAAATCCTGATCCATTCTGACTACAACAACCAGTCCAATAGCCTGAATAAATAGAGAATGTTGTTGGTTCCATACTTCCACCCTGGGCTGTTAACTCAAAACACTCTTTGTTCACTGGGTAATTGGGTTGTTTTGAATTTGCAATTCTGACCTTGAATTATCATTAGCACAATTGAAGTAAAGAATTCAAGGTAATGTTCTCCGTCACCTTGACTAAAAGCAGAACGGTGCATAAGATGGAGCGTGGCTGGAGCCTTACTAATGTAACCTAGTCATTTATACACCCCAATCCCCTCGTAAGACCTCCCAAACTACTCACAACAGTTCCTGTTTTCACCACTGTTATTAGGAGTGACATTATAATATGCCGTGCTCTGATAAGCCCAGGGGAGGGCACACCTTAGTCACATCAGTGGGTCGTATTGTGGACCCCTGTAGAGAGAGGAGGGTTTCTCTCCATCAACCACAGCATTTACCACCCCTCTGAGTCCTCAAGGTCCCTTACAACACGAGGATAGATGCTCTGATGATTGACTCAGTCACGAGCAAAGGAGACAATGTTGTACCGTAAATCAGTTCAGATTAGGTAATAGGGAAGGAGAAATGAAAAACCTGTATGAAAACGCTCCACATTTCCCACTACGTATCGCATTCAGGTGATATGAATGTAGAGTATTTAGTATAGAGATTGAAGGGGTGCGGCGATATTATAGAATACTTTTCTATGCTATGAAAAGCTATATATAAAAAGCCCTGCTGTTTGGCCAAAGCTTGTACCATAGAAAGCCATCTTTGTTGAGATCCGCCCAGTAGCAGAGACGGTTACGGCTGCAGTTATGGAAGCTAGCTAGGACACCCTGCCTTGTGGATGCATGTGGATTTCTCAGCAGTCCTTGAACAAGCATCTTATCCAGTGCAGAGTGGCTATGACATCATGTTCTATTTCTGGCACTCAAGTGGAGCATTCGGAAGCTGAACGGTATCCATTAAATGGGGGACCAGCTGTATGTTCTAAAATACCAGGCCTTCTTCCTCTCATTCATCTGGTAATTCACTGCTATTCAGAGCACACACTGTTCCCACTTGACATGGAGGGTTCAAGTTTTATTCCAATGAAATAACGCTCATAAAATCATGAATTATCAGATGTTCATTTTGTTGCTTTAATTTGGTGTTGGTATTTTAATTATGCATCTCCTAATTCTAGTTCCCAGCGTATACTCCTCAGATTATGGAGTGTAAGAGAGGATATCATTCACACACACACACACACACACACACACACACAGTTGAAGTCGGAAGTTTACATACACTTAGGTTGGAGTCATCAAAACGCGTTTATCAACCACTCCACAAATGTCTTGTTAACAAGCTATAGTTTTGGCAAGTCGGTTAGGATATCAATTTTGTGCATGACACAAGTCATTTTTCCAACAATTATTTACAGACAGATTATTTCACTTATAATTCACTGTATCACAATTCCAGTGGGTCAGAAGTTTACATACACTAAGTTAACTGTGCCTTTAAACAGCTTGGACAATTCCAGAAAATGATGTCATGGCTTTAGAAGCTTCTGATAGGCTAATTGACATAATTTGAGTCAATTGGAGGTGTACCTGTGGATGTATTTCAAGGCCTACCTTCAAACTCAGTGGCTCTTTGCTTGACATCATGGGAAAATCTGAAGAAATCAGCCAAGACCTCAGAAAAAAAAATGGTAGACCTCCACAAGTCTGGTTCATCCTTGGGAGAAATTTCCAAATGCCTGACAGTAACACGTTCATCTGTACAAACAATAGTACCCAAGTATAAACACCATGGAACCACGCAGCCATCATGCAGCCATCATACCGCTCAGGAAGGAGACGCGTTCTGTCTCCTAGAGATGAACGTACTTTGGTGCGAAAAGTGCAAATCAATCCCAGAACAACAGCAAAGGACCTTGTGAAGATGCTGGAGGAAACAGGTACAAAAGTATCTATATCCACAGTAAAACAAGTCCTATATCGACAGCAATATATCGCTCAGCAGGGAAGAAGCCACTGCTCCAAAACCGCCATAAAAAAAGCCAGACTACGGTTTGCAACTACACATGGGGACAAAGATCGTACTTTTTGGAGAAATGTCCTCTGGTCTGATATAGAACTGTTTGGCCATAATGACCATCATTATGTTTGGAGAAAAAAGAGGGAGGCTTGCAAGCCGAAGAACACCATCCCAACCGTGAAGCACGGGGGTGGCAGCATCATGTTGTGGGGGTTCTTTGCTGCAGGAGGGACTAGTGCACTTCACAAAATAGATGGCATCATGAGGTAGGAAAATGATGTGGATATATTAAAGCAACATCTCAAGACATCAGTAAGGAAGTTAAAGCTTGGTCGCAAATGGGTCTTCCAAATGGACAACAGCCCCAAGCATACTTACAAAGTTGTGGCAAAATGGTTTAAGGACAACAAAGTCAAGGTATTGGAGTGGCCATCACAAAGCCCTGACCTCAATCCTATAGAAAATGTGTGGGCAGAACTGAAAAGGCGTGAGCGAGCAAGGAGGCCTATAAACCTGACTCAATTACACCAGCTCTGTCAGGAGGAATGGGCCAAAATTCACCCAACTTATTGTGGGAAGCTTATGGAAGGCTACTCGAAAGGTTTGACCCAAGATAAACAATTTAAAGGCAATGCTACCAAATACAAATTGAGTGTATGTAAACTTCTGACCCACTGGGAATGTGATGAAAGAAATAAAAGCTGAAATAAATAATTCTCTCTACTATTATTCTGACATTTCACATTCTTAAAATAAAGTGGTGATCCTAACTGACCTAAGACAGGGGATGTTTACTGGGATTAAATGTCAGGAATTGTGAAAAACAGAGTTTAAATGTATTTGGCTAAGGTGTATGTAAACTTCTGACTTCAACTGTACATACATAAACTCTGTCAACTGCATTTATTTTCAGCAAACGTGTAAATATTTGTATAAACACAACAAGCTTCAACAACTGAGACATAACTGAACAAGTTCCACAGACATTTTATAATGTGTCTCTGAACAAAGGGGGAGGGTCAAAATCAAAAGTAACAGTCAGTATCTGGTGTGGCCACCAGCTGCATTAAGTACTGCAGTACTGCATCTCCTCCTCATGGACTGCACCAGATTTGCCAGTTCTTGCTGTGAGACGTAATCTCACTCTTCCACCAAGGCACCTGCAAGTTCCCGGACATTTCTGGGGGGAATGGCCCTAGCCCTCACCCTCCGATCCAACAGGTCCCAGACGTGCTCAATGGGATTGAGATCCAGGCTCTTCACTGGCCATGGCAGAACACTGACATTCCTGTCTTGCAGGAAATCACGCACAGAACGAGCAGTATGGCTGGTGGCATTGTCATGCTGGAGGATCATGTCAGGATGAGCATCTCATGAGGGAGGAGGATGTCTTCCCTGTAACGCACAGCGTTGAGATTGCCTGCAATAACAACAAGCTCAGTCCGATGATGCTGTGACACACCACCCCAGACCATGACAGACTCTCCACTTCCAAATTAATCCCGCTCCAGAGTACACACCTCGGTGTAACGCTCATTCCTTTGACGATTAACCCGAATCCGACCATCACCCCTGGTGAGACAAAACCGTGACTCGTTAGTGAAGAGCACTTTTTGCCAGTCCTGTCTGGTCCAGCGACGGTGGGTTTGTGCCCATAGGCCACGTTGTTGCCGGTGATGTCTGGTGAGGACCTTCCTTACAACAGGCCTACAAGCCCTCAGTCCAGCCTCTCTCAGCCTATTGCGGACAGTCTGAGTACTTATGGAGGGATTGTGCGTTACTGGTATAACTCGGGCAGCTGTTGTTGCCATCCTGTACCTGTCCCGCAGGTGTGATGTTCGGCTGTACAGATCCTGTGCAGGTGTTGTTACACGTGGTCTGCCACTGTGAGGACGATCAGCTGTCCGTCCTGTCTCCCTGTAGCGCTGTCTTAGGCGTCTCACAGTACGGACATCGCAATTTATTGCCCTGGCCACATCTGTAGTCCTCATGCCTCCTTGCAGCATGCCTAAGGCACGTTCATGCAGATGAGCAGGGACCCTGGGCATCTTTCTTTTGGTGTTTTTCAGAGTCAGTAGAAAGGCCTCTTTAGTGTCCTAAGTTTTCATAACTGTGACCTTTATTGCCTACCGTCTGTAAGCTGTTAGTGTCTTAATGACCGTTCCACAGGTGCATGTTCATTAATTGTTTATGGTTTATTGAACAAGCATGGGAAACAGTGTTGAAACCCTTTACAATGAAGATCTGTGAAGTTATTTGGATTTTTACGAATTATCTTTGAAAGACACACACACACACACACGCACATATATACTGTGGTGATTTTAGCATGTAAATCTTGGTGGGGCAAAAAAAAAAAAAGTGGGATGCATGCCAGAAAAGCCACTACACAACACAACACTAAACAATACATTAATTGCACTATAATGGTGACAAACAGTGCCCACAAACGGTTAGGGCCTACATAAAGCTGTCCCAACAGCAGAGTCCCAACAGCAGTCCCAACACCTTACCACTGCTACACCTTACCACTGCTACACCTGGCTGTCAGCTGAGCCTTGTCTGGCAGCCAAACAGTTCATTCAGCCTCATTTACTGCCTTTAAAAAAACATAGCTGATATGGCTGACTTACTTAAAAAATGTGGTTTCTACTGACAATTGAGATGTACAAACTATGGCATAAGGGGACGACAAGCGGATAAGAGGCAATCAGTAATTTCGATTAAGACATTAATGAGCGAGTGACGACGGATGTAGTCAATATAACTATTTGTTCAGCACTTTTGAAATGTACAGCAACAGAATCAAGAACATTGGCCATACTTACAATGTACTCCCTGTACACCAAGTCAGAACTGTAGGATAAATAAGGGGGTGTATAAGGGGGCATATGGGCTGCAATCGGAGGTGCAGTTAACTCTAATGAACTTATCCTCTGCAGCAGAGGTAACTCTGGGTCTTCGTTTTCTGTGGCAGTCCTCATGAGAGCCGGTTTCATCATAGCGCTTGATGGTTTTTGCGTCTGCAATTGAAGAAACTTGACATTTTCCGAATTGACTGACCTTCATGTCTTAAAGTAATGATAGAAATTACAGTCTATTTACTTATTTGAGCTGTTCTTGTCATTATATGGACTTGGTCTTTTACCAAAAAAGGGCTATCTTCTGTATACCGCCCCTACCTTGTCACAACACAACTGATTGGCTCAAATGCAGGAAAGAAATTCCACAAATTAGCAAGGCACACCTGTTAATTGAAATACATTCCAGGTGACCTCATGAAGCTGGTTGAGAGAATGCCAAGATTGTGCAAAGCTGTCATCAAGGCAAAGGGTGGATACTTTGAAGAATCTCAAATATAAAATTTGTTTAACACTTATTTGGTCACTACATGATTCCATATGTGTTATTTCATAGTTTTGATTATTATTATTATTATTGATTATTCTACAATGTAGAAAATAGTCAAAATAAAGAAAAACCCTGGAATGAGTAGGTGTGTCCAAACGTTTGCACGTACAGTACCAGTCAATCTAATACATGTGGTAACTAATGATAATAGTAAACAGTAATACATGCAGAATTCCGTGTTTGTGGGTAGCATATACGCTGAGGCTGACATCTGAGATATAATTTTTTCTATACGAGAGTCAAAATAAAAAATACGCAGTGGCCCTCTGTGAAGAATGCCATTTGAGGTGCAACACTATGTATTGGTTGTAACCTCATTTCACTCTCCTCACTTGAGGCCTCTCGACAGCACTGCTCTGCAATTGACTGGGGTAAAGACAGACAGAGTTTTGTGGCTGTGTTATAGTGAGACTGGAGCCGTGTTTCTAACCTCAAGGGGAGGCGTGTGTGGGTGTGTGAGTCACAGCAATATTACACCCAGACAGACACCTCCAGAACAGAACACAATGCTGGGAGAGATGACATCAAAGAGCTCTGCATGAGGCCAGCCTCCACGCACTGAGGCCTCTTCAACTTGTGCTATTCATCATGTCAACTTTTCTTCCTCTCATCCTATCCATCTTATCGTGTTTACTCTTAGCTTCATCTTGAAAACCCACAGTGAAAATGAACATGTGGTTTAAAAAATAGCACTATCAGAATCTGGCACTCCACCAATCTCACAGGAATTACATGTGTATTAATACCCTTCTATCAAGTTTGATTTGACCCAGTATTGCAGAGTACTACATTGTAATATCTTCAGTCCTTTCCCCAGCTCTGGTGCTAAACAGATATCTGCTGATGCTGATTGGGTCAGATTTGCCAGGCCATTGCAGTAACAAACAGGACATGCAGAAATGCTCACAGATGTGTGCCCCATGGGCTCCCCCACTACTCCATACCCACAATCCCCTTGAGGGGTAACCGTACCCATCCGTAGTGGAAGTTGGCTGAAGCCCAGGAAAACGGTTCCCTCTGCTGAGCCCGACACCAACCTGCAGTCAGTAGCACACCAAGGCAGTCCATACCGGAGTCATAACTGGTACCACAGCACCATGGAGCCTCCAGGCTTAGAGGGCTCTGCCTTGTGAACCTAACGGAACAAAGTGGAACTGGCAGCATGTACCTGGAGAGACTCAATGAAACTCAATGAGCTCTAGCTAAAGCCCATCCATTCTCCATCACTGCACACCTTAGACCCAGCCTGGGTCATCAGGCCTAATATTAATAATACACCGGTAAATAATCAGTGACCAGAGAGGATTGTGGGGGTTATTCAAGCCTCTCCATCCAACTTAGCTAGCTAACACTGCTACTGTTGTAAAAGAGGATGTGAGAGAGAGGGAGCTAGAAAGACGCTTTAGCTTGCAAATCACCACTTGTGGGCCTGGAAAAAACATGGACTCCACTGCGATTGTCTGTCTTGTAAAGTAAGGATATCAAGGACATATGAAGATCACTAGAAGGATACAAGGGCTCTGTGAGGACATAAATGGCCTAATAACTGCCAAGGTGACTGATCACCTGGCACCAGTTTATATGCCGAGACCTGCTTATAAACCTACCCAAACAACATTCTCATTATTTCCAAGACCAGAGGAATCCTACTGCAATATACAAAAATACAGGACTCAAAAACAGACATGGTATTTAGATCATAGTTCCCGAGCCTTAAAGGCTCTTTCACTGTGGAAGACAGCCCGCAATTACCAGTGTAGGTAGGTCTCTCTCTCTCTCTCTCTCTCTCTCTCTCTCTCTCTCTGTGTGTGTGTTGATCTACCCTGTGGCGGAGTGAACTGGGGCACAAACAATAACAGTAATAACGGCAAAACATGTGCTGCTCTGGCGGACCAGACCAGCTGACTGACTGCTTGCGTTGTGCTGCCTGCCTCAGCCTAGAGGGAGAGGGCTGCTGTGCAACAGCAGTAGCACACCGCATCCAGAGAGAGAGAACGAAACAGAGGGAGAGGAGGAGCAGAGGGGATTCGCCTCTCATTGTCCTCATCAGCTTAGTCATGTTCCCTTCCTTCCACACTCTGCCCCTTGTGAGGCTTCCACTGACTCCCTCTCGCTCACTCCTACAACCCAGACACCCCTTCAGAAAGGAATGCAATGGTTCAGTCCATGACTACACATGGTTGTTTAGTATTATTGGCTGGATCTATCTATCGGCTATTTACCTTGTGGCCAGAGTGTTGACGGATGGCCGTAACATGTATGATTTATGGACGGGGGGGGGGGGGGGGGGTATCATTGACTTGGTTCGCCTCACTAATGACACAGTCACTAACGAGAGTTATCAAGCCAAAATACAGAGGTGTCACACTTAATGCTTACCCCTTCAGATAATTTCAATGGGGCCATAATAACTATAATCATTACAAGCCAATGCTCCACAATTACTATAAAAAATCATTCCCAAGTTGATTTTCAGGACTTTGTATTGAGAAGTTGTCTGGTATTATTTCAACTGCAGCCAGTCAGACAGACATGAATGGGCATGGTGAGGGGTGCCTATACAGTAATCAAGTGCAGTCTTAGACCTTCATTCTTGTCATGGGATGACGCTGGAGAGGCGAAGCAGGTACGGGGAGTCAAACATTTAATATGGAACGGACATGGAACGAGACAGGAACAGCGTCAGCACACGTTAACACAGACAAATTACAATCAATACAGCATCGGGAACAGAGCTGGGGAACTGACAAATATAGGGGAGGAAATAAACAGGTGATTGAGTGAGTCCAATATCGCTGATGCGCGTGATGAGGGAAGGCATGTGAGGGTAAATGATGGTGGCAGGAGTGTGTAATGCAGTTCAGCTTGGCGCTGGGGGGGAAGAGCGGGAGCAGGCGTGACAATACTAACATGTGCGTGAGTGATCAATAGACTGGTTCTCTCATTACTGTCTGGCAAGGTGGGGAAAGGAGAGGAGAGCTGGGATTGGAGTCTGGGCTGGGGGGAGGGGAGGGTGTCTGATAACTAGGATTTACATCTGTACATCAACCATAAACAGAGGGCACATTATAGGGCTATTACCATATTGTTTATACTGATCCAATCCTTTCAGATTTACAATGTGTAGGGGGATAGGGCCTAGGGATCCGATTGGGATTGGACCTGCCTGAGGCTATGGGAGTGGTAGTGTATTTGTATTTATTATGGATCCCCATTAGCTACTGCCAGCAGCTACTCTTCCTGGGGTCCAACAAAATTAAGCTGTTATACAATTTTTAAAACATTACAATACATTCACAACAGATTTCACAACACACTAAGTGTGTGCCCTTTAGGCCACTACTCTACTACCACACATCTACAACTTAAAATCCATGTGTAGTGTGTATGCTATCGTGTGTTTGTATGCATGTGTCTGCGCCTATGTTTGTGTCTCTTCATAGTCCCTGCTGTGCCGTAAGGTATCACATACATGATCAAGCATTTGACAAATGTTATCCAGATACTGACTGTTAGCACTTGGTGGTCTGTAGCAGCTTCCCGCCAGAATGGGCTTTAGGTGAGGCAGATGAACCTGTAGCCATATTACTTCCACAGTATTTAACATGAGATCCTCTAAGCTTTACAGGAATGTGGTTCTGAATATAAAACGGCCAGACCTCAACCTTTGGCATATCTGTCTATTCTGTAGATCTTATAACAATGTATTGCTACCACTGTGTCAAAGGTATTATCTAAGTGAGTTTCAGAGATAGTCAGAATATGAATGCGATCTGTTACTAGCAAATTATTGATTTCATGAACCTTGTATCTTAAGCTACATACGTATGTTAACGTGGGCTATTTTAGCACTTTTCTGTGAAGCTTTATTGTTTTTATCGCTTATTGGGAAGCTTAGCAGGAGTAGATATGCTCAGGTTATTTATGTTAGTGCAGGGTGAGATGCACACAGTGGACTTCCTACCAGCGCACACCGCCTCCATGCTAACAGTATAACTGGTTCACGGGCACATGATTACTGCATACAATAGCTGTAGGATCAGCAGAAGCATTCAGGGCAGTAAGAAGGACATAAATTAGGTTACTTACATTGTGTCTTCCAATGCCCCTGGGCTAATGTACATTTGCTGAAGCATTATGACAACTCATTGACACAATTGTAGGGATTAAATGAGCTGGGCTTCATTGATAAGTCATTGTCTCAATGCAGCCTTATAATGCTGTGAAAGGATCCACGAACCCAAATGATTTGGGTGGATCCCAGCCCCCTTATGAAATTAGCTTTGTTTCCAGAAGGTATCAAAATTGTCAATAAACGGTCCCCGGCCGATCATCGCAAAATTTGAACACTACCAACAAAAGGAGCTGATCAAAAGCAGAAGAAGGGAGCTTAAAGGGACCAAGGAGATAAACAAACGTCGTAAGAGACTGTATAAGGTACAAAGACAACAAAAGATGGATGGTAGGTGTGCCTTTCTCATTGTGGACAAACTCTTTATAGATGGACAGCTATTCCAAGACAGCTCCATAACACCGTGGCTATACTAAATTCTACAGGGACTTCAGGTTACAAAAAAAAGAAGGCATGGTAACTGTTTAAAATATCTGAAAATTATGAAGTGGATATAAACACACACGTACTCAACTACATGCTTGCTTACACATACGGACTTATACATACACACACACCTGAACTCGCTCTCTTCTCTCACTTTCTCTCCTCTCCCTGTCTCTCTATTGTCGAGAAATGTTTTATAAATTTAATGTGTTTATTGTTTGTCTATCTTTTTTATGTATTTGTCTACAAGTTTATATATGTTTACAACAAGCAAGGGGAAGATATCAGAATAGGGGCATTGGGGAATAATAACATTGTACGATTGTACGAAATACAATTGTACTGTAGTGAAGCCGTCTCTAGAGTAATGTAAGGTCTCTTACATGATCATGTGAAACATCAGTTAGCACAGTTGACAGATATGTGTTGCGTAGAAACACAAAGTGGGTGGCCAGCAGAGATAGATGGCATGGGCTGAGGGAAGCTGAGGGTGACCAGCAGAGATAGATGGGATGGGCTGAGGGAAGCTGAGGGTGACCAGCAGAGATAGATGGGATGGGCTGAGGGAAGCTGAGGGTGACCAGCAGAGATAGATGGGATGGGCTGAGGGAAGCTGAGAATTGGTATGTGGAATTGGAGACAAGTGGGAGTGGAGTTGCTGTGTGAGAGAGAGAATGATGGTCAAAAGATAAAGGGGGAAAAAAGTCCAAATGAAACATAATTAAAGTACATTTGAATGACACTAAGTGTTTTTGCAACTAATGCCGGTTTGCCTGAGGCTGATGCCTTGCAGGTGTTTGTACACATGCATATACACACACTCTCATTCAAAGAAACACATACAAGAACACACACATACAGTGCCTTGCGAAAGTATTTGGCCCCCTTGAACTTTGTGACCTTTTGCCACATTTCAGGCTTCAAACATAAAGATATAAAAGTGTATTTTTTTGTGAAGAATCAACAACAAGTGGGACACAATCATGAAGTGGAACGACATTTATTGGATATTTCAAACTTTTTTAACAAATCAAAAACTGAAAAATTGGGCGTGCAAAATTATTCAGCCCCCTTAAGTTAATACTTTGTAGCGCCACCTTTTGCTGCGATTACAGCTGTAAGTCGCTTGGGGTATGTCTCTATCAGTTTTGCACATCGAGAGACTGACATTTTTTCCCCATTCCTCCTTGCAAAACAGCTCGAGCTCAGTGAGGTTGGATGGAGAGCATTTGTGAACAGCAGTTTTCAGTTCTTTCCACAGATTCTTGATTGGATTCAGGTCTGGACTTTGACTTGGCCATTCTAACACCTGGATATGTTATTTTTAAACCATTCCATTGCAGATTTTGCTTTATGTTTTGGATCATTGTCTTGTTGGAAGACAAATCTCCGTCCCAGTCTCAGGTCTTTTGCAGACTCCATCAGGTTTTCTTCCAGAATGGTCCTGTATTTGGCTCCATCCATCTTCCCATCAATTTTAACCATCTTCCCTGTCCCCGCTGAAGAAAAGCAGGCCCAAACCATCATGCTGCCACCACCATGTTTGACAGTGGGGATGGTGTGTTCAGCTGTGTTGCTTTTACGCCAAACATAACGTTTTGCATTGTTGCCAAAAAGTTCAATTTTGGTTTCATCTGACCAGAGCACCTTCTTCCACATGTTTGGTGTGTCTCCCAGGTGGCTTGTGGCAAACTTTAAACAACACTTTTTATGGATATCTTTAAGAAATGGCTTTCTTCTTGCCACTCTTCCATAAAGGCCAGATTTGTGCAATATACGACTGATTGTTGTCCTATGGACAGAGTCTCCCACCTCAGCTGTAGATCTCTGCAGTTCATCCAGAGTGATCATGGGCCTCTTGGCTGCATCTCTGATCAGTCTTCTCCTTGTATGAGCTGAAAGTTTAGAGGGACGGCCAGGTCTTGGTAGATTTGCAGTGGTCTGATACTCCTTCCATTTCAATATTATCGCTTGCACAGTGCTCCTTGGGATGTTTAAAGCTTGGGAAATCTTTTTGTATCCAAATCCGGCTTTAAACTCCTTCACAACAGTATCTCGGACCTGCCTGGTGCGTTCCTTGTTCTTCATGATGCTCTCTGCGCTTTTAACGGACCTCTGAGACTATCACAGTGCAGGTGCATTTATACGGAGACTTGATTACACACAGGTGGATTGTATTTATCATCATTAGTCATTTAGGTCAACATTGGATCATTCAGAGATCCTCACTGAACTTCTGGAGAGAGTTTGCTGCACTGAAAGTAAAGGGGCTGAATAATTTTGCACGCCCAATTTTTCAGTTTTTGATTTGTTAAAAAAGTTTGAAATATCCAATAAATGTCGTTCCACTTCATGATTGTGTCCCACTTGTTGTTGATTCTTCACAAAAAAATACACTTTTATATCTTTATGTTTGAAGCCTGAAATGTGGCAAAAGGTCGCAAAGTTCAAGGGAGCCGAATACTTTCGCAAGGCACTGTACATTTAATAATGCCAGACATGCACACAAACATATACAGTTGGCATTGCTGTTATGATTTCAGTTGTCCTTGACGTCCTTATTTTATTTATTTTGCATTGTTGTTTTCTTCTGTCATTTCCTTTTTTCTCTTTAGTTCATTCTCTTGGTTGTTGGTGCATTGGGGGGTTCTTGGAGGTGGGGAATGGAATTAATTTAATTTTCTATTTTCTTCCCGGGGGGGGGGACTGTGGGGGGATCCTGGAGGGTTTCGGTTTCACAAATTGTGAAACCGTGATCATGAAAAAGGAAACTATGACATACATTTTATATCACTATCATGCACATAAGGATGGCTCTCTGGCTGACATGTTTGATAGTGTCTTGATGCTGTATTGTTTGTCCTTCATGTTCTAATACTTTAATGTTACCCCTTCCTTGTGTTATTTGTAATAAATAATTATTTTGAAAAAAAATATATAAAAATAAGTACACTTAAAAAAATTGTCAATAAATGTTACACCCTCAGAGACCCAATAGTCTCGTAGCCAATTATGGAGGCCTAGAAGTCTGCGTTCAATCCCACGATTTAGGGAGGGCAGAGTGACCGATATTATGGGGGGTTTGTTGGTGTCAAGTAGTGGCCCAATGTAACGGTTTTCTTGGTGAGAAGGAGAGTCGGACCAAAATGCAGCGTGTAGATTGCGATCCATGTTTAATCAACAAACGAAACACAAATCTAAATACAAACACTACAAAACAATAAACGTAACGAAAACCGAAACAGCCTATACTAGTGAAAACTAACGCATAGACAGGAATAACGACACATAGGACAATCACCCACAAACACACAGTGAAACCCAGGCTACCTAAATATGGTTCCCAATCAGAGACAATGACTAACACCTGCCTCTGATTGAGAACCATATCAGGCCAGACATAGAAATAGACAAACAAGACATCCAACATAGAATGCCCACCCAGCTCACGTCCTGACCAAACTAAAACAAGGAAAACACACACGAACGATGGTCAGAACGTGACAGTACCCCCCCTCCAAGGTGCGGACTCCGGACGCACAACTTAAACCTATAGGGGAGGGTGTGGGTGGGCATCTGTCCGCGGTGGCGGCTCTGGCGCTGGACTTGGACCCCACTCCATAATAGTTTTAGTCCACCTCTTTAGCGTCCCTAGATAGGTTACCCTCCTTAATGACAGCTCAGGACAGAGGGGCAGCTCGGGACAGAGGTAGCTCGGGACTGATGGGTAGCTCAGCAGAGAGGAAGCTCAGCACTGAGAGGAAGCTCAGCACTGAGAGGAAGCCCAGGCAGGTAGTTGGATCTAGCAGATCCTGGCTGACTGGCAGATCCTGGCCGACTGGCGGATCCTGGCCGACTGGCGGATCCTGGCCGACTGGCAGTTCTGGCAGATCCCGGCTGACTGGCGGATCTGGAAGAGTCTGGTTGACTGGCAGATCTGGAAGAGTCTGGCTGACTGGCAGATCTGGAAGAGTCTGGTAGACTGGCAGATCTGGAAGAGTCTGGTAGACTGGCAGATCTGGAAGAGTCTGGTTGACTGGCAGATCTGGAAGAGTCTGGTTGACTGGCAGATCTGGAAGAGTCTGGTTGACTGGCAGATCTGGAAGAGTCTGGCTGACTGGCAGATCTGGAAGAGTCTGGCTGACTGGCAGATCTGGAAGAGTCTGGCTGACTGGCAGATCTGGAAGAGTCTGGTTGACTGGCAGCTCTGGCTGCTCCATGCTGACTGGCTGCTCCATGCTGACTGGCAGCTCTGGCTGCTCCATGCTGACTGGCTGCTCCATGCTGACTGGCAGCTCTGGCTGCTCCATGCTGACTGGCAGCTCTGGCTGCTCCATGCTGACTGGCTGCTCCATGCTGACTGGCTGCTCCATGCTGACTGGCGGCCCTTGCTGCTCCATGCTGACTGGCGGCCCTGGCTGCTCCATGCTGACTGGCGGCCCTGGCTGCTCCATGCTGACTGGCGGCCCTGGCTGCTCCATGCTGACTGGCGGCCCTGGCTGCTCCATGCTGACTGGCGGCCCTGGCTGCTCCATGCTGACTGGCGGCCCTGGCTGCTCCATGCAGACTGGCGGCTCTGGCGGCTCCTTGCAGACTGGCAGCTCTGGCGGCTCCTTGCAGACTGGCAGCTCTGGCGGCTCCTTGCAGACTGGCAGCTCTGGCGGCTCCTTGCAGACTGGCAGCTCTGGCGGCTCCTTGCAGACTGGCAGCTTTGGCGGCATCCTGCAGACTGGCAGCTCTGGCAGCTCTATGCAAACTGGCAGCTCCTTGCAGACTGGCAGCTCCTTGCAGACTGGCAGCTCCTTGCAGACTGGCAGCTCCTTGCAGACTGGCAGCTCTATGCAGACTGGCAGCTCTATGCAGACTGGCAGCTCTATGCAGACTGGCAGCTCCTTGCAGACTGGCAGTTCTGAACAGGCGGGAGACTCCGGCAGCGCTGTAGAGGCGGAAAGCTCTGGCAGCGCTAAACAGGCGGGAGACTCCGACAGCGCTGGAGAGGAGGAAGGCACCGACAGCGCTGGACAGGCGAGGCGCACTGTAGGCCTGATGCGTGGTGCTGGCACTGGTGGTACTGGGCCGAGGACACGCACAGGAAGCCTGGTGCGGGGAGCTGCTACCGGAGAACTGGGGTGTGGAGGTGGTACTGGAAAGACCGGACCGTGCAGGCGCACTGGAGCTCTTGAGCACCGAGCCTGCCCAACCTTACCTGGTTGAATGCACACGGTCGCCCTGCCAGTGCGGCGAGGTGGAATAGCCCGCACTGGGCTATGCAGGCGAACCGGAGACACCGAGCGCAAGGCTGGTGCCATGTAAGCCGGCCCAAGGAGACGCACTGGGGACCAGCTGCGTAGAGCCGGCTTCATGGCATTAGGCTCGACGCTCAATCTAGCCCGGCCGACAAGCGGAGCTGGAATATACCGCACCGGGCTATGCACCCGCACTGGAGACGCCGTGCGCACCACTGCATAACACGGTGCCTGTCCGGTCTCTCTAGCCCCCCGGTAAGCACAGGGAGTTTGCGCAGGTCTCCTACCTGGCGTAGCCATACTCCCTGTTAGCCCCCCCCCAAGAAATTTTTGGGGCTGCCTCTCAGGCTTCCAACCGCATCGCCGTGCTGCCTCCTCATACCAGCGCCTCTCTGCTTTCGCCGCCTCCAGTTCCTCTTTGGGGCGGCGATATTCTCCAGGCTGTGCCCAGGGTCCTTTACCGTCCAAATCGTCCTCCCAAGTCCATTTCTCCAAGTAATGCAGCCTCTCCCACTGCTGCTGCTGCTCCTGCCTCTGTTCCTTCTCCTGCTGCTGCTGCCTGTTGACACGCCGCTTGGTCCAGTTGTGGTGGGTGATTCTATAACGGTTTTCTGTATGAGAAGGAGAGTCGGACCAAAATGCAGCGTGTAGATTGCGATCCATGTTTAATCAACAAACGAAACACAAATCTAAATACAAACACTACAAAACAATAAACGTAACGAAAACCGAAACAGCCTATACTAGTGAAAACTAACGCATAGACAGGAATAACGACACATAGGACAATCACCCAAAAACACACAGTGAAACCCAGGCTACCTAAATATGGTTCCCAATCAGAGACAATGACTAACACCTGCCTCTGATTGAGAACCATATCAGGCCAGACATAGAAATAGACAAACAAGACATCCAACATAGAATGCCCACCCAGCTCACGTCCTGACCAAACTAAAACAAGGAAAACACACACGAACGATGGTCAGAACGTGACACCCAATCAGTTCTTTAAAAGCCATCTTCAGCTGAGCTGAGCTGCCCAGTGGCCCAGTAGCAGTAGGAATGAACAGCTGGAGCAGCCTTAAGACGAGGCGGGAGACACACAGAGGGCCTGAGGCTCTCTGACTACAGTACAGTAACACAGCTGATGAGGAAGCCTGTTTCAGGGGGAGAGTACACACAGGCAGGTCACATGGTCCCAACACCATGCTGCAGGCCCTGTGGCTGTCTGTGTGCGCGTGCCCTCCCTCCCTCTCTCTCTCCCACTCACTTACTCACTCACTCACTGACCCACGAGTAAGGTGTTGTTGTGGGGACTCCTTCAGCTGGTGAAGAGATCAGAGGTCCACTGTAGCAGAGATTTAGAAAAAAATCACAGGGATGAATGAATAAAAGAAGATGTGCTTTTGCATCGGGTGTTGAAATACTGCTTTTAAAGAGCACAGCAGAGGAATATCTACCGTCTGTTTTTGCAGTCTAAGCTAACTCCCCAATGACCCAAAGCTCATTTGGACATGATCAACCTTAGCATACTGAGTAAGGCAGGACTCCTACAGGTGCAAGAGTGCTGTCAGAGTCAGAAAGTGAGAGCCACGGCCGTCTCTGCTCTGGGCAGCCAGTCAGTCCATGTTGTTTGGACGGCCATGACAGAGACACCACAGAGAGAGAGGCTCCAGCAGGACCTGAGCCCACTGCCAGCTGGGTTTGTTGTGCTACCAGCTGAGCGGCCGTCCAAAGGCCCTCTCCCTCTCTCACTAGTCACCACAGTCTCGGGTGAACGTGCCCACCACGTGCTGCCGTACAAAGGCAGCGGCGGCTTAACCATGCCGTTAAAGTCAGTGGCTTCTTGCCAGCTGGCGCTGCCTTGCATGGGTTCCAAGCGGGCATGAGCTGCCGACACAAAGGGAGCTAATGGCTGCCCACTGCCCACCACCGCTCCATGCCCCCCCATCCCACCCCTCTTTTCTGGACCACAACACAACGGACGGCGGGATGGATGGAAAGAGGTATGTTGTTGCATTGTTATGCACAACGCGGATAGGATATGACCTCGAGGCGTGGAGGGGGACGGAGGATGTCACTCCGATCAGCCAGACGTGACGTGACAAGGAACAGAGGAGCCGTGACCCTGACAGAGAAATGGAGAGAGAGAAAGAGAGAAAGGGAGAGAGAGAGAGAAGGAGAGAGAGGGAAAGTGGGACTATAGGGAGGAGGGTTGGGAGGGGCCTAACTGAAGCCTGCTGCTACAGACCTCTCTGTTAGTCGAGAGAGAGATACCGGTGTGGCTCCACCACAAGCTACTGAATGAGGCCACTTCCATTTCTGAAGAAAGTCTCCACATCTCTCCTCATCTCACCACCCTCTCTACACACACAAACACAAACTCACTCACCCGGCAGCTATCTCTCGTCTTCTTTAAGATCTACCCTAATAATTATGTCTACCAGCTTACTTAATTCCCTGCACTGCCTCGTAGTACTGAAAAAATCAATGGTTCAAAGTGCTTTGAAAAATACTACAAACATAACCGTGCACTGTCAAAATGATGCAACATATGACAGTCTACTACAGATATACATTGAGTGTATAAAACATTAAGGGCACATTCCTGATATTGAGTTGCACCCCCTTTGCCCTCAGAACAGCCTCAATTCATCGGGGCATGGACTCTACAAGCTGTCGAAAGCGTTCCACAGGGATGCTGGGCCACAGTTGTGTCAGGTTGGCTGGATGTCCTTTGAATGGTGGACCATTAATGATACACACGGGAAACTGTTGAGCGTGAAGAAAATCCCCAGCGTTGCAGTTCTTGACACAAACCGGTGTGCCTGGCACCTACCACCATACCCAGTTCAAAGGCATGCAAATATTTTGTCTTTTGCCCATTTACCCAAGGCAGATATACACAATCCATGTCTCAATTGTCTCAAGGCTTAAAAATCCTTCTTTAACCGGTCTGCTCCCCTTCATCTACATTGATTGAAGTGGATTTAGCTTTCACCTGGATACAGCTGGTCATTCTATGTCATGGAAAAAGCAGGCGTTCTTAATGTTTTGTACACTGTTTTATAAAAATCCGTTATCCCGTTCCTTGTCCAACAGGCTCTCTCTCTCTGTACAAGGAATATGTATATGTCAGCCATTAAAATGGGAGACAGGAGCCACCTTTTCTCCTGGGTAAGTACCTCCCCACAATTACAGAGGTCCAACAAACTGCCTCATAAAGCATTAGTGTGATGTTGATATCGCACAGGCTTATAAAAATGCTGCCACCACATTAATTAATGGAAGCATTTGTGCATGGGGGTAACATCAGGGGAGGGATCCAGATTGCATGGTGACATCTCATTTAAAATGGTGCCTAGGAGCGCCACAGACTAGTACGTCAACATCGCTGTCATTAGACAGTGACAAGCCGTACATCATTATGAGGTGTTTTTACTAGCAGAGGAAACGTCTGTTAGAAAACGTGGGATAATGGCAGAGCTATTTCATTTTGTCGCCATTTCATTTTCCGTCCCCAGACGTTTTCATCCGGGAACGAAGCGGCATACTGACATGACAGGAAAGATGCTCTCGATGCTACGACCACTGCCAGATGTAAGCACTCTGACGATGGATTTCAATATGTGAGTTGGAGTTTGAAGTAGAGGTTGCAGCTATAAAAACGTGTCCTGTGGAGCGCTGTGGCTATTTTAATATTTACCCGACTTTTCTTCTCATCAATCAGGGCAATGCATACTGACAACTGAACGGTGTTTCCAAACAGAGCACGACAAACCCTGTCTTTCACAAGGAGATGTGTGTTTTGGTCCAGTGTCCCTCTGTTTCCTTCCTCCAGCCAGCCTCTCTACTGTACGGTATGCCGGTGTTATAATAGCAGCTGAAGAGGGTGAGAGACACCCTAAGGCAAAATATACAGTTGGAGCAAGAATCCAAATAACCCTGAGTTCAAGTCACACGGTCACATGAACGTATGAATCATAACAGATACAGTCACTGAGGCTAAAGATGGAACAAAGAAGCCACAGACTCACAGGGGATATACTGAACATACATCTACTGTGTAACCCTATGGCCGGGCCTGTAACCCTGCGGCCGGGCCTGTAACCCTGCGGCCGGGCCTGTAACCCTGCGGCCGGGCCTGTAACCCTGCGGCCGGGCCTGTAACCCTGCGGCCGGGCCTGTAACCCTGCGGCCGGGCCTGTAACCCTTCGGCCGGGCCTGTAACCCTGCGGCCGGGCCTGTAACCCTGCGGCCGGGCCTGTAACCCTGCGGCCGGGCCTGTAACCCTGCGGCCGGGCCTGTAACCCTGCGGCCGGGCCTGTAACCCTGCGGCCGGGCCTGTAACCCTACGGCCGGGCCTGTAACCCTACGGCCGGGCCTGTAACCCTACGGCAGGGCCTGTAACCCTACGGCAGGGCCTGTAACCCTACGGCCGGGCCTGTAACCCTACGGCAGGGCCTGTAACCCTACGGCAGGGCCTGTAACCCTACTGCAGGGCCTGTAACCCTACGGCAGGGCCTGTAACCCTACTGCAGGGCCTGTAACCCTATGGCAGGGCCTGTAACCCTACGGCAGGGCCTGTAACCCTACGGCAGGGCCTGTAACCCTACGGCAGGGCCTGTAACCCTACGGCCGGGTCTGTAACCCTTATATCAATTCTAAGAAAATACATTTAAAACGTTCCAAGAGCAGATCATAAAAAAACTCCTTTTTGGTAGTATTATGTGATTTCAGACACATTATTATGGTATTATAAGACCCGACAACCCCTTTTAAGTTAGTGTTTGCCTGTGTGATCAAATCACAGCCAATACAGTCTGTGTGCTTTGTTTGTCTCTAAAACCATGTGGATTTACAGTCGGTATCGGCCAGCACCTCCTGTGAACAAAGTCCTCTTTTCTTCCAGTGAAACCTCAAGAGAAGCAGGGGGAACTTGTGACTACAATTACTGACACACTTTCTGCCAGCGAGATAATCTCTACTTTAATAGGAATTATTAAGCAAGCCATTATTTGCTCATATCGCTGGGAAACGAACAACCAATGAACACACTAGACCCAAAATGTCAGCGCAATTCCTTTCCATTTCACTGCTTCTCACTGTATTCCAAGTTGTGTTTTTATTGCCATGGGACGACTATGGATGACTGCATTTACATTACAGTTCTTTAGCAGACGCTCTTATCCAGAGCGACTTACAGGAGCAATTAGGGTTAAGTGTCTTGCTCAAGGGCACAGACAGATTTTTCACCTAGTCGGCTCGGGGATTCGAACCAGGGGCCTTTCAGTTACTGGCCCAACGCTCTTAGCAGCTAGGCTAACTGCCGCCCTTGAAACTAATTTTGTGTAGCAGCTCACCTTCAATGAGATGAGTATTGCAAAAGATTATATATAAATATGAATACCACAACCAAAGGGTTCTTTATCTTAATCTTCAACCAAACAGAGAACATGCAACTTGCTCACTTTGTGAAATGTTGATGGGTCTTTATTTTCACATCATGAAAGGAAGATAACTAAAATATGTTTTTATTGGTGATGGTCTTTTTGATTTCACCTATGTTCTTAATTACATTATTAACTGGGTGGTTCGAGTCCTGAATGCTGATTGGTTGACAGCCGTGGTATATCAGACCGTATACCACAGGTATGACAAAACATGTATATTTACTGCTCTAATTACATTGGTAACCAGTTTATAATAGCAATAAGGCACCTTGGGGGTTTGTGGTATATGACCAATATACCACGGCTAAGGGTTGTATCCAGGCACTCCGCTTTGCATCGTGCATAAGAACAGCCCTTAGCCGTGGTATATTGGCCATGTACCACACCCTCCCCAGGCTTTATTGCTTAAAAATAGAAATTGGACTATACTGTATGGTATGTGCAATGAATATACAACATTTCTCATCTCTGAAGTGGCCTTGATGGACCCCCCCCCCCCCCACACTCCTAGTTGTAACCTAGCTGTATCACATGGTCCAGAACATTGTGCTCAACACACATGGAAGGAATTGGCTCCTATGCGGTACAATACCTGTGGCATAGCGGAGCTAAGAAAATGTGCACAGTTGTGTTCTATCAATTTCTATGCGTTTTACCTCAGAATAGAATTGGACCATACAGTATGGGCATTGTACACACAAACACTGTCATCTCCAATAGCCATGAAGGACCTTCATGTTACTGTATGCTTAACATACATTAAGAAGGAAGAGTGTCCTGGGTGGAACGGTATGTTACCTGTGGCAGGGCGGAGCTGAGCTGGCGCTGCAGTGAGTCCCGGTCGTAGATAACGTCCTCCAGGTGCTGCTGGGACATCCCCAGGCTCTCCTGGGTCTCCCTCAGAGTGTCCAACAGGCGGTCTCTCTCATCCAGCATGTTGACCATCAGCTGCTCAAAGTGGGAGTCTGGGTCCGAGGCGCTGCTCTGAGAGCCCCGCTGAGCCGTGTCCTCGCTGATGGTGGGCATCACCTCGCACATCATCACGCCCTGGGTGGGGGAAAGGGGGTCAAAGGTTAGCCAGGTCAGAGGGTGATGCTCAGTGGTTGTTCTATGTGAGGTAGGGCAAGGTTAAAGGAGTTATATTGCGATGTTGTTACAGGAAAACCTCTTGGATCTTACAACAGTCTAATGATCAAGTCATAAACCTGTACATAAAACTGATGTTTTACGTGATGATTAGGTGATTCATTCTGTGTTTCAGTCATACAAAATACAAAGATCTCGACCAGAAATAGAGATGATGTAGTCCTACACTTTCAGAGCTGCAGCACCGTGAGCCGCCATCTCATCTAGAGGCAGCATGAACCCTGTGTTTCCTGTGTTTACAAAGCCTTGATTGGTGTCACCTTCCATCAGACTCAAAGACACCAGGGACATGACGTGAGGGATGACAGAGGAGAGTGTCTCCACTGTAGGGGGCCAGACGGCTTAGAGAGCTCTGGTCCTCAGTGACCTCCTGCTTAGTGCAGGGAGATTCTCCTGGCAAGGACATGTGTGTGTGTGTGTGTGTGTGTGTGTGTGTGTGTGTGTGTGTGTGTGTGTGTGTGTGTGTGTGTGAGAGAGAGAGAGAGAGACACACACTTGGAGCATGGCTCCACATCTCTCCAGTGTTTCAAGGCTGTGTCAACGTCTTGGGAGGCTGGCCATTCGTTCTGCCCTAGTTTTAACACTCATACTATTTTATGGGCCAGCCTGTGTCTGGTTGCATAATGCAGCAGATCTAAACTATTGTGAATATCTGAAGCTATATCATTCCTAGGAGGTTTTGGCTGATCTTTGCCTTCCACCTCCACCGGTCTGTACCTTGCCAGCTGTGTCCACAACCTCACAGAAGCAGATGTTGACCTATGACAACGCAGCTCTTTAACCATCCCCATTACTCACCACATTAATGCACGCATGGAACAACCCTACATATCTAAAACACGCATTCACACTGTCCTCTTGTCCAACATTCCATCACTTCAGCAGAGACGTGAACCACAGACACTACAAATGTGATGTCACAGAGACACAGACCAATAGACAGACCTATGGTCAATCCCCTTGCCATCAATGGGTAGCCAATATAATGGCAAGTCTGTCTCTCAGCAGCCTCTCCTAGCAGGAGTCTGGGGTCTCAGCGCAGGCCCCGGCACACAGCCAGCCTCCCACCGCCTCCCGTTCAGACACCATCCGTTACCATTTAAACCTGAGAGACCAGACTAGACTAGAGAGCTGGAGTCCGTGATGATCATGCAGTCCAGCTGTATAGTAAAACCTTCTGTTCCAAACACAGGTTGTGTACAGCGGAGGACCTAACTACAGATGGGGTTCATGTCTTTAAACAGGAAGAGAAGAAACAATTGTAGCAATCATGAGTGTCGCACACTGTTACCACACAATAATAACTCGTAATTGAATGACACCAATTAGACTTGATTACAGCTCATTCAGTCTTAGTGTCTCAGCAACACAGAAACAGGTCCCCATCTCAACCTCAAAGAAAACACAAAAATTCCACCAATGGATTTTCCCATTTCTCTAACTATGTTAAAGCAGATTTCGGTTTGGCTCCTTGGAAAACCAAATTTCTCCCATAATGCCAGGGTGCCACTGCATATTGTCGCTACGCAATAGCACGCTTATATAAGCTGTGAATTTTACCAAGTACAGTGGCAGGCAGGTGGGCAGGGGAGCAGGGGGGCAGGGAGGCAGGCGGGCAGGCAGGGGGGCAGGGAGAGAGGTTTGAGTTAGTGTGTGTTGGCTTATGAACTCCCCCATGGCTTCTTAAACTAACATAGAACACACAGTGAACATTGTTTAGTGTCTCAGGCAGTTTGTGTGGTGGACTGCTTCTTATTGCCATGCACCGTAGTGTGAACGTGATGCAGTTGGTTTAAAATACACCCAGGACAGAGCTAACAGCTCATTAGCTTTCATGTCACCGTCTCTGGGGCATAATCACACGAAACAGACAGAAATGTGTGTACTGCTGAGCGTAGCATAGTGATACAATCAGAGGCCTACAACCTAGTCTGACCATATCTGTATTTTACACTATCATGGGCCAGATATTAGGCTGTTATCAATATGTTGTCAATAAAAACAACTCTATAGCCAATTCAATCCTTTATTTTGACCTTTATGTCAGAATAACCGCACCCAATAACGAGACAAACCAGAACAAATGGATGTGGAGTCCATAAATGCAGTACAGAAAACGAGGCAGGTTAAGTCGATAGAAAGTTTATCAAACAAAATAAGACCAGCGCGACCGCTTCAGCGCCCATTTCTAACTACCCCATAAAACCACTAAAACGCAAGGACAAGGATGAAATGGAATGATATCAAATCAGAGAGAGGGGATGAGACGCTCAATAGAACACATTCTGCACCACACAGGCAGCGGGGAGGTGGGAGGAACGTGCACTGGCAGGATCAATGGGTCTTGCTCCCTGTGCCATATGCCAATTAATGAATTATTCAGAGGGATTGGAGGGCTGGGTTCCCTTCCCAATCAGTGAATGATAGAGGCCTCTAGTGAACGAAAGTCAGTTTAAGCATGGGCAGCGCCACTGAGGGATTCCACCATTTTAAAGAGATCAAAGTAGCCAACTGGGTGGGGATTCTTATGGGTTGTAGCCTCAACGTCGCAGCCCATGCTGTCACAGATGCCAAAATGCCTCAAAAGGAGTCCTCCATCTATCTCTATGGGTGCCTCACACCCAATAGTCAAAGCCTCCCTGAAACCTTGTGGTGACAGCAGCCATAACACATAGCTCCTCATGAGATTATACTGTATCAACAACTGTAGGATTCTACATTCTCTTTATGGAGGAGTAAGATTGGAACCGTCCTTGGGAGTATCACTGTACTGTATATTCATTTCTTAGATATTTAATTGAATATTTACTGACTATGGAGGTCAGAAAGCACATAGAAAATCTTCACAAATGAAAAGTCATGAGAAATATTACAGCACAGCAGGTGGCTAAACATCCACATTGGAACTGGGACCGAGGCACTTACAAATGTTCGACCCAATGGTCCTGCACTAACCACTCCACAAATCAGCAAGTTCCCTCTAACTTCCTGAATGTCTTGACTTAATCTAATTAATGGGAACAATTCACTGTGTAGATATTAGATAAGGAGCTACACAACAGCAGCACAAGGGCCTGGTCCAGAGTGATACAACAGGAACATGGAAAGATGTGTAGAGAGGGATGAAAGAAATCAAACGAAGCCTACACATCAGGGTGAAATCACATCAGAGACACTTATCAGTAATATTAGAATGCTCTAATTTGAATGATTTGGTTCTGACACTCGTCAAAAATAACATCTTATTAACAGGTTATGACACGTTTTTAAAAAAAAATATGTCAATCATTTGACTCTGTCAATAATTTCATATGAACCACCAGTCCTCCGTAACTACGTTATAGAGGGCATGCTTAAAACCACATGTTGATGAGTCATATTAAACACCACACCTACAAAACTGCAACACATTTCGAAGGTGTGAAATATTAGTCCAGATCAATTGTTTCCAGTCTTCACCACTTGACAAAGAGGTGGAGAGCTATTGTGTGACTTGCATCCATCCGCACAACATGCACTCGACCAGGGGTTCCCATTTTGATGCGACCGCATATTGATATCCAAACATTCGCGACCCCACCATGTAGAAGTGAGATGTAAATCAAAGGCCAATGTTTACTTTTTTAACTGAGACTATGACAGTCTATTACAAATCAGTCTGACTGTACTTTTGACAGTATTTCAGTCTGAAGGAAGTCTGGTTTGAAGTGACAAATGCGTCAGAAAGGTTGTTGTGTATTTGATGAGCTTGTACCTTTTATAAGAGCACAAGGCGAGACCCAGATGAAGACACGGGAGGCAGATGGTTTGAGTCTTTGATATTTGTTGTATCCAAAAAGGATAGGCAAGAGAATGGTCGTGGACAGGCAAAAGGTCAAAACCAGGTCAGAGTCCAGGAGGTACAGTGTGGCTGGCAGGCTTGAGGTCAGGTCAGGCAGAATGGTCAGGCAGGCGGGTACAGAGTCCAGAAAACAGGCAAGGGTCAAAACCGGGAGGACTAGTAAAAGAGAATAGAAAAAGGCAGGAGCACGGGAAAAACACGCTGGTTGACTTGGAACATACAAGACAAACTGGCACAGAGAGACAGGAAACAGGGACATATACACCAGGGATAACAAGCAACACCTGGAGGGGGTGGAGACAATAAAAAGGACAGGTGAAACTGATCAGGATGTGACACCTTTCCTCTGTATAGTGTTTTATGTATTTCTGTGACATTTTGTACAATGTTCCCTCCAATGTTTTGGCTACTGAGAATATTTGAGGTATTGTGAAGGGGAACTTCAACGTTGTGAGAATGTTGTGCAACTTCCAGCGTGTGTTTACAGTGAACACTGAGGCTGTATCCATACAGTTTTAGACATTAGCCAATAGGCTATTGTGACTATTTGAGCATCATGTAGGCCTACCAACAAAACCAATGGAGTGAATCCCACAACATTTTCACGTGGAAATAGCTTTGGATTTATATTATATAGCCTAGAGTAGGCTATATGTGGTGTTCAATGCAGCCCTACATTACATGGGACTTTTAAAAACGTTTTTACATTTTGGTATTGAAATTATTCTTTTTTTTTTTACTTGGTCTCTAACACCATGGGCCAAATAGCTACCTGTAAATTGCATTGTATTGTATGATGCAAGAAACCACTTGACAAAATAAAAAATTAATTATTATTACCATTCAGAGAATTAGAAAATGTAGGCTTCCCTCTGTCTATTGGCTTATTTGCATATTCAAGCCTGTCTGAAAATACAACACTGCCCCTTTAATTAAGACCTAACTTTTCAAAGACAGCTTGAAATGTAGCCTACACGTTTTGTGCTTTTGCTGACCTATACTTATCTATAACTGGGATGATAACTCGCTAACTAGCAAAGAATATCAACAAATGTGCACAGGCGTGGCTCCGCGCGCTGATCTGAAAGCGCATTGACTCGCGGGAGATTGAAAGACATTATGCCCTGTTGCGCTCTGGCTCTGCCTACAACAAAATCACAGACTCAATCTTGCAAATTTAGACTTGTTTTAGATTGTTGCATTGAAAAACGTGCCGATATATATATATATATATATATATATATATATTTCATTTTTTATTTGTACCTTTATTTAACTAGGCAAGTCAGTTAAGAAAAATTATTATTGACAATGACCGCCTACCCGGCCAAATGGGGCCAATTGTGCGCCGCCGAGGTGCCTTATCACTATTATAAACTGTCTACCAAGTAATTAGAGCAGTGCTATATGGTCTGATTTACCAGGGCTGTCAGCCAATCAGCATTCAGGGCACGAACCCCCCAGTTTATAATGTTGATTTGACCACAGAAAAAATGTTGATGTATATAGTCCAAAGTAATGGGGCAAACTCAGTGAAGTTCAATCTCTTGTGTCTCTCCACGGTCAGGCATTTCTTCTGCGCAGCAGTCCTGGAGGAAGTGTGCGCAGCTTAGACGGTACATTGGTGCAGACTAAAGGCAAATCTACTTTTAAATAATGTCCATGTTTGATTTCTTGGCATGTGCCTAGGCCCAATGCGCAGCAGTGGAATGCTTTGGTGATCTTAAGTGTATCGGAAAAACTATTAACTCACACTCACTCATTCTCACTTTGGCACCCATAGCACTTGGACAGGTGGAAACAGATGACACAGCAGTTTTGTGAATGGGAGAAGACAGAGAATTCCCATTCATACGACAGCCTATACCGCAAATACACTTCAGACAACAATACTGTTGGCTGCCAAAAAGACAGCTATTCAACCCCTTCCAACGCAATCACTGCAACAGAACCCTAGTCTCTTGAGAAGCAGGTTCACAGAACATTAGCATGGGTGATGATGGAAGATCCCTCACATTTAAACAATACTCAATCCACTGCAAGTCTATGACCTCTCCATATGTTTAATGAGTCAGAAATTCACACGGCAAGGAGTGCCTGGTTTCCTGACATGAAATCAATTTCATCTGACCATGCCACTGAGCTCACTACATTGTGGGTGTAATATAACCCAATGTAGATACAAATGTAGGGCAAAGGACCTGTGAGTGGCTGATTCATTGAGTAAAGCCTCACGTCTCCCCCGCCCCACTGACTCTCACAACTAGTGAATGGGCTGCCGACTGGGGTGGGGTGGGGATGAGAAGGGGGGATTGAGTGTCGAGTTTCACCCAGCACGCTGTCATTAAGGAGCAGGAGGGAGTGGGCAGAGGAGGAGTTTACGTGTGTGTGTGTGTGTGTGTGTGCAAACCAGCGTTGCCTGAGCACGGCCTCACCTATACCCCAACCCCCTACAGCGGGGTTATGCAAACAATCAATCGATTGCGATGAATAAGAACACAGATAGAACTGGGCCAAAAAGACAATAAAGGCCAGATCTGATTTACAGCCGGTCGCCAGGGTCAGTCTGACACCATTTCAATGGCAAAACCGGGCATTTTATGCTACCTTTACTTTGCCGTCTGGCAATCATGTAAATTGGGCAATAAAAAATGCCATTAAATCATGATTTTATAGGTATAAAGGCCGCTCTCTCTCTCTCTCTGCCTGCTACTACAGATAGCCCTCTGCATGATCCCATGTAGCAATAAGCGCTGTTCTCTCATCAGACATATTAAGCACAGTGTATTGGCATGAAGGAGGTACATCAGAGGGAAATCAACTCAGTTGTATACTCATTAAGGTGAAATGATTATATTGCTAGATCACTGGTCTACATTAGACGTGCACATGGATCCAGTAGGATGTGCACCCAAAGGAGCATCAGAGAACATGAGCAGAGCATCTGTAATAATGGTATGGCTTGTACATGTGGTTGCATCTGTCATTTTCTACATTAACATCGCAGTGACAAAGAGCATCATGATATAACATAATTGAATGAGATGTTAATGTGTTATAATTACTGAGTCCAGCGCATATATGTGATTTAATTAGGTATTCATCCATCTATGTATGTATGTATGTATGTATGTATGTATGTATGTATGTATGTATGTATGTATGTATGTATGTATGTATATATATATAGTGTGTAGCAGAAGGAATCTAAATGCTCAATCTTCACTCATTCCTCAGATGTGAATAGTATTCACTGCTAATGTAGAGGAGGGGCACATATTCTACTCATGACAGCCCAGTGTTCTATTCCTCAGAAACACATGACATGCGCCGGAAAAGTGAGCTAATCTCATTTTTGCACAATAACATTGTTTTCCATGCTCTTTAATGATAATTGGGGAGAATCCTTGGCCATTTTTAAGTGCATTACATCATGCATGCTTCTCCATCCCGCCCCCTTTAACTATCTCTTTCGCTACACTCTGACAGTGTCCGGATTTTCTGTAGCCCTCCACTATACTATAGGCATTGGTTACATGCTATTGCATATGTAGGCTATGGGCACGTCCGTTCATATTTAGTAGGCTACTCCAGCATCTTACACATCATTAAGGAAGTTGAGGATGAGAGGTTGCCTATTTCTAAATCACCTTGAGCGCGCTCTCTGTGCAAAACAGCAGGTCCGTGGGGTGCAATCCTAATCTCGACAGGCAAATGGTAAAACAATCAATGACATTCTATTCGCCGACAACAGTTTCCATACTTACGTTTTTTTCCTTTAGGCTACTGTACGTAGGCTACTTCAATGGATACGACAACTGCGGTCTCTGCGAGCTAACGAAATCGCACAGCTGGGACCATTAGCGGCCAATCCAGTCCTAGGATGAAGCTTCAATGGCAAAACGCAGCGACAAGAAATCTTCGATGAAAGGTGCGGCTGCATAAACCGCTGGCATTTTCAAAAACTTGAAATTGCCCTGTTCCGTGGTGACATTTGGTTCTCCAGATATACCCATTGGTAATAATATGGCACGTTACAAATTCCTGATGCGAGAAGAAGAGTCGGTAAAGACCATTGTTTCAGCTGGCGGAGGGGAGGTGTGCTGTATCTTAAAGTTGCAGTTGTTCAATTCTCTGCTCACCAGAATATGGTCACGATACATGGAATTTGTGATATCAATTATATATTTTTTTCTTGGGTGACAAATTTGACACAAGTTGTATTTAAAAGTAGAATAGCCTCATGCGTAATGGCCAGCCTAATGCTGTGCATTCTAATGCTAAATTTGCAACATGACTGTATGATATGGAATCCATATTGTGTTAACATTACATATATAAATATCCCTTTTAAAAATACAGTCATCATATTGTCACAGCCTAATGTTATGTCATTTAACATGTATTTTTATTAGTCCAGTTAGCCTATTGAAAACACACATCACAGTTTTACAATCGGATCCCTCCACTTCCCGGTGTTCTCACCTCGCCCTTTCACAGAGATGGTTTCTGCCACGTTTCTGGAATAAATTGTGTAGTAAATTGTATAGTAAGCCTGTGCTTCCAATTATGTTTACATCTCCCCAGACGACTGCAACGTTGACCATATCTTTAGTTGTTGCTCTTTAAACCTACAACATTTTGCCCAAGATATTAGGCTCTGTGGAGCATTTATTGGGCACGCAGTAAACGGTTTTTATTTTTTTAAGACACCCCTGAGGGCCTTCCTACAGGTAGAAGTTCCAGTCTGCCACTGACAGATGTTAGACCGGACAGACATGGTAATGTAAGATGAGGAGGTCAATTATGCGCAAAACTTTTCTCTACTCTCCTAAAAAACGGAGGGGTTCCAAAAATGTCATACCTTCATGGATGTTAAAAACATTGTCATGCAAACTGTGACTGTGAGTCTATGATTTGAGATTCTTCAATACTTTATCTCGTCATATGATTAAACACACAGGGTTGTATTTAGCAATTGGTGAATAGCCTTAGGCTACCTTATACGGATGTCTAGTAAGCATGCACTATAAGCCTACAGTGCTCTCGAGCTGCATTACCCTCTTGAATGCCTCTATCTTTCTGCTCTATGGCGCGGGTAAACACTGACTGACATCTGGAAAGAATGTGGGACCAGTAGCCTGCAGTAGGTCGATTGTGTCTTTCAAAATACCCGTTTAATTTGATCATATAGTTAGTTATAAGATTAACTGAAAATCATATTGGTATAGCATACCAATACTATACTGAAATCTGTGTACATTAGTAGTCTTTAAATATGTATTAATTAGCTATGAGCTGATTTGTTATGTTTATTAATGTGTAATGAATGAAGCCCCCTAACAGAATATAAAATCATCTAAGAAGGTGTCCTTCACTACAATATGGCCACAGAGCAATGTCAGTAGTTTTCCAGTCTCCTTTTCTCAAATAGTGAATGTATGTTTGCAATAAAACTGAATGCAATGTCAAGTTCATTCATTTGAAAATGTCACCCAGAGACAAGGCCATACTTCATCTTGCACTTGTAAATCATTTTTCCCTCTGAAGTTTGTTGAGCAATCTTGTGATTGAAAATATACAAACCAAATTGGGAGTCTGAATTTATAACAGGGCCTGTTTACCAATGGCTAGAAACATCTATATGGCCAAATAGGAAACAAATGTCGCTACAAATGCAAACTCCCCTGGACTGGCCTTACCTTTTCTATATATCTTTATGTTCTCTGTTTTAAGCCACTTTGACTTATATTTGCTGACAGTCAACTTGATGAATCCATAGAGCTGTCAAGCGAGCATCTAACAGTATTTGCTTTACTGGTTATCAGGTACCATTTTATTTCTGTGAGTTCCATCTATACAATGAAATCATATAATGTCCATAGCAATCCAAAACACTTCACAAAAAGAAGTCAAAAGCAGGCTTCAACAATTGCTCAAACAGACTAGCTTTGAAAATGCAATGAAAGCCACTCTCTTATGTAGCTATGTTGCAGCCACACACAGGTCATCGCTAACCTGAACTCAATGGGGGCTATAGTGAGCAGTAACAGTAACACAATGCTCCAGCTTATCAAATATTAAAGTAGTTTAGGAGAGGTTGATGAACCAAGTATAATTTTGCTTTGTAAAACAAGCATTCTCACAGAGCAAGTTATAAATGTTTTAACACAGTCCGGCTGCTTTGTGTTTTATGGGTATTCAATTACTAGTGTTGAGAGATCATTAATAAAGAAGCCTATTATGTTCATAACGTATGGCTGCAGGGTTTCCCACAGACCTTAAAGGGACATTAAAGGTACTTCTTTATGATTTCACATTGCACTGAGTTGTGTGTATTTAAATAATCTAATACACATACATTTGAACCCAGGTCTGGTGTTCATGCAATGGTGGTGTCCGAACAGTAGTGGCATGCAGTGGTGTCAACTGCTCAGGACTAGAGACAGAGAATAGATTACCCCCAATATCTGATCCAGGACCTGCCTTTGTTTTCCATGGCCTATCCACAGGCTTCATTAGCTTGATAAACAAAGCTGGCTCTGGACCAATGCCTCGGAACACTTCCCGTCTCCACCACTGGTAGTGTAGGAGAGAGAGAGAGACTGGAGTCACCAAAAAGGCTGAGTGTGGTGTCGCTGTCCATGGTGCTGAATTTGGCATGGATTCAGGCAGCTCTTTCAGCTTGTCTGGTACACTGTCCTGAGTGTTGTGTTGCTGTCCATGGTGCTGAATCTGGCATGGACTCAGGCAGCTCTTTCAGTTTACAGCCTTTGTGGTACACTGTACTGCAGCTCATGGGGGCATCGTGGTTGAGATAGTAAACCAGGAATATCAGTTAAGATGATCAGTAGTAGCAGTAGTGGTATTAAAACTGGCATTAGTCAAATTGCACAGCTGAATTTATATGAATAGCTGAACTATTTGTTTTTACTGTTACACATTGTGAAAAATAAACCATACTGTAATTTTGTTTTTTGTTTCTTATGGTGTACATAGGGTAAATCCATATAAATTCAATCACTTTTGACAGCATCCCTTTTGACAGCCCATGGAAGTGGTCAGAAAGTGACTTTCTGGATGTGAATGCCAAAATATTCAGGAGATAGAGGTGGTCAAAGTTGACCCATTTTGCATACCCCACCATACCATGAAACATACATATGTCAATTCAGATTTTTTTTTACAAAAATGATCTAAAAACGTGTAAACTATTCTTTTCATATTCCCATATGTTGTAGCTTAGAGCCTATTTTACATCATCTGAGGTTTTTGTGTTGTGCCTGCCATCGGTTGAGACACAACATGCTCTTGAATACAGAGTGGGTGTCATGTTTTGGCTGATAATGTACTAAAATGGCACTGAGCATTTCTACAATGGGCAAGTATGGAAGGTTTTGTTCAAATCAAAAGGGGTGTTGACAAAAAGTGATTGAATTCAAATGGACCCCAGACCCATCATGTGTTATGTCCCCAGTCTAAGTCCCTGCTCCATTCCAGTCATGAGACAGCTGTGAGTGTGGTTATGTGCTGGGAGAGAAGCTCCAGTGGGCATGTGACTAGCAGGTCAGATGTGGAGTAGCTCTCCATTGGCCTCCAGCTCTCTGGCTGCTGAGATTGAAACCACCTTTACCTCCTGCTGAGAGATACTGAATTCTGAGGAGGAAAACCAAGATGAGAGAGAGGACACCTTCCTTGCCTCTGAACACTATGAGAGCCACTGACAGGGGGTTGTTATATACATTTTACATTTGAGTCATTTAGCAAACGCTATTATCCAGAGTGATGTACAGGAACAATTAGGGTTGTTCAAGGGCACAGGCACATCTTTCACCTAATCGACTCAGGGATTCAAACCAGGAACCTTTCGGTTACTGGCCCAACACTCTTAACCGCTAGGCTACCTGCCGCCCATACAGTGGAGGGATTATCTGTGTCTGCTACGAGACTGCAAAAGGGGCCTATTTTATCACATTCATGTCACTACTAACATTTCTGAATTGTGTCAGAAACAGAGTTTAACAGAATTGAAGTCCATGGTAGCACCAGACTCAACATACTGTACATTAGACGAACTGTGGCTTTATCCTCAATGTTCATCCATCTCTTGTAGTGAAATGTAAAAGTAATGTGTTGAAGTCACATATTGGGTGACTGACACAATAAGGAACTGAGCTTACATTTCTATTCCGACCTTGAGCATAGAAATCAACTGGAGAGCACGGCTGAGCATATGCCTCCTTGCAGAGATACTGGGTTTTGGCCATGTTCACAAGTGCACATGGACTGTATGAGGAGAACTAAGACATATGGAGAGGTTAACCATGGATGAACGCTGAGCTCTCGTTGGGTCCTTGCATAACAGTGTTTACATCACATCGCTTTATCACTTAGCACTATTCACAGTAAATCAGATGTCTGCTCTTTTGGGTTCTCTTCTAGTTTCTTGATCCATTGTAGTGTGTGTGTGTGTGTGTGTGTGTGTGTGTGTGTGTGTGTGACTAGCATGACATCATGGGATAGTTGCACATTAATTCCCCTGGAGGAGAGTAAAGCATGTCTGTAGCTCAGAGCCCAGGATGCAGCTAGGTGTACATGGATGATCCTGACATTATCTGGATGATTCAAACCTGCCAACGAAGCCAAAGAGTGTCACGAAGGACCTTTATTTCCTATAGTAATGCTGCATGTCTCTCCTGGTTCCCCATTGGACACTGAAGCTATAAGAACAGAACAATGAAAGAGATAGATGGTACAGTTCATTTAAGTCTGTGGAAATATACCTCTGCCTAGATACAGTGCATTTGAAAGCATTCAGATTGACTTTTTCCACATTTTGCTAAGTTACAGCCTTATTCTAAAATAGATGACATAGTTTTTCCCCCTCATCAGTCTACACACAATACCCCATAATGACAAAGCAAAAACGGTTTCGATTTTTTTGCAAATGTAATTATGTTTCACAACATCCTCACATTAACGACACACCAAGTAATAAATAGACAAATTAAAAGTACTATAAAGAGACAACCTGTTGGGCCAATCAAATTTGATCCTCCTCTTCTTCACATAAAGCGCAAACATCATCATACTTCCCAGCGTCTCCCATTGGTCATGCAAATAAACCCAATTCATATGCAGCGTTTGCGAATGCTAATCATCACGTTACAATCTCAATGATCCTAATTCCTGCTATTGGAAAGGGCAGGCAGTTGAACTATTCCAAGACAATGTAGGCGTTTCACTGATATCAAACTCAACCGTTTACCTTTTCCAGTGATGAAGTCAAATACGTCTCATGGTCAGGTGGGGTACGCAAAATGGGTCAACTTTGACCACCTCTATCTCCTGAATGTTTTGGCATTCAACTCCAGAAAGTCCCTTTGTGACCACTTCTTCCATGGCCAACCAATGTCTGTAAAGTTGAGTTTAAATCAAAAGGGATGCTGTTAAAGAGCATAGAAGGCCTCGCAGTCACATGGGTCGGGCCTTCGCTCAGCAGCAGAAGCCCTGAAGTTGGCAAATGTTTACTCAGGATGGCGGATTCGTGGTGCCACTATTCATATTTCTGACTAAGCATAAATGCAAACACATTACATATGAAGTCGCCGCCAAGGAGGTTCAATTAGGAATTGTAGAGGAGTTACCCTGGGCTTGGCACAGCAGGGGGTTTACACTTCCTGCTTTTCAGGAATCTTTTACGAGATCAAAGCAAATGTGTTTTTATCAAACTTGACATTTTCCTCAGCTGTTTACAGAACTTATTGCCTGTCTCATCCTGGTACTCCTGCTGTAGCCTGGCAAATCTTCCAATGATTTAGCCTGGCGATCAGGGTTAATAAAACACTAATCCTCCAATGATTTAGCCTGGCGATCAGGGTTAAAAAAACACAAATGGGCATATATCAGCAGCAGGCTGTGCTGAGCTGGAGCCACCAGAGGTCTGCTGCTATATATTGCTGTCTGAACCTGTGCCTTCTAACCCTGGCTTTTGAAGGAGGGGTCGGGACCCCTGCGTGGGACCCCGTTTAATGCAGTGATAACATAGATGGGTTTTGGGCTGGGCGGGGCAGGGGCAGGGGCAGGAGCAGGGGCAGGGGCAGGGGCAGGGTTAGGGGCAGGGGCAGGGGCAGGGGCGGGGTGTTGGGGACTAAATCCCAGTCAGCGACAGACAGGACTGAAAAGGGATTACAAGTGTCTGAAGTCCGATAAATCCTTTTATCTCGCCGTACCACCCCTCCAGGGAAGCAATATTATTACACCTTAATACACATTGCCTGCCACACTGGACGGCTGTGAACAAAGACACCATAAACCTACAATAAACAGCTTTATTGCCCAGCCAAACACTGAAAGGCTGCACAGATTGAGAAACACAGCTGTTGAATGAGGAAAGGCCTAGTATTACAGATCCACCCTAGATAGCTGCTTGTCTGTGAACACATGCTGATAAAGGTGAACCAACATACTGGATGTTGTGTTTGTTGGAGATTAAGTGCAAATGCAGTGTTGTCATAGGCTGGTCAAACCAGACTGAATGCTGTGTTCACCAGACAGGGTTAACCAGGCTAGTGCTGTCATTATTAACCCATAAAATGATATGTGGGCGTGTAAAGATTAGCTGCAGGTCTTAAATCCATTCATTAAGAGGAAACGGGAGTGGTGCAGTTTATCCCTGATCTTAAGTCTCAGTGAGTGAGCTTAATAAACTCCTGCAGAAGAGGGTGGCCAATCAAATTTCATAGTTTTATACATTAACATATACCATCCCACCCTCTAATAATCCAATGTGTTCAGCATTCAGGGAACATTTATTTTATTATTGAAAAAAGTGGGGGTCATATTCACATAAGAGATATAATAGCTATGTTACCCCTATTGGGAGGTAAGAGTTACGTCAAAACACATTCATCTGTGGAATAAGGGTTGCCCCATTTGTTGAACATGGCCATGTGAAAGGATAGCCTTAATGCTACTGTAAATGATTTGTATGGTGCTGTTCAGATTAGACCTAGGTTACAGGGTGTGACCCTAAATCATTATTAAGTTATTACATCATGGCAAAATACACTGTGACATTCTTTCGGACAACCTCATTAATTCCACCTCATTGATGTTCACGGTGAGCCGCGAAACCGCAGAGACCCCCGGATAAAACAACAGCCATGTTTAAGTTCTAAAATGTAGCCCTCTACCAAAACGAATGGTGTCATCTTTACAGCAAAGTAAAAAAGTAGCGCAGTAAAAAGTCCAATTCATCTTTTATCTGTGTCTTGCTGTGATGGTTAATTGTTTGAATAAACAGCGGGCAGACTAGCTCTCACTCTCCTACGGCCTCATTAGAATGTAACCATGCATAAAATGCCCTTCTCACTCACTCAGGGGGCAAAGACTTTCAGCGTCGCTAAAATTATTAAAATCTGTAGAATAATAACATAAGCTCTCTTCCTGGTGTCTAATTATCACCATGCTCCGAGCTGAAGTATGAGTGTGTGTACACTATCGTTCAAAAGTTTGGGGTCACTTAGAAATGTCCTTGAAAAGCACATTTTTTGTCCACCAAAATAACATCAAATTGATCAGAAATACAGTCTAGACATTGTTAATGATGTAAATGACTGTTGTAGCTGGAAACGGCAGATTGTTTATGGAATATTTTCATAGGCGTACAGAGGCCCATTATCAGCAACCATCACTCCTGTGTTCCAATGGCACGTTGTGTTAGCTAATCCAAGTTTATCATTTTAAAAAGCTAATTGATCATGAGAACCCTTTTGCAATTATGTTAGCACAGCTAACAAAAATTGCTTTTCTTTCAAAAACAAGGACATTTCTATGTGACTCCAAACTTTTGAACAGTAGTGTGTGTGTGTGTGTGTGTGTGTGTGTGTGTGTGTGTGTGTGTGTGTGTGTAAAAAGCGTTCTCCTGCTGTACGTGGTGCAGCTGAGTAATGAAAAAGAACTGTCTTACAGCTGACTGTGACATGCCAAGCACCACACCAGGGATGAAGAAGCCAAAGAGCTGGCAGGCTGAATTAGATTGGTGCTGTCGACTGTCGACAAGGAGTTAATTGGAGAGAGACACTTGTGTCAGGGATTGCTAGTATCAGACAGGCCACTGTCGATGGAAACACACACAGGTTTACAGAGGGAAAAGACCGTGCCACGAGAACCGCTTTCTCCACACTTGACCTTCTTCTAGTGAGACCTCAAGGCAACAAAGCCCCTCTGGATGAAGCTTCTCAGACCCTGTACTGTGTGGGTCAGGAGGAAATGGAGGATGGGACACACAAATGTGTCCACATAAACGGTTCAGGGATGTGTTTAGAGAGCTGATCAATAGTATAACCATAGAGGTGAGGTATACCATAGAGCAGGGCTCTCCAACCCTGTTCCTGGAGAGCTACCCTCCTGCAGGGTTGGAGAGCTACCCTCCTGCAGGGTTGGAGAGCTACCCTCCTGTCAGTTTTCACTCCAACCCCAGTTGTAACTAACCTGATCAGTTTATCAAACAGCTAATTATTAGAACCAGGTGCGCTAGATGAGGGTTGGAGTGAAAACCTGCTCCTGGACAGTTACTCCTGGAGAGCTACTCCTGGACAGCTACTCCTGGACAGCTACTCCTGGACAGCTACTTCCAGAGAGCTACTCCTGGACAGCTATTCCTGGACAGCTATTCCTGGACAGCTACTCCTGGACAGCTACTCATGGACAGCTACTTCCGGACAGCTACTCCTGGACAGCTACTTCCGGACAGCTACTCCTGGACAGCTACTCCTGGACAGCTACTTCCGGACAGCTACTCCTGGACAGCTACTTCCGGACAGCTACTCCTGGACAGCTACTCATGGACAGCTACTTCCCGACAGCTACTCCTGGACAGCTACTCCTGGACAGCTACTTCCGGACAGCTACTTCCGGAGAGCTACTCCTGGACAGTTATTCCTGGACAGCTATTCCTGGACAGCTACTCCTGGACAGCTACTCCTGGACAGCTATTCCTGGACAGCTACTCCTGGACAGCTACTCCTGGACAGCTATTCCTGGACAGCTATTCCTGGACAGCTACTCCTGGACAGCTACTCCTGGACAGCTACTTCCGGAGAGCTACTCCTGGACAGCTACTCCTGGACAGCTACTCATGGACAGCTATTTCCGGAGAGCTACTCCTGGACAGCTACTCCTGGAGAGCTACTCCTAGAGAGCTACTCATGGACAGCTACTCCTGGACAGCTACTCCTGGACAGCTACTCCTGGAGAGCTACTCCTGGACAGTTACTCCTGGAGAGCTACTCCTGGACAGTTACTCCTGGAGAGCTACTCCTGGACAGCTACTCCTGGAGAGCTACTCCTGGACAGCTACTCCTGGACAGCTATTCCTGGACAGCTACTCCTGGACAGCTACTCCTGGACAGCTATTCCTGGACAGCTACTCCTGGACAGCTACTTCCGGACAGTTACTCCTGGACAGCTACTTCCGGACAGCTATTCCTGGACAGCTACTCCTGGACAGCTACTTCCAGACAGCTACTCCTGGACAGCTACTTCCGGACAGCTACTCCTGGACAGCTACTCATGGACAGCTACTTCCGGACAGCTACTCCTGGACAGCTACTCATGGACAGCTACTTCCGGACAGCTACTCCTGGACAGCTACTCCTGGATAGCTACTTCCGGACAGCTACTTCCAGAGAGCTACTCCTGGACAGCTACTCCTGGACAGCTATTCCTGGACAGCTATTCCTGGACAGCTACTCCTGGAGAGTTACTCCTGGAGAGCTACTCCTGGACAGCTACTCCTGGACAGCTACTCCTGGACAGCTACTCCTGGACAGCTACTCCTGGACAGCTACTTCCGGAGAGCTACTCCTGGACAGCTACTCCTGGACAGCTACTCATGGACAGCTACTTCCGGAGAGCTACTCCTGGACAGCTACTCCTGGAGAGCTACTCCTGGAGAGCTACTCATGGACAGCTACTCCTGGACAGCTACTCCTGGAGAGCTACTCCTGGACAGCTATTCCTGGACAGCTATTCCTGGACAGCTACTCCTGGACAGCTACTTCCGGACAGTTACTCCTGGACAGCTACTCCTGGACAGCTACTCCTGGACAGCTACTCCTGGTTAGCTACTCCTGGACAGCTATTCCTGGACAGCTACTCCTGGACAGCTACTTCCGGACAGCTACTTCCGGACAGCTACTCCTGGACAGCTACTCCTGGACAGCTACTTCCGGAGAGCTGCTCCTGGACAGCTACTCCTGGAGAGCTACTCCTGGAGAGCTACTCCTGGATGGCTACTCCTGGACGGCTACTCCTGGAGAGCTACTTCCGGAGAGCTACTCCTGGACAGCTACTCCTGGACAGCTACTCATGGACAGCTATTTCCGGAGAGCTACTCCTGGACAGCTACTCCTGGAGAGCTACTCCTAGAGAGCTACTCATGGACAGCTACTCCTGGACAGCTACTCCTGGACAGCTACTCCTGGAGAGCTACTCCTGGACAGTTACTCCTGGAGAGCTACTCCTGGACAGTTACTCCTGGAGAGCTACTCCTGGACAGCTACTCCTGGAGAGCTACTCCTGGACAGCTACTCCTGGACAGCTATTCCTGGACAGCTACTCCTGGACAGCTACTCCTGGACAGCTATTCCTGGACAGCTACTCCTGGACAGCTACTTCCGGACAGTTACTCCTGGACAGCTACTTCCGGACAGCTATTCCTGGACAGCTACTCCTGGACAGCTACTTCCAGACAGCTACTCCTGGACAGCTACTTCCGGACAGCTACTCCTGGACAGCTACTCATGGACAGCTACTTCCGGACAGCTACTCCTGGACAGCTACTCATGGACAGCTACTTCCGGACAGCTACTCCTGGACAGCTACTCCTGGATAGCTACTTCCGGACAGCTACTTCCAGAGAGCTACTCCTGGACAGCTACTCCTGGACAGCTATTCCTATACAGCTATTCCTGGACAGCTACTCCTGGAGAGTTACTCCTGGAGAGCTACTCCTGGACAGCTACTCCTGGAGAGCTACTCCTGGACAGCTACTCCTGGACAGCTACTCCTGGACAGCTACTCCTGGACAGCTACTTCCGGAGAGCTACTCCTGGACAGCTACTCCTGGACAGCTACTCATGGACAGCTACTTCCGGAGAGCTACTCCTGGACAGCTACTCCTGGAGAGCTACTCCTGGAGAGCTACTCATGGACAGCTACTCCTGGACAGCTACTCCTGGAGAGCTACTCCTGGACAGCTATTCCTGGACAGCTATTCCTGGACAGCTACTCCTGGACAGCTACTTCCGGACAGTTACTCCTGGACAGCTACTCCTGGACAGCTACTCCTGGACAGCTACGTCCGGACAGCTACTCCTGGACAGCTACTCCTGGACAGCTACTTCCGGAGAGCTGCTCCTGGACAGCTACTCCTGGAGAGCTACTCCTGGAGAGCTACTCCTGGATGGCTACTCCTGGACGGCTACTCCTGGAGAGCTACTTCCGGAGAGCTACTCCTGGACAGCTACTCCTGGACAGCTACTCATGGACAGCTATTTCCGTAGAGCTACTCCTGGACAGCTACTCCTGGAGAGCTACTCCTAGAGAGCTACTCATGGACAGCTACTCCTGGACAGCTACTCCTGGACAGCTACTCCTGGAGAGCTACTCCTGGACAGTTACTCCTGGAGAGCTACTCCTGGACAGTTACTCCAGGAGAGCTACTCCTGGACAGCTACTCCTGGAGAGCTACTCCTGGACAGCTACTCCTGGACAGCTATTCCTGGACAGCTACTCCTGGACAGCTACTCCTGGACAGCTATTCCTGGACAGCTACTCCTGGACAGCTACTTCCGGACAGTTACTCCTGGACAGCTACTTCCGGACAGCTATTCCTGGACAGCTACTCCTGGACAGCTACTTCCGGACAGCTACTCCTGGACAGCTACTCATGGACAGCTACTTCCGGACAGCTACTCCTGGACAGCTACTCCTGGATAGCTACTTCCGGACAGCTACTTCCAGAGAGCTACTCCTGGACAGCTACTCCTGGACAGCTATTCCTGGACAGCTATTCCTGGACAGCTACTCCTGGAGAGTTACTCCTGGAGAGCTACTCCTGGACAGCTACTCCTGGAGAGCTACTCCTGGACAGCTCATCCTGGACAGCTACTCCTGGACAGCTACTCCTGGACAGCTACTTCCGGAGAGCTACTCCTGGACAGCTACTCCTGGACAGCTACTCATGGACAGCTACTTCCGGAGAGCTACTCCTGGACAGCTACTCCTGGAGAGCTACTCCTGGAGAGCTACTCATGGACAGCTACTCCTGGACAGCTACTCCTGGAGAGCTACTCCTGGACAGCTATTCCTGGACAGCTATTCCTGGACAGCTACTCCTGGACAGCTACTTCCGGACAGTTACTCCTGGACAGCTACTCCTGGACAGCTACTCCTGGACAGCTACTCCTGGTTAGCTACTCCTGTACAGCTATTCCTGGACAGCTACTCCTGGACAGCTACTTCCGGACAGCTACTTTCGGACAGCTACTCCTGGACAGCTACTCCTGGACAGCTACTTCCGGAGAGCTGCTCCTGGACAGCTACTCCTGGAGAGCTACTCCTGGAGAGCTACTCCTGGATGGCTACTCCTGGACGGCTACTCCTGGAGAGCTACTTCCGGAGAGCTACTCCTGGACAGCTACTCCTGGACAGCTACTCATGGACAGCTATTTCCGGAGAGCTACTCCTGGACAGCTACTCCTGGAGAGCTACTCCTAGAGAGCTACTCATGGACAGCTACTCCTGGACAGCTACTCCTGGACAGCTACTCCTGGAGAGCTACTCCTGGACAGTTACTCCTGGAGAGCTACTCCTGGACAGTTACTCCTGGAGAGCTACTCCTGGACAGCTACTCCTGGAGAGCTACTCCTGGACAGCTACTCCTGGACAGCTATTCCTGGACAGCTACTCCTGGACAGCTACTCCTGGACAGCTATTCCTGGACAGCTACTCCTGGACAGCTACTTCCAGACAGCTACTCCTGGACAGCTACTTCCGGACAGCTACTCCTGGACAGCTACTCATGGACAGCTACTTCCGGACAGCTACTCCTGGACAGCTACTCATGGACAGCTACTTCCGGACAGCTACTCCTGGACAGCTACTCCTGGATAGCTACTTCCGGACAGCTACTTCCGGAGAGCTACTCCTGGACAGCTACTCCTGGACAGCTATTCCTGGACAGCTATTCCTGGACAGCTACTCCTGGAGAGTTACTCCTGGAGAGCTACTCCTGGACAGCTACTCCTGGAGAGCTACTCCTGGACAGCTACTCCTGGACAGCTACTCCTGGACAGCTACTCCTGGACAGCTACTTCCGGAGAGCTACTCATGGACAGCTACTCCTGGACAGCTACTCATGGACAGCTACTTCCGGAGAGCTACTCCTGGACAGCTACTCCTGGAGAGCTACTCCTGGAGAGCTACTCATGGACAGCTACTCCTGGACAGCTACTCCTGGAGAGCTACTCCTGGACAGCTATTCCTGGACAGCTATTCCTGGACAGCTACTCCTGGACAGCTACTTCCGGACAGTTACTCCTGGACAGCTACTCCTGGACAGCTACTCCTGGACAGCTACTCCTGGTTAGCTACTCCTGGACAGCTATTCCTGGACAGCTACTCCTGGACAGCTACTTCCGGACAGCTACTTCCGGACAGCTACTCCTGGACAGCTACTCCTGGACAGCTACTTCCGGAGAGCTGCTCCTGGACAGCTACTCCTGGAGAGCTACTCCTGGATGGCTACTCCTGGATGGCTACTCCTGGACGGCTACTCCTGGAGAGCTACTTCCGGAGAGCTACTCCTGGACAGCTACTCCTGGAGAGCTACTCCTGGAGAGCTACTCATGGACAGCTACTCCTGGACAGCTACTCCTGGAGAGCTACTCCTGGACAGTTACTCCTGGAGAGCTACTCCTGGACAGCTACTCCTGGACAGCTACTCCTGGACAGCTACTCCTGGACAGCTATTCCTGGACAGCTACTCCTGGACAGCTATTCCTGGACAGCTATTCCTGGACAGCTACTCCTGGACAGCTACTCCTGGACAGCTACTCCTGGACAGCTATTCCTGGACAGCTACTCCTGGACAGCTACTTCCGGACAGCTACTTCCGGACAGCTACTCCTGGACAGCTACTCCTGGACAGCTACTTCCGGAGAGCTGCTCCTGGACAGCTACTCATGGACAGCTACTTCCGGACAGCTACTCCTGGACAGCTACTCCTGGATAGCTACTTCCGGACAGCTACTTCCGGAGACCTACTCCTGGACAGCTACTCCTGGACAGCTATTCCTGGACAGCTATTCCTGGACAGCTACTCCTGGAGAGTTACTCCTGGAGAGCTACTCCTGGACAGCTACTCCTGGAGAGCTACTCCTGGACAGCTACTCCTGGACAGCTACTCCTGGACAGCTACTCCTGGACAGCTACTTCCGGAGAGCTACTCCTGGACAGCTACTCCTGGACAGCTACTCATGGACAGCTACTTCCGGAGAGCTACTCCTGGACAGCTACTCCTGGAGAGCTACTCCTGGAGAGCTACTCATGGACAGCTACTCCTGGACAGCTACTCCTGGAGAGCTATTCCTGGACAGCTATTCCTGGACAGCTACTCCTGGACAGCTACTTCCGGACAGTTACTCCTGGACAGCTACTTCCGGACAGCTATTCCTGGACAGCTACTCCTGGACAGCTACTTCCAGACAGCTACTCCTGGACAGCTACTTCCGGACAGCTACTCCTGGACAGCTACTCATGGACAGCTACTTCCGGACAGCTACTCCTGGACAGCTACTCATGGACAGCTACTTCCGGACAGCTACTCCTGGACAGCTATTCCTGGACAGCTATTCCTGGACAGCTACTCCTGGACAGCTACTTCCGGACAGTTACTCCTGGACAGCTACTCCTGGACAGCTACTCCTGGACAGCTACTCCTGGTTAGCTACTCCTGGACAGCTATTCCTGGACAGCTACTCCTGGACAGCTACTTCCGGACAGCTACTTCCGGACAGCTACTCCTGGACAGCTACTCCTGGACAGCTACTTCCGGAGAGCTGCTCCTGGACAGCTACTCCTGGAGAGCTACTCCTGGATGGCTACTCCTGGATGGCTACTCCTGGACGGCTACTCCTGGAGAGCTACTTCCGGAGAGCTACTCCTGGACAGCTACTCCTGGAGAGCTACTCCTGGAGAGCTACTCATGGACAGCTACTCCTGGACAGCTACTCCTGGAGAGCTACTCCTGGACAGTTACTCCTGGAGAGCTACTCCTGGACAGCTACTCCTGGACAGCTACTCCTGGACAGCTACTCCTGGACAGCTATTCCTGGACAGCTACTCCTGGACAGCTATTCCTGGACAGCTATTCCTGGACAGCTACTCCTGGACAGCTACTCCTGGACAGCTACTCCTGGACAGCTATTCCTGGACAGCTACTCCTGGACAGCTACTTCCGGACAGCTACTTCCGGACAGCTACTCCTGGACAGCTACTCCTGGACAGCTACTTCCGGAGAGCTGCTCCTGGACAGCTACTCATGGACAGCTACTTCCGGACAGCTACTCCTGGACAGCTACTCCTGGATAGCTACTTCCGGACAGCTACTTCCGGAGACCTACTCCTGGACAGCTACTCCTGGACAGCTATTCCTGGACAGCTATTCCTGGACAGCTACTCCTGGAGAGTTACTCCTGGAGAGCTACTCCTGGACAGCTACTCCTGGAGAGCTACTCCTGGACAGCTACTCCTGGACAGCTACTCCTGGACAGCTACTCCTGGACAGCTACTTCCGGAGAGCTACTCCTGGACAGCTACTCCTGGACAGCTACTCATGGACAGCTACTTCCGGAGAGCTACTCCTGGACAGCTACTCCTGGAGAGCTACTCCTGGAGAGCTACTCATGGACAGCTACTCCTGGACAGCTACTCCTGGAGAGCTATTCCTGGACAGCTATTCCTGGACAGCTACTCCTGGACAGCTACTTCCGGACAGTTACTCCTGGACAGCTACTTCCGGACAGCTATTCCTGGACAGCTACTCCTGGACAGCTACTTCCAGACAGCTACTCCTGGACAGCTACTTCCGGACAGCTACTCCTGGACAGCTACTCATGGACAGCTACTTCCGGACAGCTACTCCTGGACAGCTACTCATGGACAGCTACTTCCGGACAGCTACTCCTGGACAGCTACTCCTGGATAGCTACTTCCGGACAGCTACTTCCGGAGAGCTACTCCTGGACAGCTACTCCTGGACAGCTATTCCTGGACAGCTATTCCTGGACAGCTACTCCTGGAGAGTTACTCCTGGAGAGCTACTCCTGGACAGCTACTCCTGGAGAGCTACTCCTGGACAGCTACTCCTGGACAGCTACTCCTGGACAGCTACTCCTGGACAGCTACTTCCGGAGAGCTACTCCTGGACAGCTACTCCTGGACAGCTACTCATGGACAGCTACTTCCGGAGAGCTACTCCTGGACAGCTACTCCTGGAGAGCTACTCCTGGAGAGCTACTCATGGACAGCTACTCCTGGACAGCTACTCCTGGAGAGCTACTCCTGGACAGCTATTCCTGGACAGCTATTCCTGGACAGCTACTCCTGGACAGCTACTTCCGGACAGCTACTCCTGGACAGCTACTCCTGGACAGCTACTTCCGGAGAGCTACTCCTGGACAGCTACTCCTGGACAGCTACTCATGGACAGCTACTTCCGGAGAGCTACTCCTGGACAGCTACTCCTGGAGAGCTACTCCTGGAGAGCTACTCATGGACAGCTACTCCTGGACAGCTACTCCTGGAGAGCTATTCCTGGACAGCTATTCCTGGACAGCTACTCCTGGACAGCTACTTCCGGACAGTTACTCCTGGACAGCTACTTCCGGACAGCTATTCCTGGACAGCTACTCCTGGACAGCTACTTCCAGACAGCTACTCCTGGACAGCTACTTCCGGACAGCTACTCCTGGACAGCTACTCATGGACAGCTACTTCCGGACAGCTACTCCTGGACAGCTACTCATGGACAGCTACTTCCGGACAGCTACTCCTGGACAGCTACTCCTGGATAGCTACTTCCGGACAGCTACTTCCGGAGAGCTACTCCTGGACAGCTACTCCAGGACAGCTATTCCTGGACAGCTATTCCTGGACAGCTACTCCTGGAGAGTTACTCCTGGAGAGCTACTCCTGGACAGCTACTCCTGGAGAGCTACTCCTGGACAGCTACTCCTGGACAGCTACTCCTGGACAGCTACTCCTGGACAGCTACTTCCGGAGAGCTACTCCTGGACAGCTACTCCTGGACAGCTATTCCTGGACAGCTATTCCTGGACAGCTACTCCTGGACAGCTACTTCCGGACAGTTACTCCTGGACAGCTACTCCTGGACAGCTACTCCTGGACAGCTACTCCTGGTTAGCTACTCCTGGACAGCTATTCCTGGACAGCTACTCCTGGACAGCTACTTCCGGACAGCTACTTCCGGACAGCTACTCCTGGACAGCTACTCCTGGACAGCTACTTCCGGAGAGCTGCTCCTGGACAGCTACTCCTGGAGAGCTACTCCTGGAGAGCTACTCCTGGATGGCTACTCCTGGACGGCTACTCCTGGAGAGCTACTTCCGGAGAGCTACTCCTGGACAGCTACTCCTGGAGAGCTACTCCTGGAGAGCTACTCATGGACAGCTACTCCTGGACAGCTACTCCTGGAGAGCTACTCCTGGACAGTTACTCCTGGAGAGCTACTCCTGGACAGCTACTCCTGGACAGCTACTCCTGGACAGCTACTCCTGGACAGCTATTCCTGGACAGCTACTCCTGGACAGCTATTCCTGGACAGCTATTCCTGGACAGCTACTCCTGGAGAGCTACTCCTGGACAGTTACTCCTGGAGAGCTACTCCTGGACAGCTACTCCTGGACAGCTACTCCTGGACAGCTACTCCTGGACAGCTATTCCTGGACAGCTACTCCTGGACAGCTATTCCTGGACAGCTATTCCTGGACAGCTACTCCTGGACAGCTACTCCTGGACAGCTACTCCTGGACAGCTATTCCTGGACAGCTACTCCTGGACAGCTACTTCCGGACAGCTACTTCCGGACAGCTACTCCTGGACAGCTACTCCTGGACAGCTACTTCCGGAGAGCTGCTCCTGGACAGCTACTCATGGACAGCTACTTCCGGACAGCTACTCCTGGACAGCTACTCCTGGATAGCTACTTCCGGACAGCTACTTCCGGAGACCTACTCCTGGACAGCTACTCCTGGACAGCTATTCCTGGACAGCTATTCCTGGACAGCTACTCCTGGAGAGTTACTCCTGGAGAGCTACTCCTGGACAGCTACTCCTGGAGAGCTACTCCTGGACAGCTACTCCTGGACAGCTACTCCTGGACAGCTACTCCTGGACAGCTACTTCCGGAGAGCTACTCCTGGACAGCTACTCCTGGACAGCTACTCATGGACAGCTACTTCCGGAGAGCTACTCCTGGACAGCTACTCCTGGAGAGCTACTCCTGGAGAGCTACTCATGGACAGCTACTCCTGGACAGCTACTCCTGGAGAGCTACTCCTGGACAGCTATTCCTGGACAGCTATTCCTGGACAGCTACTCCTGGACAGCTACTTCCGGACAGTTACTCCTGGACAGCTACTCCTGGACAGCTACTCCTGGACAGCTACTCCTGGTTAGCTACTCCTGGACAGCTATTCCTGGACAGCTACTCCTGGACAGCTACTTCCGGACAGCTACTTCCGGACAGCTACTCCTGGACAGCTACTCCTGGACAGCTACTTCCGGAGAGCTGCTCCTGGACAGCTACTCCTGGAGAGCTACTCCTGGAGAGCTACTCCTGGATGGCTACTCCTGGACGGCTACTCCTGGAGAGCTACTTCCGGAGAGCTACTCCTGGACAGCTACTCCTGGAGAGCTACTCCTGGAGAGCTACTCATGGACAGCTACTCCTGGACAGCTACTCCTGGAGAGCTACTCCTGGACAGTTACTCCTGGAGAGCTACTCCTGGACAGTTACTCCTGGAGAGCTACTCCTGGACAGCTACTCCTGGACAGCTACTCCTGGACAGCTACTCCTGGACAGCTATTCCTGGACAGCTACTCCTGGACAGCTATTCCTGGACAGCTATTCCTGGACAGCTACTCCTGGACAGCTACTCCTGGACAGCTACTCCTGGACAGCTATTCCTGGACAGCTACTCCTGGACAGCTACTTCCGGACAGCTACTTCCGGACAGCTACTCCTGGACAGCTACTCCTGGACAGCTACTTCCGGAGAGCTGCTCCTGGACAGCTACTCCTGGAGAGCTACTCCTGGAGAGCTACTCCTGGAGAGCTACTCCTGGAGAGCTACTCCTGGAGAGCTACTCCTGGATGGCTACTCCTAGACAGATACTCCTGGACAGCTCCTTCTGGAGAGCTACTCCTCGAGAGCTACTCCTGGATGGCTACTCCTGGATGGCTACTCCTGGAGAGCTACTCCTGGATGGATATTCCTGGACAGCTACTCCTGGACAGCTATTCCTGGACAGCTATTCCTGGACAGCTACTCCTGGACAGCTACTCCTGGACAGCTACTCCTGGACAGCTATTCCTGGACAGCTACTCCTGGACAGCTACTTCCGGACAGCTACTTCCGGACAGCTACTCCTGGACAGCTACTCCTGGACAGCTACTTCCGGAGAGCTGCTCCTGGACAGCTACTCATGGACAGCTACTTCCGGAGACCTACTCCTGGACAGCTACTCCTGGACAGCTATTCCTGGACAGCTATTCCTGGACAGCTACTCCTGGAGAGTTACTCCTGGAGAGCTACTCCTGGACAGCTACTCCTGGAGAGCTACTCCTGGACAGCTACTCCTGGACAGCTACTCCTGGACAGCTACTCCTGGACAGCTACTTCCGGAGAGCTACTCCTGGACAGCTACTCCTGGACAGCTACTCATGGACAGCTACTTCCGGAGAGCTACTCCTGGACAGCTACTCCTGGAGAGCTACTCCTGGAGAGCTACTCATGGACAGCTACTCCTGGACAGCTACTCCTGGAGAGCTACTCCTGGACAGCTATTCCTGGACAGCTATTCCTGGACAGCTACTCCTGGACAGCTACTTCCGGACAGTTACTCCTGGACAGCTACTCCTGGACAGCTACTCCTGGACAGCTACTCCTGGTTAGCTACTCCTGGACAGCTATTCCTGGACAGCTACTCCTGGACAGCTACTTCCGGACAGCTACTTCCGGACAGCTACTCCTGGACAGCTACTCCTGGACAGCTACTTCCGGAGAGCTGCTCCTGGACAGCTACTCCTGGAGAGCTACTCCTGGAGAGCTACTCCTGGATGGCTACTCCTGGACGGCTACTCCTGGAGAGCTACTTCCGGAGAGCTACTCCTGGACAGCTACTCCTGGAGAGCTACTCCTGGAGAGCTACTCATGGACAGCTACTCCTGGACAGCTACTCCTGGAGAGCTACTCCTGGACAGTTACTCCTGGAGAGCTACTCCTGGACAGTTACTCCTGGAGAGCTACTCCTGGACAGCTACTCCTGGACAGCTACTCCTGGACAGCTACTCCTGGACAGCTATTCCTGGACAGCTACTCCTGGACAGCTATTCCTGGACAGCTATTCCTGGACAGCTACTCCTGGACAGCTACTCCTGGACAGCTACTCCTGGACAGCTATTCCTGGACAGCTACTCCTGGACAGCTACTTCCGGACAGCTACTTCCGGACAGCTACTCCTGGACAGCTACTCCTGGACAGCTACTTCCGGAGAGCTGCTCCTGGACAGCTACTCCTGGAGAGCTACTCCTGGAGAGCTACTCCTGGAGAGCTACTCCTGGAGAGCTACTCCTGGAGAGCTACTCCTGGATGGCTACTCCTAGACAGATACTCCTGGACAGCTCCTTCTGGAGAGCTACTCCTCGAGAGCTACTCCTGGATGGCTACTCCTGGATGGCTACTCCTGGAGAGCTACTCCTGGATGGATATTCCTAAACAGCTACTCCTGGACAGCTACTCCTGGAGAGCTACTCCTGGATGGCTACTCCTGGATGGCTACCCTTGGATGGCTACTCCTAGACAGATACTCCTGGACAGCTGCTCCTGGAGAGCTACTCCTTGACAACTACTCTCCAGGAACAGGGTTGGAGAGCCCTGCCATGGAGTCAACAACATACTCAAAGGTTAGATTGCAGGAGAATGGAGAGAAGCTGAGAATAGAACATTTAGTTTCATCATTGTATGTTGCAAAATGGAACACAGTGGAAATGGAGTAGATCTGTGTTACAAATAGCCATGGCAATCCCTGGATAGAAACATATTTCAAAAGCCTTGTGTATTTGTAAATGCCAATAATTCAACATTATTTTCATCCAAATCTTTTCCAACGAATGCCATATCTAGGGAGCACACTCTTGTTTTTAAATGTCCTTGTACTGAACATCGAGAGAGAATCTACTACGATGTCTAAACTAATTTGATAGAAAGAAAATACATTTTCTTCCCGTGAGACTGAAAAAGATCATATGTTTTCCCTACTTGGGCTGGGTGGAGTGATGCATTGTGGGTCTGTGCTGGGGTTCAGACCCAGGTGCCACCGCTGTTGCAGTTAAATATTAATCGAGTGTGCCTTGCTGCTATTGGATATCCAATTGACTTTTTTTGTGGCAGAGCAAGAGAGGGAGGGAGAGAGAGACAAAGGGATGGAGCTGCGGGGACAGGAGAGCACAGATCAGGGTTAGCCTGTAGACACAGAGACAGGACCCCCAGGCATGGTCCAGTGTCCGCCTCCAGCATCTATTGCAGATCAAGTCGCACATAGTGGTGTTCTGATTGTTACATCGTCACAAAGGAATATCACTATCAGTAAGTACACTATTTCAAACAGCTATATGTTCATTTAAGGGGGGGGAGACTAGGCAATGTAGGCCTGTTATGCATTCATACGGGGTTACAGTACCAGGACACACTGACACATGAACAGGTCTACATATAGGAGAAATAACACATTTAGGAAAAAGCTATTTTTCTTCATTTCACCCCTCAGTTGAGTAAAACCTGGCAGGGCTTTGTTGTCTCGTCATCAGTCGGATGATTGCAATCTCACCAGACACATTTGGAGATGTGAGCTGGAGGTAAAAGATTTCTCTCAGAAGCACCAAAGAGCTGATCAAACTGCAGCGCAGCCACCTTCATGTCTGCTTGAGTCGGACAACAACACACAACACAAACATCCTCAGAAACACACAAGCAGCTGAGAGAATAAACTTTTATCTCGGATAAAAGCTAGGAGGTTTTCATCTCATGGCTCAGTCCAGTTTCTTCCGGCTTGTTGTGATGCAGCACAGCACAGTGTGGGATAGACAGAGTGTGTATACTAAACTTGTGTGAAGGAAGCAGCACCATAACACTGATCTCGGAAAAGCTGCTGGAGACAGAGTGGTAGATATGCTGGACATGGTATCTCACTTCTGATCATACACACTGCGCTGCTACCATCAGCAGAACTAGTTAACTAGAGAATTCATTCACTTTACCGGGAGTGACGTTGGAGATAAGAAACATTCATTCAAATTTCAAACTGAAAGCCCATTCTTATGCAAGTGCATGGTGTAAAGTGTCCTCTCTAACTAGCTGAACAAGACCAGGTGTCTGTAGCAGTTTCATGTAAGCCATACTTCATTCATCTGCACAGCATGAGAATGAGAGAGAAAGGGAGAGAGAGACAGAGAGAGATAGAAAGAAAGAAAGAAAGAAAGAAAGAAAGAAAGAGGGAGGGAGAGGAGAGAGAGACAGAGAGAGATAGAAAGAAAGAGGGAGGGAGGGAGGGAGGGAGGGAGGGAGGGAGGGAGGGAGGGAGGGAGGGAGGGAGGGAGGGAGGACAGAGAGACAGAGAGAGATAGAAAGAAAGAAAGAGGGAGGGAGAGAGGAGGAGAGAGAGACAGAGAGAGATAGAAAGAAACAGAGGGAGGGAGAGGGGAGTAGAGTCAGAGAGAGAGATAGAAAGAAACAGAGGGAGGGAGAGGGGAGGAGAGTCGGAGAGAGAGATAGAAAGAAACAGAGGGAGGGAGAGGGGAGGAGAGAGAGACAGAGAGAGATAGAAAGAAACAGAGGGAGGGAGAGGGGAGGAGAGAGAGACAGAGAGAGATAGAAAGAAACAGATGGAGGGAGAGGGGAGGAGAGAGAGAGACAGAGAGAGATAGAAAGAAACAGAGGGAGGGAGAGGGGAGGGGAGAGAGACAGAGAGACAGAAAGAAACAGAGGGAGAGAGAGGGGAGGAGAGAGAGACAGAGAGAGATAGAAAGAAACAGAGGGAGGGAGAGGGGAGGAGAGAGAGTCAGAGAGAGATAGAAAGAAACAGACGGAGGGAGAAGGGAGGAGAGTCAGAGAGAGATAGAAAGAAACAGAGGGAGGGAGAGGGGAGGAGAGAGAGTCAGAGAGAGATAGAAAGAAACAGACGGAGGGAGAAGGGAGGAGAGAGTCAGAGAGAGATAGAAAGAAACAGAGGGAGGGAGAGGGGAGGAGAGAGAGTCAGAGAGAGATAGAAAGAAACAGAGGGAGGGAGAGGGGAGGAGAGAGTCAGAGAGAGATAGAAAGAAACAGAGGGAGGGAGAGGGGAGGAGAGAGAGATATTTTATGATGTATGAGCCTTGTTCCTCCTCCCCAATGATTTGGGCGGTGGCCATGTTTGAAATGACTCAGAGGATGGCTCTAATGGACCTCTCTTTATTACTGTCCTGTCTTCGCTGGCCCCCTTGAACCTGTCTGGTCTGTTCGCTGCCGATTTGTTTGTCGAGGCCGAGTGAGCGCTTGTGACCGCAGCAGTGTGTGACAATCCCTCTAAACAGCTGAATTAACATGAGTTTGTTCCTCAAATGGTGCTGTTGCCTCTGCCACTGCTCTGCTGCTGATCTGCCTGGCCCGCTGCCCTGGGTGTGAGTGACAGAGGCAAAATCTATTGAAATTAGAGGATATTTCATTCCTCTACCATGTGTCTAGTGAGAACAACTCTTGTTGCATCCATCCGCCCTCTCATTGGTTGCGGAGGGTCTCAGTTGCCAGGCAACCAATCCAGCGGTGCCGATGCCTTACTGAGGAGCAGCTGTTAATAAAACCTGGGCAGCAGGTAGGCAGCATGCCTCGCACGTCTGCCTCCCCCCCCCACACACACACACACACACACACACACACACACACACACACACACACACACACACACACCACACACACCACACACAGGCGGTGGCTCTCTCACTGATGCCCCAGTGTCAGCTGCCTGAATGCAATCCTATCTCTGCGCCGAAACCTGCATGACTAATATTTACATTGTGAGGGCAGCAACTGAATGCATACTTACCCAGCATGCTCTGCCGGCTCCGGCTGCCTCCCTGTCTGCATACCCACTGCCCCAACGGGGCTAAGCAACCTTTAGAGGGAAATTGACATTTTCATGAAAAGGGAGTTATTTGCTGCCTGACTAGTTATTGAGCAGGACGTGCATTATTTAAGGACAGGTGTGATATTTGAAATGATCTATAATAATCAACGGCACACCGGAGGGAGGTGTGTCTGGAAACAACCACAGATGCTACTGCTAAGTGGTGATGAAGTACAGGATACACATGAGTAAGTATCAATCACAAGCACAGAACAGCATAGTTCCACTAAACTAAAACTGACCGTTTAAGAGCCCAGTGAGTAAGAGGGTAAATCAACACTATTTAGACACAGATGGTACTGAGGAAAACATCAACAGAGAGGGAGCTATAGCCAGTGTTGATTACTGGTACGTGAATTAATCACAGGTCCCACATACAGTGAGGACTGTCGTTGCCGTGCTGTCGTCGTGCAAACCACCCCTGAGCTCTGAGTCAGGTTCTTACGACAGATACACCCCGCCCGCCTCAGTGACACATGGAGAGACTATAACATGCTATTATAAAGAAATAAGCCAGATCGTTGATGAAGAAGAATGAACCATTCCCACAGATTACTCCCAGACAACATTGGCCTGTCAAGCTTTCCAGGGTCGCCTGACAAAATGGCCCATTCACGTGCACTTAACGTGTCCCCACACTGTTCCTCTATGGACCACTTTAAGTGTCTCTCTCTGCTCTGTACAGGCACACTGGGTCCGCCGGCCTCCAATCGCCCCCTCATGGCTCCTGTTCCCTGTCCGCGGACCAAATGGACCAGAGCTCAGCTTGGGGCCTGTGCCACCAGACAGATCTTCTCTTCTCCCCCCTGGTCGGCTGGGGGATTCACCATTAGAATTTTAGCTGAACACACAGGGAAATAAATGGGAGGATATTGGAGTTCCAAGGACTGGCTTCTGGGCAAGCCTCCCTATCCCTGTCTAGACAGGTGAGACGCATCCTCCAGACTCCTCTGCCTGCCTGCGGTCATGTGAATTCCCAGAAGCATTTATGGTGAGAAAGTGCCAAATGAAAAGAGAGGAGAAACCAACAGCCCTCCCTCCTCCTCTGAATCTAAATCCATGGTCTGTCACTAAGACTAAGACAGGGGCAAGAAACATCACACATCCAACGTTTCCAATATGTAGTGAATCTTGCTGTCTAATGGATGTAAGCTTCCTACTAAGGTTCCTTATCATTCTGTACAGAGGACAGCTGATTGACGAGTCTGGAGGGGAGTCAGGAGAGCTTTACGGGGGCAATGTCCAAAGGGTTTCCTTTCACCTGCATTTCTCCTGAACTACAAAGGAGGGGCCTCCTACACATCCACCCGTCTCTCTATCACGAGGTTCTTCAATAATTGGTGTTATCCGTATCTACACGAGACATTTGCTGCAGTCACGGGTTGTTTTGTGTGTGTGTGTGTGTGTGTATGTGCGTGCCTTTGTGCTTTCAGTTTGTGTACTTGCTTGTATGCATGTGTTCACCCATTTAGACTCTGTGTGTACAAGTGTGTATCTGTTGATGTGTGTGTGTGTGTGTGTGTGTGTGTGTGTGTGTGTGTGTGTGTGTGTGTGTGTGTGTTGATGTGTGTGTTGATGTGTGTGTGCTCTTTAAGCACACACCCAAGAGCCTACTTATTCCATCATTATATGGAATTGATGAGTGCATTACACTGCTGAATAAAATGACCCCTGTGAATCCCCATTAGAACATGGTGGCTTAATTAAACAAACGTATCACCATATGTCATCTAGTTAAGGGCTGCCACAGCTACACATGACATTTCCCTGCAATGAAAATTACACTGACTCTAAGCCACAGACTAATTGGAGAGCTACTATGAAATCACCAACCAACCCCCTCATGGTCTCTCAACCAAGACAGTAGACACAATTGTCCCATCTTCTCCTTTCTCCTCCTTGCTCTCCATTTCAAATGGGACGTGTTGGTGTGCAGTGGCTTGGACCTGCGGAGAATTCAGATAGGAAAGGATCAATAATTCAGGGACCAAGCGAAGCAGGATACACAGGGGGTCCTGGGAGATCAGAGTGGGAACCAGCACATCACACCACTACTGAGCTGGGGCAATTTGAGCTAGGTTGAACTAAGTGCAGGCATTGGGGCTGGATGCTGCATTCAGACTAGGGGGATGGACTGGGCTAGTCTGGCCTTGAATGAGATGGCCCTTATATAGAGTATAGAATGTGGTGGGGTAGGTTTTCTAAGACCTTCTCAGTGGGAGTGCAGAGGAAGTGTAGCAGAGAGATGAAGAGTGAGGCGTCTGGCTGCTGGGCTGCCAGCAGGTCTGTGGAAGGAGGACATCTTGCAGGACATCTTGCAGGACTAGAAGGAGGAATAAGTCTGTCCAGAGGGAACAGACAGGTTCATCTCAAGGTGGATCAGGTGATTAGGGTGGAGGAATGAACAGTATCTTCAGGTAACTCCAAGGATGGAAGAAAGAAATCAAAGAAAGGAATGAATCAATTAAATGAATGAATAAAAGAAAGAAATGAATGAATGAAAGAAAGAAATGAATGAATGAATAAATGAACAAGCTATAAACAAACACACAAACTAATGAAGATCGAACTACAAATATGCGTAAACTGATGTGTTTTCAGCATCATCAAGGCCTGGAACTACCATTCCCCTCCAGTGGAACTAAAATCACATCCCCTTTCCTTCGCAGCATCAGCAGTCTACATGTAGACGTCTCAGCAGGAGTCCAAATAACACACAGGCTTATTAAGTCTTCTGAAGATTGGTGAAGTTTATAGCATTAACGGAAGGGCTAGTCACTAAGACCCCTCAGGTATAAGGACCTCTGCTGAGACTGTGACTCAGTAGTACGTAGATGCAAAACAGACCTACAATTACATCAGGAAGAAAGCAGTCCTTTGTAGAAATACATTGAGATTATATTGAGATACACAAATACATGGAGCACAGTAGATAGTACAAAATGGAAGCAGCTACAGCTCCACAAAGACCACTCTACCCTGGTCCCAGATCTATATGCGCTGTCTTTCCCATTGTCAATGCCAACAACCATAAGAGCACAAACAGACCTGGGACCAGGCTACCTAGTCATCTCCAGACCATCCAATCAGAGGAGCTCAGGTCCAGAGCCCCAGGCCAATAGTAGTACTTCAGCCAGTGGGATGAGAGCTATAGTCTCATCCATAATGTAAGGTGGTGGTGCCCCCAGGCCAGTAGTAGTACTTCAGCCAGTGGGATGAGAGCTATAGGCGTATCCATAATGTAAGGTTGTGGTGCCCTCAGGCCAGTAGTAGTACTTCAGCCAGTGGGACGAGAGCTATAGTCTCATCCATAAGGTTGTGGTGCTAGTGAGGTAGAGATACATGGCTTATCTCAACAGGTCATGAGTAATCTAACTGCCCTGGCTCTAGAGAGAGGAAAGGGTTGACCTGATTACCACACACACACACTGATGCGCACAAACACACACACACACACACACACACACACACACACACACACACACACACACACACACACACACACACTAAAACACACAATGACTAGACAGTGCTATCATGGTGGTATAGTGGATTACTGTGGTACAACAGTTGCCTGTCAGCACTATATTGTATAGCTTCACCTTTCGTTTGTTATTTTGTTAATTTGTTCGGTGTTCATTCTTTTAATAAAGAGAATGTACGCATACCACGCTGCGCCTTGGTCTCCTTCATACGACGATCGAGACAGTCTCAGCATTATTTTACCCACCATGCAGTGTGTGTGTGTCCCTCCTCCCTGTACTCAGAGTTCTCATAGTAGGTCGTGCCAAGGATCTGACAGCCACTCAGCCTCCAGATTATTGTCTAGGAGTAAGTACTGTCGTGCCGCCTCCACTCCATCACTACCCAGCCCAAACCCCAGCCTCCCCATTCACTGCCTGCCTCTGCAAAAAGACGGAGCTGAGTTTGACAAATAAAGGAAATGAACCACTGGGTGGCCATGCCCTCCATGCCCTCCATGCCCTCCAGACCTGGCCACCCAGCAGAGTTTGTTGTTCGAGCAAAGCGACACAAAAATATTGTTTTTAGGGCTTTGTATTTGGGCTGTATCTAGGCTATTAACTGTGCCACCTCAGCTATCTTTCAGTGTGTGTACACCCTATTGAGCTAAACATATTCAGTGAAAAAGCAGATCACAAATCATCAACTCCCAATGGGCATGGTAATACAGAGGAAACAATGAGGAGGAGGATGACAGCGGTGGCATGCGACGTGCGAGCTGGAGCCAGTGATGTCGAAGCGGTTTGATGTGTGCATGCAACATTAGCACTGCGCTACAGTCCACAGCCAGCCAAACCAAGTCTTCTACCCCTCTGTCAAACGATGTAGCGACAGAACATCTATGAGTAGGGTCTCCTAATGGTGATGAGAATCCCTCTCCCCTCTGTGTGTGTGTGTGTGTGTATATATGTGTGTGTCCATTGAGACCAGGGCCAGTAATGAGGGCAGGTTGGAATAACTCCTTCTTTGTCATCATGCTCCCCAACTGCTGCAATCTCACCATCCGTCCATCGACCCATTCGTCCCGGCAACACTTTAATCCAGCCCTCACACACACGCACACACACGCACACGCACACACACGCACACGCACACACACGCACACACACACACACACACACACACACACACACACACACGCAGAAAGGAGGCTTTTCATTTTCTCCTTCCTTCGTCCATGAGACACTTCCGTCCCGACACTTCCAAACCATGGGTTCTCTCCCCTGTGTGATTATAAGGGAAAGGAGGGGACGTGGGAGGGTGGGGAGGGAAGAGACTATTTAACTGTTAATAGGAATCAAACCGGGCCAGGGGAGACAGTTAGAGAACATCCCTCAGGTGGATCAGGATAACCCATTACTCCTTCAAGCCGCCTGTGTACTGAAGAGGCACGCTGTACAAAAACATGACATAAATAGTGTTGTACTACTACTATCTAAGGCAATTACATCAATAAATTCTTTCTACAACAACAATTAGCAGTCTGTCTGAAGCAAATGCCAAGTTTATTCTAATGCCAAGTAAATGCCAAGTTTATTCTAATGCCAAGTAAATGCCAAGAACCGATAGACTGCTAGAGAACAGGATGGATAGTGTGATAAGCCTTGTAGGAGAATGAAAGCAATTAACATCACTCTAGAGAAAAGGTTCCTGGAGTATCCTTTAGTGGTTGTTCAAATTGAAACTGTTGGGGAACCCCTATAAGTTCTCCAAAGAACCCCTTTTAATGGATCCTCAAATAACCTTTTTAACTACCCCCCCTCCATCCCCTAATATTATTATTAATAATACACATAACAATAACAACAATACAACTATATTTGAGTTGTCAGTGTTCATTATGATTTTAGTGGCAAAGCAGAATAAAAATCTAAATATGAGGTCAACTCCCAGCAGTATATCCTCTGGCCTGTTGATGTTAATGTGTTGATGTTCTCCGTATCTATAGCCAGAATGATTTTGCAGTGCATGGTGGTCAAACAGGTTTCCTGTTATATTCATCAGAGGTGTAGGGAAGGTGAAAAAATAGTAGTTATACAGATGAACAAAACACGCACACAACAGTATTCATACCGTTTTTGTGGCGAGTGTGAATGAAAAAAACTGTTTTAATTATGGTTTTCACACACATACCTTGTCCATAATGTAGAGGCCTATGGAATATTCATTAAAGAGGTATGTGTATAATAACATACCAATAGACATACCTTTGTATGCCTCCTCGTCTGTATACCTGCAGACACAGACACAAATTCAGCAGTTCAGTCCTGTGTGAATTTAAGTGTGCTCTCTCTAATTCTCTCTTTCTCTCTTTCTTTCTCTCTCTCGGAGGACCATGCCTCAGGACTACCTGACATGATGACTCCTTGCTGTCCCCAGTCCACCTGGCCGTGCTGCTGCTCCAGTTTCAACTGTTCTGCCTTATTATTATTGGACCATGATGGTCATTTATGAACATTTGAACATCTTGGCCATGTTCTGTTATAATCTCCACCCGGCACAGCCAGAAGAGGACTGGCCACCCCACATAGCCTGGTTCCTCTCTAGGTTTCTTCCTAGGTTTTGGCCTTTCTAGGGAGTTTTTCCTAGCCACCATGCTTCTACACCTGCATTGCTTGCTGTTTGGGGTTTTAGGCTGGGTTTCTGTACAGCACTTTGAGATATCAGCTGATGTACAAAGGGCTATATAAATCAATTTGATTTGATTTGATTTGATCTGCATCCAATACAGCCTTTAAAATATTCTTATAGCTTACAGTACATATTCTTACCTCTTGATTTATATCCATTTAATTGTGTCCATTTTCTGTTTCTGAAAGATTTGCACAAATATTAAAAGATAGATGGTTTCATCAAAACAATATGAATTTAGATCATTCAAGGGACAAACCTTACCTTAATTTGAGGAGATCTTTAGATCATTTTTAAGTTAAGTGCCTGCACCTGCTGTCCTTTCAAATTCAAATCCAAACATTTCAGTTGGGTAGTTAGGTTCCTTCAAGAACCCCCACCAACTGAGGAGGTTCCTCGATGAACCCCACCTCCTATGGGCTTCTTGGAATAACCTTTTGGGAAAAATGTTCAGTGCCAAGTACCCTAAGGTTCTTCAAATACCTTTTCCCATTCATTCCCTTTGTAGAGCTGGTACCACGTGGTGCTTCCAGAGTTGTGAGTGGCCTGGTGCTGCTGATCCCAGGTCTGGTGACACAGATGAAAGGGACAGTGAGACGCTGATCAATTCCCTCTTAATCACGCCGGCCCAGGCACCCAAATACTCACAATGGAATTTGTCCAGGGACAGGTCATCCTCATTCGTGTGAATTTACACCCACTGTCCAATGTTCCCTCAAATGTTTTGGGGCACTGAGCACAGTTTTCGTCTTGTGATCGGACACTTGAACATTGTGAGAATTTTGTGCAACTTCCAGCGTGCGTTTACAGCGAACAGCCTTCAAAATGGCACCAGAAGAAATGGCAGCAGTTTTATGGGTGCCCAACCAATTGGGCTTTTATCTGTTTATTATCTCGTTATTTGTAACTTATTTTGTACATAATGTTTCTGCAACTGTATCTTATGGCAAAAAAGAGCTTCTGGATATCAGGACAGTGATCACTCACTTCGGATTAGACAAAAACTATTTTGTCAACAAGCAAGACGCACAAGACATTCTCCAAACACCCGACAGGGCCAGCATCCCCGTTATTTGCAAGAGGAAGCGACGCTCCTAGTAGCCGGAGACTTTAATGCAGGGAAACTTAAATCAGTTCTACCAAATTTCCATCAACATGTTAAATGTGCAACCAGAGGGAAAAAAATTCTAGATCACCTGTACTCCACACACAGAGACGCGTACAAAGCTCTCCCTCGCCCTCCACTTGGTAAATCCGACCACAACTCTATCCTCCTGATTCCTGCTTACAAGCCAAAATTAAAGCAGGAAGCACCAGTGACTCGGTCTATAAAAAAGTGGTCAGATGAAGCAGATGGTTAACTACAGGACTGTTTTGCTATCACAGACTGTAACATGTTCCGGGATTCTTCCGATGGCATTGAGGAGTACATCACATCAGTCACTGGCTTTATCAATAAGTGCATAGAGGACGTCGTCCCCACAGTGACTGTACATACCCCAACCAGAAACCATGGATTACAAGCAACATTCCCACTGAGCTAAAGGGTAGAGCTGCCGCTTTCAAGGTGCGGGACCCTAACCCGGAAGCTTACAAGAAATCCTACTATGCCCTGAGACGAACCATCCAACAGGTAAAGCGTCAATACAGGGCTAAGATTGAATCATACTACACCGGCTCCAACGCTCGTCGGATGTGGCAGGGCTCGCAAACTATTACAGACTACAAAGGGAAGCACAGCCGCGAGCTGCCCAGTGGCATGAGCCTACCAGACGAGCTAAATCACTTCTATGCTCACTTCGAGGCAAGCAACACCGAGGCATGCATGAGAGCATCAGCTGTTCCGGGCGACTGTGTGATCACACTCTCCATAGCTGAGGTAAGACCTTTAAACAGGTCAACATACACAAGGCTGCTGGGCCAGATGGATTACCAGGAAGTGTGCTCCGGGCATGTGCTGACCAACTGGCAGGTGTCTTCACTGACATTTTCAACATGTCCCTGATTGAGTCTGTAATACCAACATGTTTCAAGCAGACCATCATAGTCCCTGTGCCCAAGAACACAAAGGCAACCTGCCTAAATGACTACAGACCCGTAGCACTCACGTCCGTAGCCATGAAAGGTTGGTAATGACTCACATCAACACCATTATCCCAGAAAACCTAGACCCACTCCAATTTGCATACCGCCCATACAGATCCACAGATGATGCCATCTCTATTGCACTCCACACTGCCCTTTCCCACCTGGACAAAAGGAACACTTATGTGAGAATGCTATTCATTGACTACAGCTCAGCGTTCAACACCACAGTACCCTCAAAGCTCATCTCTAAGTTAAGGATCCTGGGACTAAACACCTCCCTCTGCAACTGGATCCTGGACTTCCTGACGGGCCGCCCCCAGGTGGTGAGGGTAGGTAGCAGCACATCTGCCACGCTGATCCTCAACACTGGAGCTCCCCATGGGTGCGTGCTCAGTCCCCTCCTGTACTCCCTGTTCACCCACGACTGCATGGCCAGGCACGACTCCAACACCATCATTAAGTTTACAGACTACACAACAGTGGTAGGCCTAATCACCGACAACAACGAGACAGCCTATAGGGAGGAGGTCAGAGACCTGGCCAGGTGGTGCCAGAATAACAACCTATCCCTCGACGTAACCAAGACTAAGGAGATGATTGTGGACTACAGGAAAAGGAGGACCGAGCACGCCCTCATTCTCATCGACAGGGCTTTAGTGGAGCAGGTTGGAAGCTTCACGTTCCTTGGTGTCCACATGAACAAACTATAATGGTCCATGCACACCAAGACAGTCGTGAAGAGGGAACGACAAAGCCTATTCCCCCTCAGGAAACTAAAAAGATTTGGCATGGGTCCTGAAATCCTCAAAAGGTTCTACAGCTGCAACATCGAGAGCATCCTGAATGGTTGCATCACTACCTGGTACGACAATTGCTCGGCCTCCGACCGCAAGGCACTTCAAAGGGTAGTGCGTACGGCCCAGTACATCACTGAGGCAAAGCTGTCTGCCATCCAGGACCTCTACACCAGGCGGTGTCAGAGGAAGGCCCTGAAAATGGTCAAAGACCCCAGCCACCCCAGTCATAGACTGTTCTCTCTACTACCGCATGGCAAGCGGTACCGGAGTGCCGGACAGAAAGGCTTCTCAACAGTTTTTACCCCCAAGCCATAAGACTCCTGAACAGGTAATCAAATGGCTACCTGGGCTATCTGCGTTGTGTCCCGCCAACCCCTCTTTTACGCTACTGCTACTCTCTGTTCATCATATATGCATAGTCACTTTAACCATATCTACAAGTACATACTACCTCAATCAGCCTGACCTACCGGTGTCTGTATGTAGCCTCGCTACTTTTATAGCCTCGCTACTGTATATAGCCTGTCTTTTTACTGTTGTTTTATTTCTTTACCTACCTATTGTTCACCTAATACCTTTTTTGCACTATTGGTTAGAGCCTGTAAGTAAGTATTTCACTCTAAAGTCTACTACACCTGTTGTTTTCGGCGCTCGTGACAAATAAACTTTGATTTGATTTGAACACTGAGGCTGTATCCATACGGTTTTAGCCAATGGGCTATTGTGACTATTTGAGCATCATGTAGGCCTACCAAACAAAACCAATGGAGCAAATCCATTGGTCACATGGAAATATGGAAAAAAATATATATTTCTATGATATAGCCTACAGTAGGCTATATGTGGTGTTCAAGGATGTGTGTGTTCAAACATTTTTTGATCTATAGTGCAAACTAATGGGGCGACCTCAGTGAAGTTCAACTTTCGTCTCTGCGAGGCATGGCATTTCTTAGAGGGAACATTGCCACTGACCCCCTGTAACCCTGACTCCCACCCACCCCCAGTCTCTGTTTATCACATTAACAATACAGTGGTTTTGTCCATGCTGGGATACTCAAGTCCATATTCTCATCAGTCACTAGAATGGTTAATTGGTAATGAGCATCAACTGTACTGGTTTAGGGTCAGTTGTCACCATTATCAAGCAATCCAGTAGTGTCTGTTAGGGAAGGGTCTCGGAAACAGAAAAGGAGCTGTAATTGCTCAGAATTCTATACCCATGGACCCATGTAAACCAAGCCAAATTGGCAAATGTACACGACATGAAAAAGTATGTGGACACCAATCATAGGCATTAATTTGGAGTTGGTCCCCCTTTCGCTGCTATAATAGCCTCCACTCTTCTGGGAAGGATTTCCACTAGATGTTGGAACATTGCTACTGGGACTTGCTTCTATTCAGCCACAAGAGCATTAGTGAGGTCGGGCACTTATGTTGGGCGATTAGACCTGGCTCGCAGTCGGCGTTCCAATTAATCCCAAAGGTGTTCATTGGGGTTGAGGTCAGGGCTCTGTGCAGGCCAGTCAAGTTCTTTCACACCGATCAAACTTTATAGTTGGCACTATGCATTGGGGTAGGTTGCGTTCTCCTGGCATCCGCCAAACCCAGATTTGTCCGTCGGACTGCCAGATGGTGACGAGTGATTCATCACTCCAGAGAATACATTTACACTGCTCCAGAGTCGGCAAGCTTTACACCACTCCAGCCGCCGTTTGACATTACGCATTATGATCTTAGGCTTGGCTGCTCGGCCATGGAAACCCATTTCATGAAGCTCCTGACGAACAGGTCCTGTGCTGACATTGCTTCCAGAAGCAGTTTGGAACTCGGTAGTGAGTGTTGTAACCGAGGACAGACAATTTTTACGCTGGAATATCTGTCTATTGTATCAGATAGAACACATGGATTTATCATACTGACATCACATCAGAGAGGACAGGGGAAGACGAGAGAGAGACTGATATCCTTCATGTCCTGTTTGTCAAGATACCCCCTCGCTGTACGTTAGCTCTGCCACTAGTGTTCAGCATCAGTGGCCAGTGTTTAGATAACACTCACGAGCCGTGGCCGCCTTCCCTTCCTTCCTGATTATCAACCATCCCACTGGGCACACGCGGGTTGAATCAACGTTGTTTCCACGTCATTTCAAGGAAAGGACATTGAACCAACATGGAATAGACATTGAATTGACGCCTGTGCCCAGTGGGATGCCGTCACTTACTTTAAGACGAACATGAACAGGGATGTTACAATGCTACAGGGCCCAAAGGGGAACAGTCGAACGGTGTGGAGGGGAAAGGGACAGCTGGTCAGTGATATACACAACAATCACAACGCGTTGCTATGCTGTGTTTTTGACCACCTGTATTTCCTATTTTCCTGACTGATCCAGATCAAACACAGAACAGGGAGACAGGGCATTTGGCTCCAGTCCAGGTTTTGCAGCCTGCCTTGCCTAAGGGCTCACTTTATGAAAATACCAAGCCTTAGGGACTAAGAGAGAATGACTCTTTCCCTATCAGTTGTAGAATATCAGCTTGTGAGGGCAAAGGTCAGCTCCAATAGCCAAACTAAATGTCAATGTTAACTCAAGAGGAGAGGCTGTAGTGTTCAATACTTCAGCTCAGCAGTTCACATAATGGTAAACTAACACTACAGAGCCTGTTGAGGCAATTGGTAGGTCTACAGTAGAGTAAACCTGATGGAATTATATCTCAAGTCCTCATTCCTCCAATGGAGTGTCGAGTTGAGAGAGTTCATTTATTTGACCTGGCAACCTGGCATAATGAACACGTCAAAGCAACTAACCGCAACCGACAAGCTTAACAATTAGATCCTACCATGTGTCTCCCATGCTATCCACCAACAACAGCACCCATACGTCAGCATCAAGAGAACACTGAGGAAATGTCATGTAGCCACTGTCAGTACACACTTAGGGGGAAAAAATGCTATCTAGAACCTTAAAGGGTTCTTCGGCTGTCCCCATAAGAGAACCCTTTGAATAACCCTTTTTGGTTGCAGGTAGAACCCTTTTGGGTTCCATTAAGAACCCAAAAGGGTTCTCCTATGGGGAGAGCTAAAGAACCCTGTTCTGAATAGTAGAGAGCTGAAAGCTCCCCTACTGCCTGGCCCCACTAGCTAATCTCACCCTGACAGTTTTCTTAAAACGTTTCCTCTTTTATTTTGAAAAAGAGTTCCTCATTTCCATTTCTTCCCCACGCTTTGCTGCTCCATGAATCATTTATAGGTAAGAGCCTGCCTGGCCTGGGTGGAGGATCCTCACAGGGAGGCTTGGAAGAATCAATATAGGTGGTGAGAGGGGGAGTCGAAAGCCTGTCTCTTCAAGGCCCCCCTCTGTTGTTAGACTGAATGACTTATGCTATCACTATTATACTACACTGGCTATCAGGACTAAAGCCCCAGTCTCATCCATTTAACATAACGGTGGGAAAATGAGCAATTGAGACAAGTGCCTGATAACCTCCGTGTCAAGCGCATCAAGTGTCAAACGTTAGAAGACAACCGTCGGTGGCTGGGCTATAATAGGGGGATTAGGAGATTATGAGTTCTGAAATGACTGTAGTTCATCTGAGGTCAAGCTGTAATACGAGACATCCTGGGGGGCTAGAGGGTCAGCACCAAATGATCACCGTAGAAGGAACGATTAAAATGTCTGATGTCATCATTTCTGAATTTGCTAATCACAGCAATGTGGTGTGCTCTTTTAAACATATTTTTTTTGGGGGGGGGGGGGGGGGGATTCTTACAGGGAATAAACACTGCTGCATGTCCGACACAATAGGAGTTATTTCTTTCACATCCCCAAACGGGATTTGTCTGAAAGTTCAGTTCCCTCTGTGTTTTGGCATTCAGCACACACGGCCCTGCGTAGAATAACTGTCAATGTGTATTGACAGTAATGATTGGAGGCTTAAAGCTTAATCTGGTCTTTCAAGGAAACCTGGAGGAGAGCCAGTATAGCGCAGCGTTGAATGTATAACAGACTGAAGGAATATCAATGGGGACACCAGTCCAACATACTGATATCTTGGCTCCCTACTTCCACTAGCAAACAGACACAAAGCCCTTTCTTTGTGACCAGGAAGAAAAGAGGAGAGACTGAATAATGTCTGCTATTCCAGGGATATCTGTACCATTTTAGAGGTCATTCTACATATTCACTTTGAGTCTAATTCAGACTTGAGATAAGTAGACTTTACATGGATTTAATTTTTTTTTAATGGTTGATTTAAGTCCTTGTTTTATTGACTTAAATTCATGTTAAGTCTATTTACATGTATCTCAAGTCTGAATCGGACCCAATATGAATAGCTTACACTTGGAGAACAAGAGGGTGAGGCACTGACTGTACCTCTGCCATAACCCCGTCTCTCACGCTAAATATTGATTATGATACAGCCACCCTGTGTGCACACCTCTACATTACAGAGGTGGACAGGTGGAGATAGGAAGCGTTCGTCAAACACGGATGGAGAAGGAGTCACACAGCTGGAGTATTGATCCAGGACCTGCTGGCCACATGAGCTCTGTGATGACTCTGATATAGGGGGCTGCGTTAGTGTCAGAGACGACTATGATGGCTTTTTCAGAAGAGGACGAGACAATGATAGGTTGGTTCTCCCTCTATAAAGCTGTCACAGTGGAGCTATTCACCCCCCAACCCCTGTCATTCTACTCAGAGGACTCAAGGATCAACACACACACACACACACACACACAAATTCATCACAGAGACAAGTCTGTACATATAGCTAGGTCCCTTTAGGTCGTTTTGTATTAATAATCAAAGATATATAGACTCATTTGTCCTCTTCATCATTTACGTTTTTTCAAATGAAATCACATTTTATTGGTCACGTGTTTAGTAGATGTTATTGCAGGTGTAGCGAAATGCTTGTGCTTCTAGTTCCGACAGTGCACTAATATCTAACAAGTAATATCGAACAATTTCACAACAAATACCTAATACACACAAACCTAAGTAAAGGAATGGAATTAAGAATATATAAATATATGGATGACCAATGTCAGAGCGGCATAGACTAAGATACAGTAGATAGTATAGAGTACATTAAATACAGTATTTTTGTTCACTTAACACCCCGACTTGATATACTCAGCCATTATATCTCCCCAGTATTACAGATTATTGTGAAAGACACAAATTGCTTATTGTAAATTCTGTGTACACAATGAGTTTCCATCACAGATAAAGACAATAGGTTACTTTATCAACTATGTCTCTCTGAGCAACATGTTCACAGAATCCATTTACCATCCGGTAAAGGGTGCAGCTTGTGCTGCAAAATCTCTACTTGAAATTGTAATCCTCAGAGGATCTTCAGAAAATGAAAATGGCACGTCGGGGTCAGGAGTGAGGAAGTGAGGTTTACACTGTTCAGGCCGACAGGCAGCCGAAAAGGAGAGGAATGGGAAAACACATACAACTGGAATTAACAATGAACTCTCACTGGAGGGCTTCATTTGCTGAGATCAGTAGTAATTTTACAGAATTTCAGAGGACCTCAACAATGTTAAAAATGTTTTCAACTCCAGTGCTGGGTAAGTATGAAAAATAGAGAGGAAACCAATTTTCACTATTAAAACCTAGAGGCATTACAACTTAACGCACACTTCTGCTGTCATGGTAAGATAACCTGTATGTGATTGAAAATCCTATAATTGAATAGAGAATAGCGGAGAGGATGTAGGCTGACTCAAGAGGCACGCATGCACTCACTTTTATCATTGAGACATCTATACTCCCACTCAGACTCCCACACAAGCATCCGCTCTGCTTCAGATGAAAATGACATACATTTCTACATCCTTGACTACCTGATTGACCTTCAAGAGAGACTTCAACACAAGATGGCATCCACAAAATCCAGAATTTCACTCTATTTAGTCAATCTTAAACCTACAAGACAGATCTGAAAATATTACCTTCACCGATTTCAGCATATGTTTTATTATTTCATAATGTCTGTGAAATGAAAAGGTTTCGCCTTAAACAGCGCTACTGAAATGTTTCACACAACCATTGAACTTCCCAGAGATGAGAATGAGCTTCAGATATGATAACCTTTCACTCACACACAATTCTGTTCATATTATGATTCTGCATCTGTGGACAACTGGAGATTCATTAACTTCACAGCCTATAGGTCTTTGTATATCAAATGTCTAACCAAACTCGTCTGGCCGGTGTGTATTGATATGATTCTCTCACTCACTCACTCACGCACGCACGAACGCACGCACGCACGCACGCACACACGCGCACACGCACACGCACACGCACACACACACACACACACACACACACGGTTGCCTCCCACAATGTATCCAATCCTGTTGCCTAGGGTCCGGTTTAAAAGACTATGCACACACTTCGCTCATCGCTCTCTCTCTCTCTCTCTGATACCACCCCCGTGACCAGCGTGAGTCGACGGAATTAAGATACGCGGGTTGGATCTGGGAGGCTAGGTATGAAGAATGATCCTGCCTCCTTACAGAATCTAGAACAGAACAAATGCATCTGGGCTTGTTGCAACCTTGTATAAGTGATAGAGGAGGCATACAGTAGTTCAATACCACGTGTTTTACAGAGACATGATTACAGCTTGGGTTGTGCGGTCCGTCATACAGTGAGGGTGTTTCTGCTGAATACATTGGTATAAGAGTAAGATACGGGGGTTGTCAATGCTCCCAATGATAGCGTGGATCCTGTGGTTTTTAGGACAATAGGTACACTAACAAAATGAATTAACTTCCCCGATGTATATTCATTTAACATGACGTTATCAAGAGAACTAAAGGTGCCTAAAACACACTGTGTTGAGACGTGGGGCGGGAGGAAACAGATGTGAAGGTCACTATGATAGGTCTGAGTGGTTCAGAGGACCCTTCCAGGAAAATCCCATATGCTGGGGAATAAACACTCATTCTCCTCCCACAGTCCATCTGCAAGAAGAGTAATGTCTATATTCAGTCATCAGAACTAAGAACTATTCATCACAATCCAATCTTATTCGTCAGCCTAGTAAAAAGGTACCATCTATGCAATGACCAATCCTAGTCAGGTATGGAGAAATAACTTTACTGACGGACTCACTTTTCTCTGGGAATGAGACGCGTAGCTTTCCTGCATCACTCTAGCATTTCAGATTAACAGACACATGTGCGCTCACACACTGTGCGTCACAGAGGAACTGTTGGAGGAACAGGACCCAACCTAATGGGGAAACTCACAGGGATGGAATGGAAGGTGGGCGTGGGAGAGAGGACGGTGTGCACAACATGGCAGAGAACACCAGTCGGCAAACTTAGAAATAATGGGCCAACACCCCAACGCTGAATCAGAAGTGAAGGAGAATTCCTTGTTCCAGACACTTCTAAAAGTAGAATAACTGTCAAATTGACACGATTTCTTTGACGTTGAGAAATGGTAAGCAACATTAGGAACATCTCTAGAGAAATGGTAAGCAACATTAGGAACATCTCTAGAGAAATGGTAAGCAACATTAGGAACATCTCTAGAGAAATGGTAAGCTACATTAGGAACATCTCTAGAGAAATGGTAAGCTACATTAGGAACATCTCTAGAGAAATGGTAAGCTACATTAGGAACATCTCTAGAGAAATGGTAAGCTGCATTAGGAACATCTCTAGAGAAATGGTAAGCTACATTAGGAACATCTCTAGAGAAATGGTAAGCTACATTAGGAACATCTCTAGAGAAATGGTAAGCTACATTAGGAACATCTCTAGAGAAATGGTAAGCTACATTAGGAACATCTCTAGAGAAATGGTAAGCTACATTAGGAACATCTCTAGAGAAATGGTAAGCTACATTAGGAACATCTCTAGAGAAATGGTAAGCTACATTAGGAACATCTCTAGAGAAATGGTAAGCTACATTAGGAACATCTCTAGAGAAATGGTAAACTACATTAGGAACATATCTAGAGAAATGGTAAGCTACATTAGGAACATCTCTAGAGAAATGGCAGCTACAGTACACTAACTACGACTGTGGTTTTACTTCTCCGACAATAACCCTCCCTGAGACTGAAATGTATACATACAGTTGAAGTCAGAAGCTTACATACACCTTAGCCAAATACATTTAAACTCAGTTTTTCGCAATTCCTGACATTTAATCCTAGTAAAAAATGCTGTCTTAGGTCAGCTGGATCACCACTTTATTTTAAGAATGTGAAATGTCAGAATAATAGTAGATAAATCATTCTATTTCAGCTTTTATTTCTTTCATCACATTCCCAGTGGGTCAGAAGTTTACATACACTCAATTAGTATTTGGTAGCATTGCCTTTAAATTGTTTAACTTGGGTCAAACATTTTGAGTAGCCTTCCACAAGCTTCCCACGATAAGTTGGGTGAATTTTGGCCCATTCCTCCTGACAGAGCTTGTGTAACTGAGTCAGGTTTGTAGGCCTCCTTGCTTGTACACACTTTTTCTGCCCACAAATGTTTTATGGAATTGAGGTAAGGGCTTTGTGATGGCTACTCCAATAGCTTGACTTTGTTGTCCTTAAGCCATTTTGCCACAACTTCAGAAGTATGCTTGGCGTCATTGTCCATTTGGAAGACCGATTTGCGACCAAGCTTTAACTTCCTGACTCATGTCTTGAGATATTGCTTTAATATATCCACATACTTTTCCTGCCTCATGATGCCATCTATTTTGTGAAGTGCACCAGTCCCTCCTGCAGCAAAGCACCCCCACAACATGATGCTGCGACCCCCGTGCTTCACAGTTGGGATGGTGTTCTTCGGCTTGCAAGCCTCCCCCTTTTTCCTCCAAACATAATGATGGTCATTATGGCCAAACAGTTCTATATCAGACCAGAGGACATTTCTCCAAAAAGTACAATATTTGTCCCCATGTGTAGTTGCAAACCGTAGTCTGGCTTTTTTTATGGTGGTTTTGGAGCAGTGGCTTCTTCCTTACTGAGGGGCCTTTCAGGTTATGTCGATATAGGACTCGTTTTACTGTGGATATAGGTAGGCTTTCATTCCTGTTTCCTCCAGCATCTTCACAAGGTCCTTTGCTGTTGTTCTGGGATTGATTTGCACTTTTCACACCAAAGTACGTTCATCTCTAGGAGACAAAATGCGTCTCCTTCCTGAGCGGTATGATGGCTGCGTGGTCCCATGGTGTTTATACTTGCGTACTATTGTTTGTACAGATGAACGTGTTACCTTCAGGCGTTTGGAAATTGCTCCCGAGGATGAACCAGAATTGTGGAGGTCTACGATTTCTTTTCTGAGTTCTTGACGGATTTCTTTTGATTTTCCCATGATGTCAAGCGAAGAGGCACTGAGTTTGAAGGTAGGCCTTGAAATACATCCACAGGTACACCTCCAACTGACTCAAATGATGTCAATTAGCCTATCAGAAGATTCTAAAGCCATGACATAATTTTCTGGAATTTTCCAAGCTGTTTAAAGGCACAGTCAACTTAGTGTATGTAAACTTCTGACCCACTAGAATTATGATACAATGAATTATAAGTGAAATAATATGTCTGTAAACAATTGTTGGAAAAATGACTTGTGTCATGCACAAAGTAGATGTCCTAACCGACTTGCCAAAACTATAGTTTGTTAACAAGAAATGTGTGGAGTGGTTGAAAAACAAGTTTTAATGACTCCAACCTAAGTGTATGTAAACTTCCGACTTCAATTGTTGGGCCACATGTCATTCAACAACTAAAGTGAAACACACACACACACACACACCTCACCTCCTTCCATAGAGGCTCCCTAAAGAATGACTGGGCAGGGAGAAGGCGTTTCCTAGCAACTGCTCAGCTGTATCAGTCAGCTGTTTGACAGGGAGTAAGAGAACACTGGCATAACACTGTGGTGGGTCTGATAAATGGACATGTATAAAGGGATGTGTAGAAGAAACCAGAGGTCAACAAGGACACTGTGAAACTAGCTCTGTGTACTACAGAGACACAGGTTATGCAGAATAAAGATCGCAGATAGCACTATGATTGAAAGGCATATTCATCAATATCAATAAGTGCTTAATGTACATTGGGTTTTGAGATGATGATTTTAAGTTCAGTCTTTATATCACATTGTACTACATCACAATAAACACGAAGCACCACTGCAAAGTGCACTCTAAATCTCCAAGACACAAATTCCTGGGCTTGACACATTTACACTGACATTGAGCACATTGAGATAGGATAAATATGCCCTTTTAAGCAATAAAGTGTCATTCATCACCCAGACTAACTGTACAAGGTGTGTACAGGTATATGTGGGGAAGTGTACTAGCCACCCCTAGGGGGACACAGCTGGGTCAACCTACTCTACCTGTGGCCCTGGGGAAGCTGCCATAATCTCTCTCTCTGTCTCTCTCTCGCTCTCTCTCACACACAGGAAGACTGGAAGAGGCAGAGCACGCATCCTTGGTGAACCCCAGCGTGTCAGAGACATGGTGAAATGGGTCAAGGCTTCCGGAATCTGTCTGTTTAACTCTCCTCAACTCAGCTTCTATCTGTGCCTCTCGGGACCGTCACCATGTCCATCCAATGTGAGGGATGATGCTATACAACTACAGCTCGTGGTTATCAATGTTGCTCAAGAGGAGTCTGTATGGAGAAAAGACAAACAAATGGGTAGAATGAGATGTGAAGGCGCCTAAAATGCCAAATGACAGGATGGATTCCCTAGAGGCGGTTGGTTTCTTAGAGAAAGGTATATTAGAGAGAGGATAGGATCGGGGACCGCCCCGGCGGGTCATTGTGGATTCTGGGCAGAGTATAGTGCGGCATTAGCTGGGGTATTTTGGGTGTGATCCAGGTCTGAAATAACAGGCCCTGTCCTCCATAGGCCCATTAACGACAGGAAAAATAGACTCTCCTTCTCAGGAGTGGTTTGGACTGTGATTTACCTGTGAAGATCCCGGGCCTCAACAGGAGAGAGGCAGGCAGCTTCAGCCACGGTCGGAGATTCACTTCTCCAGCGCTGGACGTCAGCCCAGTCGGCTGAGAGCTCTGAAGGGGGTGAAGGGAGGCGAGGGAGGGGGAGACTAGCAGCGATTGCCATCCATCACAGGTATCCTGCTGGGTCAGCAGCAGTACAAATGAAGAGAGTAATTGCACTCATGTATCCGTCTGCTCAAATACACTTCAATAAAGACGGTAGATTAAACATTCTACAGTATCTACTGTGTTTCCAGTTGTGTGAAAGATCTGACTCTCAGAAAGTCCTCAAAACAATCCGTCCTCCACAGCAGTCCTGCCCCAAAATATCAGGGAGACTGGACCACAAATGACCTGTCAAGAGGGCCACAAATGCCCCAAAAGAGGGTCTTGATGGGAAATACAGGGTAAAGAGTATTGAAGATGCCCAAATTACAACTGACAATCATCTCTGAGGCAAACATTATAAGGATGTTCTTCACAGAGAGAAGTCTCAAGTAGGTGTCCTTCAGTTTTGAGGAGAAAGGCCTTCTGTCAGATTTGACTAAATTACTTTCAGTGCAAAGATGTTGCCTGTTTATAATCCTGGGCTTTCCAGTCTGGATGTATTCTATACAGCAATGAATCCCCACAGACTATCCAGTGACAAGGCATTTTATTATGGCATTAGAGAGATCTGAACCCCCAGCTTTATAGCATAGTGAAGGATCAATACCATGTAGTGAATTACAGTGAGCTCTTGGCCTCCCTTGATGAAAAAATATTAAATAATAATAGCCAATCAGCATTGAGCCAAACAGTGAATGGCCCTGGCACATCCAAAAAAAGTGTCAAGGGAAGCCCGTTTGGATTTGGTTCCTATCAAATCGCATCGAGAGCATATGTTATTGACAGAAACAACTGTTGCATCTCGTTTTGTTGTTGTCCTCTGGTGGCTAGCTAGCTAGCTAAAAGTGGCCATTTCCTAAAATAGCCATGGAATGAGATCGGGATTTGGACTTTTACTTAATTCTCCAAACTGGCCAATGATTATAATGGCGACTCTGATCCAACCATTTATTTTCATACATTGTGCCCCTGGCCTGAGAGGATGGAAGTTCAATATATGTAGCTAGATGTAGAAGGTAACTAGGTAACGTTGCCCATGAATGGAAGTTAGGCTAGCGAGCAAGCATTTTAACTAGGTAGCCTGGGACAACAAAAAATAAAAGCATGTACTGCATAACAGAGAGAAGAGGGTGGTATTGGTGTAGGGTGAGTCAACATGTTTTTCTACTTGCACGCACACGCACACACACACACACACACACACACAAATCAGAACCATGGACAGCAACATCATATTTAGCTTATGTTGGACTAAATTGTTTTTGGTATCTTTTAGTTGTCACTGTATTAGACTAAGCAGAGGTGATTTGATGATGTTGAAATGTTCAAGTGTAAATGGTGCTGGAATAGTGGAGGCAGCTCCTGTTTTCTTTGGGACTTGAGGTAACTCTCCATGGTTCTAAATCAATAGTTGTTTAGTGGTCCGGAAATGTCAGAAATATTAACTTGCTTGACCATGCTGTAGGTCATGTAACTGTTGGTTACATTCAAAATGCTTTGTGGACTTCACTGGACAGATGTTGCTCTCTGGTTTTGTGATTAAACAAATGTGTGGTTGAATTTATTCTGCCACTGTGTATTCTTACTGTCTCGGTCTAGGCCTAAATATCCCGGTGTCAAAGCATATGAACTAACAGGTTATAAAGCAAACAACGCAAATATCGCAACACATTGGTTGTAATAAGATTTTCTTTCTGGCTGCCCCAGTGATTTTACCCACGCACCGCTACTGCAGTGACAAGGCATTTTATTATGGCATTAGAGAGATCTGAACCCCCAGCTTTATACCATAGTGAAGGATCTGAACACCCAGCTTTATACCATAGTGAAGGATCTGAACACCCAGCTTTATACCATAGTGAAGGATCTGAACACCCAGCTTTATACCATAGTGAAGGATCTGAACACCCAGCTTTATACCATAGTGAAGGATCTGAACACCCAGCTTCATACCATAGTGAAGGATCTGAACACCCAGCTTTATACCATAGTGAAGGATCTGAACACCCAGCTTTATACCATAGTGAAGGATCTGAACACCCAGCTTTATACCATAGTGAAGGATCTGAACACCCAGCTTTATAACCATAGTGAAGGATCTGAACACCCAGCTTTATACCATAGTGAAGGATCTGAACACCCAGCTTTATACCATAGTGAAGGATCTGAACACCCAGCTTTATACCATAGTGAAGGATCTGAACACCCAGCTTTATACCATAGTGAAGGATCTGAACACCCAGCTTTATACCATAGTGAAGGATCTGAACACCCAGCTTTATACCATAGTGAAGGATCTGAACACCCAGCTTTATACCATAGTGAAGGATCTGAACACCCAGCTTTATAACCATAGTGAAGGATCTGAACACCCAGCTTTATACCATAGTGAAGGATCTGAACACCCAGCTATATACCATAGTGAAGGATCAATAACATTACCAGAGGGGGTGTATGTTTCCGCTCCAAGCTATAATAGCTTCAGTCATATAGGATATCTGATATCCACACTGCACCGCTGATATACTAACAGTAGAACAGGTATTCATCATGTAGACTTTGGGGTGCAGGGAAAACCCCTCCCTCAATAAGGGATTCCCACTATCGTAAGAAAAGCTATAAAACAAAAACCACACCAACATGTCTAAAACGAATGAAATAAAAACTCATACAGCACAATGAAAATCCTAAACCATCTTTCATTGTGCCTGTGAAACATGCTGTGAGGAGATCTTCTCCCATGTTGGCTGCCATTGGCCCCAGCTGGGTGGGTGTGGGCAAGAAAAAGGCCCCTGGCTTTCCCTCTCTGCCCCCTTTGCCCTCAGCCCCTCCCCATACCCCTCCACAGAGAACCCCACTCAGGATGGCTATCCAGCAGTTGACTTGGCAACTGCACCTCGCGCCTCTCCATTGAGGGCATGGGATGATTGCTCACCATGCCTGGCAAAGACAGACCTGTGTGTGTGTGGTGGTGGTGGTGGTGTGCAGTCGCTCTGGGGGACAGGCTGATCACACCATGCACCCAGACCTCTCCGTCTTGCTCTTATATAAGTGTCTGTGTGTAACCAGCGTATCATCAGTAAGGTACAGAACAGGAGACACCTCAAGGGGATAGCATGGCTTGTCATGTGCTGAGAGAGATTATAATGGACAGAGTGGAAACAGCCAATGTTAAATGACTGGGCTATACTGAGGTGCACTGGGTTTGAAGTATCAAGCATGAAGCCTACTTAGCAGTGGGCCCATTTCTCTCCTGGTAAATTGGCTCCTATTTTAGCATTCCCCCTCCGTCGTTGCCTCTCTCTGAGCACCTGAAATCAATTAGACGAACAAAAACAACACTTAACGCTGCACTGAACCCACCACACCACCAGCACACTGAGACACTAACATACCAAAATGGAAAATGCCAACGGGAAAGAGAGAGATCTTAGTACAGAACAAACATTGTCTAATTCACCGTTAAGGTCTTACAAAAATACTTTTCCTCAAATACTATGACATGACTCAGTGGCATTTGGTATATATTTTGGGGATTTGATGAAATCTTAGCAGCTGGGAACTAGGGATACAAGTTGTCAAGCCATCGTTTAAAAAAAACATAATTTTTTTAATTACAGTTTTACTTCCTCAATTAGCGTTGAATGAAAATGTATTTTTTTTATGAGCAACTTAATGTGTTGAGATAAAGAGTGTTGCCAAGTGTTTAATGTACGCATAAATTCATAGAAAGAGCCCATTGAGGAACATGACACAGCACGAATAATAAAAGATAAGATCATTTTCCTGAAGCGGTTTCTGACCCTGGGCTAAGGCCTGGGCTAAGAGTAATACATCCTGTAGACATATGGAGGACTCCCAAAGGGGAATTAGGAATAAAAACTCTCAAGGAGGATTCACCAAGGTCAAACTAATGGCAAGCAAACAGAACAACAGACCTTCAAGATAATTTCAATTTGTCAGGAGAAAAATAGTGACAAAAAACTCCATTGTAAAGAGTTCTGTTGAGTGGTAGCCTATTGTAAGGCTCAGGGACAGCTGTGCACAGTTTGAGCTTCAGATGTAGGATCTTCATTTGACCAATAGTGTCTTGGCAAAATAATCCTGCAGCAACAGGATTTGAACGTTTAGTCCATAATGTTGCTTGATCGTTGCCTTGGCTATTAGCCGGACAAAAGTAGGCGACATGAAAAGTCCAATACTGTTAATATAACCAGACGTTAGTGTGCGTTTTTAGTGAATTTTTGTAAATCACAAAGCTGATCTGCATTTCCTGCGGCGTAGGAAGATTCTCATCAACAAAGGAGTGATCAAAATAAGATCCTACATCTGTACTTTGTTCCTTAAGTGGAAGCTTTTATTCTGTGGCAGTGGTGTGTATTCATGGATGCCAAGGGAAGCCTAGCTTCCCCAAACATTTGACAAAAAATTTAATTTTAAAACATAAAATAATTCCTCTTTCGTCTCTGTGTTTCATAATTTTCCTTCAATTCGCAAGAGGCTGAGAATGTATCTCACAGGAGAAAGCATGTCTCTTTTCTTGTAGACCATCTATCTGATACTGTCTCATCAAAATGAGTATGACATTGTTTCTGCCCTTAGCATTGAATGCAAGGGATGCCAGAGGGCATTTGGCCTCCCTTGTCAAAAAAAGTATACAAAATTTGCCAATCAGCATTGAGCTAAACTGAGCGAGCTCAACTGTGAATGGTCCTGGCGGAAAAAAGAAGTGTAAAGGGAAGCCAGCTTGGATTTGGTGTCTCTCCTATCAAATCGCTTTGAGAGCATACATCATTAACAGAAACAACTTGAATTATTGCATCTCGTTGTGTTATTCTCCAGTGTCTAGCTAGCCCTTTCCTAAATTAGCCATGGATGGAGATAGAGATTTGGACTTGTGGTTTTACTTAATTCTCCGTACTGGCCAATGACTATAACGGCGATTCTTATCAAACCATTAATTCATACATTGTTGTGCCCCATGGCCTGAGAGGATGGAAGTTCAATATAAACAGAAGCGAGATGTAGAAGGCTAATGGTAACTAGCTAACGTTGCCCATGAATGGAAGTGAAGCTAGCGAGAAAGCATTTTAGCCAGGTAGACTGGGACAACAAAAAATAAAAGTGGGTACTTTATGACAGAGTGACAGACCGTTTCGTCAACATGAAAGTGAGGAGGATGGCATTGGCGTTTCTCTACAAGTTGGGTGAGTCAACATGAAAGAGAAGAGGATGGCATTGGCATTTCTCTACAAGTTGGGTGAGTCAACATGAAAGTGAGGAGGATGGCATTGGCGTTTCTCTACAAGTTGGGTGAGTCAACATGAAAGAGAAGAGGATGGCATTGGCATTTCTCTACAAGTTGGGTGAGTCAACATGAAAGAGAAGAGGATGGCATTGGCATTTCTCTACAAGTTGGGTGAGTCAACATGAAAGTGAGGAGGATGGCATTGGCATTTCTCTACAAGTTGGGTGAGTCAACATGAAAGAGAAGAGGATGGCATTGGCATTTCTCTACAAGTTGGGTGAGTCAACATGAAAGTGAGGAGGATGGCATTGGCGTTTCTCTACAAGTTGGGTGAGTCAACATGAAAGTGAGGAGGATGGCATTGGCATTTCTCTACAAGTTGGGTGAGTCAACATGAAAGAGAGGAGGATGGCATTGGCATTTCTCTACAAGTTGGGTGAGTCAACATGAAAGAGAGGAGGATGGCATTGGCGTTTCTCTACAAGTTGGGTGAGTCAACATGAAAGTGAGGAGGATGGCATTGGCGTTTCTCTACAAGTTGGGTGAGTCAACATGAAAGTGAGGAGGATGGCATTGGCATTTCTCTACAAGTTGGGTGAGTCAACATGAAAGAGAAGAGGATGGCATTGGCATTTCTCTACAAGTTGGGTGAGTCAACATGAAAGAGAGGAGGATGGCATTGGCATTTCTCTACAAGTTGGGTGAGTCAACATGAAAGAGAAGAGGATGGCATTGGCGTTTCTCTACAAGTTGGGTGAGTCAACATGAAAGAGAAGAGGATGGCATTGGCATTTCTCTACAAGTTGGGTGAGTCAACATGAAAGTGAGGAGGATGGCATTGGCGTTTCTCTACAAGTTGGGTGAGTCAACATGAAAGAGAAGAGGATGGCATTGGCATTTCTCTACAAGTTGGGTGAGTCAACATGAAAGAGAAGAGGATGGCATTGGCATTTCTCTACAAGTTGGGTGAGTCAACATGAAAGTGAGAAGGATGGCATTGGCATTTCTCTACAAGTTGGGTGAGTCAACATGAAAGTGAGGAGGATGGCATTGGCGTTTCTCTACAAGTTGGGTGAGTCAACATGTTTTTCTACTTGCATGAACGCGCAGACAGAAATCTGAACCATGGACAGCCACATCATATTTATCTAATGTTGATTGGACTAAATAGTTTTTGGTATCTTTTAGTTGTCACTGTATTAGACTAAGCAGAAGTGAATAGTGGAGGCAGCTCCTGTTTTCTTTGCGACTTGCGGTAACTCTTTGTGGTTCTAAATCAATAGTTGTTTAGTAGTCTGGAAATGTCAGAAATATAAACTTGCTTAACCATGCTGTAGGTCATGTCTGTTACATGGGATATGCACTGGGGTCTTGTCTTCCCCAGGAATTTTACCCAAGCACCGCTACTGTTCTGTGGAGACCAAATTGATGCGAGGCAACTCACGGACAAGCTGAACATGAACAACCATTATAAGAAATGAAAACAAGCTAACAATTCAAATGGATGTTATTTGAATGAACTCAGTCTGTTGGACTCTTGGGAAATACTGTATGTAGATTAGACATTAACATGCTTAGCATATCTGGAACTGCTGCAGTTGGGACACTGTTAGAATGACTAATGGAACCGACATACTGATGTAGGATCTTAATTTGACCTAGCAAAATATTCCTGAAACAAAAATATTTTCATGCTTAGTCCATAATGTTGCTTGATCGGTGGTTAGGCTATTAGCTGGCCAAAAGTAGGCTGCATGAAAAGTGCAATACTGTTAATATAACCAGAGTGTTAGTGTGGGTTTTCAGTGAATTATTGTAAATCACAAAGCACATCCGCGGGAAAATTCTCAGCAATAAGAGTGATCAAATTAAGATCCTACTGCGCAAACTGTGACGTCAATGAGAAGACAGACAATTACAATGAACAAAAATATGAAAGATTTGACTGAGTTACAGTTCATATAAAGGAAATATATCAATTTAAATAAATAAATTAGGTCCTGATTATGGATTTCACAAGATTGGGAATACAGATATGTATCTGTTGGTCACAGATACCTTAAAATAAAGATATGGGCGTGCATCAGAAAACTAGTCAGTTTCTGGTGTGACCACCATTTGCCTCATGCAGCGCAACATATCTCCTTAAAGTAGAGTTGATCAGGCCGTTGATTGTGGCTTGTGGAATGTTGTCCCACTCCTCTTCAATGGCTGTGTGAAGTTGCTGGATATTGGCGGGAATTGCTACACACTGTCGTACACAACCATCCAGAGCATCCCAAACATGTTCAATGGGTGACATGTCTGGTGAGTATGCAGGACATGGAAGAACTAGGACATTTTCAGCTTCCAGTAATTGTGTATAGATCATTGCGACATGGGTATGTGCATTATCATGTTGAAACATGAGGTGATGGCATCAGATGAACGGAATGACAATGGGCCTCAGGATCTCGTCATGTACATTCAAATTGCCATTGATAAAATGCAATTGTGTTAGTTGTCCGTTGGTTTTGCCTGCCCATACCATAACCCCACCAACACTATGGGGCACTCTGTTCACGCCATACACGCTGTTTGCCATCTGTGAAGCGCACACTTCTCCAGCGTGCCAGTGGCCATTGAAGGTGAGCAGTTTCCCACTGAGGTCGGTTACGACTCCAAACAGCAGTCAGGTCAGGACCCTGGTGAGGACAACTAGCACGCAGATGAGCTTCTCTTAGACAGTTTCTGACAGCTTCTGCAGAAATTCTTTGGTTGTGCAAACCCACAGTTTCATCAGCTGTCCGGGTGGCTAGTCTCAGACGATCCCTCATGTGAAGAAGCCCGATGTGGAAGTCCTGGGCTGGTGTGGTTACACATCGTCTGTGGTTGTGATGCCAGTTGGAAGTACTGCCAAATTCTCTAAAACGACGTTGGAGGCAGCTTATTTTAGAGAAATGAACATTAAATTATCTGGAAACAGCTTTGGAGAACATTCCTGCAGTCAAGCATGCCAATTCAACACTCCCTCAAAACTTGAGACATTTGTGGCATTGTGTTGTGTGGTAAAACTGCACATTTTAGAATGGCCTTTTATCATAAGGTACATGATCATGTTGTTTAATCAGCTTCTTGATATGTCACACCTGTCAGGTGGATGGATTATCTTTGCAAAGGAGAAATGCTCACTAACAAATGTGTGGACACAATTTGAAAGAAAAGCTTTTGTGCGTATGGAACATTTCAGGGATCTTTTATTTCAGCTCACGAAACACTGGACTAACACTTTACATGTTGTGTTTTTTGTTGTTCAGTATACATTCATAATGCATTGAGTCTAAATCTTCATGATTTCTTCCATGACACTTATGACAGCAATGTATATTTAAAACAAATGATTGCGGGCAACGCAATCAGAAGCATAATGAAAATGAGGAATTATTGATGTGCTCATTACTCATAATATGCATGCAAGGCACTCCAATGAAGTCCATTTTCCTTGGGATGAGCATTTTTCTATTGTTTCTTGTCCAGAATTTGATTGATTTATTAATGAGTCTATTTATTGTTTGGTGAGATGCAGTAAACCAATTGTATTGTTGCGGGCTTGGAATGTTCAGCTGTACCAGCCACGGTTGGCTTGGCCCATTTCTCTGTGAGCTGAACTGATTCAATTATAGTTTGGCTGTGTGGCCCGTTATCTGCTCCTACTAATTTGAGGGAATAGATACATTTGAGTGACTCTCAACTAACGTCCAATGGATTGGATTCCTTTAAGATAGAATCATATGTAACTAAGACATGACCAGAGTGACTCATTTATTATGCAAAAGGTCCAAGAATCATAGGATGAAAGGGGTGTGTGATTCCAGACATTCAAGATTTGCTCCATTAGTCATTCATTATAATGCTGGTTTACATGTACTAGATGTGGCACTGAACAACCCAAGCGCTACCTAACAGTGTCAACGAAACAAGTAGAGTAACAGCCAGTTAGCCTGTTATATGTGAAGTGAGACCTACAAGAACAGCAAGGACAAAACCACAGTGCAAAAGCTCTAGGGGCGCAGGAGAACAAGACAGCGACTCACAGCCAATCTCCTTCCAAGTGTGGCTGGGAAATATGTGGTCAGCGCCACAGCAAGGCTCTCTGGGAGCTGCAGCTCAGCTGGCCCTGTAGCAGCCGCAGGCACAGGAACACACCGTCAACACAGTCCAGTGGATATACACTACCCCGGCAGGGGGAAAGGACAGGCCCCAAGACTGCTGCTCCGCTACGCTGTCTCCCCAGACACCCTGCCTGCAGACCTGGTGATGTGTTTGTGTGTGTCAGGAGTGTGGCTGTGTGTGTACGTGTGTCAGGTGTGTGTGTGTGTGCCCGCCCCTTGGGGGTCTCTGAGTCAAACCGTGGCTCTTATTTGAGTTTTTTTCTTGTTTCTCAGTGGGAGTAGTTTCATTGAGCTGTATCTTATGGACTAAGGGAATCGATATCATTATGCTACAGTACAGAGCTAGTGATGTAGATAGGGCTCAGCTGCTGGAGGGGACTTTAAATGTCATTATTTAGTGCAAAGTATATAGGCTACTTATCGGAAGGGACCCATAAAATCAGATTAGTAATGATGTTAACAGCAAATTGTTGGAATACACAAACTTCAAAAAATGTTTTTAAATCGTTTCGAATGTGAGTAATTTCATTTTGTAAATCAAAGACGATTTACTTAATCCCTTATGGAAATATAAAGCAATTTCACATAAATGTTCAATGAAAACTGAGAACTGACTGTGAAAAGAGCCTCAACAATGGAAGGATACAGCAGAGTAAAGAACTTAAGTAAAAATTCTTTAAAGTACTGCTTCAGTTGTTTTTTGGGGGATATCTGTACTTTACTATTTATATTTTTGACTACTTTCCTTAAGAAAATATTGTACTTTTTACTCTATACATTTTCCTTGACACCCAAAAGTACTTGTTACATTTTGAATACTTAGCAGGACAGGAAAACAGCCAAATTCACACACTTATCAACCAAACATCCCTGGTCATCCCTGCCTCTGATCTGGCGGACTCACGAAACACACATGCTTCATTTGTAAACTATGTCTGAGTGTTGGAGTGTGCCCCTGGCTTTCCGTAAATACATTTTTTTAAACAAGAAAATGGTGCCATCTGGCTTGCTTAATATAAGGAATTGAAATGATGTATACTTTTACTTTTGATACTTAAGTACATTTTAAACCAAATACTTTTAGAATTTTACTGGTTGAATTTTACTTGAGTCATTTTCTATTAAGGTATCTTTTCTTTTACTCAAGTATGACAGTTGGGTACCATTTCCACCACTGGAAGGATATAACACATATAGCTAAACAGAAAACAAGGAGGTATTTCTTCCCTGCAGAGGTCAAATACCTGTCTGCTCACGTGGGCTTGGTCCTTTGCTCTTTGTCTCTCTCATCCTGCACCATCTGTCGTCCTGGGAGACGAGGTAGTCTAGGTAAACGCTCACCTCCCTCCCTCCAATTCCATAGTGCCTGGTTCAAGTTACACATCATGAGCGCCAGGTAGCCTAGCCGTTAAGCGCGTTGGGCAAGTAACCGAAAGGTTGCTGGTTCCAATCCCTGAGCCGACTAGGTGAAAAATATATCTGTGCCTTTGAGCAAGACAGTTAACCCTAATTGCTCCTGTAAGACGCTCTGGATAAGAGCATCTGCTAAAACAAAACATCACAATAATGAATACACCAAATTCTCCCTTAGGTCATTTTGGTTATATTCAAATTAGATGCACTACAATCATTATTTTTTATTGAATACTTTAATACAAACGTGTCTTACCATTGCAATATCCCTTAATGTGAAAATATGGAATACTTTGAAATCTCAAAGCCCTGTATAAACAACATAATTTTATTTATAATATTGTTGAGTCGTTTTACGTCGTATAACCTTGTCAGTAATACAACCTTGTCAGTAATACATCTGTCTTTGCAAGTGATGATCCATATAAAAAGGTTATAAGAAACCAAATGCAAAGTAGCCTATTCAACAACACCTGAATCCAGCAGAGTGAGGCTTTGAGGTGTGCTGCACAGCAACAGCACTGTTCTCAGAAAACAGAAACAGATGGCCTGTCAGTCCTGACCTGAATGCTAAAGGCAGCCCCCAGTGCCTTGCCACTGATTGTCAACTCATATCTCTCACTATGGATTTGGGAATCGCTCAATCAATGTGTTTTTTTGGATGAGTAACTACTGCGTATTGGATCAACAAGAATATTTGGAAGAAGAGGCCATAGTCTGTCAAATGTCCTGGACTACCTACCGCTCATGCTCACCAAAATTTGCCAAGTAAGATTTGATCTGCTTTCTAAAGAGGCAAAGGGCTTTAGAACTATGTTTAGGGCTTTAGAACTATGTTGTTGTAGCCAATAGGATAACTTCCTACTGTTCATCTGAACACACCTAGATCTGAGCACAAATACAACTACTGTTATATTAGTACGTACACCGTAGGCTATTTCATCTAAACTTGTAAGGAATACAACTCTGCTTTTGGGTATCAAATGAAGAATATTTATATTAACTTGGCAGAAGAGAGTCTATTAGCCTTTTACATTCAGTCACAGACGAGGCTTTCCTTTTTGTATTCCTTGAAAGGACAGCCCTCTTGTTTACTCTGCCCTCTTAAGACGGTGCCACCTGCGCTCCTGTGTATGTGTGTGTGTGTGTGTAGACCCTGCCTCTTTCTGAACATGATGCCCTGGGACTTAATTACTCTATACGCACACAGACCCATTCTCCACAGTAATAGGGTCCTAATTGAGGGAGTCAAAACACTAATACCACCATGGGTACAGGGTCCTCAGCTGTTTGTCAAGGGTGATGTCACCTGGGCCCAGATTCACAAAACCTTCTTAAGAAGAAATGTCTTCTTAACTGAGCTGTTTTCCTTAACTATAGACTAAAGAAGAAAGTTAACCATTAGTAGCCGTTTCTCAAAAAGGTTATTGGAAATGTTCTTGCTCTGTTTCTCATAAAGCAAAAAGTTAAGAGATTCTTGAAAATAAGGCTTTTGTAAATGTTCTTAATTCCAAGATAGCTTGTCTTAAACTCAGGGCTGTGAGAGAATACGCTCATGAAAGCAATTGAGCATGTTTAATTCACTCAAACTTCATCTAAAAGTTTAAGTATTGATTATTTTAAACCCAAGAATATGTTTTAGAACAGTAATCTCTGTACGAAATATGCTAACATGATTGCCATTGCTAGCTAGATAGCTAGCTAAATCAGTTGCCTAGCTACAAACATCTTAAGGAGACTTGTAAGAAGATATTTGAGAAGTTAGTAAGAAAAGCATCGCAGTGTTGCGGCATCACTACAGCCTGGGGTTTGATCCCAGGCTGTGTCACAACCAGGAATCTCATAGGAAGGCACACAATTGGCCCAGCGTTGTCCGGGTTAGGGAAGGGTTTGGCCAGGGGGGCTTTACTTGGCTCATTGCACTATAGCGACTCTTTGTGGTGGGGCGGGCACCAGCAGGCTGACTTCGGTCATCAGTTGAAAGGTGTTTCCTCTGACACATTGGTGCAGCTGGCTTCCGGGCTAAGTGGGCAGGTGTTAAGAAGCGTGGTTAGCGGGTCATGTTTCGGGGGACGCTTGACTCGACCTTGGCCTCGTTGGGGAGTTGCAGCAATGAGACAAGATCGTAATTGGATATCACAAACTTTGGGAGAAAAAGGTGGTAAAATTACAAAAACTAAAAAGTTTTTTTTTTTTTTGCTTAATCAGTGGTTTGTGAATCTGGCACAGGTCAGTATGTGGGATTTCTGTTTTCCCTTTTCGTTCCCTCTTTTTTTCCATCTCACAAAATAAGGGGTTCTGACAACCCCCGCTGTGGGTATAGGCCATGGTCAGCACCTCAGTTTGTTTTCTCCCCACCAACTGTTTACTTTGAGTGTGAACCAGGAACCCCAATTTGGCCCAAGGCTCCAGATAGGTTTTTTGTCCATCCTGGATTTTTTTTAGGGACATGACAGGACCTTCTCGCCGGGCATGATTCCTGCTGCGCCGAGCAGCTATTTAGTTCACAGAAGCTGAGGGGCTGGAGATGAGGAGGGGCTGCACCGAATAAAATGTTCCTCTGGGATGTGAAGAGGAAAGAGGGGGCAGTTTGGGGCTAGTTGGCCTCCACTTGCGTGAGCAGGGAGCCGAGGAGGTCAGCTGGAAAGGCGCAGGGCTCAACTCACATCTCCTAGGGAAGAGTGGAGGCCTAATGTATGTAGGGCCATGCCCTTGGATTTTACACCCCAGTCGGTCTTTAGCTAGATGACCTGTAGTCCCAGAAGAAACTGCAGACTTGAAAATTATTCTATTGAAATAGTACAAAGAATATTCAACCATGCCAACAATAATGTATTTTTCTTGAATGGTTGTAGATCATTCAATTGTTGTGATGGTATAACATATAATTTCTAATTTACTGTACTCACATACTTTGCTTTTTGTTTGCCCTTTGTTTTTGCAGACAGAGGTCAAAGTGGTTCAACACATTTGTTCTGGAGCAGATGTGAATTTGTGGATAATTGGATGATCATTAATGAGACTCGGGTGGCTTTGGCTTGCAGTATAGAATGAGCTCACCATCTCCTGAAAGAACTGTGAACTGCACCAGAATAGCTGATAATACGTATCGATAAATTGAGAATAAAGTGCATCAGGAAGTTCGTCGGTTATCCACCACTGATAATGTATCACACTAAATATGTAGGTTATAGGTTTTCGATTAAATAAATACGAGTTCACAGTGTGATAGTAAATAAAGAGGACGTAAGTTGTCGCAAATGTGTCCAACATAACGACCGTCTGACGTGCTTTACGGTTGTCGAAAATACAAACACGTGTGTACTGCCTGCGCATCAACTGTACGGAGAATACATCTACGTCTATGTATGTTAACGTGCTTTTATTTTTTACAATACCATACATACGAGTAAATTGAATACATCGAATACTAGTTATTGAAGTACAAAAACATCGAATGGTATTGGCCGATCGATTGTTTTAAAAACAATTCGTTTTCTTTAGCAAGGTAGCTATTAGCCACGTTAGTTAAACGCTAGCTAAGTACTCCAGCTAGCTAACTTGACTGTTTATGTGGAGGCTTGCAAGGACAGTAAAATCATGGACAGTTTAACGGCAATTCATCATGATTAATTATACAAGAACCTCGATTTATGATTGAGAGGTATTTGGGCTAGACGAATGTCTTTGCTGGCTTGCTGACGTGGCATGATGGGAGTTGATGGCATGAGTGTTGTTTACATGAGCCAAGAACTCAATCGTATGTTTTATTTTATTTAACCAGGTAGGCTAGTTGAGAACAAGTTCTCATTTACAACTATGACATGGCCAAGATAAAGCAAAGCAGTGCGACACAAACAATAGAATTACACATGGGATAAACAAACGTACAGCCAAGAACACAATAGAAAAGTCTATATACAGTGTGTGCAAAGGAAATCAGATTAGGGAGGTAAGGCAATAAATAGGCCATAGTGACGAAATAATAATAAATACAAAAATATGGGGATGAGGTAGTTGGGTGGGCTATTTACAGATGGGCTGTGTACATGTGCAATGTATGGCTAGGCTCTGCAGAGGCTGTCACTGAACTAGAGTTAAAGCCAGTCGAGATGTCTTATGCAAGTGGATCTGTGTTTCCATTATGTAACCCTGTCTTTCAGAACCTTACAATGGCCAAAAGTCTGCGAAGCAAATGGAAGCGGAAGATGCGTGCTGTGAAGAGAGCGAAGAACGCCCCTAAGGAACTGGCTCGGCTGAAGCTAGCCTTGTCCCACGGTGGCACAGGAGAGATCTCCATGAATGACATTCAGGACATAGCTACAGTGGTGCCAGCTGGGAAGATAAAGGAGAAGAAAGTGGATGTAGACATGGAGGGAGAGGAAGTTGATGGTGAGAACACACACGTAGATCAAGCATTTTGTATCGTTTCCAATGTCTTGAGTTTTGACACCTTTTGTTTTTTGCTTTTCAGATGGAAAGATGGACATGGACAGCAAGCGCAGTAAAACGACCCAATTGGACGAGCACGGACAGTACCCAACATGGATGAGCCAACGACAGGCCAAGAAACTGAAAGGCAAACGCATGACAAAGAAATCGGGAGGAAAGGCCAACAAAAAAAAGAAGGGCATTGCCTGGTAGCCTGGAGAAAACCAAAGGACTTCTGACTTAGAACCTGTGACAGACATGATCCTTGAATGTCATGTATCGGAGATTGAATACATGATCTTTGTGAACTTGAGTTGCCTTATGTTCAAATTAAATGGTGATATGAGGCAAATTATCTATATTGTGCAACACATTGTCTGTAAGCCCATGTATGAAAGGAATCAACAGAGTTGTATTTTTGGGCACAATGGTATAGTACTGCATTGACATACTTCACTTGAATGAAAGCCATGTTTTCTTATTGCTGTGGTATACAGAAGAAAATATGGTATGTTCTTTACATTTTACCCCAATAATGCTGTTGTTGGTAGCTCCATTCCTGTTTGATTTGCTCTTCCTGTAGCCTAGCCCATCATTACAAAGACATTCATTATACATGTAACAAACTGTCCATATCATCTGGCTGTCACGTTGGAGTAAATAAATGTGTTAATGTACATTAAGACATTTTATTGATTACATGCGGTTTTTAAACAAAACATTCCATAGCTAAATGACTTCCATAATCATTTGAAATGCAAGTGTATGAGAATTTTACTGGAACATTTAGCAATCAGCTTTTATGCATCCCCACCCTGAGCAATATGAAGCACAATGACTATCCATTATATGTCATGACTACTGACCAGATATAAATTGATTAGAAAACATGGGGAGAATCTCAATTGTATACTCCTTGCGTCCTCCTCACCTCAAAGCCCATTGGATGAGAAAGCCAGAGGTTCCTTCTCCAATGGGTATTGAGAAAGTGAGGATAGAGGCGTATGGAATTGAGATTCTACCACGGTACAATCTACCTATACCTGTCCGATAGGATCAATATGCTGATGTCCCCCCTGTGAAAAGACCCACAGGTCCTATGGGCTCAGGTATATGTCTGTGTTGGTGACTGTATAGGCACGCTCACTACATCATTTTCACGAATGTTGCAGGGAAAAGTCCAATGCGTCCGTGACAGTGTCCCTTCCACCAGCCTTCGTCCACCATCTCTATGTTGGTGATGACATCATCCGGGTTGAAGGAGATCTCATCATCTGCCTCTTCATGTGTGAGAATAACATTATTTTAGGATTTTGTCTCCCCGAAAGGGTTTATAGACTTCTGTGTTGAGCAATGTTTAGCATTGATTTCTGTATTCATCCACAATGGAAGTAACAACATCACAGTATGACTAAGAAATAGATGAGAATTGTGACATGATATCACAACGCAGTCATTGATACAGTAGGCTACCTACCTCCTTGGTAGTCATAAATGGCCACTGCGGTCTGACCGCATGTCAGGTCCTCATAGTCATTATCCACAGCTGTAGAGGGAACAGATGGAAGGGTCAGTCTTTGATATGACACAGTAATGGGTTACCCATCCCCTTTACCCCACTGGGTGTGGCACACTGACCTGGATCAGGTTCTGGGAAAGGTATTGGTGAGATATCCTCATACTCTCCCTCATCCTCCTGCTCTGGTTCTGATGGTGTCTGCTCCTGAGATGGCTCCGCCTCCAGCAGGTCACTTGACCGTGGGGGCAGGCACGGGGGCTGGTCATAGACTGGCTCCTCCTCTTCCTCCCGAGACCACAGAAAATGACTAGGTGTGAATTTCAGCAATTCATTTAATAACATGGTGAAGAAGAAATTACAGTTGTTAGGTCATCAGTGAGTTGTATTGAATTAAATCAGAGATATCTACCACTGGCTCATCTCTTGGTATCTGAGGCACTGCCCTGGCAGTGGGCAGCTGTGGTGGTTGGGGCTTCCTGTTGGTCTCTGGAACAGGTGGAGGTCTCTGCTCTTCAACAGGTGGAGGTCTCTGCTCTTCAACAGCTGGAGGCTGATGCCCTTCAACAGGTGGAGGCTGATGCTGCTCTGCTTCCTCCTCCCTGCTGTTCTGTTCCTACAAGAGATACATACCGCTGTGTCAGTGTGCATGTTTATTGGAGTAACATGTTTATTGGAGTAACATGTTTATTGGAGTAACATGTTTATTGCAGTACTTGTTGTCTGCGTCGTGCCTCCTCCTGCTCTCTCTTCTCTCTAGCCTGTCTCCTGGCTCTCTCCTCCTCCGCTCGCTTTCTGTTCTCCTCGTCTGAAGACCGAGCCAGGTTCTCAAAGCGAGCCTTCAGGTTGCCTGCCCCTGCACTTGCTGCAGACAGACCGGAAAAGCAAAAAACATATTTTCCTCTTTCAACTTGTGAACTAAATGTTTATGAGGAACTATAAAGTGCATACTTACATGCCTCCATTGGTAGTGTCTTCTCATAGGCAGAGGTAGGGGATTCCATGTCTGTGAAGGCCACTGCACTCTATAGAGCGAATGGAGATTGGGGAACCATAATTCCAATCAATGGGTAAGCGTCATAGCCTGAGTGTTTGTACAGGTCAATGTAAAATGGTTCAAGAATTACTGTCATCCTGAGCCTTCAGGGTCAAGAAAGACTCACTTTATCCATGCGGTCTGTCTGGACTCCATAGCGTCCCCCAAAGCCCTTGGCATAGTCTGAACGTGGAGATCAAAGGTCAGTTTAATGTGGACATGGTCCTTGACTTTTACAAACACAACTGTGGTTACAACTGTGAGTAACTGACCTTTCTGTGACTCATGCTTCTCTGTCTCTCCCTTGTAGTCATAACCTAAAGCAGCCTTGTCCACTTTCTCCTTCTCCACCCCAAACTTCCCCCCAAAACCCTTGGAATAGTCTGGTGAGGGAGAGTGAGGGATGAGGTTGTTTCAAATATGAACTAGAAATCTAATATGAATAATTGACCATGAAACGTTTCTACCTACAAACAGCCCACATTACAGTTCCCCTCTAACCTTTCTGAGACTGGTGCTTCTCGGTCTCTCCCTTGTAGTCGTATCCCAAGGCAGCCTTGTCCACTTTCTCCTTCTCCACCCCAAACTTCCCTCCAAAACCCTTTGAATAGTCTGAAAGATAAAAGCAGGGTGAGAGGTATGCCAGGAGTAGCTGGGTAGGATAACAACATGCAGTCAACCTATTGGAAATCAGAACGTATGTGTATTAGACATCCTGAAGGCTGTACCTTTCTGAGATGTATGCTGCTCCACCTCACCCTTGTATTCAAAACCCATGGCAGACTACAGGGAGAGAGAAGGAATGTTCATTACCAGGACGATCCCTCATCCTGTTCATCAAATCCTGTGATATCTTTGTCAGTAAGAGTATAGTTTCCTCACCTTATCCACACGGTCTTTCTGCACTCCAAATTTCCCCCCGAATCCTCTCTTTGCATCGGTCTGGGATGAGTGCTGCTCCACCTGCGCCACGTAGCCATGCCCCACTGCCCCCTGGGTAATTACACACATATAATACATCAACACTGGAAACGATCTTAGATAAACTGTTGAAGTCCATAAAAGTTGCAATAAGTCAGAACACACAACTGTACTGTCTGACAACATATGTTTTGGGGTGAGCAGCACTGCATTAGAGGAAGCCTTGTGCTTCATGCGTTATTTGGACTTGACTGAAGACCTTATGAGCGAAATACACTATATATACAAAAGTATGTGGACACCCCTTCAGATTTGTGGATTCAGCTATTTCAGCCACAACTGTTGCTGCAAGGTGTATAAAATCAAGCACACAACCATGCAATCTCCATAGACAAACACTGGCAGTAGAATGGCCTTACTGAAGAGCTCAGTGACTTTCAATGTGGCACCGTCATAGGATGCCACCTTTCCAACAAGTTTGTCCGTTAAATTTCTGCCCTGCTAGAGCTGCCCCGGTCAACTGTAAGTGCTGTTAAAGTGAATGTGGAAACTTCTAGGAGCAACAACATCTCTGCCGCAAAGTGGTAAGCCACAAAAGCTCACAGAATGGGACCGCAGAGTTCCAAACTGCTTCTGGAAGCAACATCAGTACAAGAACTGTTCATCCGGAGCTTCATGAAATGGGTTTCCATGGCCGAGCAACCGCACACAAGCTAAGATCACCATGCCAAGCGTTGGCTAGAGTGGCTGTAAAGCTCGCCGCCATTGGACTCTGGAGCAGTGGAAACACGTTCTCTCTTTTTATTTATTTTACCTTTATTTAACTAGGCAAGTCAGTTAAGAACAAATTCTTATTTTCAATGACGGCCTAGGAACAGTGGGTTAACTGGTCTAGGAACAGTGGGTTAACTGGTCTAGGAACAGTGGGTTAACTGCCTCGTTCAGGGGCAGAACGACAGATCTTGTCAGCTCCGGGATTCGATCTGGCAACCTTTCGGTTCCTAGTCCAACACTCTAACCACTAGGCTACCCTGCCGCCCCATGATTGTTCCAAGATCTATTGGAAAGCAATTCCAAGAAGAGTGGAGACTGTTACAGCAGCAAAGAGGGGACTAACCCCATTTTAATGCCCATGATTCTGGAATGAGGTGTTCGACGAGCAGGTGTCCACATACGTTTGGTCATGTAGTGTATGAACATCACATGATGACATGTTATAACCTAACCTTGTCCATGCGGTCTTTCTCCACTCCAAACTTCCCTCCGTAACCGTAAGAGGCCTTGGGAGCCTCCGCTCGCTCCTTCTGCTTCCCCACCTCATGCTCCTGGGACACCTTCTGTCTCAGCTCTGATACACTGGGGAGATGGAGGGATCATACACACATGCATATATATACACACACACACACACACACATCAGAACTTTTTTGCATAACTTTATTCCCATTTTACATTATCTGCTGACCCCGGGACTACATAGTTACACTAGTCTGTGGCTAACCCTTAGATTTACTCAGTCACCAACCCATATTAGGTAAGACTAAATGCTTGACAGCCTACACACTGTTTTTCACTTCCTTTTCCTGTTTCTACAGAGGTAAAGCTGCAATACACAGCTGAGCTAACCATCCCCCATAGCTCTTCAACAGCATAACACCAATCATACTGTGATCTGTCTTCAATGGTTACCTGATGTGTTCTTTTCGACCAGACCCCTCAATGGTCTTGGCCCCCCATCTCTGTTCCTGTTCTGACACATCATTCTGAAACACAGAACCCAAGTCCTTCTCATCACCTAACTGTAGTCTGAAGACCAAGGTGTCATGGAAAAACAGGACTGAGGCGGTTACGGACCAAACGTAAACAAAACGTTAATTCCACTGGGAGAAAATATTGATTAGAGAGTGCTTTAGTAAATACACTAGCTCTGTAAGGACCCTCGCTCCCTCCATCCCAGTAGCTAACCTCAAAGTCAGGGTCGGTCTCCCAGTCGTCCCCCTCTGCAACCTTTATGCTCACGTTGTGTCCCACCACTGACTTCCACATCTCGGAAGAGAAACAAAACAGAAGATTTGTACTGTCAGTCTAAGCATAGTGTCTGTGTAAACACAAGAGGGACCACAGCTTGTTGGTCCCTGGTGTAAAAAACAAGTTGAGAAACACTGCTTTAGTAAACACTATATGTACCTTGTGGATAATCACCTGTTCCTGCAAATACAAATAAGCTCTAAGGCATTTAACACTTCCTCTTTGTCAGTGGAAATACTGACAGCTAACCATAAGTATATGGTCTCATTCTGCTGATCACAAAATAGGAAGTTGAGTTATTTATACAGCACTGAGCTGCAGTGCTCTCATCATAAAATAACACACTATCATCATTCATGAATAGTTTAACAAAACACAAAGTAACCTGATGGAAGTGGTGGGTATCTTAAAGCTGGTCACAGCTGTCCAGCCTGATGTCAATGTAATGTAGTGCGGCTACCTAATGCGTTCTCCTTGTACCACACAAACTGCAGTCAGTTACCGTCAGCTACACATACTATCAAAGTCTGGTATTTGTGCATATATCTAAAGGTTGTAAATTTGAGGACATGCGTTTGGTATTTTGGTTTAGTAACAAGGTAATACAAAATATTTAATAAAAAAATATAACGGTTATAAAAGGATCTGGCTTATATAAAGTCACCTGTTTGATGCGTGCTTTTTGTCTGCATTTACCCAAAATAGTAGTAAAACTAAACATAAGTTGGCTAATATTTACACAGTAACTACTTATATCTTCCAAGTAGGCTAGACCTTCCTTTCCTTCCTTCCTCCAACTTTGAAACAACATAACGTTAGCCTATGAGATCAGTACAGAACTTATCTGCAACTTCCTGAAAGATAGACACGTTAAGAACTTCTAATATCACCGTGATACATACTTAACTCAAACAAAAACATTATTTCATGGTAATTATACGTACCTTTGCGTTACCGGACAAATTTCTTTGCTGCAATAATATCACAAATGTATATTTTCACAAGTCTCAACCAGAACGAGGATAGTCACGCAAACTGTTGATATAGGAAATAATGCGCGTGGCCGATACCATACAAGTAACTACGGGCTTGCTATTGTATCAAAGTTGGACACAATTGTAGTCAAAACAATGCTGTTTGTTAATTAGTTTTTAAAAAACACTCTCATTCCGTAATAAACATCCATTTGTTTTCCCAATATATTTAATTTAAAAAAATAGCCCAAGAGTAACCAACACTTATCATACAGAGATTTGACACCAGATTGACTTTGCACCAGTTGTTTTCATAAAGTCATAAATCATGTGTAATTCACATTTTTTGTCTCATCTTTCCACCCGTTATATTCTAACGGGTCCCATTTGAAAATAACTGGTACACATCTAGCCCTATACTTCCCAGTGTGCTGTGCTGAAAAACACGTATCATCATCACATTTCAATCTGTACAGCACAGTACAAGGTCATTTACAATAGAAGTTAACAGAGGACAAGTGAGTCACAAGATGTGTAGTGGGACAACAGACAACAAGAATACGTTTTTGACTAGTTATTTTCCCCAGCAGTATTGTGTTCACCATACATTGTAGTAGATTATGCGGTTTGAATGCGTAAGCAATAAATAATGCTAAATTATAGGAATCATAGATTGGATGGACATTATTTGTAGTGTCACAGAAAAAACACCAACACGTTTTCATTTGGAATGGACAACATTACACCAGAATGGCAAATGAATCTGCCATAAAATCAATAGAATAAAACCCTCATCTGTGCAACAATGGCAGAAATTGGGGAATTGATTGGATAACCCACATCCAGTACATACATACTGTACATACATACTGTACATACATACTGTACATACATACTGTACATACGACATACAAATACTACAGGAGTCAAATATGCCAATGACGGTGCTCTCTCTTTAATTAAAGAGAAAACGAGAGGAAAAATAAAAATTAAATAAATAGATGTTTGTGGGAATGTATTCATAGCAGGTTGTACACGTTTCAGTTGGTGTCCATTGTACTTGAGAACATAGGAGAGAGAGAGAGAGATCTGAACAGATCCACAGATCCTAACCCTCACTCCATCCAGACATGAAGTGATCCTTTATTCTCCTCATTTAAAGGCACCTAAACCACCACTAATATAAAACTGTCTGAAAAACTAAACACTGTGTAAATCCACTGTATAGTGTCATTTCATGTTAGTTCCCCCAGGTACATTTAAAGATGCATAATATCCACGTCCCTTTATAGAAGTCTAACAAACAACAGTTCTGAGGTAGTGCAATACTGCTTCTCATTTCCTCTACAATAACATTTGACTGATCATGTACGCTAATGGTAACATATTAAATATTGAATAAAATCAATGATGGCAGAGGATGTTTTTGACTCCCAGTATATAAAAAAACTTCACTTTGGTTAATAGGCTAAGACACACTTCAGTTATTTTTCTGTTGTATCAAAAGTGCATGGTCCGTGTGTGTGTGTGTGACGAGTCCTCTCCTATTCTACAGTATTGAATGTAACAGTAATATGATATTGGTCTTGGAGAGGGGGAGGGAGGGTCTGTGTCACATGTCTGTTATCTCTCTCCTCTCCCAGTCTCTAAGGGGTGGAGGGGGCCCTAAACGTAACCCCCCAGGCAGAGCAGTAGCAGCACGTGCACGGTGAGCAGGTAGAGGGACACCAGCAGGGGTGTGCGCTGGCGAGAGCAGAAGGACACGCGCAGCATTCTCATCAGGCCTGGCCTGTTGCTCCCCCGAATCTGATGGAGGGGGAGAGAGAGAGGGGGAGAGAGAGAGAGAGAGGGAGAGAGAGAGGGGAAGAGAGAGAGGGAGAGAGGGGAAGAGAGAGAGGGAGAGGGGAAGAGAGAGGGAGAGGGGAAGAGAGAGGGAGAGAGAGAGGGAGAGAGAGAGGGAAAGAGGGAGAGGGGGAGAGAGGGAGGGGGAGAGAGAGAAGTATAGACAGTTACAGGAGGCAGTAGTAGTAGTAGTAGTAGTAGTAGTAGTAGTAGTAGGAGGAGGAACAGACCATTCTTACATGACAATGGTGAATGGACATTTCATCTTCAGATATGTATGCTGTGTAAATAATCCAGGGTGTTGGTTGGTACTTACTCGGGTGACAGAGCCTCCTGGTGGCTCAATGAGGACAGCTGTCTCAGAAGCAGAGAACTGCCCTTCATGGGCCGACTGCCATTCACCCTGGTTGATCCTACGGCAGGTGAGCGAGGAGAGAGATACTGAGTAAATACTGTCTGACACACACAGGAAAGCACTCCGATAAGTTCCAACACAAATATGCCAAACGATGACTTGAGGCCAATAATCCCATTATCAACACAGTACCTCTACAAATCTCAGAGCAGAGCATCTCTATAGAGCCTGACAGTCACAGCAGTGAGCTGACATGCTCATTCCTCATTAGAATCATACTGTGTCAGTGAGTGTAGAGCTGTAGGGGAAGGCAGAGGATGACCCCTGTCATGTGACAGGAGACACTAAGCTGTGATAACTCTCTTACCGTTTGAGGCGGTCCTGGGCGGCCATTAGCTGCTCCTCCACAGCCACCCTATACTGCTGCTCCTCATCCAGTCTGACAGGCACAAAGAAAGGACACATTAGCATGTCAGACATGCTTGCGTTATCATGGGCTGGGGCTGTGTGGTGTTGAATGGGTTTGTTGTGTCTGTTCTGTTTGTTATTGTTTATTTTTTGCGTGCGTGTTTTGGTCAATGATAGAGAGAACGTGTGTGTGTACTGTATGCGTGTGTGTTTTGGTCAATGATAGAGAGAACGTGTGTGTGTACTGTATGCGTGTGTGTTTTGGTCATTGGTAGAGAGAACGTGTGTGTGTACTGTATGCGTGTGTGTTTTGGTCAATGATAGAGAGAACGTGTGTGTGTACTGTATGCGTGTGTGTTTTGGTCATTGGTAGAGAGAACGTGTGTGTGTACTGTATGCGTGTGTGTTTTGGTCATTGGTAGAGAGAAGGACATAAGGAAGTGGATGGCTGCAAACTTTCTACTTTTAAACTCGGACAAAACAGAGATGCTTGTTCTAGGTCCCAAGAAACAAAGAGATCTTCTGTTGAATCTGACAATTAATCTTAATGGTTGTACAGTCGTCTCAAATAAAACTGTGAAGGACCTCGGCGTTACTCTGGACCCTGATCTCTCTTTTGAAGAACATATCAAGACCATTTCAAGGAAAGCTTTTTTCCATCTACGTAACATTGCAAAAATCAGGAACTTTCTGTCCAAAAATGATGCAGAAAAATTAATCCATGCTTTTGTCACTTCCAGGTTAGACTACTGTAATGCTCTACTTTCCGGCTACCCGGATAAAGCACTAAATAAACTTCAGTTAGTGCTAAATACGGCTGCTAGAATCCTGACTAGAACCAAAAAATTTGATCATATTACTCCAGTGCTAGCCTCTCTACACTGGCTTCCTGTCAAAGCAAGGGCTGATTTCAAGGTTTTACTGCTAACCTACAAAGCATTACATGGGCTTGCTCCTATCTATCTCTCTGATTTGGTCCTGCCGTACATACCTACACGTACGCTACGGTCACAAGACGCAGGCCTCCTAATTGTCCCTAGAATTTTTAAGCAAACAGCTGGAGGCAGGGCTTTCTCCTATAGAGCTCCATTTTTATGGAACGGTCTGCCTACCCATGTCAGAGACGCAAACTCGGTCTCAACCTTTAAGTCTCTACTGAAGACTCATCTCTTCAGTGGGTCATATGATTGAGTGTAGTCTGGCCCAGGAGTGGGAGGGTGAACGGAAAGGCTCTGGAGCAACGAACCACCCTTGCTGTCTCTGCCTGGCCGGTTCCCCTCTTTCCACTGGGATTCTCTGCCTCTAACCCTATTACAGGGGCTGAGTCACTGGCTTTACTGGGGCTCTCTCATGCCGTCCCTGGAGGAGGTGCGTCACCTGAGTGGGTTGAGTCACTGATGTGGTCATCCTGTCTGGGTTGGCGCCCCCCCCCCCCCCCCTTAAGTTGTGCCGTGGCGGAGGTCTTTGTGGGCTATACTCAGCCTTGTCTCAGGATGGTAAGTTGGTGGTTGAAGATATCCCTCTAGTGGTGTGGGGGCTGTGCTTTGGCAAAGTGGGTGGGGTTATATCCTTCCTGTTTGGCCCTGTCCGGGGGTGTCCTCGGAGTGGGCCACAGTGTCTCCTGACCCCTCCTGTCTCAGCCTCCAGTATTTATGCTGCAGTAGTTTATGTGTCGGGGGGCTAGGGTCAGTTTGTTATATCTGGAGTACTTCTCCTGTCCTATTCGGTGTCCTGTGTGAATCTAAGTGTGCGTTCTCTAATTCTCTCCTTCTCTCTTTCTCTCTCTCGGAGGACCTGAGCCCTAGGACCATGCCCCAGGACTACCTGACATGATGACTCCTTGCTGTCCCCAGTCCACCTGGCTGTGCTGCTGCTCCAGTTTCAACTGTTCTGCCTTATTATTATTCGACCATGCTGATCATTTATGAACATTTGAACATCTTGGCCATGTTCTGTTATAATCTCCACCCGGCACAGCCAGAAGAGGACTGGCCATCCCACATATGCTCTCTCTAATTCTCTCTTTCTTTCTCTCTCTCGGAGGACCTGAGCCCTAGGACCATGCCCCAGGAATACCTGACATGATGACTCCTTGCTGTCCCCAGTCCACCTGACTGTGCTGCTGCTCCAGTTTCAACTATTCTGCCTTATTATTATTCGACCATGCTGGTCATTTATGAACATTTGAACATCTTGACCATGTTTTGTTATAATCTCCACCCGGCACAGCCAGAAGAGGACTGGCCACCCCACATAGCCTGGTTCCTCTCTAGGTTTCTTCCTAGGTTTTGGCCTTTCTAGGGAGTTTTTCCTAGCCACCGTGCTTCTTCACCTGCATTGCTTGCTGTTTGGGGTTTTAGGCTGGGTTTCTGTACAGCACTTTGAGATATCAGCTGATGTACGAAGGGCTATATAAAATAAATTTGATTGATTGATTGAACGTGTGTGTGTACTGTATGCGTGTGTGTTTTGGTCATTGGTAGAGAGAACGTGTGTGTGTACTGTATGCGTGTGTGTTTTGGTCATTGGTAGAGAGAACGTGTGTGTGTACTGTATACGTGTGTGTGTTTTGGTCATTGGTAGAGAGAACGTGCGTGTGTACTGTATACGTGTGTGTGTTTTGGTCATTGGTAGAGAGACCGTGTGTGTGTACTGTATGCGTGTGTGTTTTGGTCATTGGTAGAGAGAACGTGTGTGTGTACTCTATGCGTGTGTGTTTTGGTCATTGGTAGAGAGAACGTGTGTGTGTACTGTATGCGTGTGTGTTTTGGTCATTGATAGAGAGAACGTGTGTGTGTGTGTGTGTACTGTATGCGTTTTTAAAGGGGGGTGTCGTGGGGTTGAGAACTGGTACCTGCGCTGGAGCTCTTTAAAATCCACCCTGAGGCTCTCGCTCTCTGAAAGGCCACTGTGCTGCTGAGGAGCTCCGGGGGCACTGTCCACTTCCCCTGTCCCCTGGGGGCCACAAAAAATAGTAAAAAGCACTAAACATTGTAGAAATCCCTATAGTAGAGTCTTAAATCGCTCCAGAGATGTCAATGTGTAAATCTAGTTCCTCTGTGCCATAGTGGACACATTATCTTTAAAAACATATGTTCAGTATGTATCAACTAGGGACAGTGAATGAATCAGAGCAGAGTGATATCCAAGGGCGTGCTGACCTTGCGGTTGTCTTCGTGCAGTTCCTGGAGCTGCCTCTGGAGGGCAGTGCAGCGGCTCTCTGCCTCGTCTAGCCTCTGGGAACTGCCTTGGAACTGGGAGGAGAGATGGCGGTTCTCCTCAAACACATGTGAGAGCTGAGGAGAGGGAGGGACAGCAACGGGATCACCAGACCAGACCAGACCAGACCAGACCCGACCAGACCCCCACACCCACACCCAAAAGACAGAAGAACGAAGAAGAAGCAAAGAGGAAACGATGAAAGAAAATGGACAAGGGGCATGCAAGAGAAATGAAGAGGAAAGAGCCAGAGGGAGACACATAGATGGAATATGTAATCATCAATAATCCAGATTCATGTAATGAAGTAACTTTCATCCAACCATGTCATTTAGTATTGTAAGTCAGAGGGTGATCAGAGGTAGTTGGTCCAGAAAAAGGTGATTTCACTGCACCTTTTATACCCGCTGTAAACTGTGTACGTGACAAATACAATTTGATTTGGACATGAACAGCAGTCTGCCATCTCACTAATGCCTTGTCCAAGTACAGTCGTTTCAGGTTTAGAGGTGTCCTCCTCCTCACCTGTCTCTGGTGGTGTTCCTCCGGTGGTTTGGGCCTGGTGGCGCGGGCCTCCTCCAACATGGCACCGAGCTGGCGCACCTGCTGGTCACGGTCTGAGAGGGTGGCCAGGGTCTGCTGCTTCAGGAGCTCTGCCTGGACCTGCCAGTCAACCTGCTCCAGCCTAGAGAGAGACAGATATACCTATGTAGCCAAGGCATAGACACTCATATACCTCTGATTAAGAATGTTTGGATTTTAAATAACATAAGCAGCTTTTTATGAAGTATGTCTCACCTGAGAATTTCTAGTTCCTGGTTCTCCCTCTGCCTCAGGTTGTCTAGCTCCCTCATCCTGTCCACCATCTCATCAGCCCTCCTCTTCTCCTCCTCTAGCTCCTGGCTGAGTCTAGACAGCTCTCCTCCTCCCAGTCGAGTGAGCTCTGAGTGCTGCCGCTGGAGCTGTTCCAACTACAGGACAGGGAGAAACAAAGCTTGTGTTACTGTGGATACTGGTATATGAAAACACTATATACAGATAAGTTATGACATCACTACCATTGTGGTTGTGTTAGTAGTTGTCATGACATTGGCCTGTTGGGGGAGGTTTATGACCCCCATAAATACCTTTCCCCTTTTCTCTCTCTACTTTATAGAGTTGACTCTTGTAAAGCCTTTGTAACATAGAGAGTCTGGTAACATCAAAAGGTGGGAAACGGAACCATATTTCGGTAATCCAACCAGTTGGAAATATGTGTTTGATGAATATGATCTCAGATCAGTTGTTGTCTGAGACATTACTACTAATGACAGGATGACAAACTGTATCAGATTCACATGGAATTGAAACTATTTGTGAAAAGGTTCAATGTAATTTTAGCTTCTTAAATGAGAGAACGGCTTGTCATAGAGAAACTCTGCTCACATAGAGGCCCCGCACTAGTGAACAGACATTGGTTGTAAACTATGAAACACGCCCTTCTCGTCACCCCGATATAAGCCCGTTGACGAAAATCCAACTTTCTGTTCCGAGGACGTGAGGATGACGGTCCTACATTAAAAGGGCTCAGATAATAACCGAAATTAGCATCGTGTTCAAGGTGAAGGTGACGATCGACACACCGAAAGGATGAATTTCGACCATACCAGCCAGAATATAGCACGAGCTTAAAAGTATGGCAACTTGGTATGAACTTTGAACTCTTATTCACTCCTAGCCGTTGAGTTAGCAGCAGCCGCTGTAAACGTGGGCTAGGAAAGGACGGACGACGTATCCAGTCTAACACCCAGAACGATACTACAACGTATCCAGTTTACCACCAGAGACATTCTTCAGAGAACAAGAGATCCCTGCGGGGCAACCCGATCTTCCATCTACGACCAACCTACTGAAGCGCAGCTCAGAGTAAATATTCCTTGCATTTTCTTTTTCCAAATGGGCAGTTATTTAGAATGCATAAGATTCTGTATTTATAATAGATTAGCTTCTCCCTTTGTTACTCAGTCTTCCCGCGCTTTCATTCAAAACCCAACCCCCTTTCTCTGTGTAACCAGCAATCATATGTGTTCCATCCGCTAGGGACGTTTTCCTTTATGACATCATTTGTAATCAATGTATGATCCATTCTGTGTAGATGTAATTCTGTGTGATTATTTAGGTATTTTGTAAATAAATAATTAAACCAAATGATGTATTGATGATTCAACTTGTTAGCCAGGGTTTGTGAAGAGAACCAAGAATTTACAACTTTCAAATGAGACTTAACAAGGTGACGATTAAATATTGACTGCTATTGATGTAAAAGATTACCAGGTCTTTAAGAGTTTATTCAGAAGATAACAGCTCTATAAACATTATTTCGTGGTGCCCCGACTTTCTAGTTAATTACACTTACATGATTAGCTTAAATCAGGTAATATTAATTACAGAGAAATTATTTTATAGAATAGCATGTCATTTCACTTAATCTGGCATAGCCAAAGACACGACATAATGCTTTTATGGAATACTTTGTGTTAAATGGAAATAACTCTGGTTGATTACCAGTCTCTCCCTGTCGTTCTGCAGGGCTGACAGAGCGTTCTTCAGTCCCCACACCTCCGCAGTGGATCCTCCATGGCCTGTGGTGGGTGTCTGCTGGCCCCCTACCAGGCTCATCTCCTCCAGTCTGAGGCTGAGCTCCTGGGCCTGGCTGAGTGCCTGGTCCCTGCTGCCCTGCAGTGATGCCATGGCCTGGCCGAACGCCTGGTTCTGGGCCCGGAGCTGGCCGGCCACCTCCCTCTCCTCCAGCAGCCTCTGCTCCATGCTCAGCAGGTCTCGGGCCAGCTCAGCCACCCTCTCGGCCGCTGTCTCCGATTCCGTGCGCATCACCCCTCCCTCCCAACGCAGTTCTTTCAGCTCCTTCTGCCGAGCCTCCTGCACCTCTCTTTCCTTGGCAAGGCTCTCCTCCAGGCTCTCCACCTGGGCCCTGGCAGCCTGCAGCTGCTCCCTCAGCTTCTCTACCTCCGCCCCGGGAGCGTCTCTCACCTGCCTGTTTCCACTATCACCAGCCTGGCTGAGTGTCTCCCTCTCCACCGCCTGAACAAAAGCCTCCCCTCCCTCCAGGCTCTTGATCTTAGCCTCTAGCTCAGCTCTCTCCTTCTCCAGGGTAGTGATGCGCTCCAGCTGGCCGGACAAGAGCTGCTTGTGCTGGGACTCCTTCATGGTGAGGACCTGGGTAAGGTCGTCCCTGTAGCCGTGAAGCTGGGCAGATAGCTTGGCCTTCTCTGCGTGGAGGTCGTCCCTCTGGACCAATAGGGAGCGCAGCTCCTCCTTCAGACTGTTATTCTCCGCAGCAGCCTCCTGGATCAGAGCGTCTTTTTCCATCATCACCTGGGACAACAGACCCATTACGTAGAAGGATGGGTTATACAACTGGGGCACGAGGAAGACATTCTACAGTACTATCACTACATACAGTTTCAGCATGTCGATGACATGCGTGTACATAAACATTTACTACCGGTCTACAGAATCTCTTCTTGACCTGTCATTTATGCCTCTGTACACATGAGTGTTAACATTGTTTTTTTTTACCTGCAGATGTTTCTCCTCCAGCTGTTTGTACATGCCAAGTACTCGGTCTCTGTCGTCCTGTAAAGAGCCCATGGCCTTGGTGAAGGCGTCCAGCCTGGCTTTGCTGTGGCTGCTCTCCTCCTCTGCCTTCCGCAGCCGGTCCTCCAGACCCCGCACCTCCTCTCTCCTCTCCTCCAGCTCCTTCTCAGCCTCCTGGGCCCTGGCGTCAGCTTCCCTCCTGGCCTCCTCTGCAGCCTGGGTGGAGCAAGCATGTAAACAGTCAAGAAGATGCAGGGGAATGGGTTTAAACATTTCCATTGTCATAAAGCAGAGATGAAATAAAAGTGATGCGTACCTCTGTCACGGCCTGCTCCTTCTCCCCCAGCAGCTCTACCTCTCTCCTCTCCTTCTCACACAGCGCGGTCTGCAGGCTCTCTGTCAGGGTCTTGGAAGAGCGCAGGTCTGTCTCCAGTTGTTCCACGCTCAGGCCCAGCCTCCTTCCCTCTGCTTCCCTCTCCTTCAGCTGGGACCTGACCTCATTGGTCTCTCCCTGCAGCTTCCCAACTGCCTCTTCCAGGGCCTGGGTTCTGTGGCGGAGCCCCTCCGCCTCGCTCTCCAGGGAAGCCAGCTGGGCGCGAGTGTCAGCCAGGGAGGTCACGGTCTGGGCTAGGGACTTCTGAAGCTCTCCCCTCTCCTGCTCCAGGGCAGCTTGGTTCTCACGGAGCTTCTTCTCTTCCTGCTCCCATTTCAGCTGCCACTGCTCGTCTGCTTTCTGCTGTCTGGACAAAGAATAAGAAATAAACACATTACATAACACAGCATAGTGTATCACAAACCTGGCAGGAAATTGGGGCAATTTAATTAATTGACTTTTTCAGGAACAGTAGCCATTTTTACCTGTCCACTGTAAGCTGTAGCTCTTCTCTCTGTGCGGTCTCTTTCTGCAGCTTTTCAGCCAGATCTCTGGATCGGGTCTCTCCCTCCCGCACCTCGGCCTCCTTCCCCTGGAGGGTGCTGTTGAAGCGACTCTCCCACTGCCGGGTCTCATCCAGCACGCGGTCCCTGTCGTCCTGCAGGGAGGACATACAGCGCGAGAAGGCAGCCAGTCGGGCCAGAGACTCATCCAGGCGGGCCTGCATCTGCTGGGCCTGTCTCTCAGCGGTGTCAGTCAGCTCTTTTGCCTCCCGGGTGGCATCCTCCTCTCTCTCCTTCTCCCGGTAAGACTCCTCCAACCTCAGCTCAATCTGCTTCAGCTCAGCTCCCAGCCTGAACCTCACAGAGTCCAGGCTCTGCTCTGCTTCTGCTTTCAACTCAGCCTCTCTCTGTAGAGCGGTCTGCTCACAGGCTCTCCTCTCAGCTTTGGCCTGGCTGGCCTCTGTCTGGGTCTCAACCAGCTGGGCTTTGCAGCTAGATAGCTCAGCCTCAGCCTTCTTCAAAGCGTCTGTGACTTTGGTCCTCTCCAGATAGGCTTGCCCAAGCTCTTTGTGGACCTCGTTGCTGCCCAGTTGCAAAGCCTTGCCCTCCCTGGCCATCTCGCTGATCCTTTCCTGGTACTGGATGCAGTCCTTCTGCATCTGGCGCACCTCCAGCTGCTTCTCTCTCAGCAGCTCCTCCAGCTGCTTTGCCCGACTCTGGCTGCCCTCTTTCACCCTCTGGGCGGACTTCAGCTGCTGCTCCAGCTCCTTCTGTTTCCCTGACTCGGCCTCTGCCTCAGCCCTCTCTCTCTGGGCCTGCCTCTTGTCCTCCTCCAGCCTGGCTGCCCGGTCCCTCTCGCTCTCGGCCAGGGCTTCCAGTTCGGCCCGCTCCCTCTCCAGTCTCTCCACCTCCCGCTGCAGCTCCGCAAGGCGCTCCCGGCTATCTGCCGCGTCCTGCTGGTAGCCGGCGATGCTGCCATTCAGCTGGGCCAGCTGGTTCATCAGACACTCCTCTAGGTCGTCCTTTTCTACCTCCAGGCTGCTGTGGAGCTCCTGGAGTTGGGCTTCCCTTTTAGAGCTCTCCTCCATCAGGCTCTGTTCCTTAACTTTACTCTCCTGAAGGAGCTGCTCCAGAGAGGCTAGTCCAGCCTTGAGTTCAGCCTCACTCTCTTGCCACGGTTCCCTCTCTGAATGTAGGGCTGCCTCCATTTCCCTCCGTTTTCCCTCAATTGTGGCCAGTTCACTTTCAGACATGTCCGTCTTCACTGGCTCCTCTCTCTGGGTCTGTTCCTTTTCTTTAGTCTCCTGAAGGCGCTGCTCCAGAGAGGCCAGCTCGGCAGTGAGTTCAGCCTCGCGCTGTTGCCTCAGTTCCCTCTCTGACTGTAGGGCTTCCTCCATTTTGCTCAATTTCTCATCAATTAGGGCCTGTGTATTTTCAGTTATTTCGGTCTTCACCATCTCCTCAACAGAGGGCGTTTCAGGTGGAGCTACCTCAGACTCTATGGCCTGACTATGTGGCTCTATGTCCTGAGGCTGGCTCTTAACTGGCTCTTGGGTAGTTTTAGTCATGACTGTACTAGGCTGCTGGGCAACAATAGTCTCCTCCACTACATCATCAGAGCTGGGGGTTTTATCTGGGGCTAATATATCCCCTTTCTCTAGCTCTTGGGCTAGTTGCTCCCTTAACTCAACACCCTGCTGTTCTAAGGAGTCCCTCTGTGCCGTAGTGGCATTCAAATCAGCTTTCAGAGCCTCAAACTCTTCTTTGAGTCTTTCAAGTTCTCCTTTGAGTGCCTTGTCCTCTCTTCTTATTCCTTTCTTTTCATCCATCTCTCGGAGTCTCTCATTCTCCTCCTCTAAATCCATGATTTTTTGCTGCTTGGTCTTGGCAAACTTCCTCATCTTGTCTTTGACAGTGTCCACCTCTTTCTGGGCCTCTTCTTTCTGCCGTTCAGCCTCCTGCTTGGCTGCCTCGTGGGTCCTGGCTCTAGCAACAAGCTCCTTCCTCTCCTGCCTAGCAGCTTCCAGCACACGTCTCACACGCTCTGCCTCATCACTCACATTCTCATAGGACTTTAGCAGAGTCTCATACTCATCCTTCATCCCATGCACCTTGTCCTCCCATTCTCTGCATGCCCGGGCAGCCTCCTCTCTGGCAGACTCTGCCTCTCTTTTACAGAAGTCTTTCTCTGTCAGCATACCCTCCATGGCCAGCTTGAGGCTCTCGCAGGATCCCCCAAGGCTCTGGTTCTCCACCAAGGTCCGATCGACCTCCTCTATCAGCCTCTCTCTTTCTGCTCTCAGCTTCTCCAGCTCGACTTCTCTAGCCTCCATCCTCTGCTGCAGTTCAGTGATGACTTTCTCAGTGGAGGCCAACTCTTCTTTCTGGCTTTTGTTCTCTTTGAGGGCCTCTTTGCGGGAGATAAGGGCAGCTTTGAGCTTCTGCTGAAGCTGCAGGATCTTGGCCTCGCTGCCTTTCTCTTCCTCCTGCTTCTGGGGGACCTCGGCCTCCAGTCTCTGGCTCCTTTCCTTCTCTGCTCTCAGGCCTTCTTGCAGGGAGGCGATCGACTGGTCCTTCTCATACACTGTCTCTTGCATAGACTGGAGGAGGGAGCTTTGCTCACCCAGCTGCTGGCTAAGCTCCATGATCTCATTGTTCTTGTTGCTCAGGAACTGCTTGAAGTCCTCCACCTCTGTCTGCAGGACGGCAATGGTGGACTCAGCGGAGTCTGATGCGGCTCCCTTGGCTGCAGCCTCCAACTCTGCTTTCACAGCTTCTGCATAGTTCTGAGCCTGGAGACACTTCTCCCTCAGAGCCTCCAACTCCTCATAGACATGTTCAATCTGGCTCTCCTTCTCTCTCAGGGCCTGCAGCTCTTTGCCCAGCACTAGAAGCTCACTTTCCCTGAGTGACAGGCTAGCCTGACTCTCCTGCAGTTGGCCCTCCAACTCTGTACAAGATGCCTTCTCAGCCTGGACCTCTTCTTTCAGAGCTTGTAATGAGGCCTCAATGTCAGCTGAAAGTAGCTGAGAGGGTTCCTCGGCACTGGTAATGGGTTTATCACCTTGTTGTTGTTGTGCTTCATTCTCAGGAGCTGAAAATTCCACCCAGTCTTCCTGGACCCAATCTCCTGCAGCTGGCTTCTCAATCTTCTCCACTGCAGCGTTGGTCTCCAGCTCGGCATGTACTTCCTTCTCTGTGCTCACCTCTTTCTGTGCCTGCAGTTCCTCGAGCTCGCTCAGTCTAGTCAACAGCTCATCTCGTTCACCAACCTGCTCCTCCAAACGCTCCAACAGCCCATTGTACTCTTCCTTTTGTTGTTTAAGCTGTTCGCGGTGGTGCCTGTCCTTTTCTTTGGCCATGCGGATGGTTTCTTTGTGAGAGTCCTGGGCCTCCTGGAGTTTCTTTTGCAGTGTTTCGCAATCTGACTCCGGTGAGGCCACCTGGGACTGCAACCCAGTGATTTCAGATGAGGTGTCAGCCTCTGGAGTCTGCTGAGCTCCCTCACTCAGCCTTCTGGTCATTTCAAGTGTTTCTTCCAGAACCTGATCCTGCTGGCTGATTTTCTGTTCCAAAACTTCCATGACCTCTTCTTTGGACCTCAAGTCTTGTCTGAACTCTTCGAGAGTAGTTTCAATTGCCATATCCTCTTGTTTTCTGTATTTTTCTAAAGCTGGTACACTTGCAGGGGCTTCCTCCGTTGCTTTCCCTACTTGTCCTTTCCTTTGATCTGCCTCTTTCTCAAACTCTGCAACTTTTTTCATCAGCTCTTTGCGCTGCACCAGGGCTGCCTGCAACCTCTTTTTAATGGTGGCCACTTGGGTTGTCAGATCCTCTTTGTCCTTTCGCAAACTAGTGAGCTCATCACTATCCTCTACATGACTCTCCCCTGTCGCTTTCTCATTTTCTCCAGCTTTCTCAAGCTCAAATATCTGCTTCTTCAGTTTCTTGACCTCTGTGCTCATCAGGAACATCTCCTCACCGGTCTGGAGCAGTTTGGCAGACAAGCCGTTGCTCAGCTCCATCATCTCCTGCTCTTTCTGGGTAATACGCAGTTGCAGCTCGTTAATCTCAGTGTCCCTCTCAGACAGTACAGCTTTGGCCATGTCCCTAGCCTGAGAGAACTCCAGCAAGCTGGCCTCCATGTCTTGGAGCTTCTGCTCCAGCTCAGAGGAAGTGATCTCCCCTTCTTCCAGCTGGGTGCTCAGCATCCTGGCCTGGCCCTCCTGCTCAGAGAGAGAGCGCTGAGCCTCGTCCAGGTCTGCCTGCAGGGCCTGGATCTTCTGCTCTTTGGAGCTGCCTTCTGTCTGCAGGCTGTCCAGCTGCTCCTCCAGGAGATGCATCACCATGCTCTGCCTCTCCAACTCAGAGCCACTGTGCTGGGCCACCGTGTCCATCTCTGACCTGGCTGACTGGAGCTCTTCCTCATATCTCTGGGCCTGGGACTCTGCCTCATCCTTGGCAGCTGCCAGGGACCGAATCTCTTCCTCAAGGCCTTGGGTTCTCTCCTGTGACTCTGAGGCAGCCTCTCTCAATCTCTGGAGCTCAGCCATGAGCTCACTGTACCTGTTCTGCATCTCATCTGCCAGGGCCTGGGCAAACACCTGTCCAGGGGCAGAGTCAGAGAGGGTCACCCCCTGCTGTTTGAGGTGCACCTGCACAGTCTCACGGATGATGACTGATGAGGACTCCACCTGGACTGTGGATGTTTCCTGCTCCGAGCTGTTCTCTTCCCAGGATTGCATCTGGAGCTGGCCAAAGCCCTGCAGTATGGGAGGCGACTGCTGACCTTCATCTTGGTTCACAGCCTCTAGGAGGGTCCAGCTGCTGTGGGCCACCTCGGAGTCACTGCTCGTGACCATCTCATCAGAGGAGGCCCCCTTAGATTCTCCGGGAGAGTCAGACTGGGATTCAATGAGCTCTGGACTGCTCTCGTTATCAGCGGAGACTGACAGGCTTGACCTATCCTCTGCCACCAGGGTGGTGTCCTCCTCTCGTGTGTCTTCTAAGAGGTCTGGCAGCACTGTAGGACTGTCGCAGGGGGCCATGGCAGTGTCCACACGCTGGTCTAGAATCTGATCAGAGATTACCTTGAATGCATCATTTGAGCCCCGCTCTTCAGCCAGCACAAGACTCTCTCGCAGGGCAGCCAACTCATGGTCTTTCTCCAATAGCTGCTGCTCCAGAGCCAATATTTGGGCTGGGGAAATCAATAAAGAGGAAAATTAATAGCCAGCCTAATAATCACAAAATGCACAATTAAAACAGATATTTTTCATGTACCCCGTGCAGGAACTAAAATTCAATCCTACCACTGGCACCTCCCAGTAGTTCATGACTAGACCTATATATTATGGATTCATTCAGATTTTTGCTTCTAAATGTTAACAATTGAGATGATTATTGACATACTGTCAACATACTGTCAATACTGTTAACATGTCTACTAAACCACCAGTCTTTCAGGTTTAGTCACAGACAGTGAAATGGGTAATCCTGTAACCGCATCTGCGTCACTATACCAAACTCTGTTGTCAGCGAAGCCTGTGACAGCACAGTCCAATCCTATGCAAACACATCAATAGAGGGTGTGTGTGCTGCTGGCAGGATGTATGACTGGTCCTGGTGGTTGGCTTTCAGATGTATGACTGGTCCTGGTGGTTGGCTTTCAGATGTATGATTGGTCCTGGTGGTTGGCTTTCAGATGTATGACTGGTCCTGGCGGTTGGCTTTCAGATGTATGACTGGTCCTGGTGGTTGGTTTTCAGATGTATGACTGGTCCTGGCGGTTGGCTTTCAGATGTATGACTGGTCCTGGCGGTTGGCTTTCAGATGTATGACTGGTCCTGGTGGTTGGCTTTCAGATGTATGACTGGTCCTGGTGGTTGGCTTTCAGATGCATGACTGGTCCTGGTGGTTGGCTTTCAGATGTATGACTGGTCCTGGCGGTTGGCTTTCAGATGTATGACTGGTCCTGGCGGTTGGCTTTCAGATGTATGACTGGTCCTGGTGGTTGGCTTTCAGATGTATGACTGGTCCTGGTGGTTGGCTTTCAGATGCATGACTGGTCCTGGTGGTTGGCTTTCAGATGTATGACTGGTCCTGGCGGTTGGCTTTCAGATGTATGACTGGTCCTGGCGGTTGGCTTTCAGATGTATGACTGGTCCTGGTGGTTGGCTTTCAGATGTATGACTGGTCCTGGTGGTTGGCTTTCAGATGTATGACTGGTCCTGGTGGTTGGCTTTCAGATGTATGACTGGTCCTGGTGGTTGGTTTTCAGATGTATGACTGGTCCTGGTGGTTGGTTTTCAGATGTATGACTGGTCCTGGTGGTTGGTTTAAAACACACATCTTAAAATAGGTCTCCTTACCCTTTTCAGCATCAGTCACGTCTTCCTCAGCCGGGTCAGTCACACACTGGGCCAATGACTCACGAGCAGCCTAGGAGTGAAAAACAAACGCCTGAGTTATTTCTGAACACACAGAGGGTGTAAACCTTATGACTTAATAATAGATAAATCACATTGAAGTGGGACTACATTCAAAATGAAGTGAGTTAACAGTTTCACACAGCTGTATTGTAGTTACACAATAGTTACACTGTAGTTATGATGAGCCTGGGTGTGAAGGTCAGCCCATGGCTGCAGTCATAACAGAGGATCAGTGGAGAGGCGATTAGCATTGCCTTGATCCAAATGACAGGAGGACATTCTGCCTCAGCATTATTAAACCCAACCGCTGTCTCTGTCCCTCAGGATGTCCCCTCTGAGATAGATCGTGGCCGACTGACCTGCCCCAGTAGTCAGGGCAGAGACCAGAGAGACTTCCCCACATGAATAAGTGTGTGACACTCAATGTGCTGACTGGGAAGTCCTCACAGCACAGTGAAATAACAGCACACCAATTGATCATTTTGTATCAGACTGTACACACATACAGCACAAATGTCTATTGGGGGGGTTTGTCGATTTCTATTGTGACTACGAACTGTCAGCAATTCTGTTTGGAAAGGGGATTGTCTAACAATTAGATTGAACATACAGTGCCTTCAGAAAAGTATTCACACCCCTTGATTTATTCCACATTTTGTTGTGATACAGCCTGAATTAAACATTTATTCAAATGGAAATGTTGTGTCACAGGATGACACACAATACCCCATAATGTCAAAGTGGAATTATGTTTTTAGACATTTGTCTATTTATTTAAAAATTAAGAGCTGGAAAGTCTTGAGTCAATAAGTATTCAACCCCTTTGTTATGGCAAGCCTAACTAAGTTCAGGAGTAAAAATGTAATTAACAAGTCACATAATAAGTTATCATGGACTCACTCTGTGTGCAACAATTGTGGTTAACATTATCTTTGAATGATTACCTCATCGCTGTAACCCACACATACAATTACCCCTCAGCCAAGCATTGAATTTCAAACACAGATTAAATTACAAAGACCAGAGAGCTTTACAATGCCTTGCAAAGAAGGGAACCTATTGGTAGATGGATAAACATTGTAAAAGCAGTCATTGAATATCCCTTTGAGCATGGTGAAGTTATTAATTACACTTTGGATGGTGAATCAATACACCCAGTCACTACAAAGATTTAGGCATCCTTCCTAACTTAGTTGCCGCAGAGGAAGGAAACCACTCAGGGATTTCACCATGAGGCCAATGGTGACTTTAAAACAGTTACAGAGTTTAATGGCTGTGATAGGAGAAAACTGAGGATGGATCAACAACATTGTAGTTACTCCACAATAGTAACCTATATAACAGAGTGAAAAGAAGGAAGCCTGTACACAATACAAATATTCCAAAACATATCTGTTTGCAACAAGGCACTAAAGTAAAACTGCAAAAAATGTGGCAAAGTAATGAACTTTTTGTCCTGAATACAAATGGTTGCGTTTGGGGCAAATCGAACACAACACATCACTGAGTACCTCTCTTCATATTTTCAAACATGGTGGTGACTGCATCATCTTATGTGTATGCTTGTCATGAACAAGGACTAGGGAGTTTTTTAGGATAAAAATGGAAGAGAGCTAAGCACTGGTAAAATCCAAGAAGAAAAACTGGTTCAGTCTTCTTTCCAACAGAGACAGATTCACCTTTCAGCAGGACAATAACCTAAAATACAATGCCAATTATAAACTGGGTGGGTCGAGCCCTGAATGCTGATTGGATGACAGCCGTGGTATATCAGACCTTATACCATGGGTATGACAAAACATTTATTTTTACTGCTCTAATTACACTGGTAACCAGGTTTTAATAGCAATAAGGCACCTCGGGGGTTGGTGATATATGGTCAATATACCACGGCTAAGGGCAGTGTCTAGGCACTCCGCGTTTAGTCGTGCATAAGAACAGCCCTTAGTCGTGATATATTGGCCAAATACCACACCTCCGCTTGCCTTATTGCTTAAATATACACTGAGTGTACAAAACATTAAGAACATGCTCTTTCCATGACATAGACTGACAAGGTGATTCCAGGTGCAAGATCCCTTATTGATGTCTCTTGTTAAATCCACTTCAATCAGTGTAGAAGACAAGGAGGAAACAGGTTCAAGAAGGATTTTTAAGCCTTTAGGCAATTGAGACATGGATTGTGTATGTGTACCATTCAGAGGGTGAATGGGCAAGACTAAATATTTAAGTGCCTTTGAACAGGATATGGTTGTAGCTGTCAGGCACAGCGGTTTGTGTCAAAAACTGCAACGCTGCTGGGTTTTTCACACTCAACAGTTTAACATGTGCGCTAAGAATGGTCCATCACCAAAAGGACATCCCGCCAACTTAACTTCTTATGGGGGCATTTTCACGTTTGGATGAAAAGCGTGCCCAGAGTAAACTGCCTCCTACTCAGTCCCAGATGCTAATATATGCATATTATTATTAATATTGGATAGAAAACACTCTGAAGATTCTAAAACTATTTGAATGATGTCTGTGAGTATAACAGAACTCATATGGCAGGCGAAAACCTGAGAGAAAAATCCAAACCAGGAAGTGGGAAATCTGAGGTTTGTAGGTTTGGGATATGGGCCATCTTGCACTTCCTAAGGCTTCCACTAGATGTCAACAGTCTTTAGAACATTGTTTCAGGCATCAACTGTGAAGGGGGACTGAGAGGGGAATGAGTCAGAGGTCTGCCAGCAGCCTCGGTCTCGTGACGTGCGGCCATGAGAAAATTACCTCTTGTTCCATTGCTTTTCTATAGACAAATGAATTCTCTGTTTGGGACATTATTAAACATTTATGATAAAACATCCTAAAGATTTATTCTATACATTGTTTGATTTGTTTCTACGACCAGTAATATAACTTTTTGGAATTTTCATCCGACATTTCCGCTGGACTTGCCCGCGCCTCGTGAGTTTCGATTTGTTTACTAAACGCCCTAACAAAAGGAGGAATTTGGCCATAAATTATGGACTTTATGGAACAAATCAAACATTTATTGGGGAACTGGGATTCCTGGGAGTGCATTCTGATGAAGATCAAAGGTAAGTGAATATTTATAATGCTATTTCTGACTTATGTTGACTCCAACATGGCGGATATATTCTTGGGTTGTGTATGTCGTCTGAGCACCGTACTCAGATTATTGCATGGTTTGCTTTTTCCGTAAAGTTTTTTAAAAATCTGACACAGCGGTTGCATTAAGGAGAAGTACATCTTTAAATCTGTGACTAACACTTGTGTCTTTTATTAATGTTTATTATGAGTATTTCTGTGATTTGATGTGGCTCTGTGCAAATTCACGGGATGTTTTGGAGGCAAAGCCAAATGTAAACTGAGCTTTTTGGATATAAATATGAACTTGATCGAACAAAACATACATGTATTATTTAACATGTTGTCCCGGGAGTGTCATCTGATGAAGAATATCAAAGGTCACTGATTAATTTGATCAATATTTCTGCTTTTTGTGACTCCTCTCTTTGCTTGGAAAATCGCTGTATGCTTTCTGTGACTAGTTGCTGACCTAACAAAATTATATGTTCTGCTTTCGCCGAAAAGCTTTTTTGAAATCGGACACTGTGGTTGGATTAACGGGAATTTTATCTTTAAAATGGTGCCTAATACTTGTATGTTTGAGAAAATTTAATTATGAGATTTCTGTTAGACCAAATAGACAAAGAACATTAGAGAATCTAGCAATGGATACAACAGACTGAAGAGTCTGGTAATTTGGGGTTCACAGATAATAAACCATTTAAGCTATTTCTCCCAAAGTACATTTTCAGGTTTATCTTCTTGTTATTACAGGATTCAAAACAAGCTTACAACATGTGTTACCTTCATTCATTTAGTAGTCGTAACAATCTCCTAAATTAATTGAGTGCGTCTGACTGCTCACCATTCCAATTTGCTGCTCCAGCTGTTGTATCCTAGCAACTGCCTCTTCGCCTTCTGCGGTGCGCTTATCCAGTTGTTCTGAAAGAAAAAACAAAATGATTAAATATGCTGCAAGCAAGCCGCTTGTTAGGGTATCATGAATGCTTGATAGTGTATTCGGTTCCCTTACCTTGCAATGTCTCCATGGTGTGGGTGACCTGGGCGCAGCGTTCCTCGCTCTCCCTCTGCTCCACCCTCAGCCTCTCCAGCTGGGCCTCCAGTGTACCCAGGCACAGGGCCGGGTCGGTGGGTACAGGGATGTCCTCCTCGGCCCCCTCTCCAGCCAGAGAGCGCAGGCCTGTCAACAACTCAGCCAGGGCCTCTCCTGCCCTTTGCCCCTCTCCATACTCCTCTCTTAAGGCAGCAAGCTCCTTCTCCAACCTGGCTACTTCTCTGTTGGTCACTTCCTCCCGCTCTCTAGTGGCCCACTCCAGTTTCACTGTCAGGTCCTCCATCTGGGTTGATCTGTCTCTCTCTGAAGCCTCCAGACTGGCTAGCTGGGCTGCTCTGTCCCGCTCGGAGGCCTCCAGACTGGCTAGCTGGGCTGCTCTGTCCCGCTCGGAGGCCTCCAGGTTGGCTCGGAGGGCCACCAGCTCTGCCTCGGCCTGGCTGGACCACCCAGCCCACTGCTGTCTCTCCTCCTCCCTCTGCCTGCCAGCCTCAGCCAGCTCCTGCTCCATCTGGCGGAACTGAGCCGTGAGGATCTGCAGAGAGAGAGCGAGAGAGAGCGAGAGCGAGAGCGAGAGCGAGAGCGAGAGAGAGAGAGAGAGAGAGAGAGAGAGAGAGAGAGAGAGAGAGAGAGAGAGAGAGAGAGAGAGAGAGAGAGAGAGAGAGAGAGAGAGAGAGAGAGAGAGCGAGAGAGAGAGAGAGAGAGAGAGAGAGAGAGAGAGAGAGGAGGCAGAGTGAGAGGGAGCGAGATAGTGGAAGCGAGAGAAAGCGAAGAAGAGAGAAAGAGAGGCAGAGAGAGAGAGAGGCAGAGGCAGAAAGAGAGAGAGACAGAGAGAGAAAGAGAGAGAAAGAGAGAGAATAAAGACAGATGAAGGCGGGGACGGTAGGGTCTACAATGAGAACTGCTCGGCTGTGCCAGTAAAGCAGTGATTTTGCATTTAGATGAGAAATGCGTCTACTCCTCAGCCCTTATGTAACATGCAATTTGTCAATCAACAAATGTACTTAGTCAGTCAGTGTCACTCTGCTGTCACACTAGTACCTTGGTGAATAATGTAATACAGTACTCTGTGTCAGTCTCTTCAGATGGGCTCATTTTGCACAAAGGGTCAGTCAGTTGCATTGTTATTCTATTGTGGGGCCTTCATTGAGAAAACACCATTCCCACTATGGCTCTACACTGACCAGGACAGTAGAGCATGTCTGTACCTGTTTCTGCTGGTCGGCATTGTTCAGCTCCCCCTGCAGCATCTCCAGCACCTGGCAGCGCGACCGCATGGCTTCCTCCTGCTCCTCACAATGTCGCTGGGCTGCACGTAGAGCCTAGCAACACACACACTAAAGGCTTGGGTACAGGCTAAAAACAGTGTATAGGACCTGGCCTGTGTGAGGGAGTGTAGAATGAGTCAGAGAATGGAGTTTGTACCTGCTGTACCTGCTGCAGCTCAGCGTCGTTCTGGCTCTGCACTGTGACCCTCAGCAGCTCGTCCTCATGCTTCTGGATCTGCTCCTGGAAACGCACGTCCTTTTCACAGACAACTGCCTGAAGCACACGAACCTAAACGCATGACACATCTCTGCAGTCAGCTGACGGGCCCCTTTTAAACAATCTGGAACATTTTCATTCAAATGGTTTGAGTGACAACAAAACTGGCACCTGCTCCGTGTGTATGGCTTCCTTTTCACACAGGGCCTGTTCGGACATCTGGAGACGCTCCTCGAGGTTCTTCGCCGAGGTCGAGACCTCACTGAGCTGCTTCCTCAGCTCCTGGAGTTCCTCCTCCACAGCAGGAGCTGAGCTGGTGAAGGAGCTGTCTGGAGAGCTCTTCAGGAAATAGACAAGGAATTCAAAATGTTATTGATGACAAAATAGTCTAGTGTAGACCAAACTGGCTGTAAAGAATCTACAACATTTTAACTCTATACATTACAGCTAAAATACACATCAGAACTATGCTTATTGAACATGGAGTTATTTGAACTCGGCTAAAGGACTTACTGCTGCTCCCTCCTGCCCTTTGAGGTCAGTAATTTGTTTGTTCAGAGCAGCCATCTTGGTTTTGGCCTGCAGCTTTAGTTTAGTGAAGCGTGCCTCCGCTGTCTCCCTTTCGCTCTGTAAACACACCAACAAAGACAACATCGAAACTTGTGGTCCAGCAACAACAGCATAATCTCAGTAGATTTCTGACGACAATCTTTATTTGACAAGAAGTGCATCAAATATGAATATTTCATGATCCCAACCCACACAGGACAGAAAGAAAATCTAAGCTATACATTGAGGGCACATCCATATAAAACCACTGCATTCATGTCTCACACACACACACACGCATACAAAAGTCATAGTAATACACATAGGCGCACACACACACACACACCTGTACCCAGGCCTCACCTTGAGCTGCTTTTCGAAGGTGGCCAGCTGGCTGTCCTTATCTCTGACCATCTCCTTGAGATGCACTGTCAGCTGCTCCAGATGGGCCAGCCTTTCCAGGGGCTCATCCTCCACCCCAGGCCCAGACTCCTCAGGGGCTCCGGGGGCATCTCCAGGGGGGAGTTGGGGGACCAACATATCCTGCAAAAGGGCCACAGAGAAGAAGAGTGGATACAAATATGGAGACTTGGAGAACATTAAGGCCTGCAACGGTGATCCGTTAGAGCAGGGTTTTATCAAACTGGGTCCTGGGGTCCCCCTCCCCCTGGGTGCACATTTAGGTTTTTACCCTAGCACAACACAGCTGATTCAAATAATCAAAGCTTGATGATTTATTTATTTTTATAAATGTATCCGTTATTTTACCAGGTAAGTTGACTGAGAACACGTTCTCATTTACAGCAACAACCTGGGGAATAGTTAAAGGGGAAAGGTGGGGCAATTGTAAACTGGTGATGATGGTGATTGGTTATTTGAATCAGCTGTGTAGTGCTAGAGCAAAAACCTAAATGTGCACCCAGGGGGACCCCAGAACTGAGTTTGGGGGACCATGTGTTAGAGTGCTGATCAGTTTTGCCTTTTAGATCACAATGGATTGATTATTATGGACCGAGAGGAGCTGATCCTAGTTAAGCACTACAACTCACACAATTGATAAATATGGGCCCAGGACAGAAAACATGTGCCATGTTATGTAAGCTTGTGAGGGGTTGAGGGAGTCTCTCTTACCTGAGGGGCTCCATCGGGGGGCTCGTCCCCAGACAGCTCCTGCAGGACGTTGGTAAAGCCCTGGGACAGCCGGCTGAGCATGTAGCCGAAACTGGTGGTACAAGACAGAGTTTTGACATTGAGGGTTCTATCTCAATCAATCATTATTTATAAAGACATTTTTACATCAGCAGTTGTCAAAGTGATTATACAGAAACCGGATCAAAAAAATCTCCATGGAGTTTGCATTATGATGCATTTACAACGTTAGCGCCTCTTTTATGTTATGATTCACATTTCTGTGTATAGAATTTATTTTAAGACAAAAACATAGATTGACTCAAATAATCAATGGCAATAAGTGCAGTAGAAGAGAACAATTGAGACCAGTGAAATCATAGAATGAGGGTTCCTGGACAGTCAATCAGTGAAGGCTCCTCGGAGGACCATCCTCAGTGAATTTCATAAAAAGTAGTGAAATATTAAAAAAGTTATCCCTTTTAGATCAAACTATACTAAATATATTCACGTCACCAAATAATTGACGAAAACACACCATTTGCAATGAAGGTCGACAGTAGCCTCACAGCACTCTGTATGTTAGCACCATGGTGTAGCTGGAGGACAGCTAGCTTCGTCCTCCTCTGGGTACATTGACTTCAATACAAAACCTAGGAGGCTCATTGTTCTCACCCCCTTCCATAGACTTACACAGTAATAATGACAACGTCCAGAGGACATCCTAGAAACCTATCACAGCATTTACTGACATGTTGTCCATGCAATCAAAGGATCAGAAAATGAATCTAGTACTAAAAGCATAAGCTACCGCTAGCTAGCACTGCAGTGCATAAAATGTAGTGAGTAGTTGACTCAAAGAGAGAACGACAATAGTTGAACAAAATAATTTATTCAAAAATTAAGGAAAAGCGAGAGATATTTTGTTGTATTTTACTTTGTTACTTTCACTTCCTTAGCTAGCGCATGCAGCTAGCTAGTTTAATGTACTCAAACACCTAGCTCAAACAAAGAGGGATGCTATGTTAGCTAGCTGGCTATGGCTAACCAACACTGGATTTCTTCCAAGTGAAGGTAAGCTTTTTAAAATGTTTTTTATATAATTATTAATTGCCACCAGGCCCACCGGTTCTTAAATGGAGCAAAACTTGGATAGGAATACCTGAATTTGTCCAATAAAATTCACATTTTTAACTGTTGGACTAATGATTACTCCCTAGATTAGCTAGAGGCAGGCAAAAGTATGGAAGGCGGTATTGAATGTGTCACTGTCTGTCACCTTGATTCTCTACCTTGTAAACTTTCATTCATAGGCTAGGTTGTAGCAACCTCACAATGGGTATCGGGAAAATTAGAGTATCATGTAGTAGCCTAAACCTATAGATGTTGCATTGCGGTGATACAGCCCCAAAGGATGCTGTAGATGGTGCATCTGTAAAAGTTTGTGAGTGTTTTTGGTGACAAGCCGAATTTCTTCAGCCTTCTTTGTTTTGTTGACAATAACCTCACACTCGATGTCAACAAAACAAAGGAGATGATCGTGGACTTCAGGAAACAGCAGAGGGAGCAGCTCCCTATCCACATCGACGGGACAGTAGTGGAGAGTGTAGTAAGTTAAGTTCCCCGGAGTACACATCACGGACAAACTGAATTGGTCCACCCGCACAGACAGCGTGGCGAAGAAGGCGCAGCAGCGCCTCTTCAACCTCAGGAGGCTGAAGAAATTTGGCTTGTCACCAAAAGCCCTCACAAACTTTTACAGATGCACAATCGAGAGCATCCTGTCGGGCTGTATCACCGCCTGGTATGGCAACTGCTCCGCCCATAACCGTAAGGCTCCAGAGGGTAGTGAGGTCTGCACAACGCATCACCGGGGGAAAACTACCTGCCCTCCAGGACACCTACACCACCCGATGTCACAGGAAGGCCAAAAAGATCATCAAGGTCAACAACCACCCGAGCCACTGCCTGTTCACCCCGCTATCATCCAGAAGGCAACCTCAGTACAGGTGCATCAAAGCGGGGACAGAGAGACTGAAAAACAGCTTTTATCTCAAGGCCATCTGACTGTTAAACAGCCATCACTAACAGTGAGTGGCTGCTGCCAACTTACTGACTCAACTCTAGCCACTTTAATAATGGAAAAATGTATGTAATAAATGTATCACTAGCCACTTTATATGTTTACATACCCTACATTACTCATCTCATATGTATATACTGTACTCTATACCATCTACTGCATCTTGCCTATGCCGTTCGGCCATCACTCATTCATAAATGTATATGTACATATTCTTATTCATTCCTTTACACTTGTGTGTATAACGTAGTTGTTGTGAAATTGTTAGGTTAGATTACTTATTAGATATTACTGCATGGTCGGAACTAAAAGCACAAGCATTACGCTACACTCGCATTAACATCTGCTAACCATGTGTATGTGACAAATAAAATTTGATTTGAGCTGGGTGAACGGAATGTGAATGACAGTCATCCAATATGCTATAATAGAAATAAGGCCATGCTCATAAAAAAAATCCTCCCTCATCTTAAACGGCACCGACCGCCACTGCATTCAATCATCCTTTGTGCCAATAATATACCTGTGGCAACATACATTAACGGACATTATTGTTATTGTTTTGTGACCCAGATAGTTCGTGCAGAGGGCCTCGAGGTTCGAGTGTCACCGGAAGAGCCGAACACTGCCGAACAATAGGGCCATTCGACTGCGGCTGCGTCATTTCGTTTTGCCCACTACTCCTGAACAGCAAAGATTATAGGGAGAAATGGATGGCTTACTTTCTGAACAGTTTGACAGTGCTGTCTCCAACCATAGTAAGAGTATTTGATGTGTATACATAATTCGGAATTATGATGCTGTATTGGTTGCGCTTGTATAAAAACAGCGAACGAGTTAGCTTTTCAGTGCACGTAGACAAGCAGCTAGCTAGCTGGCTAACAAGGATAACAGTAATTGGCTAAATATATCGCTGTGCCTTGTTTTTTTGGAGCGTGTGGCAGCTGTTCTAAACTGCAACTCTGGGAATGGTGTGCTGATAGTTGAAAGAACGAGGGACTAACCTGTATGAGTGCTTCTCAGATACCGGTTTCTGCTTTTTATTTGAAGAATATCCTCTGCTGTATTTCTGTGCATAGCCACATCACCAAACATCCCGGAAACAACTTGCAGAGCATCGATTGGCCAGTGGAGGATTGCGCAACAGTAAGGGGATGTCTGTAAATTCCGACCGTTTACCATTTTTCAAGAGACTGTCTTATTAAGGAAAAATGTGCAACATGCGCCAAAACGCTCTGTTTTTTTTTACAAGATAATGTTTTGGTCTTTTTATACCATGATTAACCTTCTTAACCATTTTCATTTGTAACCACACAACTGAATTTAATAGGATGGGGCCGGGTCATGACCCACGAGTCAATCTGATTATCAACAATGGAAGACAACTTGGACGAAGCCTTCTCCTACTTGCACACTACACCACAGTGTTTGTGACCTTTGTGAGTCGCTCTGTGAACTGGTTCGTGCAGATGCTAAAGTGGACCACACTGTTTGCACGGTACACCGTGTCCGTCTTTGACTCCATCTACAGACACCTGCATTGGTGGCGTAGAAGGGGCGGTGGAGGGGTTGCCAAGCAGATCTGCCCCAGCTCTGACACAAAATCAGGGTGACCAGAGTAAACATGTCAAGTCTCTTTAAACTTGAAGAAGTCTTAATGATTTAATTGAGAGTTTTAACCTTAGCACTAACCGGACAGCCTGCTCAAGACAAATCAGAAGATCTCACTGCTCTTTTGGGAAAATGAAGTGCAACAGTGGTGAGAGAGTTGAAATAGAATGGAAATAGCACCTTACTGAAGTCATTCATTTCATTGTTTAATTCCTTACTAACAGTCTAGTGTTTTACAGTATATGCATGTATCTGTTGCATGTGTATTCCTTGTGCTGTAATGCCAATATGAAAGTTACATGTTTGAATTTTCATATCATAAACTGCTAGAATAATGTTCAAGGAAAGCTTCTCCAAAACCACTAACAGGAGGGGAAGATTTGTGCATTAAACACACTCACTCATTAAAGACATCTCTGGTATTATAACACTTTTCTAAAGGGGATCAATTCAACTACACTACCCACCTATGAACTGTCATTTGTAACATGTATAGGATGTACAGTATAGGGGTCTAACTAAGCAGCTATTTTGTCCCACAGCCAGCTATTCATGTGACTGTACATAACTGAGAAGTATGCTTCCAGGGCCACCGGACAGGGAATGGGTCTTTCACATTCTAATCTCGGCACCCAGAACCAAATCTAATCGATTACATTTATGTTCAGTCGGTCTCAAGACTATTCCCATTCCTGCATTATACTGTCTATCAGTAATTCTAACCACTATTGAGTTGAACAAATACAGAATTGTCTTTATCTATGCTTGTTTCCTTTTATTATTGTATTCTTTTTTTAAACTTATTTTAATTGTAAAAACTGTGAAAATACTATATGAATGGCAGCATTGTGTTCAAAATCATGCCAACAATAATCCCTACAGTTGGAAATGTGTTGGTTGTCTGTACTTAAATCACTATTTTAATCACTCATATACACCGAGTATACCAAACATTAGGAACACCTTCCTAGTATTGAGTTGCAAGTCTGTTCTGAGGTCAAAGGGGGGCTTTGACCTCAGAACAGACTTAATTCGCCGGGGCATGGACTCTTCAAGGTGTTGAAAGCGTTCCACAGGGATGCCAACGCTTCGCACAGTTGTGCCAAGTTAGCTGGATGTCCTTTGGGTGGACCCTTCTTGTTACACACAGGAAACTGTAGTGTGAAAAACCCAGCAGCATTGCAGTTCTTGACACAAACTGGTGTGCCTGGCACCTACAAATATTTTCTTGCCCATTCGCCCTCTGAATGGCACACATACACAATCCGTCTCAAGGTTTAAAAATACTTATTTAACTGGTCTCCTCCCCTTCATCTACATTGATTGAAGGGGATTTAACAAGTGACATCAATTAGGGATCATAGCTTTCACCAGGATTCACCTTGTCAGTCTATGTCATGGAAAGAGCAGGTGTCCTTAATGTTTTGTATACTCAGTGTATACCACAGGTGTCAAACTCATTCCATGGATGAATGAGTGTCTGCGGGTTTTTGCTCCTCCCTTGTACTCAATAGAGGAATTAAGGTCACCAGCAAGTAACAAACTCCCCTCACCTGGTTAAGGCTCTATTGAAAGGAAAAAAACAGGGCCTCCCGGGTGGCGCAGTGGTTAAGGGCGCTGTACTGCAGCGCCAGCTGTGCCATCAGAGTCCCTGTTGTAACTGGCCGCGACCGGGAGGTCTGTGGGGCGACGCACAATTGGCCTTAGGGAGGGCTTGGTCGGTAGGGATGTCCTTGTCTCATCGCGCACCAGCGACTCCTGTGGCGGGCCGGGCGCAGTGCGCGCTAACCAAGGTTGCCAGGTGCACGGTGTAGCCTCCGACACATTGGTGCGGCTGGCTTCCGGGTTGGATGCGCACTGTGTTAAGAAGCAGTGCGGTTGGTTGGGTTGTGTATCGGAGGACGCATGACTTTCAACCTTCGTCTCTCCCGAGCCCGTACGGGAGTTGTAGCGATGAGACAAGATACAACAATTGGATACCACGAAATTGGGGAGAAAAAGGGGTAAAAAAAATTTTTAAAAAAGAAAGGAAGAAACCTGCAGACACTCGGCCATCCATGGAATGAGTTTCACACCCCTGGTCTAGATACAGCCTTTAAAGATGGAATCCGCATTAGGGGAAACGGCACCACAGTTACAGAGGTGAGCAGCGTGATAAAAAAAACAATTGCAGTACACATTCTGCTGTTCTATCACACGTGCAATGATGTGTGAGGGGAAAACAAGTATTTGCAGTAACTTCTTTGTTGTATACTGAACAAAAATTAACAATTTTAATGAGTTACAGTTCATAAGGAAATCAGGCAATTTAAATAAATTAATCTGAGTGGGCAGGGGCGGAGCCAGGCCCAGCCAATCAGAATGAGTTTTTCCTCACAAAAAGGCTTTATTACAGACAGAATTACTCCTCAGTTTCATCAGCTGTCCGGTCTCAGACGATCTCACAGTTGAAGCCGGATGTGGAAGTCCTGGGCTGGCGTGGTTACGAGGCTTGTTGGATGTACTGCCAGTACTCTGTACTGTAGTCTAAGTAAGACACTTCTGACTGTAGGATGTGCCACAATGTTCTATGTGGGCCTAAGCGCCACAGTTGAAGTACTTTATTGTGCATTATGCTAAATCCACTGCTTGTCTGGCGTCAATGTTACTGTTGCACTGTATGGAGAATCAAAGTCTGGCACTGTAATACAGATGCTTTCTGCAAGCATAAACTATCGTCTTGTGGTCACAATGAACTGATTAATGACCTGGTCCTACTTGGTCTATGAATGTGAAGGAATCTCAATAAACCAAACTTAAAACAGAACTGTGACATTCTTCACTATTTTCTTCCCTTTCCAGTCAAATGCCACACAGACACATGATCATTTTATTTTTTATTTATTTTACCTTTATTTAACTAGGCAAGTCAGTTAAGAACAAATTCTTATTTTCAATGACGGCCTAGGAACAGTGGGTTAACTGCCTGTTCAAGGGCAGAACGACAGATTTGTACCTTGTCAGCTCGGGGGTATGAACTTGCAACCTTCCGGTTACTAGTCCAACGCTCTAACCACTAGGCTACCCTGCCGCCCCATCATGATTGATGTAGGCTTGCAAATAGGTGAGATAACATGAAATGATTCCAGATTGTTAGAGAACTTTGTCCCCGTAAGAGCTACAGTCTGTCGTTGCTGTTTTAATAAATCTTCTTATGGCTGCAGGGGCAGTATTGAGTAGCATGGATGAAAGGTGCCCAGAGTAAACTGCCTGCTCCTCAGTCCCAGTTGCTAATATATGCATATTATTAGTAGTATTGGATAGAAAACACTCTGAAGATTCTAAAACTGTTTGAATGATATCTGTGAGTATAAACAGAACTCATATGGCAGGCAAAAACCTGAGAAGAAATCCTAACAGGAAGTGGGAAATCTGAGGCTGGTCGATTTATAACCCAGCCCCTATTGAATACAGTGGGATATTGGTTGTTGCACTTCCTAAGGCTTCCACTAGGTGTCAACCGTCTTTAGAAACTTTTTGAGGATTCTACTGTGAAGGGGGACTGAATGAGAGAGGAATGAGTCAGGTCTGCCATGAGCTGACCATGCTCTGACCATGTACGTTCACATGAGAGGGAGTTCTGTTCCATCGCACTTCTGAAGACAATGGAATTCTCCGGTTGGAACATTATTAACGTTTTATGTTAAAAACATCCTACAGATTGATTCCATACATTGTTTGACATGTTTCTACAGACAGGAACGGAACTTTTTGACATTTCGTCTGCAACTAGGGAACGCGCTTCATGACTTTGGATTTGTTTACCAAACATGCTAACAAAAGTAGCTCTTTGGAAATAAATGGACATTATAGAACTAAATCAAACATTTAATGTGGAACTGGGATTCCTGGGAGTGCATTCTGATGAAGATCAAAGGGAATATTTATAATGCTATTTATGAATAATGTTGACCACCCAATATGGCGGATATCTTTTTGGCTGCTTTGTTGTCTGAAAGCTATACTCAGATTATTGCATGGTTTGCTTTTTCCGCAAAGTATTTTAGAACTCTGACACCGCGGTGGCATTAAGGAGAAGTGTATCTATATTTCCATGTCTAACAATTGTTTTTCATAAACATTTATAATGAGTATTTCTGTAAAATGATGTGGCTCTCTGCAATATCACCGGATGTTTTTGGAACTAGTGAACGTATGTGAATGTATACTGAGATTTTTTTTATATAAATATGCACTTTATCAAACAAAACATGTATTGTGTAACATAAAGTCCTATGAGTGTCATCTGATGAAGATCATCAAAAGGTTAGTGATTCATTTTATCTCTATTTGTGCTTTTTGTGACTCCTCTCTTTGGCTGGAAAAATGGCTGAATTTCTCTGTGACTTGGTGGTGACCTAACATAATCGTTTGTGGTGCTTTCGCTGTAAAGCCTATTTCAAATCGGACACTTTGGTGGGATTAACAACAAGATTACTTTTGATGAATTTTAATTATGAGATTTCTGTTGTTTGAATTTGGCGCTCGGCACTTTCACTGGCTGTTGTCATATCGATCCCGGTAACGGGATTGCAGCCCTAAGAAGAGCTCAGTCTTCAATGAAAACAGTTTCCAGAAGCAGTAGCATTTACTTTACAATTGCTGATCCAGAGAAGCAATGCATATGTTCATATGTATGACTAATGATGCTGCAGTGCATTTACAGTGGTGGAAAAAGTACTAAAGTGTCATACTTGAGTGAAAGTAAAGGCTATACATCAAATTCCATCGGTTAAGAAAAGCGGATGGCACATGCCAACACTCAGACATCATTTAGAAACAGTATTTGCTTAGTGAGTCTGCCTGATCAGAGGCAGCAGGGATGACAACGCTTTATAGTGATAGGTACGTAAATTGGACCACATTGCTGTCCTGCCTTAGCATTCAAAATATAAGTAGTTTAGTACAGACATCCCCAAAAAAATGAAAGGTCCAATCCACAATTTGTATCTCAATATCAAATAATTTCTAAGTAACAATTAAGTACCTTTGTGACTGTTTTCAATTAAAATTGTTAAAAATAAACAAAAATCGCTTTTTAGCAAAGAGCAATTTCTCAAGCAAGAATTTTGTTAGGACTGTCTGGGAGTGGCCTGAGTGGGGAGGGGAAAACTGAAAATAAGATTTGGAACTTTTTCTTATTGGTCTATTAAATCATTTACAGCTTGGTGATGTCACCCGGCAGGCCAAAACTCCATCCCGCCAAAACAGGCTGAAATTTCAGGCAGCCTTTTCAAACAGCTCTTACACTAAAAAGGCATTATCATTTTCACAGTGTTATTCCAACTTCAGTGTGGAAATATATATGTATATATCACATTTTGACTGCACAGGGCCTTTAAATGGTACTTATCAGTTTGAGAAAGAGAATACCAAGGTGTAAGTCAGCGTCCCTGTCCCCATGGTTGGTGGACAGTGTACAGTCCTCCTTTCCTCCAATGGGGCCTTAAGCCCTTTATCAGCTGCTGCTCCTGGGTTACAGCCAACTAGAGACAGGGAAAACACAATAGGGTGTGGCCAGTCCGACCTGATTCAAAAGCCCTGGCCGGTGCCCACCTCCTCCCCAGGTCCCATCGTTGTGTGACTGTGAAGAGCGATACCCTCCGCTTCACAGTAGACCAATAGGGCTCTTAAGGCGACCGCTAACCCCGTCTTTCGACACTTCTATAGGCTCCAGCCATCACAAAAGTCAGCGACTGTACAGACATGGGTAACGCTACAGGATCCACCGTGGAAGATCTCCAGGCTGTGGAGAAGCACCTCTGGTATAAGAAGTTCATGACAGAGTGTCCTTCGGGTCAGCTCACCCTGCATGAGTTCAAGCAGTTCTTTGGGCTCCGGGGACTGGATGCTGAAGCCAACGCCTACATCGAGCAGATGTTCCGCACGTTCGATATGAACAAGGTAAGACGATGTGGCATTCATTGAACCGAAGCTGCTTGCAAAGGGGATGCTATAGGCTAAAATGGGCTTTACATTTATATGTCAAAGTAGGAACGCCTCAGGCACACTCAAAATGGTGAAGGGGACACCTTACCAACAGAGGTATGTATAAGGATATGATTGGCTGCATTGTAAAATCTATGCACTAATTACAAGTGCACCTAAATATATAGTAATGCCATAATGCCTCTACTCAAATAAGACCCCTAGTTCTCCATTTTCCAAAAGCTAAAGTACATTTTAAAAAGTGTGCATCTTAAACCAGCAAAAATCCACAGTTAAACATAGGGAATCTCTTGAATCCAAGGGTTTTGTTTAGACTAGTCTTCCAGATGAGTTTGAAGAAGCTAATCATCTCACAAGTACTAAGGCTCAATTTACACAACTATATTTAGTAACCCTGTCACCTTTGATTATAATATTATAATAGGCTGGGATTGGATTCATATGCGATTTAGTACGAGGATTATTTTGAGAGACAAGTTGTCAATATCTCTGCGGTAGGAGTGCGGTCTGAGTTTATCTACTATTTTTCTCTTTTAAATTATTTCAGCATCAGAGACAGCTGATTTGAATTAGTGATAGCTTATGTGAAAGTTTAATGACAGAACATGATGCATGTGAACAGTTGGTTACACTGATCAGAATATTGAATGTTCACTTCAAAGAAATGACTTGAATCTCCATTTTATCACATTGAACCCTAAGGAATGTCCAGATCTCAAGAGCTGTGTGCCAGATTAGACCTTTATGTGTTTTGAGTTTCCCATTTTTGTCAGTAGCTAGTAGTTTTATGGGTGTAGCTGGGGAGGTTGGAAACCATGGTACTATTCCCTGGGGACAGAACTAAGTGACTAACTACTATTTTCAGATCTTCAGGACAGTGCAGTGAACAAGGCTGGCAATTATGTTACAGAACGGGTTGTTAGAATCCTGGATGCTGATTAAGAAGTGCAGTAAGACAATCTTAGATTGTGCACGTCAGCTGGGTTTAACCAATTCTGATCTTTTTTCCACTAACTGGTATTTTTTTGACCAATCACATCAGCTCTTTTTCAGAGCTGATCTGATTGTAGAGTCGCAATTCAACGGCTCAGACACGAGAGGTATGTGGCAGGGTCTACAGTCAATCACGGACTACAAAAAGAAAACCAGCCCCGTCAGGCGGACCACGATGTCTTGCTCCCAGACAAACTAAACAGCTTCTTTGCTCGCTTTGAGGACAATACAGTGCCACTGACACGGCCCGGTACCAAAACCTGCGGGCTCTCCTTCACCGCAGCCAACGTGAGTAAAACATTTAAACGTGTTAACTCTCACAAGGCTGCCAGCCCAGACGGCATCCCTAGCCGCGTCCTCAGAGCATGCGCAGACCAGCTGGCTGGTGTGTTTACGGACATATTCAATCAATCCTTATCAGTCTGCTGTTCCCACATGCTTCAAGAGGGCCACCATTGTTTCTGTTCCCAAGAAAGCGAAGGTAACTGAGCTAAATGACCATCACCCCGTAGCACTCATTTCCGTCATCATGAAGTGCTTCGAGAGACTAGTCAAGGATCATATCACCTCCACCCTACCTGACACCCTAGACCCACTCCAATTTGCTTACCACCACAATAGGTCCACAGACGACGCAATCGCAATCACACTGCCCATACCCATCTGGACAACAGGAATACCTATGTGAGAATGCTGTTCATCGACTACAGCTCAGCATTTAACACCATAGTACCCTCCAAACTCGTCATTAAGCTCAAGACCCTGGGTCTCGACCCCGCCCTGTACAACTAGGTCCTGGACTTTAACGGGACGCCCCCAGGTGGTGAGGGTAAGAAACATCTCCACCCCGCTGATCCTCAACACTGGGGCCCCACAAGGGTGCGTTCTCAGCCCTCTCCTGTACTCCCTGTTCCCCCATGACTGCGTAACCATGCACACCAACTCAATCATCAAGTTTGCAAACGACACTACAGTGATAGGCCTGATTACCAACAACAACGAGACGAGGGTCCTAGGAGTGTGGTGTCAGGAAAATAACCTCACTCAACGTCAACAAAACAAAGGAGATGATCGTGGACTTCAGGAAAAAGCAGAGGGAACACCCCCCTATCCACATCGATGGAACAGTAGTGGAGAGGGTAGTAAGTTAAGTTCCTTGGCGTACACATCACGGACAAACTGAAATGGTCCACCCACACAGACAGCGTGAAGAAAACACTCAAACTTTTACAAATCGAGAGCATCCTGTCGGGCTGTATCACCGCCTGGAATGGCAACTGCTCCGCCCACATCCGTAAGGCTCTCCAGAGGATAGTGAGGTCTGCACACACATCACCGGGGGCAAACTACCTGCCCTCCAGGACACCTACACCACCCGATGTCACAGGAAGGCCAAAAAGATCATCAAGGACAACAACCACCCGAGCCACTGCCTGTTCACCCCGCTATCATCCAGAAGGCGAGGTCAGTACAGGTGCATCAAAGCAGGGACCGAGAGACTGAAAAACAGCTTCTATCTCAAGGCCATCAGACTGTTAAACAGCCACCACTAACATTGAGTGGCTGCTGCCAATATACTGACTCAAATCTCTAGCCACTTTAATAATTCAAAATGGGATGTAAAAAATGTATCACTAGTCACTTTAAACAATGCCACTTTATATAATATATAATGTTTACATACCTACATTACTCATCTCATATGTATATACTGTACTCTATACCATCTACTTCATCTTACCTATGCAGTTCGGCCATCACTCATCCATATATTTATCTGTACATATTCTTAATCATTCCTTTACACTTGTGTGTATAACGTAGTTGTTGTGAAATTGTTAGGTTAGATCACTTGTTAGATATTACTGCATGGTCGGAGCTAGAAGCACAAGCATTTCACTACACTCGCATTAACATCTTCTAACCATGTGTATGTGACCATTTTTTTTTGTTGATTTGGTCGGAGACCAATCACACCAGCTCTTTTTCAGAACTGATCTGATTGGTCAGAGACCAATTAGTGAAAAAAGGATCAGAATTGGGCTGCCTGTGTAAACGCAGGCATAGTGAAGTGATGGTGTCAGTGTAAAGCTGAGCGAAGTGCGACTAATTTGGGTTGACCCAGAGGGCACTAATGCTGCCAAGTAATTTTGTAGGATCTTAATGTGATCCAGTTTTCTACAGCAGGAAAATAATCCTATAGCAACAGGAAAAGTGAATTATTATGTGGATTATAATTAATGGACATTTTTTGAAGGGGTTGATACATTTTTTACAAAAGAGAAAATCAAGTCAGAAATGTTTAAACCTCAAATACACTACAGGTTTTAAAATGTCTTACATTGCAGGAAAGTTAACCTGCAACATGGTGATCAAATTAAGATCCTACATCTGTATGTCTTGCCACGGCCTTGGCACAGATCAGTGTGGAGATAATCCCCCAGCGATTATACATGGTTATCATCCCTGCATCATCTAAGCAGAACATGATCACCTACATCTTGAGGAGATGACTGAGATAATCTGAGATGGTAAAAAGAGACGTTCCAACTAACACACTTTCCTTTTTACAGGATGGCTACATAGACTTCTTGGAGTATGTGGCTGCTCTGAGCCTGGTGATGCGGGGTAAAATGGAACATAAGCTCCGCTGGTACTTTAAACTGTATGATGTGGACGGCAACGGGTGCATTGATCGAAGTGAGCTGCTAAACATCATAAAGGTATAGAGACCAGTCCAGATAGGCAGTGCTGTGCAATGGAATCTGTATCACACAAAGGCATGCAGGCTAACTCGCTCCTTTTCTCTTCTTCAGGCTATCCGTGCAATCAATGGGAACGAAAACCAGGAAGTTGATGCGGAGGAGTTCACCAACCGGGTGTTTGATAAGATAGATGTCAACGGAGATGGCAAGTGTCCACTTCTTTTTTTTGTCAGACTTGTAGGGTTGTGAGTTCTGTCCCTTTCCATTTCAGGCTAACAATCTCTTGACCTTGTCTTCTACCTTCTACCCATCAGGGGAGCTGTCTTTGGAGGAGTTTGTGGCAGGGGCTCACACTGACGAAGACTTCATGGAAGTAATGATGAAGACCTTGGATCTCACCCACATAGTCGCCATGATCCACAATCGGAGGCACAGTGTTTAGAGTCTGCCCTCAGACGCCTCCATCTCCACTCTCCATTGTAATAGACTGCCGAAGGGCCACATAGGAACTGAGCCATGAGCCCTCAAAAGATCTAGCCCAGATTTGTATAAAGACAATCTTTATCTTAGCAATGCTGAAGAGCCATGCTTTGAATGCATTCTTTGTTGTCGGAATTCACAAGAGGTTGAATGACGATGAAAAATTCCCTTTGCCTGCATACAAATAACTCAGTCAACCATCGCTGGCTGGTTAGTGCCCTTGTGCATGATCTAAATCTGAGAGAGGTCTACATGATGAGAGATTTCTCACACCGTCAGCTGAACCGGAGACCCAACTAGGTCATAAAACATAAGGAGGGTGGAGGATAAAGAGGGTGGAGGGAGTGGAGTGGTGACTACCCAAGGTGGTGATTACCCATTATAACCCATGCATTCCTGACAAAAAATAAATATATATTTTTAAATCCCTCACCCACCTCAGAGGCAGATTCCTGTAGGGAAATTATCATTTCCAAACCACATTGATAATGACGTCTCTAATGATCTTTTGGACCAAACTCAGTTATTCAGTTGAGTGGTTCCTCTCGATGACTGTGCGTCCGGGTTCTATTGGAGGAAGTTATAATTCACCCACTTTCCTCCCAGTACAGTCAGTTGTCAGCTCAAATATGACTAGAACCCAAGTTCATTCTGTGCCATGACTAAACGTTCCAGTTCCTCAGTAAACAGGTTCTTCCACAAGTTAGGGATCAAAATAACTTAGATACTTGTCACAAAATGCACTTTGTAAAAAAATAAATAAGACCAGCATGTTTTTACATTGCACTGGCCCCAGTTGTTAAGAAATTAAAGTCAGCATTTTCAGGACATTAATTTGAAGGAATATCTTAACACAACTACATTCTAATGTTTTCCCTACCAGACAGTAAAGTGTAAAAAATAAATTGTGCACATTTGTTTGTGTTTCTGTGAGTGTGTGAGACATACATGAATGACCAATGCGCTCACCTAGATGGCATTAGAATTACCTTTATATAGATCCATAGCCCACTAACCTTGTTTTACCCAAAAATTGCTCTAGTTTATAATAGTCAAATAAAGATTGAAATCTGTTGTATTTTCATCACACTCCACAGCTTTAATTGCTCACTATTGTTTTAGAAATCAAAATGCCTAACAGACATTACAGCCTCTGTGGCATAATTAAGGAGACAGGGAGGTGAGTCACAAGGCAGACTGCGCCAGTATGGTTGCCATGACAACCATGACCCATTTCCATGGTAACACACATCCATAAAGCACTACAAAAAGGTTACGCAGCACTTACATGGATCTGAACTAATCTGGAAGGAGGGACACTGACCAGGGCAGTCTGACAGTCAGCAGCATGTTTAAAAACGACATGAACATGATGTAAAATATCAATAAATATGCCGGCTGATACATAGAAAACACCCAAACCAAATAAAAAGGAGTAGAGGTCACAGTCAGTCAGGGTAAGGACCTAAAACCACCTAAACTCCCCTTGTGGATCTGACTGTACTGGCTTTACCTCTGCAGTGCTGAACTGGTTGATCCACTGCTCACAGGATAAGTGTTTAAATCTGGATAAATTGTCATCAGTTATGGGATTCACTGGGGCAGGAATGGCTAGTGACAAATAAACAAGTACCCAGGAATATGGCAACTGTCAACCCAGAAAGCATTAATAAGCTACAACTGCAGCCTATAACACACCACTAACCACATATACTAAATCAATGGCACTGTTATCAGGAAGGATGTCAACCATCATGGAGAGCTGATCATTTTACATTTTAGTCATTTAGCAGACGCTCTTATCCAGAGCTTCTTACATTAGTGAGTCCATACATTTTCATAGTTGTCCCCCGCGGGAATTGAACCCACAACCCTGGCGTTGCAAGTGCCATGCTCTACCAACTGAGCTACACGGGACCAATGAGACACTAGTGTACTGCTACTATCTAGTGCCTCAGCTCAGATCCCTCCCACATATAGCTTAAAGGGAATCTGAGAGAGACTATGTAGTACATGGGGCTTTGACCACTATGGAATTTTGGGTAACAATTAATTGTCATGAAAACGGCCATGGATATTGTCAGTCATCTTTGTTAAAAAAATGTTTTGCGCTTTTAATGTATTATACTGAATCTTTGAAAATAGCCATACCTAATGAATACAACACAGCTTTGGTGACAACCACGTTTCAAAAATGAATGGGTTTGACCGCTTGGAACATTTGGTAAGGAAGTTTCTCCTCTCGACCATGCCGTTCTGCTCGTAAAACCATGACTAACATTACCCTCATGTAAAAATGAAAAACTGCTATTGGGTAAACTTGTCTATATCTACTAAATAAAGTGGACCCCCCTAAAATAAACGTTTCAAGATGTTTCTTTTGTGTTCACGGTTATTATCCATAATTGTTATTTACACGATTATTGTGCCGACCTTATTTCATACTATCAGCACAGCCATTTACGCCAACAGAGCAATTAATGGGACAATTTGACTTCATGGGAACGCAAGATCTAGAGTCAGAAAGAAGGAAATGTAGAAATATTACATACCCTACATTTTGTACCTTAAAAGAAGTCTTCGATGAGTCCTTCATTCTACCAGGTTCTTATTGTGCGTAGCTGTAGTTGTCAGACCATGGAGAGAACAGAATCCGGTCACAATTATAAAACCTTTGTTAACAGTGACATTTTATTTTAGGACATTTAATTGAAAAATAATATTGAAGTCCACCACAACCCCAAGGTATCCAAAGGGCTCCTGTGAATCCAGTAAAATATGAATGTTCTCCATTGTTTGTTTACCACAATCAAACAGGTGTAGCTAGGGAATCAATAGGCACATTCACAAGGCAGAACATTCACAATGCTGCAGATGCTGGTGTCTGACAGTGGTTCCAGTCAGTCATCAGGGGGCAGTAAAGCATAGGCCTAATGATTCCATAGTCCTCTGGTCCTGCACACACAGTGAGGAGTCCAGACAACCAAGGCATCTCCCACCTTTCTGCTCATGTTTGTCCAATGTCCACCAGTACATTCCATTCCATCAGAGTCCAGCTGAATTCCTCTCCCTTAAACCACCATGGCTAGAGGAAGTCATACAGGTACTTTACCATGTCAAAGCTCACAGTCCTGGAAATTAAGAGCAGCGGTCACAAAAGTCAGCATCTGATATTCTAAAAATAGAAATGTCTAGCAGTAAAACAGATTTGTGGTGAATACACTAAAGCAGGGCTCTCTGACCCTGTTCCTGGAGAGCTACCCTCCTGTAGGTTCCCTCCAACCCTGTTCCTTGAGAGCTACCCTCCTGTAGGTTCCCTCCAACCCTGTTCCTGGAGAGCTACCCTCCTGTAGGTTCCCTCCAACCCTGTTCCTGGAGAGCCACCCTCCTGTAGGTTCCCTCCAACCCTGTTCCTGGAGAGCCACCCTCCTGTAGGTTCCCTCCAACCCTGTTCCTGGAGAGCTACCCTCCTGTAGGTTCCCTCCAACCCTGTTCCTGGAGAGCTACCCTCCTGTAGGTTCACTACAACGCGGTTCCTGGAGAGCCACCCTCCTGTAGGTTCCCTCCAACCTTGTTCCTGGAGAGCTACACTCCTGTAGGTTCCCTCCAACCCTGTTTGTTCCCTCCAACCCCAATCTAGCACACCAGGTTCTAATAATTAGCTGGTTTATGAACCGAAAGAGGTCAGTTACAACTGGGGTTGGAGCGAACACCTACAGGAGGGTATTTCCCTAGGAACAGGGTTGGAGAGCCCTGCACTAACGACAACAGTAACATACACACCTGGAGATGGCGAGGATGAAGTCCAGAGAGACGGCACATTTGTACTTGGGCGCATCCAACTGGTCATCGTGGCCCACCTGATTCAACAGCTGAAGGGTCACCAAGGAGGAGATCTGGGGGGGGGGGGGGGGCTTGTCATCAACCATATTTCATTTGGCTTTACACAAATAGAGAATTCAGACTGGAGATCAAATCATTTTAAAATCACTTCACATTAAGCCCCTACCACACATCAATTCAAGAGCAGTTCAGGGGTTGAAATAATCTAGCCAAGGGGCCAGCTGGTGAATTAGAATAAGAACCATCCAATCATACACTAATACTACCATCACATGACTATTCCAGGAGTTCCACTAAATAACATCGCTACATCATTTTCCATGATCCCAGTTCAGAGTCAGAGCTGATTGAGGACCTTTTACACTGAAGAATGAGTTTGTTTTATACTGAACAAAAATATAAGACTCAACATGTAAAGTGTTGGTTTCATGAGCTGAAATAAAAGATCCTAGAAATGTTCCATAAATCTCCCAAGAGGGTGGGCCTATGCCCTCCCATGGCCGCTCCCCTTCCTAGTCATGTGAGATCCATAGATAAGGGCCTAATGAATATATTTCAATTGATTGATTTCCTTATATGAACTGAAACTCCGCAAAATCGTTGAATGTTGCATTTATATTTTTGTTCAGTATATATGAGTGCGTTTTACTTTTCATGAATATTCATGTCTATAGTGTATATTGATGTGTATGTATGATACAGGGCTCATTTGTAAGAGTCCTTGATCTCAGCATGACTCCCTGTCAAAATAAAGGTTAAACACAGTGGGGCAAAAAAGTATTTAGTCAGCCACCAATTGTGCAAGTTCTCCCACTTAAAAAGATTAGGCCTGTAAATTTTCATCATAGGTACACTTCAACTATGACAGACAAAATGAGAAAAGAAATCCAGAAAATCACATTGTAGGATTTTTAATGAATTTATTTGCAAATTATGGTGGAAAGTAAGTATTTGGTCACCTACAAACAAGCAAGATTTCTGGCTCTCACAGACCTGTAACTTCTTCTTTAAGAGGCTCCTCTGTCCTCCACTCGTTACCTGTATTAATGGCACCTGTTTGAACTTGTTATCAGTATAAAAGACACCTGTCCACAACCTCAAACAGTCACACTCCAAACTCCACTATGGCCAAGACCAAAGAGCTGTCAAAGGACACCAGAAACAAAATTGTAGACCTGCACCAGGCTGGGAAGACTGAATCTGCAATAGGTAAGCAGCTTAGTTTGAAGAAATCAACTGTGGGAGCAATTATTAGGAAATGGAAGACATACAAGACCACTGATAATCTCCCTCGATCTGGGGCTCCACGCAAGATCTCACCCCGTGGGGTCAAAATGATCTCAAGAACAGTGAGCAAAAATTCCAGAACCACACAGGGGGACCTAGTGAATGACCTGCAGAGAGCTGGGACCAAAGTAACAAAGCCTACCATCAGTAACACACTATGCCGCCAGGGACTCAAATCCTGCAGTGCCAGACATGTACAGGCTTAAGCCAGTACATGTCCAGGCCCGTCTGAAGTTTGCGAGAGAGCGTTTGAATGATCCAGAAGAAGATTGGGAGAATGTCATATGGTCAGAAGAAACCAAAATATAACTTTTTGGTAAAAACTCAACTCGTCGTGTTTGGAGGACAAAGAATGCAGAGTTGCATCCAAAGAACACCATATCTACTGTGAAGCATGGGGGTGGAAACATCATGCTTTGGGCTGTTTTTCTGCAAAGGGACCAGGACTACTGATCCATGTAAAGGAAAGAATGAATGGGGCCATGTATCGTGAGATTTTGAGTGAAAACCTCCTTCCATCAGAAAGGGCATTGAAGAGGAAACATGGCTGGGTCTTTCAGCATGACAATGATCCCAAACGCACCGCCCGGGCAATGAAGGAGTGGCTTCGTAAGAAGCATTTCAAGGCCCTGGAGTGGCCTAGCCAGTCTCCAGATCTCAACCCCATAGAAAATCTTTGGGGGGAGTTGAAAGTCCGTGTTGCCCAGCAACAGCCCCAAAACATCACTGCTCTAGAGGAGATCTGCATGGAGGAATGGGCCAAAATACCAGCAACAGTGTGTGAAAACCTTGTGAATACTTACAGAAAACATTTGACCTCTGTCATTGCCAACAAAGGGTATATAACAAAGTATTGAGATAAACTTTTGTTATTGACCAAATACTTATTTTCCACCATAACTTGCAAATAAATTAATTAAAAATCTTACAATGTGATTTTCTGGATTTTTTTTCTCATTTTGTCTGTCATAGTTGAAGTGTACCTATGATGAAAATTACAGGCCTCACTCCTTTTTAAGTGAGAGAACTTGCAAAATTGGTGGCTGACTAAATACTTTTTTGCCCCAGTGTATATATTTTTTAATTATCCCTTGGATGACACTGCAGAAAGCCTGAGTGTCTCAGCTGACCTGACAGAAAACACTGGCGGTGGGTGCCACTCTGCTGTCCACCACACTGTAGAAGATGGCCAGGAGACGGTCCAGAGGGAACGGCTTGGGCCCCAGCAGGTGATTACTGGTCTGAATGGGAGGGAGGTGAATTCACTAGGTAGAACATCTCATTGACTAAACCTAAAGAATAGTACAACAGCTTTAGCTAAAGATAATCACCTTTTCATGTTTCTTCAAAAAGTTGGTCTTTTTTATTTTGCCATGGTGCTGTTGGGCAAGAGAGAATCATATAATCACCAATAACTAAAACACACAAGGATGAGGGGAAATTATGCAAACAATAACATTGATAGAAACTGCAATCCATCTACAATATTAAAGCTGATCTACACCCCCCCCCCCCCCCCCCCCCCCGAGAAAAAAATAAATACAAGTAGGCAAAGTAGCAGGCAAACAGAGTTGGTGAATATCAGGTGGCATTGATGTTTAACAACAGACTCCTATTCCAACGTGTCTAGCTTTTGAGATGGTGAGGTGAAGGAGGTTCAGGTGCTGAGGAGAGAACAGGTACCTTGAGGAAGAAGCGTTTGTCAGTGCGAGCAGGGTTGTAGGAGGCCAGGTATGCAGCTATCAGCAGGAACTTGGAGTAGTAAGGCAACTCCACATGGGCATGAGCAGACAGACCTGAGAAAGGCAGAGGAAGCTCTCAATGTCTTTACCTGGGAAACATGTACAACAGCATCATCTAAAGATGGCTTGTGGATAGGAGATGAGAGAAACATCTGCTGTTGTTTCCACTGTCTGGGTATCTAGTACCAATGAGTCTGGAGTCAGCCCTCCATTCGGGGATAAACATAGGGGTAGTTTAGAGGGTCCACTCCCCTGAACTCCCTCTCAGGCTGGGGATTAGCAGCAACACAAAGGAGGAGATAGCTGGGGTCTGGGAGTGTGTGAACTGGTCCTGGTCACTAGATTCTAACTAGGTTATTTCCACCGGTCTTGTTCTTAGTGCATGCATATCTGTGTGTCCACACTTCTCCTTGCCTACCTCTCACGGCTCCTGCCTCCTTCTCCTCCATCTTCAGCTGTTGCTCCCACTGCACACTGAGCAGAAGAGAGACATGACAAAGTCAGGGGACACACCCCTATTACAGAGCCAGCGGTTGTGTGATAAAGGCCGGCAAACGGAATTAAGGCCGTCTGTTGTCAGTCCATAAGAGAAGGTCGGTCACGGAAGCTAAATCAATGGGACTCGATCATCTTTGGCTGAGGCAGATGTACACAGACAGACCTGGACACTTCTCGCAGGTACACCGTCTGCATGGCCTTCTTCAGATGAGGCTCGATGTTCCTCCACAGCTTGTGAGTGTCACTCTCTTTCACTGAGGGCAGAGAAAATAAAGGTTGGAATTTAAACATTGATAATCTGAGAGACAAGCTAGAGAGAGGATGACATGAAAGGAATCCATCATCAAATTAAAGTACAGAGAGACACTAAGGGAAGACAGCAAAGTAATTGAAATATTGATGTGGTTACTGTTCTAGAAATATGAATATATTACCTTTGCCTTGCTCCAAAGGTTCAACGAATTTAGAGAAATTGAGGGCAGCCTGTTTGAAAAGAGAATTAAAAATATGAAATGACAACAAGTACAGACTATGATGTCTGTACATGCTGTAAACAACATGTCAGCCAAGGTTGGATCATTATTACAATTCTGCATATCAAAGAAAACCCCAATCCTTCGAAGTAGTAACTCAAGTGGACTAAATAAAATAGTGATGGATAGCCTGGAAACAAACTCATACTGAGTCCTCAAAGGGTAGCATGGAGAGAGTGTCTGTACAACAGAGCAAACTATTGCCTAATCTGAAATGAACCCCTTGCACCAACCTATTGGCACTTCTTTAAGCCCCCAGAATACATCTTAAAGGACTGGGATAAGTGTGCAAGCCATACATTTTTTTCAGACTTACAAGGGGGCATCAAGACACATCTAGAGATAGGTGCAAGGGCTAGTTCTTTATCTGGGCTGTCAGAGCGTGTTATGACAGAGCGTGTTAACAGCTAGTTGAGAGTTACTTTGAGTGTGTCTGTGTCCTTACTGAGTGTGGTCTGAATGTGTGAGCATGTTTGTGAGAGTTCAGTGTTACTATGAGTGTGCCTGACTACTTATGTAGTGTGTAACTGACCAGGTGTCTGAGCTCTCGGAGGTCCCTGCAGACGGAGTAGAAGACTCCCAGTAGAATGTTGATGAAGGCTGAGTAGAGCTCTGGGGAGTAGGATGGGTGGCTGTCCTCAGACAGGATCTGCTGCAGCTCCCCTGCACAGGGAAAACATACACACAGTCAATGCCTGCCTCAAATGAAGTCACACACAAAGATTCCCTCATACATGATTGTGGTCATTTTATGTACAGGAACTCAGACATTCTTTCAAACATTGATTAAATCCTAAGTGTTAATTTTCTCGACCGGATGCCTTTGTTTGCTGTGTTCTGTCAGTCACTTCTCATGTGTTGGTGCAAAACCACAGGTACAAAGAGGAGGTTGGTGAGACTTTAATTGGGGAGAACAGTCTTGTGATAATGACTGGAGCGGAGTAGGTGGAATGGTATCAAATACGTCAAACACATGGTTTCTAGGTGTTTGATGCCATTCCATTTGCACCGTTCCAGCCATTATTATGAGCCGTCCTCCCCTCAGCAGCCTCCACTGCCACTAATCCATCTGTACCTAATTCAATGCTAAAGGCCATAGATGCTTGTCTGTTGACAGCTGTACCTTTACTGTAGTCAGGGAAGTGGAGCAGCAGTGGTTCAAAGCAGCCAGTGTTGGGTCGGAACTTATCCCATACTATCTCACTGAGCAGGATCACCGTCACATTGTCCTCGACCTGCCAGAGAAACCGTGTGTCAGTTACGTAGAGGTACAGAATCAGATCATGGCATTGCATTGTGGATTCACAAAGAATACAACTATGTTGGTAGTCAACAACACCTTTACAACATCAATGCAAGGGGATGTGTTTTCCTCCTTCAAACCTGAGTAAACTAAAGAGGGAGGACAGTTATGAAGACAGCTGTCCAAGTGCATTCTCCCAACACTTCAAATTACAATACTGCTTCTGATTATCACCTCAAAAGGTGCATCTGTCACCGTAACTGCACTCGCTACATGCCACTCACACAGCTGTTAAAAACACCTCTACCAAGATAAAAACAGGCGGCATTCAGCTTTAAAAACTAAACAATAACCTAACATTCGGGTTATGTACCTGCACTTTTGAAGTTCAGAATTAATATGCAAAGAATGATTGTCATTCTTCCTCATCACTGCCTTTCAATGCACATATTCGAGTGCCTCCTTGAAACATTCAATTCAAGGTTATCTATCAAAAAGGGACCGTTCTGCGCTAGTTCACCATCCATCACTCAGTCTGTCTGCAACTTAATGAGGTAGTATGCTCAACAGGTGACATGACTTACCAGTTCCTGAAGGCGCAAGAAGGCAGGGAGGAGATTGGCTTCCATATCTCTAAGGAGCTCAGCCCGGTCCAGCACCTACCCAGATACACACAGCAGAGGTCACTGTAACTGTTTCATCATACATAATATACCACAAATTATGCTTTATAACAATTCACGTTATACTTCATCAGAAAGAGAACCTGCAATGTAACTGAGGATGCAATTTTTAAAAGAAGTGGATTATCACAGGAATATCACAGGTGAGGATGATTTTTACTCACAACGTATCGTGTCTGCTTGGCTGAGGCCTGGACACACAGTTGTTTGTAGACTCGTACGAAGTCTGACAGGGAGGGATTGCGGGACAGTAGGGAGGCAGAGTCAGAGCCAAAGAGGGAGAGGAGAACCTGCTCAAACAGCAGTCCTACAGAGACACATTCCACACAGCTCACTGTGGCATAGGGAAGCTCCAGTTCCTTCAGCAAGGTGTGTATCACATGGCTTTTTCCTGTGGCACGATGACCATAAATGAAAATGGAAGGGTAGCTGCATTGCTCTGGCTGTAGGCACAAAATGTATTAAAGTTTCAATACAATGATTCACATATTTGGGCAAGAAAACATTTTAAATGTATTATTTAATAGCGGCGATGGGTGGTGTTTAAGATGAAGGAGGACAACTTATGAGCATGGCCTTATTTCTATTACAGCATTTTGGATGTTTGTCATTCATATTCCATTTACCCAGTTCAATGTAACATCGATAGGTTTAGGCTACTACATGATACTAAAATTTTCCCATTACCCATCATGAGGTTGCTACAATCTAGTCTATGAATTAAAGTTTACAACGTAGATGCACACATTGACAGACAGTGACACATTGACAGACAGTGACAATCAATATTGCATCTAGCTCTTTGAACTAGGGTGTAATCATTAGTCCAAACAAGAGTTTCTATTGGACAAATGCATGTATGTTTATCCCCGTTTCTTCCGTTTCCAAGAAACGTTTTTTCAACAGAATCATCGGAATGAATACCCCTGATCACACTTAAACATTGTTCACTTTCACAGCAGCTACATTGTATTCCTTCTTGCATCTACATGCACTCCTCCTCTCACATTTTCCTTTTGCTTGTGGACTTCAATGCAAAACACATCAGCTGTCTGAGACCAGGCGGAGAAAATGTCAAACCATGTCATAACCGCTACACACAGCCTACATCTGTTTCACCATATTATCTAAGTAACATCACAGTCAACATAGCTAATAGAACTAACAAGTTAGTAAACCTGCTACAATCATGCAGTACAATTTAAGCAGTTTAGCAGTTAAACTGACGACCCGGGTGGCAATAAATGAGTAAAACCTAAAGCTTACCTTGACTTGGAAGAGTTCCAGTGTTGGATAGTCATAGCCAGCTAACTAACATAGCATCCCTCTGTGGTTGTTTTATTTATTTAACTGTTTACCGTAAGGAACATAATGTTAAAATGTTTCAAATCAGACACAGACCTCTCCCATCAACGCCAGCAGCATGCTCGCCTGGACATCTCTGCAAGGCAACATCTCCATCACGCGCTGCAACTTTTCATCCTCATACCCTAGGTGCTGACGTTGTGCTGCCATTGTTTAGGCTACTTTTAGACACACACCGAACCGTAAAGTGTGTGACTTAAAGTAGTTTGGCCTGTAATAGAGATAAAGAGACAGTTACAGAACAAGGTGACTCTTGACAAACTAACGTTAGCGGTGCATTGTGCAAATTGTCTGTCTTTGCCTTCCTTCCTCTGCAGCAGTGCTAGCTAACTCAACTGACCACAACAGTGTAGCTCTCGTGGAAACTCAAGGGTAGTGTTTAGTTGTTGAAAGTTCATATTTTGTTACTGCAAGCATACTGAATAATGTTACCTGGTTGGAGTTCATGCACTGAAATTACCCATTTCCAACATCCCTGTAAACTTGTCAAGAGTTTCCCGCGTCCCCAAATTTCACCACACAATTTCCTGTCTCTTTACAAGCCAATCACCGCCAGGTTAAAGCAATTGACTCTGGGAGTAGTAGTTGTTTATTAGCAAAGCAATGCCACTATCACCAAATGCCATCACCCCTATTTGCGAAGTTTGGGATGTAATGAAAGCGAGTGATTTAATTGAGGACATTTCGATTCATTGCAAAAATGTTCAAACACTGGCTTCTCGGGCATTATCACTTAAATAAACCACCAGTTTACTGAATACCATTGGTGTTTAACATGAGGGTTTTAGCATGAAATATCCTTTATATGTTTTTACACAATTATTTGATTGCTTTGTTGTAAATGTTTTGGCGCCAAACTGGTGGCAGATGTGGAAAAAGTCAACACTTGGAAGAGTTAATAGAAAATAATGCCATTGTTGATGCTTTTTTCATTAGCCTAATTAGGCTATATTTCCTTGAGCATAAGGTCTATCCACTAGAAGCCCCACAATATGGACAAATTAATAAAAATGGAATACTATATATGAATACATTTTTTAAATAGTTATTCAAGTATAGTCCTAAATTACCAGTTACCATAGACTGCCATAGATGACCTGTTAAGTACCCAAATTACCGAAGATCTTGATGTTGGTAAATTACAGGTAGATCCCTATACAGATCTGTATCGGCGGCCTGGTAGGCTACTCCTGGCTATGTGGCCATTGCGTTTACAGTGGGACACTACAGGCTAGTTAGTAGATGAAGTGGGACAACATTTTGTCATTAGAAATGCATTAATGTCCCACTTCACCTGGCGCTTGTTGTGAAATCATTTATACGGCTTTGTAAAGGCTTAGGCCTATATACTGTATAAAACACGCTCAGTTTTCACCATTTTGTGACAGTAACCTTATACTAGACTCACCCCATGCCCTATGAATATTGATTTGGGGAGATTCCAAGGTCTTGGTAAAAATCGAACTAAAATGAGTCTGCACACCTTTGAATTGATCCTGGAACACCTCTATTATTCTTTTCATACATTCATTTAAAAAAAATCATACATTTTTCTATTCTCTCTATACTTCATGTCATGATCATTTGACCCTACCCATGTTATTTTCCTCCAATTGCTTCCACCATCATCCTATGCTGTTTATGTGATATATAGCCTCTATAATTTATTTTGAGTTGTTATGAACAACTACAACATATTTCAATATGTTTTAGAATATCGAATGAAGGAAATTACATTTAAATTGATTAAAGGTTTATTTTGTGCATTTTTGTAGCTGAAAAAGGTCCCAGTGCCACTATTCAAACACCATTAGTTGGAATTGGGACAGTACTATACATCTGATTTTCGAGAAATACATGTTTACATGGTTATTATATGTTTTTAAAACTGACAATAACTTCATTTTAACACCAAAAGTTAGATTGCTGAATTATAATTGACAGAATGACAGACATCATTCTAGCGCAAGGTTTCATAGTTTTCATGATTTTCAACGGGTCACCCATCTAGGAAACCTGAACACACACTTTGCTCAGAGTCTGTGTGGATGGGCTCCTTGTCTTCTTTTACAGCTATGAAGTTTGTCATTTCTATGTTTTGTTTTTTCACATTGAGAATGATTCAATTTGTCTTACACCACTCATTAACTCATAGGTATGCTACTGTAAATATAAAGTTTTTCTCAGTTTCAAAATAATTGTAACCACAAGCCTTCTCCTAAATAATGAACATAAAATGCTTTCATTCATGTGTACATGTTGTTTGTTTTTCTTGTTAGGCCTATAGGCTACCTCTACCGTGCCACATGCAGCTTTGAGAAGGCTAATCCTGAATAAGAATAGACTGTACTGAGAGAAGGTACTGGCAGAACAGTCAAAGCCACTTCAGAATCATCAAGTGATCAACAAGAAGAGCATCAAGTCAACCGTACCACTGAGCACTGTGCATACTGTTGCCAACTGCATAGCACACAAAGTTGGAGACTTGGAGTAGGCTATCAAACAGGTGATGCATTTATAGTGATTACCTAGCCATTGCAATCATGATTAAGTTGAGCCAATTAGCCTTTATCATGACTTTGTGATAAAATGCCATGTCGCAGTGTTGAGTTGTATAGCCTGCCCTTGTTGTTGATGTGCACTTGTTAACTGTACGCTAAATACCAGCGCGTCTTGTTTTGCGACAAAAGCCTTCCTATTTCGGTGGACACAGATCAACACCGAGAGATAGAGAGAGCCGAGACTTCAATATTCTGCCTCACGAGTCAGAGCCAATCTAGACTAAACTTAATAGGAGTGTTGCTTTTTAGATTTAACGATTTTATTTCAGATGTCTCCCATTAAATCATTGCACTGGAGCATGCGAGATTGGGATTAGGGGATAGGCTATATTGCGCATGGTGCATTATCAGAGGGGTTTTGATAGGTCTATGGGTTGTGACAGTCGGACTGCGCCTGCCTGGAATACAGGTGTTCTTTGGTCAAATATGGACGCAGAGCACATGATGCATAGTGAGTAGATTGTCAACACTCACGACTTCATCATCTCAGTTAAACGCACCTCCTCCACCTCGGGAAAATTGGTATTCGGTGGAAGATGAGGTTGTTGCGGCGTCTGTGAAGGGGGATCTCAGCCGCTCTCGGTGGACTTTAGCATTTTTCATGGATTATTCATCTCTGTGCGCCCTCAATCGAATGCAGTTCTGACCGTATGGTGTTTGTTTAGCCTACTATGGCTGTAGTGTATCTGCGAAATGCATGGCCGTTTCGATTTAACACCCGGTGATTATTACATGCTGTTATCTCAGTGATCATTCATTCAGAAGATTCCTCCTCAGTATTATTCGTAATATCTCTCGGATACCCAGCCTACCATTCAATAAAGATAAGGAAAACGGTGGCGGACCCAAGCACAGTGCAAGCTGCAAGGCTTTAGTAGGCTAAACACTCGCCCAGAAGGGAGCAGTTTTGTCGGGGAGATCATGTCACATTGACGCGGCCGGGATGTGCTTTGTGCTTGATTAAAGCTCTGTGTGTAAACAGTTCGTAAATGTAAAAACCTTTAGAGACTGAATGATGGTGCCTGGGGCTCCTACAACCATGCTTCCCGCTTCCGAGGCTGCCAAAATCTACCAGACCAACTACGTGAGGAACTCCCGCGCTATCGGGGTTCTGTGGGCCATCTTCACCATCCTCTTCGCTATAGTCAACGTGGTGTGCTTCATCCAGCCCTACTGGATTGGAGACGGGATGGACACGCCGCAGGCCGGCTACTTCGGCCTCTTCCACTACTGCATCGGAAACGGGCTGTCCCGGGACCTGACGTGCCAGGGCAGTTTCATGGAGTTTAGCACCATCCCCTCCGGAGCCTTCAAAGCTGCGTCCTTCTTCATCGGGATGTCCATGGCGCTGGTCATCGGATGCATCGGCTGCTTCACGCTCTTCTTCTTCTGCAGCACAGGCACGGTCTACAAGATCTGCGGCTGGATGCAGCTGGCTGCGGGTAAGTTCTCCCCGTCTGCATATTGGTAAAGGAGTTCAGAACTTCAGCAGTTCTACAACCATAGATACATCTCTATATTCCAGCTGTTCAATCAGCCAGGTAGGAGCAATTATAACAATGTGTTAAAGCTAGAATCCTTAGTTGCTACATCCATTCTTGAACTTGTAAATTATAAACTGCCAATTGATTCTTGAAGAATATAACTGATAAATGTCTCATGAGTTTAGTTCAACTGTCGTGCCCCATCAGAACCCTAAATATAGGCTTGTTTTACTCCAATGTTGATAAACAACGTAAATGTAAACAAACACTGTATAGCCTAAAAACATGGTTAAAACTATGCTTTCGATATCATTGGTGGTTAGTCCTTGCATCTATAGCTCTGTCTATGAATTTTAGAGTGGTTACATTTATCCAGCCCAATCCCTTAGATTCTTTGCAGAACGGACGGGGATGCCCTTTGCTATTTATTGTTTAAATGAAGGATTCTAGCTTTAAGTGTGGTTGATAGTGTTATACTTGACGTCAGCTTTATGAGAAGTGTATGTCGGGGGTTAAGTACGTAGGTTAAGCAAATATATTTCTATAAAATGAGCAAAAGCTCCTTGCAGATGACAGACATGTTTGTTTCTCTGTCTTAAACCATCATACACTGTCGCACTATCTTTAAAACATATATTAATGGAGCAAAGACAACCACAAAAAATACAGCCAGACACGCAAACCACACCGGCCATAGTTGCATGTACAAGCCTTGCAAAAATAAACGTACACACGCACGCGTCAAGCGCAAACGTGGTACTATTTGAGATCCTGGAGGTGCTGCAAGTCCCCTCCTTATTGTATATCAGGAAGATACAAACCCACATAGATGCTTGAAAAACACACGATAAGAGATGAATTAAAGATATCTAAATGTTAGGTAAAATAACAACCCAATGTTAATCTCCCAGCAAAATATCCAGTAATGTGTCATGTGTTTGGAGCCACCCAAAATGAATATCATTGATGCACAGTTGATTTGAGTTTTAACCTGCATGTCATGATTGTATGTAATGCTCTCTCATACATAATAATTTACCCAAGCTTGTAAACAAGCATCACAGTGAAAGTTACTTTGCAGAATTTAAACTGGTAAAGAATGCACACAGACTCCAGGTTGTGGCTTTAAAGTGGGTGCATACAATCAACCAGTGATCAATCAAAGGCAATGATCCTTCAACTCATCTCTGTAGCAAGTAACACAAACCACTGATTAAAAAAACATAATGAATGGTGTTAATGCTGCTTGGTCTGAGACCCACAACACCAACCGTCTGTTTAGCTGCAGGAGCCTCGCTGTAAATTCATGTTGAACATAAACACCAGCATGGAGATTATCCGGAGGATTCCACAGCATTTTCGTCCCAGACCGAGTTAAAACAGAAGCCCTGGCCATTGAGCACAGCCTGGGTGTTCATATCCTCACCTTGTTTTTCCACATGAAAGAAAGACACTGCTTATCACTGTGGTGGAAGGGAGTCAGTGGTAACGACTTGGTTGGTTTCCCTCTCTCACAGGGAAGAGCCCATATCCACAAAAGTATCTCTGAGTAGGAGTGCTGATCTAGGATCAGTTTAGCATTTTAGATCATAATGAGTATGATTATATGGACAGATCCTAGATCAGCAGTCTTACTCTGAGATGTTCTGGATACGGTCTTCATAATACGGTACAGATCTGATCATGTTCAAACTATACAGGGGGGTGATCAACAAACTGACTAACACGGCCTGTATGATGCCTAAACACCCCTCCCCCCACCCGAAGGCTCTGTCAAGAAATATGGCATGGCATCACAGTGTACCATACCGCCGTAAGGCTGCAGAGGATGGTTTTATGGAGTGCTGTGTGGTGAGGAGTCAACATTGGAGATGACAATGAGAGGTCTGAGTGCTCGGGGCCTGTTGGCTGCTCATTGCTTCCTTGTCTTTTATTGATCCATCATAGCACTTTGCTCGTGGCAATGACATGCATCATCAGCATTCAGGCAGTCGCTGCCTCATTCAACTCGCTCACTGAATCTCTATCTCTCTCAATTCTCCTTCTCTCAGATATGTCATGTTGAGGTCACTGTGAAATTGGCTATTAAGACGTTCCCGGGGAGTAGTAATTGGAAATATAGTGTACTTTTATTTTCTCATTGCAGCCACAGATCCCAGGTTTGATTGTCAAATCCTTCGAGGCTCAGTGTAGTCAGACTTATCCAGGAGTAACTGGCTGTTGTGAGTGGCTGTCAAAGACGGCACATAGCGAAGAGGCACCTCTCCTTAAAAGCAGAGGAGAAGCTGAACATCTGATGAGAACAATCCACCTGCAGGCATTTGAACCGCAACGCTAGAACAGTGCTCTCAAAATGTCTGCTTCTGTGCAGGTGTGTTTTTCAAGGAAATGTACATGAAACCAACTGACATGTTCCCGCCCCTGCAGGCTGCAGCAATACAATACCTAAAGAAGTCTCCTTACTACGATTAACACTGTTGAATAATCTGCTTAACTGGCCCACTGCACACAGCACTTCTCAGGTAGACATTCCCAGTCTGCACTCAGTAGTTGTCTGCAAACTGGAGCAGCTGGACCATCCGCCCTGCCTCCCTCCAGCCTCCCTCTCGCTCCCTTCCCCCTTGTGTCACCTTGACCACCCCCTCACTGTGGACCAATTAACTTCCAAACTAAGACCTAAGACCTAAGACTAAGACCACACTGCATGGTCGGTCGATGATAATCACACTAGTCTTGTGACAACTTCCACCAAATGCCAGGCGCTTCTCCACTCTAGTGGAGGATGTGATGGATGGGTCGGCTCAGGCAGCATGACAATGCCTGCCTGTCTGGCTCTAGTGAGGTAGCAGATTGGTGCTCGGCTCGCCATCCTGGATGGAAACAAGAACTCCGCTGACCATCCCTATTTCCGATCCTCACCAAGGCAAATGATTGAACACACAGGAAGGTGATTATCATTCATGTATTCGGCAGGGGCTCCATGCTCCGTTTGGATATGGCTTCCACAAGCAAACAAAGGAACCAGGAGGGCTCTTGAGTGTGTTGTGGAGGCATTTCAACGACCTGTTTCCTGGCTCGGTTTGGACTACTAGGCTGCCCATACGGGTAAGTGGCCGCACATTGCTGCAATCAGTACTGGTCCAATGGGTCCCCAGAGACGGAAGCTGGCATTAACATCAAACATTAAAAGGCCCATTTGGTTGCTCGTGGTTTATTGATCCAGAGGTTTCTGGTTTCTGTCTCCCACTAATGGGAGACAGCTGCTGTCACCGTCTGGCTCCTCTGCTGTTTACAGGCAGTACTGTTTGTTGGTCCATTTATTCGGGTGTGTGTGCGTGTGTGTGTGTGCTCTCTTTACCGTGTCTTTAATTTATCATAGGTGTCTGTCACAATCCCTCAGTCTGGGGATTGGGCCAACTCGTGCCTATGCATGAGATTGCATGATTTGGCGTTTAAATACACACAGTCTGTTCAGCACTCATACAGTACTGTGGCTGTTGGGGATCTTTGCACAGTGTGGCTCTTCATTTCTCACAATTCTTTAAAATAGAGGCAAGTGAGAGACATCACATGGTGCCTTGTTGGGGGAAAGAGAGGAGGTGGATAAGAGATGTCAACTAAGGGAGGGGATGAAGACCAGCAGGGAGGAAAAGATAGAAGCACATTAAAGAACATGGAAAGTGATGGTCACAAAGAAGGATTTGCAGAAAAAAAACAGAGATAAGAATAGTTAAAATATTGATGCTGAAAAGTACTATCAAGAGATGAGGTCAGGAAGAAAGCCATGCCATTAGAAGTTCAAGCTCGGGGCCCAGACAGATCTGGGACCAGGCTACATATTTCACCAATGTTTTTTTGAACTGAATATGACCTGCCATAAATGAGAGCTTAGCCTCCCTCTCCACTCACAACGTTACAAGGTTGTGCACTAAGCCAGTGGGCAGTTGCTGTGTGTGTCATAGTACCACTAAAGTCAATAGCTAATGGCATCAACCAGCTCTTATCCTTCCTGTCAGTGGTAGCGTGATGGACTGGCTGGCTGGGCCTGAGATGATTAGGGAGATGATGTAACATGACCAAACGGGAGTCCCAGCTACACACACTTACTCTAGCACCATTAGTCAGAGTTTTGGAGGACAGCAGTAGTAGTGTGGTGGGACATCAAGAGGAGTTGTGAATGGGGCTGATGAAAGCCGGCTCACTTCTCCAGCTCTTTGCAAGCCCACTGAGCCCCCCACAGCATACTCCACAGATCAGAGACTCTCTCATAGCATACTCCACAGATCAGAGACTCTCCCACAGCATACTCCACAGATCAGATAATCTCCCACAGCATACTCCACAGATCAGAGACTCTCCCACAGTATACTCCACAGATCAGAGACTCTCCCACAGCATACTCCACAGATCAGAGAATCTCCCACAGCATTCTCCACAGATCAGAAACTCTCCCACAGTATACTCCAGAGAGAGAGAAAAAGGGCCCACCCCTCTATCTCCGTTCCCTACCCATTCAGCAAAGCACTGGACCAGGCCCGCTGTCAGCCACACACACACCATCATTTTAGAGTGTAATGTTATGTACAATGGGCCAATGGACATTTAAGCCTCCAATAGAGTCATCAGGAAGTTAGATGGTGTGCCTGCCAGGCATGAAATGTGTGCTTTCTCAAACCCACCTCCCAATGATCATTATAGCGTGCCTCTTAATAGAACTGTCAGCTGGTAAATAAATCAGAAAGCAGACGTTGTACATCAGGAGGTGTGAAGGCGTCAGAGCAGTAGGTGTTTTATGCATCTTCCTGTGGATTAGAGGTGGCAGATACAGTGCCAGATTTAGGATGTCATTCTGACACATCCTGTACCTGCCAATAACCCATAAGATGGGTTTGTGCTAAGAGGAGAGAATCTCCCATGGTTGTGCATCTGCGATGACTGTAGATGCCATTATTGGGATTTGCTTCAATAACATTTCATTACTAGATCTGATGGTTTATATGCAGTCTTATTATTCAAATGTGGGAAATTGTTTTAAAGATGTTGTGATCTTATCGTATTGGTGCACACAATTACGTTGATAAAATAGCGACTGCACTTGAAGAAACTTTCAAAGCTCTTGGAATTTCCCGCATTGACTGACCTTCATGTCTTAAAGTAATGATGGACTGTCATTTCTCTTTGCTTATTTGAGCTGTTCTTGCCAAAATATGGGCTTGGTCTTTTACCAAATAGGGCTATCTTCTGTATACCACCCCTACCATGTCACAACACAACTGATGCCTCAAACGCATTAAGAAGGAAAGAAATTCCACAAATTAACTTTTAACAAGGCACACCTGTTAACTGAAATGCATTCCAGGTGACTACCTCATGAAGTTGGTTGAGAATGCAAAGAGTGTGTAAAGCTGTCATCAAGGCAAAGAGTGGCTACTTTGTAGAATCTCAAATTTTAAATATATTTTGATTTGTTTAACACTTTTGTCTACTGTGTGTGTGTGCGTGCGTGCGGCTTTGTCTGTGTATTCCTACAAATTTGACAGTTATCCTTTGGGAGTTTTGCGTGCACAGTATTTGCCAGCACTACCTGGGTAATTAATCGTGGGTAGAATGAGCAATCTATGAATGCTCTACAGTACTCTGCAAATGTTCTACTCTGCAATAGAGATCTTGTTTAGTCTGCTACAGTGCCAGCATGCTACAGCAGGAAAATAATCCTGTAGCAATAGGAAATGTGAATTATTATGTGGATTATAATTAATGGACATTTTTGTAGGGGTTGATACATTTTTCGTAAGTAAAAATTTAAAGTGGAAATTACAAACATCCGAAGGCTTTTAATAAACCTCAAATAAACTACAAGTTTGACATTTCCTGCATTGCAGTTAAATTCTCCTGCAACAGGGTGATCAAATTAAGATCCTACATCTGTATCATCCGTCCCCAAGGGAGCGTCACTAAATAGCTAGGCTACCCACCACTGCACAAGGGATCAGAGACAAATCCCCTAGCAGGGGAAAGTGATAATCTCAAGGAGCATAAGCTTCTCCCAAGAAGAGAAAATACTGTCTGTCTCTCACTTTCTCTCTCCATTCTTTCTCTCTGATACAACTCAGCTAACCCTGATCATTGTGAGAGAAGCTTACTTATTTAAAGCAGGTGGGTTTATGCCAAATGTAGAACTTAATTGTAGGTCACTTGTAGAAGTAGCTATCATCTACTGTAGTATTGTAAAAATAAGTTGACACAACTGACTTGTAATTTTTAAGTTTGTCTTACTGCAGCTAGACAAAACCTTTTTGCTATGGTCAAGTGTTGACATATGTGCTCAAATAAAGCTATAATAGAGCATTGACAAGAACATCAAATGTCAGTGTTTGTCCTACATTCATTTAGCAGTGGTGCACCAAATGTCTGCCGAGACGCGTTTTTAAGGTCAGAGTGACACGTTAAAACGTCAGATCGTCCCAGAAACCTCCATGGTAACTAGCTAGCTAGGTTGTAATCTCCCTAGGAGATGGTGGTGGTGGTGTAGGATTTAAGATGGCAGCAGTAGACATGTCAGGTGACAGACAGAAGTCTTTCCATGGTTCATTAAGAATTGATTACCCTGGTTCCATAGAGATCATTAGTGCTGCTACAGAGGAGGAGCAGACCCTGAGGTCCTGATTGCAGCTCTGGCACTGTCAAGCTCATCCCCAGTGCTTAGAGATCTATATATCAACAACTTAATCTTCTACAGCAGGGGTTCTTAAACCTTTTCAGCGCGAGACCCAAGTGTGAAATTGACCATTCTCCCGTGACCCAAATCCAACGACCCAAATTAAGAACAAAATAATGTGTGATGATGGATGTATTCTCATAACTGCGACCCACCTTTCACATGCCCATGCCCACTTTGGGTCCCGACCCATAGTTTAAGAAATCCTGTTTTACAAGCAGGAGATTCCCTAACGCAGTCAGACAGCAGACAACCTGAAGCAAGAGAACCATGGAAAAGCTCTGCTGCAAACACCAACCGCTAAAGATAAGACTAGAAATCAGGGCATTTAGTGTCAGAATTGTGTACTTAATGTATACAGGTACGTATGTGAAAGACATGACTTTAACTTTGGTGTGTCTAACAAGGATTTCTCTATAGAGCCACAATTGAGTGACTTTCTCTGGGCTGAATTTCCGCCAGGTCTGTGAACCTTAGCAGAAAGTGCATTCACAATTGAGATCTCACTGTCAGAATTGTTTATCCATAAAAAAAATGCAGAATGCCGAGATGCAAAGTACATGACCTTGTAGAATGTGTTGAATCATCTTGAATCCCTTTCGGTCTTTTAGAAATGCGTGAGCCATATCAATAACACTGCGTAACTCTGGTTTGTGAATAAATTATAGTTGTGTCAAATATGAATGAAAGGCTTTGAAGGCGTTTGGTATTTCAAGTTGCCCTGTGGGAGAAATTTTAGATGAAATGCAATCCTGAGTCGTGCAAATACATTCACATCTGCTTTAAGCAGGGGATAGCAGGTGGAAAATAAACTCTTTGGAATCACATGAACTCAAACACAATGCTGCAGCCCATTTCAGCAAGCAGCATCTCACTGCTCAACCACAGGTGAGAAGGTCTATAGAGACCTCCCTCTCTTCTCTCTCCCTGTCAGCTTTCTTGTAAAAAACCCAGTCCTGAGCATTTCCCTTCCTGACTTCATAATTAAGAAATAATGACAGTTTAGAGTTGTTTAATTATGACTACAGGAAAAAGGCTAACAATTAACTACAGATAAAGACATGATGGCGCCGGAGGAGATGGCTCCCATTTTACGGGCTCCCAACCAGTTGTGCTATTGTGTGTGCTTTTTCTCATGATTTGTAACTTATTTTCTACATAATGTTTCTGCCATTGTCTCTTATGACCGAAAAGAGCTTCTGGATATCAGGACAGTGATGACTCACCTTGTACTGGACGAAGATTTGTTTTTTTTTACGAGTCGGACGCGAAGGATTTACTTCAGACACCTGACAAGGCCCGCATCCCTGTCATTCGCATGAGGAAGCGACTGAGATATTGGGGACATAGGTCGGGGTGGCTTGTAAGGATCCATCGGTGAGTGAGGAATCCCCCTCGACCATCAGTCCTATAAGCCAATGTGCAACCATTGGATAACAAAATGGATGAGCTCCGATCAAGACTATCCGACTAACCGGACATTAAAAACTGTAATATCTTATGTTTCACAGAGTCGTAGCTGAACGATGACATGGATAATATACAGCTGGCTGGGCTTTCGTTCCATCTAATATTCATCTAATATTAAGGAAGTCTCAAGGTTTTGCTCGCCTTAGGTAGAGTATCTCATGATAAGCTGTAGACCACACTATTTACCAAGAGAGTTTTCATCTATATTTTTCATAGCTGTCATTTACCACCACAAACCGATGCTGACACTAAGACGGCACTCAGCGAGCTGTATAAGGTCATAAGCAAACAATAAAATACTCATCCAGAGGCAGAGCTCATAGTGGCCATGGACTTTAATGCAGGGAAACATAAATCAGTTTCTACCTCATTTCTACCAACATGTTAAATGTGCAACCAGAGGGGAAAAAACTCTAGACCACCACACACAGAGACGCATACAAAGCTCTCCCTCACTCTCCATTTGGCAAATCTGACCATAACTCCATCCTCCTGATTCCTGCTTACAAGCTTAAACTAAAGCAGGAAACAGCTGTGACTTGCTCAATAAGGAAGTGGTCAGATGACGCAGATGCTAAACTACAGAACTGTTTTGCTAGCACAGACTGAAATATGTTCTGGGATTCTTCTGATGGCATTGAGGTGTACACAACATCAGTCACTGGCTTCATCATTAAGTGCATCGATGACGTCGTCCCCACAGTGACCGTATATACAGTTGAAGTCATAAGTTTACAAACACTTAGGTTGGAGTCATAAAAACGTGTTTTTCAACCACTCCACACATTTCTTGTTAACAAACTATAGTTTTTGCAAGTTGGTTAGGACATCTACTTTGTGCATGACACAAGTAATTTTTCCAGCAATTGTTTACAGACAGATTATTTCACTTATAATTCACTGTCACACCTGTGGATGTATTTCAAGGTCTACCTTCAAACTCCGTGCCTCTTTGCTTGACATCATGGGAAAATCAAAAGAAATTCAACCAAGACCTCAGAAAAAAAATTGTAGACCTCCACAAGTCTGGTTTTTCCTTGGAGCAATTTTCAAACACCTGAAGGTACCACGTTCATCTGTACAAACAATAATATGCAAGTATAAACACCTTGGGACCATGCAGCCATCATACCGCTCTGGAAGGAGATGCGTTCTGTCTTCTAGAGATGAACAAACTTTGGTGCGAAAAGTGCAAATCAATCCCAGAACAACAGCAAAGGACCTTGTCAAGATGCTGGAGGAAACAGGTACAAAAAGGATCTATATCCACAGTAAAACGAGTCCTATTTCGACATAACCTGACAGGCCACTCAACAAAGAAGATACCACTGCTCCAAAACCGCCATAAAAATTGCCAGACTAAGGTTTGCAACTGCACATGGGAACAAAGGTCGTACTTTGAATGTCCTCTGGTCTGATGAAACAAAAATAGAACTGTTTGGCCACAATGACCATCGTTTTATTGGGAGGAAAAAGGGGGAGGATTGCATGCCGACATCCACACTGAGCTAAAGTGTAGAGCTGCTGCTTTCAAGGAGCGTGACTCTAACCCAGATGCTTATAAGAAATCCCGTCATGCCCTCCGATGAACTATCAAACAGGCAAAGTGTCAATACAGGATTAAGATTGAATTGTACTACACCGGCTCCGACGCTCGTCGGATGTGGCAGGGTTTGAAAACTATTACAGACTACAAAGGGAAGCACACCCGCGAGCTGCCCAGTGACATGAGCCAACCAGATGAGTGAAATAACTTCTGTGCTCGCTTCGAGGCAAGCAACACTGAAGCATGCATAAGAGCATCAGCTGTTCCGGACGACTGTGTGACCACACTCTCTGTAGCCGATGTGAGCAAACAGGTCATTATTCACAAGGCCGCAGGGCCAGACGGATTACCAGGACGTATTTTCAACCTGCCCCTGACCGAGTCTGTAATACCAACATGTTTCAAGCAGACTACCGTAGTCCCTGTGCCCAAGAACACCAAGGTAACCTGCCTAAATGACTACCTATCTGTAGCACTCACGTCTGTAGCCTTGAAGTGCTTTGAAAGGCTGATCATGGCTCACATCAACACCATTATCCCAGAAACCCTAGACCCACTCAAATTTGCATACAGAAAAAGGAGGACAGAGCACGCTCCCGTTCTCATCGACGGGGCTGTAGTGGAGCAGGTTGAGAGCTTCAAGTTCCTTGGTGTCCACATCACCAACAAACTATCATGGTCCAAACGCACCAAGACAGTCGTGAAGAGGGCACGACAACGGCTATTCCCCTTCAGGAGACTTGACATGGGTCCTACAGCTGCACCCTCGAGAGCATTCTGACTGGTTGCATCACCGCCTGGTATGGCAACTGCTCGGCCTCTGACCGCAAGGCACTACAGAGGGTAGTGCGTACGGCCCAGTACATCGCTGGGGCCAAGCTTCCTGCCATTCAGGTCCTCTATACCAGGCGGTGTCAGAGGAAGGCCAAAATAATTGCCAACGACTACAGCCACCCAAGTCATAGACTGCGGTAGCAGAGAGAACAGACTCCTGAACAGCTACTCAAATGGCTACCTGGACTATTTGCATTGTCCCCCCACCCCCAGTTTTATACTGCTGCTACTCTCTGTTTATTATCTATGCACTTTACGTCTACCTACGAGTACACATTACCTCGACTAACCCCCTGTACATAGCTTCACTACTGTTATTTTATTGTTGCTCCTTAATTATTTGTTATTTTATTTATTTTTTACTTCAGTTTATTTTAGTAAATACTTTTTTTCCCTTAAAACTGCATAGTTGGTTAAGGGCTTGTAAGTTAGCATTTCACTGTAAGGTCTAATACACCTGTTGTATTCGGCACATGTGACAAATAAAATGGGATTTGATTTGATATGAGGGTGTTCTGATTGAAATTGAGATCATTATTGTCAAAAACTCAGACCTTGGCCTACATGTGCCAACAAACAAACCACAAGACACACACACATGAAAACAGGCGTGAACAAGATCTGTTTCTTATGCTGGATATTCCTGAGGAGGCTTCACCATCCTAAAATGAGGGCTATGGAGCTCTCCATTAACGTAGACTTGTATTGGCCATGTTGATGAACTATGACAAGCACATCTAGCATACAGCATGGTGAACTCTTCTCGCCACCAAACCTTCTGCTCTCAACCTTTTATTCCATGAGACCAGCTCTTAGATAAAATCGCTGTTTGATCCATCAATCCAGACAGTGTTGTTGTAGTCTAAGTAGTGATAGGCTATAGATGTATTGACCCCCACATCTCCTCCAGTCTCTATGTCCCAGCCAGCGTTCAGAGAAGTTGGCTTTATAGATTTCCAAACTGTGTTTATCTCCTGGATCACCAGAGCCAAGCAAAGGAGGCAGGGGTTTGATGTATCCCCCTCTTCTGGAGAGAGGAAGGAAAGAAGGAGGGGGGAGGGACAAGGGCATGGTGAACCATTAAAAAAGCAGCGAGGCGGCAGCAGCATGTGTGATGTTGGCGCGTCTAAGTTTGCTTTGTTAAGAGACTGTCGCGCAGTTCCTGTTTCTGTCATTATCAGTCTCTCCAACCGGCTGGTTATGACACCTGGCTGTCGTTGTTGGGTTCTGTTGTTGGGGGATTTGATGATGAATGAGATGCAGCGAGGGTAAGACTACTTGGCCCAGTTACTCAGGTCTAGAAAACAACACCTCTACCTGTAAACTGCTCATCTTTAAGAGACTGTGTGCTTGATATCTGACTGTGTGGGCAGTGGTGACTCGACTCGTACTGGCCAAAGTTTTCAGAGACCTTTTTTAAACTTTTTTAATCATTACTTCTCAGTCCTCGCCTGTGGCATCCATTTTAAGTTTCCACGCCAATCAAAGGAGGACATAGGGCAAATCCTTTGATGTGCTGGACCTGGGCAGCCATCCACTGTGTTGGAGCGTGTACACCTCATCCTACTCATCCGGCCTCTCTCTTCCTCCCCTGATGTGCTGGACCTGGGCAGCCATCCGCTGTGTTGGAGCGTGTACACCTCATCCTACTCATCCGGCCTCTCTCTTCCTCCCCTGATGTGCTGGACCTGGGCAGCCATCCGCTGTGTTGGAGCGTGTACACCTCATCCTACTCATCCGGCCTCTCTCTTCCTCCCCTGATGTGCTGGACCTGGGCAGCCATCCGCTGTGTTGGAGCGTGTACACCTCATCCTACTCATCCGGTCTCTCTCTTCCTCCCCTGCTCCTCCTGACCCATGGCTAATCAATCAGTCATTGTTTCGAACACCTCTTTCAACCGTAAACTAAAACCCAAGCCCTGAGGGCAATCTCATTCTCCATGTTATCCTCACACGCCTCATCATCTCCCAGCACTTTGACGCCCTTCATTTTAATCTGCTCATCAATCAATACATCATAATAGATGGGGTTTTCCTGGGCTTGGCTGGCATATTGCCGTGCCTCCCGTATGTATTACCCTAGCGATCACCAAGTCTCTCACCGTCTGGGAGAAGTAGCCTGTGAAGATGTTGGTGGTCAGCTGACCCCAGAGTTGAAGGGAAACATGACAGCCTATTGCTAGCCAGCCACAGAGACCGGGACCTGGCATAGGGGTCTAATAAACGACCAGCAGGGACGTTTTTCCTGGAGCACCCTGTCATTGTCAAGAAAGCATTAACACCGCTTGGGGAATTACCCCCGAACAGTAATTACTGTGAAGGAAGGCAAATGCAGTCATATGAATGGGACACTAGCCACTGGGCAAAAACGGGATGAATCAACGCTGTTCCAATGTCATTTCAATTAATAAAAAGCATTGGGGTGACGTTACATCAATGTGGAAAACTGATTAGATTTGTAAAAAGTAATCAACGTTAACCTAAATCTAATGACATTGTGACATTTTTAATTTCACGTTAAATTTACGTTCGTTGACAACTCAACCAAATGTAAATCAAAACTAGACGTTGAACTGACCTCTGTGTCCAGTGGGAAATTAGCACCAATTGTATGTGATACAGTGTATATTTAAAGGGATCTGGATCTCTTTAAGCCAATACATTTTTATGAATTGGTGCAATATCTAAAGGACTGGTAGTACCAAGCTGAGCTGGTTTTGAGGAACAATGTTCCCTCTGTGACAGAAACAGCTAATGATGTTGACAGAGTGTTTCTTTCAAAGCGAGCCCTGCCAAGTCTGTGGTAAAAAAAAAAACTTGTACAAATGAGGTCTGTGTTGTGAGGACATCAGACAGCTTCGGCACTCGCCGAGCAGCACAACAGCAGAGGTTGTTATCTGATAAACTTAGCACAGTATATTGATCTCTGGGAAAGTGTGGTTGATACGTAAGGGAGTCTGGATGAGGACACGTTCTGCGTGCATTGCTGCACTTGTGACTTATTCTACAATCTCCCCTGGGTTCAAGCAACATACTCATCTTTAATGAGATACTTTAATGAGATCGTCTATGTTACAGCTTCTGGTTTAGCATTGTAGTTAAGTTATTTTTGTGTTGCGGTGTTGATCTAGCTGTAACCCAGTTCTTTAACACAGACCTGTTTATGAGGGTTACTGCTCGGAGGATGCGTGGCTGAGAGAGAGAGATGCACTGTTTCACTGTTGTCCGTTGCCAGCTCTGCGGTCAATATTCTTTCCGAGCTTGGCTCGCTCGCTCCCCTGGGTTGCCATGGAAAACGGCACACTACACGCTCGCTTCCTGCCTCTCCCTCTCTTGTTGCTGTGAGATGGGCAGGATCTCTCGGACACGGCGGGCGGAGACTGGTGTAGTGGTCAAAGAGGTTCCTTCTGGGAAGGCACCGCTAGAGTTAAAAGGTGTGTCTCCATGGCAACCAGCTGGATATCGACCGTCTGCCCTTTAAGCCGTTCCCTGCTGCCCTCGCCCCATGGGCACTGGTTGGCATCGAAGCCTTCCCTCTGATACAGCTCTGCCATGCATCACTGCTCACCAAGCTCCTGCTGATCACTCTTGTTGATCATCATGACATACTATCAGAGTGGGCAGAGAGAGACACAATTAGTCTGGCCCCCCTACAAAGAAACCACTGACAGTCCATCATTTAGCTTAGAAACTAGATTCAACCACTCACATCTCTCACTCTGTAGACATTTTCAGCTTTATAAACAAATTTAAATTCCACAATTATTTCAGTATTCCACTGTCTCTCTGTGACACACTGCTTCCAGATTCTCACTATTGTCCCTTTCAACATTCTCTTCCCACTTCAGATGAATTTTATTTTCATGATTACAGCACAACAGAGACGGTTGCATAAAGTGACCGTGCAAGATCACTCCCTCTTTCCCCTCCTCTCTGTCCATCATTAGTCAGCTTGGTACTTCCAAACTGATCTCCAAGCAATATAGAGAGGATCACATCACATGTACCCTTCCGTCAGCCCAGATCAGAGGAATATTAAAACAATCCCATCAGCCAACTTCAAACGGCGCCGGGGGGGACGAGAACATCTAGAACATTCACAGGAACTGCCTTCTTAATCTTCCACTTCCAGATCCCTGTCACCACATCTGAGGAACTTGGGAAAGAAAATATGGATCCACGCTGAATAGTGATATATCCGCGGAATAGTGATGGGCTATATAAATACATTTGATTTGATGAAGTTCTTCAAATTTAATGGAGAGATGATGAGGCTATACTAGGGCCCATCTCTTTCTGTTGAACTAAAAACTCAGGGAAAGGATTTTTGTTAGACATCAAGCATTGATGAGACACCTGGGTTGATTGGTGATGAAGAAGTAACCCTGTGGGTGAATTATCTGGGAGGCTTGTAGCTCTCCATCAGAGTGGAGGAAATTGCTTTTCTATTGCTGCTCATTCAGCACAGTCAGTAAGCAGTTCCCAGTCTGTAGCTGGGTCCCGTCCAAAAAGCCTTGTTACTTTATGATACTATACTACTACTCATTCCCTCTCATGGAAGCGCATCAAAAAATGCTGATTTTTTAAATTATTATTATTTTTAAAAAAAAAAAAATTTTCTTCTTCATCTCTACTCACATGATTACACAGTGCGTCAACAAATGTTGTTTTCCCTGTGAGGCTGCATTTCTTGTCACTGTGGCTCCTCGTTGGCAGACGCTCAGTACTCGGCGGGTCTGCTGGCAGCCGCCGGTAGTTAATTGTAACACCTGTTCCCAATCACCTCTTCTGCTCTTACGCCCTAGAGATTCATGGGAAACAGTGTCCTCTGTGCAATGTGTAAGGCTACTGTAATACAACAGCTCTTTATGAGTATGATAAAGGGCTTGTCATATCTGAGCGAGGGGTTGAGTGTGAGTGTCCGTGACTCTTTAGAGGGATTGAGGCATATGGCAGAGTTGGGTTTACTCATGAGATGTGAAGAAAGAGTGACTGATCGAGAGGGAGAATGAGGGAATTAAAGAGGAAAAGAGAGGAAGTGGAAAATGAGAGAGAGAGGGAGAGGAAATGGGAGATAGCTGGCTGTGTGAATCATGTCGGTCTCTGTCACAGTGTCAGGAGTGTGTGACTCTCTCGGCTAATCTGTCCATGAAAATAAGCCAATGAAATTAGGAATTTTTAGAGTATGAGAGTGTCAACAAAAAATGTAATGGCTGATTTGCTGTGTGTGGCTTATTTGATTGAATAGAAGTTCCGTAATGGTTAAGTTATGAATACACTGATATAAGTGGACGCACATGGCATTTCTGCAACTTTATATAAGAGCATGTTGTCATAGAGGACTCATCATGGATATAACCCGTTTTAGCATGGACATTGCCATTGAGGGCTTCCACCATTTTATAGTAGTCATCTGGGTGTGGATTCCTATGCGTTGGGAGCAATCAGCCAATGAAGAAGAAGAAAATGGACTACTTTAAAATGGAGCCCATGCTGTGACAGATTCTATAATGGCACAGATACAAAGATGAGTCCTCTATCTATCCATTTTGTTCACATGCATATATGTCCTCTCATTGGCTAGAGTGGCCCCACCTGATCTCGCCTGCCTTCCATCTTTGAGGACATGCATTTCCATTGTTAGTGGTCACTTGACTATCTTGTCAATATAATAAACAATCTTTGGCTGTAGTCACCCACATGCACATAACATGTCATTTCCTGTACAGATCACAGGATTGACAGTAGGCCGCCAGTCACCATGACGATGCATCTGCTTCTGCCACCTCTAAACAGATCTCAGTGGGAGAAGGCACCATTGGTGGCAATTACTGACTACTTCTGATTGGTGGAAATGTTTTTTTACTCTCCCTGGTCAACTATTGCTTCCAGTGGGGTCAGTCAGTGGGCTTTCATAGAGGGATTTAAACCATAGGGGGTCAGTCAGTGGGCTTTCATAGAGGGATTTAAACCAGAGGGGGTCAGTCAGTGGGCTTTCATAGAGGGATTTAAACCATAGGGGGTCAGTCAGTGGGCTTTCATAGAGGGATTTAAACCATAGGGGGTCAGTCAGTGGGCTTTCATAGAGCGATTTAAACCAGAGGAGGTCAGTCAGTGGGCCTTCATAGAGGGATTTAAACCAGAGGAGGTCAGTCAGTGGGCCTTCATAGAGGGATTTAAACCAGAAAAACAATATTTGTTCCTATGAGGATTATCATAATGATTCATGCAGATTTATGTTTTGATGAATGACAGACGGTTTTTCTATTGCTGTATCTGACAATGGGCCATTTTGTTGTTGCATGTTACGATAATCTACACTATGCTGCCTTGGGAGACAGTAATGACATGAGTTTAGCTTTTTTTTTTTAAATGTATAAGATCCTGCAAATACAAGAGCATGGTCCTGCATGCCTAGTTGATAGAGCACAGCACTTGCAACGTCAGGATTGTGGGTTAGACTCCCACTGGGGCCATCCATACGGAAAAACATCAGGATTGTGGGTTAGATTCCCACTGGGGCCACCCATACAGAAAAACATCAGGATTGTGGGTTAAATTCCCGCTGGGGCCACCCATACAGAAAAACATCAGGATTGTGGGTTAGATTCCCACTGGGGCCACACATACAGAAAAACATCAGGATTGTGGGTTAGATTCCCACTGGGGCCACCCATGCGGAAAAACATCAGGATTGTGGGTTAGATTCCCACTGGGGCCACCCATACAGAAAAACATCAGGATTGTGGGTTAGATTCCCACTGAGGCCATCCATGCGGAAAAACATCAGGATTGTGGGTTAGATTCCCACTGGGGCCACCCATACAGAAAAACATCAGGATTGTGGGTTAGATTCCCACTGGGGCCACCCATACAGAAAAACATCAGGATTGTGGGTTAGATTCCCACTGGGGCCATCCATACGGAAAAACATCAGGATTGTGGGTTAGATTCCCACTGGGGCCACCCATACAGAAAAACATCAGGATTGTGGGTTAGATTCCCACTGGGGCCACCCATACAGAAAAACATCAGGATTGTGGGTTAGATTCCCACTGGGGCCATCCATACGGAAAAACATCAGGATTGTGGGTTAGATTCCCACTGTGGCCATCCATACAGAAAAACATCAGGATTGTGGGTTAGATTAGTAGTAAGTTTTAAGTTCCTTGGCATACACATCACAGACAAACTAAATTGGTCCACCCACACAGACAGCATCGTGAAGAAGGCGCAGCAGCGCCTCTTCAACCTCAGGAGGCTGAAGAAATTCGGCTTGTCACCAAAAGCACTCACAAACTTCTACAGATGCACAATCGAGAGCATCCTGGCGGGCTGTATCACCGCCTGGTATGGCAACTGCACCGCCCTCAACCGTAAGGCTCTCCAGAGGGTAGTGAGGTCTGCACAACGCATCACCGGGGGCAAACTACCTGCCCTCCAGGACACCTACACCACCCGATGTCACAGGAAGGCCATAAAGATCATCAAGGACAACAACCACCCGAGCCACTGCCTGTTCACCCCGCTATCATCCAGAAGGCGAGGTCAGTACAGGTGCATCAAAGCTGGGACCGAGAGACTGAAAAACAGCTTCTATCTCAAGGCCATCAGACTGTTAAACAGCCACCACTAACATTGAGTGTTGGCTGCCAACACACTGACTCAGCTCCAGCCACTTTAATAATGGGAATTGATGGGAAATTATGTAAAATATATCACTAGCCACTTTAAACAATGCTACCTAATATAATGTTTACATACCCTACATTATTCATCTCATATGTATACGTATATACTGTACTCTATATCATCTACTGCATCTTTATGTAATACATGTATCACTAGCCACTTTAACTATGCCACTTTGTTTACATACTCATCTCATATGTATATACTGTACTCAATACCATCTACTGTATCTTGCCTATGCCGCTCTGTACCATCACTCATTCATATATCTTTATGTACATATTCTTTATCCCCTTACACTTGTGTGTATAAGGTAGTAGTTTTGGAATTGTTAGCTAGATTACTTGTTGGTTATTTCTGCATTGTCGGAACTAGAAGCACAAGCATTTCGCTACACTCGCATTAACATCGGCTAACCATGTGTATGTAACAAATACATTTTGATTTGATTCGATTCCCACTGGGGCCATCCATACGGAAAAACATCAGGATTGTGGGTTAGATTCCCGCTGGGGCCACCCATACGGAAAAACATCAGGATTGTGGGTTAGATTCCCGCTGGGGCCACCCATACGGAAAAACATCAGGATTGTGGGTTAGATTCCCACTGGGGCCACCCATACGGAAAAATATCAGGATTGTGGGTTAGATTCCCACTGGGGCCACCCATACGGAAAAACATCAGGATTGTGGGTTAGATTCCCACTGGGGCCACCCATACAGAGAAAAGGTGTATGCATCATGACTGTAAATCACTTTGGATAAAATCATCTGCTAGAGGGCGTATCCTAAAACGCTCTGCGTTTTCTATGACGGAATAGAAAAATATCTGAAAACAAAATGAGCTGAAATATTATTCATGAGGAATCACAACAGTGTACCCTTGTGCATTTGGTAGGAATAAGGCATGTAAGAACCTTGTGTTTCGGTCGACTGTTTATTCCCCCCCCGCAATTAGTATTTGGTAGCATTGCCTTTAAATTGTTTACCTTGGGTCAAACGTTTCGGGTAGCCTTCCACAAGCTTCCCACAATAAGTTGGGTCGATTTTGGCCCATTCCTCCTGACAGAGCTGGTGTAACGGAGTCAGGTTTGTAGACCTTGCTCGCAAACACTTTTTCAGTTCTGCCCACAAATTTTCTATAAGATTGAGGTCAGGGCTTTGTGATGGCCACTCAATACCTTGACTTTGTTGTCCTTACGCCATTTTGGAAGTATGCTTGGGGTCATTGTCTATTTGGAAGACCCATTTGCGACCAAGCTTTAACTTCCTGACTGATGTCTTGAGATGTTGCTTCAATATATCCACATAATTTCCCTTCCTCATGATGCCATCTATTTTTTGAAGTGCACCAGTCCCTCCTGCAGCAAAGCACCCCCACAACATGATGCTGCCACCCCCGTGCTTCACGGTTGGGATGGTGTTCTTCGGCTTGCAAGCATTCCCTTTTTTCTCCAAACATAATGATGGTCATTATGGCCAACAGTTCTATTTTTGTTTCTTCAAACCAGAGGACATTTCTCTCAAAATGACGATCTTTGTCCCCATGTGCAGTTGCAAACCATAGTCTGGCTTTTTTATGGTGGTTTTGGAGCAGTGGCTACTTCCCTGCGTGGTCCCATGGTGTTTATACTTTTGTACTATTGTTTGTACAGATGAACGTGGTACCTTCAGGCGTTTGGAAATTGCTCCCAAGGATGAACCAGACTTGTGGAGGTCTACCATTTTTTTTCTGAGGTCTTGGCTGATTTCTTTTGACTTTCCCATGATGTCAAGCAAAGAAGCACTGAGTTTGAAGTTAGGCCTTGAAATACATCCACAGGTACACCACCTCCTCACGTTGTTTTTAAAATATATATTCGATAATATATCAACCGAGTGTGGAGCTTTTTCAATAGGACTGGGAGGAACAATGGCCGCTTTACTCTTTTGCGCAAAACTCACTCTGCGAACCCCCACCTATCCACTTACGAAATGTCATCTTTCACGCTCATTTTTCTAAATAAAAGCCTGAAACTATGTCTAAAGACTGTTGACACCTTAGGGAAGCCATAGAAAAAGGTATCTGGTTGATATCCCTTTAAATCAGGGGTGTCAAAGTCAAATGGACGGAGGGCCAAATAAAAAAATCAGCTACAAGACGAGGGCCGGACTGTTCGAATGTTCATTGAAAAATTTTTAAATGACGCATATAGTCTAGTGAACCTAATTGAACCTACTGAAAACCTAACAAATATATTACAATATGATCAGATAAATAAAGCAATATTTTCTTATGGCTCTGTCAGTAATCTTTAATTTTCAACAGACACAAAAGACAAATTTCCTTTATATAAATATCCCCATAACATGAACATTAAATGAAAGAAACCGGTATTCAAGGCACCATCAGTAGACTATATTTTCTATTTTAGCAAAAGTGGGCTAAATTTACTTCAAAGAAAAAACAATAATAGCAATTTTCTATCATCCACTCAACTGAAATATTTTTAAAATATAATTGGATTGAAATACAAAAAAATAAAGTGCAAAAATCTATTAATCAAAAACAACACTTTGTTTAAGGAGAAGTAACATGCAGTGAAAACAAATATTAAATTTTAACTTTTAAACTTGAACTGAGTAAAAACTCTAAATATGTGATTGCACAGTAATGTTCACTTGTTTGAGGTTGAGGGTGATACTTGGTGGTGTCCCATCTTTTCCACAAGTTCATCAATGTTCGGGGTAAGGCTCTGAGCTGAAGAAATCCTCAGAATTGAGTGGAGGTGTTCAGCAGTAAGTCGACTTCTGTGTGATGTTTTGTTCAGGTTCATCAAAGAAAACAGTTGTTCACACAGGTATGTGCTGCCAAACATAGACAACGTTTGAGCAGCCTGGATGCGCAGCTGGGGCATTGTGCCGGGGAGGAAACGGGCGAACTCCGCAGCACCCACTGCCGCATATTTTGCCCTCAGTGCATCATTGCATTGGAGGTCAATCAACTCCATTTGGAGGTTTGGTGGTGAGCTTTCCACGTCAACAGCAAATGGGTTACCGAGCAGTTCCAACCTGCTTTTTTGTGCTTCAAAGTCAGCAAATCGGCGTCGAAAGTCAGCGGCAAGCATACCTATTTTATCAGCCAACTGTGTGCTCGGGAACGCACTGGTAGAGAGCTTCTCTTTCATGGTCTGGCAGCTGGGAAAGTGGCTCAAATTTTCTTTACGCATCTGCGTCTCCCACAGAGTCAGTTTGGTTTTAAATGCCTTCACTGTACTGTACATATCAGAGATGACACGATCCCGACCCTGCAGCTGCAAGTTTATTGCATTCAGATGACTCGTAATGTCACACAGAAAAGCCATTTCACACAGAAACATTTCGTCTCGGAGTTGTGTTGTGTCTTTCCCTTTGCTGTCCAAGAACAGACAAATCTCCTCACGAAGCTCGAAACATCTTTGAAGCACCTTTCCCTGGCTTAGCCATCGCACCTCTGTGTGATAAGGCAAATCACCATGCTCCGTTTCTAACTCCGTCAGAAATGCCTTGAACTGGCGGTGATTCAAACCTTTGGCTCTGATAAAGTTAACTGTGCGCGTGATGATGCTCATTACATGCTCCATTTTCAAGGCTTTACCGCACAACGCTTCCTGGTGTATGATACAATGATAAGCTGTCAGCTCACCTGTCGCGTTTTCCTCTTGCATCTTTTCCCGTATCTTCGCCACCAGTCCGCTCCTGTGTCCACACATCGCAGGTGCTCCGTCGGTTGTCAAACCCACGAGTTTTTCCCAAGGCAGCTCCATCTCATTTACACATCTTGACACCTCTTCATACAAATCATGCCCCGTAGTTGTGCCATGCATAGGACGTAAAGCCAAAAACTCCTCTGTCACGCTTAGGTTGGAGTCCACTCCGCGGATGAAAATTGACAACTGGGCAATGTCAGAAATGTCGGTGCTCTCATCCACAGCCAAGGAATATGCAATAAAATCTTTTCCCTTTTTCACAAGCTGCTCTTTTAGATTGATGGACAACTGGTCTACTCTCTCGGCAATGGTGTTTCTGCTCAGACTCACATTTAAAAAGAGTTGCCTTTTTTCTGGGCAAACTTCGTCACAAACTTTAATCATGCAGTTTTTGATGAAATCCCCCTCCGTAAATGGCCGGGCTGATTTAGCGATCTCTTCTGCCAAAATAAAACTGGCCTTGACAGCAGCCTGGCCTTGTGATTTGGCTTTTTTGAACAGAGCCTGTCGAGATTTGAGGCCTCGTTTTAATTCCTCTGCCTTTTGTAGCCTTTGTTCCATGTCCATATTCTTGTTTTTGTCCGCGTGTTTCGTTTCATAATGTCGTCTCAGATTATACTCTTTCAGTACCGCCACACTTTCTCCACACAGAAGACACACAGGTTTTCCAGCTACCTTCGTGAACATATACTCCGACTCCCACCTTGTTTGAAACCCCCGGTTCTCAGTATCCACCTTCCGTTTTGCCATTTTTGATGGGTATCTGAAAGTTAATTTTACTGTGATGCTGACGACTGCTGTGCCAATAAATATTGAAATGAAGCAGCCTACTGCTCGGTGCGTCACCTTTGCATTGTGGGAAATGTAGTATTGGTGCGTGTAAAAGATCTGCGGGCTGCCGGCTTGCTGCGGGCCGGTTCTAATAATAAATCAAGATCATCCCAGGGGCCGTAAAAAACCTTCTTGCGGGCCGGATGTGGCCCGCGGGCCTTGACTCTGACATATGTGCTCTATACTATATGCATTTGGCATGGCTCAGCTTCGCACTGAAAGAAAACCTGCATGCACAAACACAGCCTCAGTCACAACCAACCAACCAGCCTCAATCACAACCAATCAACCAGCCTCAATCACAACCAATCAACCAGCCTCAATCACAACCAGTCAACCAGCCTCAATCACAACCAACCAACCAGCCTCAATCACAACCAATCAACCAGCCTCAATCACAACCAACCAACCAGCCTCAATCACAACCCATCAACCAGCCTCAATCACAACCAACCAACCAGCCTCAATCACAACCAACCAACCAGCCTCAATCACAACCAACCAACCAGCCTCAATCACAACCAATCAACCAGCCTCAATCACAACCAACCAACCAGCCTCAATCACAACCAACCAACCAGCCTCAATCACAACCAATCAACCAGCCTCAATCACAACCCATCAACCAGCCTCAATCACAACCCATCAACCAGCCTCAATCACAACCAATCAACCAGCCTCAATCACAACCCATCAACCAGCCTCAATCACAACCAACCAACCAGCCTCAATCACAACCAATCAACCAGCCTCAATCACAACCAGTCAACCAGCCTCAATCACAACCAACCAACCAGCCTCAATCACAACCAACCAACCAACCAGCCTCAATCACAACCAACCAACCAGCCAGCCTCAATCACAACCAACCAACCAGCCTCAATCACAACCAACCAACCAGCCTCAATCACAACCAATCAACCAGCCTCAATCACAACCAGTCAACCAGCCTCAATCACAACCAACCAACCAGCCTCAATCACAACCAACCAACCAACCAGCCTCAATCACAACCAACCAACCAGCCAGCCTCAATCACAACCAACCAACCAGCCAGCCTCAATCACAACCAACCAGCCAGCCTCAATCACAACCAGCCAGCCTGCCTCAATCACAACCAGCCAGCCATCCTCAATCACAACCAGCCAGCCATCCTCAATCAAAACCAGCCTGCCAGCCTCAATCAAGACTTTAAGCAGCCTCAATCACAACCAACCAAGCAGTCTCAATCACAACCAACCAAGCAGCCTCAATCACAACCAACCAACCAGTCTCAATCACAACCAACCAACCAGCCTCAATCACAACCAACCAACCAGCCTCAATCACAACCAACCAGCCAGGCTCAATCACAACCAACCAGCCAGCCAGCCTCAATCACAACCAACCAACCAGCCAGCCTCAATCACAACCAGCCAGCCAGCCTCAATCACAACCAGCCTCAATCAAGACATTAAGCAGCCGTGGAGTGAAAGGGCAGAGAACTGGGACTGTAATTAGTTGTGATTAAGGAGCTGTCTGTCTGTGTTGAGGAGAAGCAGCAACAGTTGGAGGGAGGATGGAGACGAAGACTGAAAGGTCCAGACACTGACTCCTCCACTCCCTGATTTCCCCCCAGGCTTCTACCCTGCCAACAGCTATCAGCTGGGAGGAGGAGAAGAGAGAGCGAGACAGAGACAGAAAGAGGTAATAAAAAGATGAAAGGGGAGTTAGGAGAAAGAGAGAGAACAAGGACAGACTCTTAACTTTCAATGAGAGAAGGTTAGAGAATCTTCAGAAACTACCTAAAAACATAGTATGCAATATGTGGTAATAGCATGTTCTCTTGCTATCTAACCTCAAAGCAGAGGCAAGGATATATATTATACGGTGAACAGGGAGAGCTGGGATATGCAGAAAGATCGGCAGACGAACACTAGATCCACATTCAATGCTGGCAACACATGAGAGGGGGGAGAGAAAGAGAGAGAATGACAAGAGAGAAAGATGAGGAGAGAGGAAGAAAAGACAAGGAAAATAAGAGGCGGGGAATAGAGAGGAGGGAGAGGGGAAGATCTAGAGATAGAGAAGGATGTATACATTGAACAAAAATATAAACACAACATGTAAAGTGTTGGTCACATGTTTCATGAGTTGAAATAAAAGATCCCCAAAATGTTCCGTACGCACAAAAAGCTTATTTCTCTCAAATGTTGTGCACACATTTGTTTACATTTGTTTACATTTCTCCTTTGTCAAGATAATCCATCCAGCTGACAGGTGTGGCATACAGCATGGTCATTACACAGGTGCTCCTTGTGCTGGGGAGAATAAAGGGCTAATCTAAAATGTGCCGTTTTGTCACGCAACACAATGCCATATGTTTTTAGTGAGCATGGCATGCTGACTGCAGGAATGTCCATCAGAGCAGTTTCCAGAGAATTAAATGTTCATTTCTCTACCATAAGCCACCTCCAACATCGTTTTAGAGAATTTGGCAGTACGTCCAATTGGCCTCACAACTGCAGACCACGTGTATGGCGTTGTGTGGGCGAGAGGTTTGCTGAGTGCCCCATAGTGGCATTGGGGTTACGGTATGGGCAGGCAAGCATTATATATGGACAACAAGCACAATTTTATTTTATCGACGGCAATTTGAATGCACAGAAATACCACAACGAGATCCTGAGGCCCATTCTTCATTGATTAGGGCCTAATGAATTTATTTCAATTGACTGATGTCGTTATATAAATTGTAACTCAGTCAAATCTATGAAATTGTTGCATGTTGCGTTTATATTTTTGTTCATAGAGAGAGCTCTGAGTGTGAATAGAGCCCTGAACCAACCATCCCACCTCAGGACTGTATTGTGTTATTTATGAAAAGGTCTGGAAGTGAGAGGACCGTAGTCAAATGCAGAGCATCCAATCCAACACTCTCTCACACACAGCACCTATAAACAAGATCAACGTTAAAAACGAGAGAAACTCAGAGGTGTCCCATCCTCAGATCTGAGAACAGTGATTAGCAATGTGGATCATCAGTGCCGGAGACTGACACAGCACTAACTCTCCCGGCTAGGACAATCTGCTCACAATGATTCAGAAATAGAGATGCATATGTGATCATATCCCAATGTAATCAAGGTTTGAAATTATTATGTTTTTGTCAAATGCTATCAGTGGGAGGAGGAGAGGAGAGACTACAGGGGGAAGAGGAGAGGAGAGACTACAGGGGGAAGAAGAGGGGAGAGACTACAGGGGGAAGAGGAGAGGAGAGACTACAGGGGGAGAAGGAGAGGAGAGACTACAGGGGGAGGAGGAGAGGAGAGACTACAGGGGGAGGAGGAGAGGAGAGACTACAGGGGGAGGAGGAGAGAAGAGACTACAGGGGGAGGAGGAGAGGAGAGATTACAGGGGGAGAAGGAGAGGAGAGATTACAGGGGGAGGAGTAGAAGAGAGACTACAGGGGGAGGAGGAGAGGAGAGACTACAGGGGGAGGAGGAGAGGAGAGACTACAGGGGGAGGAGGAGAGAAGAGACTACAGGGGGAGGAGGAGAGAAGAGACTACAGGGGGAGAAGGAGAGGAGAGACTACAGGGGAGGAGGAGAGGAGAGACTACAGGGGGAGGAAGGGAGGAGAGACTACAGGGGGAGGAAGGGAGGGGAGACTACAGGGGGAGGAGGAGAGGAGAGACTACAGGGGGAGGAGGAGAAGAGAGACTACAGGGGGAGGAGGAGAAGAGAGACTACAGGGGGAGGAGGAGAAGAGAGACTACAGGGGGAGGAGGAGAAGAGAGACTACAGGGGGAGGAGGAGAAGAGAGACTACAGGGGGAGGAGGAGAGGAGAGACTACAGGGGGAAGAGGAGAGGAGAGACTACAGGGGGAAGAGGAGAGGAGAGACTACAGGGGGAAGAGGAGAGGAGAGACTACAGGGGGAGCAGGCGAGAAGAGACTACAGGGGGAGGAGGAGAGGAGAGATTACAGGGGGAGAAGGAGAGGAGAGACTACAGGGGGAGAAGGAGAGGAGAGACTACAGGGGGAGGAAGGGAGGAGAGACTACAGGGGGAGGAAGGGAGGGGAGACTACAGGGGGAGGAGGAGAGGAGAGACTACAGGGGGAGGAGGAGAAGAGAGACTACAGGGGGAGGAGGAGAGGAGAGACTACAGGGGGAGGAGGAGAAGAGAGACTACAGGGGGAGGAAGGGAGGGGAGACTACAGGGGGAGGAGGAGAGGAGAGACTACAGGGGGAGGAGGAGAAGAGAGACTACAGGGGGAGGAAGGGAGGGGAGACTACAGGGGGAGGAGGAGAGGAGAGACTACAGGGGGAGGAGGAGAAGAGAGACTACAGGGGGAAGAGGAGAGGAGAGATTACAGGGGGAGGAGGAGAGGAGAGACTACAGGGGGAGGAGGAGAGGAGAGACTACAGGGGGAGGAAGGGAGGAGAGACTACAGGGGGAGGAGGAGAAGAGAGACTACAGGGGAGGCAGGGAGGGGAGACTACAGGGGGAGGAGGAGAAGAGAGACTACAGGGGGAGGAGGAGAAGAGAGACTACAGGGGGAGGAGGAGAAGAGAGACTACAGGGGGAGGAAGGGAGGGGAGACTACAGGGGGAGGAGGAGAAGAGAGACTACAGGGGGAGGAAGGGAGGGGAGAGACTACAGGGGGAGGAGGAGAGGAGAGACTACAGGGGGAGGAGGAGAGGAGAGACTACAGGGGGAGGAGGAGAGGAGAGACTACAGGGGGAGGAGGAGAGAAGAGACTACAGGGGGAGGAGGAGAGGAGAGATTACAGGGGGAGAAGGAGAGGAGAGACTACAGGGGGAGGAGGAGAGGAGAGACTACAGGGGGAGGAAGGGAGGAGAGACTACAGGGGGAGGAAGGGAGGGGAGACTACAGGGGGAGGAGGAGAGGAGAGACTACAGGGGGAGGAGGAGAAGAGAGACTACAGGGGGAGGAGGAGAGGAGAGACTACAGGGGGAGGAGGAGAAGAGAGACTACAGGGGGAGGAAGGGAGGGGAGACTACAGGGGGAGGAGGAGAGGAGAGACTACAGGGGGAGGAGGAGAAGAGACTACAGGGGGAGGAAGGGAGGGGAGACTACAGGGGGAGGAGGAGAGGAGAGACTACAGGGGGAGGAGGAGAAGAGAGACTACAGGGGGAGGAGGAGAGGAGAGACTACAGGGGGAGGAGGAGAGAAGAGACTACAGGGGGAGGAGGAGAGGAGAGACTACAGGGGGAGGAGGAGAGAAGAGACTACAGGGGGAGGAGGAGAAGAGAGACTACAGGGGGAGGAAGGGAGGGGAGACTACAGGGGGAGGAGGAGAGGAGAGACTACATGGGGAGGAGGAGAGGAGAGACTACAGGGGGAGGAGGAGAGGAGAGACTACAGGGGGAGGAGGAGAGGAGAGACTACAGGGGGAAGAGGAGAGGAGAGACTACAGGGGGAGGAGGAGAGGAGAGACTACAGGGGGAGGAGGAGAGGAGAGACTACAGGGGGAGGAGGAGAGGAGAGACTACAGGGGGAGGAGGAGAAGAGAGACTACAGGGGGAGGAAGGGAGGGGAGACTACAGGGGGAGGAGGAGAGGAGAGACTACAGGGGGAGGAGGAGAGGAGAGACTACAGGGGGAGGAGGAGAAGAGAGACTACAGGGGGAGGAAGGGAGGGGAGACTACAGGGGGAGGAGGAGAGGAGAGACGACAGGGGGAGGAGGAGAGGAGAGACTACAGGGGGAGGAGGAGAAGAGAGACTACAGGGGGAGGAGGAGAGGAGAGACTACAGGGGGAGGAGGAGAAGAGAGACTACAGGGGGAGGAAGGGAGGGGAGACTACAGGGGGAGGAGGAGAGGAGAGACTACAGGGGGAGGAGGAGAAGAGAGACTACAGGGGGAAGAGGAGAGGAGAGATTACAGGGGGAGGAGGAGAGGAGAGACTACAGGGGGAGGAGGAGAGGAGAGATTACAGGGGGAGAAGGAGAGGAGAGACTACAGGGGGAGGAGGAGAGGAGAGACTACAGGGGGAGGAAGGGAGGAGAGACTACAGGGGGAGGAAGGGAGGGGAGACTACAGGGGGAGGAGGAGAGGAGAGACTACAGGGGGAGGAGGAGAAGAGAGACTACAGGGGGAGGAGGAGAGGAGAGACTACAGGGGGAGGAGGAGAAGAGAGACTACAGGGGGAGGAGGAGAAGAGAGACTACAGGGGGAGGCAGGGAGGGGAGACTACAGGGGGAGGAGGAGAAGAGAGACTACAGGGGGAGGAAGGGAGGGGAGAGACTACAGGGGGAGGAGGAGAGGAGAGACTACAGGGGGAGGAGGAGAGGAGAGACTACAGGGGGAGGAGGAGAGGAGAGACTACAGGGGGAGGAGGAGAGAAGAGACTACAGGGGGAGGAGGAGAGGAGAGATTACAGGGGGAGAAGGAGAGGAGAGACTACAGGGGGAGGAGGAGAGGAGAGACTACAGGGGGAGGAAGGGAGGAGAGACTACAGGGGGAGGAAGGGAGGGGAGACTACAGGGGGAGGAGGAGAGGAGAGACTACAGGGGGAGGAGGAGAAGAGAGACTACAGGGGGAGGAGGAGAAGAGAGACTACAGGGGGAGGAAGGGAGGGGAGACTACAGGGGGAGGAGGAGAGGAGAGACTACAGGGGGAGGAGGAGAAGAGACTACAGGGGGAGGAAGGGAGGGGAGACTACAGGGGGAGGAGGAGAGGAGAGACTACAGGGGGAGGAGGAGAAGAGAGACTACAGGGGGAGGAGGAGAGGAGAGACTACAGGGGGAGGAGGAGAGAAGAGACTACAGGGGGAGGAGGAGAGGAGAGACTACAGGGGGAGGAGGAGAGAAGAGACTACAGGGGGAGGAGGAGAAGAGAGACTACAGGGGGAGGAAGGGAGGGGAGACTACAGGGGGAGGAGGAGATGAGAGACTACATGGGGAGGAGGAGAGGAGAGACTACAGGGGGAGGAAGGGAGGGGAGACTACAGGGGGAGGAGGAGAGGAGAGACGACAGGGGGAGGAGGAGAAGAGAGACTACAGGGGGAGGAGGAGAAGAGAGAATACAGGGGGAGGAGGAGAGGAGAGACTACAGGGGGAGGAGGAGAAGAGAGACTACAGGGGGAGGAGGAGAGGAGAGACTACAGGGGGAGGAGGAGAGGAGAGACTACAGGGGGAGGAGGAGAAGAGAGACTACAGGGGGAGGAGGAGAAGAGAGACTACAGGGGGAGGAAGGGAGGGGAGACTACAGGGGGAGGAGGAGAAGAGAGACTACAGGGGGAGGAAGGGAGGGGAGACTACAGGGGGAGGAGGAGAGGAGAGACTACAGGGGGAGGAGGAGAGGAGAGACTACAGGGGGAGGAGGAGAGGAGAGACTACAGGGGGAGGAGGAGAAGAGAGACTACAGGGGGAGGAGGAGAGGAGAGACTACAGGGGGAGGAGGAGAGGAGAGACTACAGGGGGAGAAGGAGAGGAGAGACTACAGGGGAGGAGGAGAGGAGAGACTACAGGGGGAGGAGGAGAGGAGAGACTACAGGGGGAGGAGGAGAGGAGAGACTACAGGGGGAGGAGGAGAGGAGAGACTACAGGGGGAGGAGGAGAGGAGAGACTACAGGGGGAGGAGGAGAAGAGAGACTACAGGGGGAGGAGGAGAAGAGAGACTACAGGGGGAGGAAGGGAGGGGAGACTACAGGGGGAGGAAGGGAGGGGAGACTACAGGGGGAGGAGGAGAAGAGAGACTACAGGGGGAGGAAGGGAGGGGAGACTACAGGGGGAGGAGGAGAGGAGAGACTACAGGGGGAGGAGGAGAGGAGAGACTACAGGAGGAGAGGAGAGACTACAGGGGGAGGAGGAGAGGAGAGACTACAGGGGGAGGAGGAGAAGAGAGACTACAGGGGGAGGAAGGGAGGGGAGACTACAGGGGGAGAAGGAGAGGAGAGACTACAGGGGGAGGAGGAGAGGAGAGACCACAGGGGGAGAAGGAGAGGAGAGACTACAGGGGGAGGAGGAGAGGAGAGACTACAGGGGTAGGAGGAGAGGAGAGACTACAGGGGGAGGAGGAGAGGAGAGACTACAGGGGGAGGAGGAGAGGAGAGACTACAGGGGGAAGAGGAGAGAAGAGACTACAGGGGGAGGAGGAGAGGAGAGACTACAGGTGGAGGAGGAGAAGAGAGACTACAGGGGGAGGAGGAGAGGAGAGACTACAGGGGGAAGAGGAGAGAAGAGACTACAGGGGGAGGAGGAGAGGAGAGACTACAGGGGGAGGAGGAGAAGAGAGACTACAGGGGGAGGAGGAGAAGAGAGACTACAGCGGATGAGTTTAGAATGCTGCATAAATATGGTATTGGTTAAGCTAACTCTATCTCTCTTTGTCTCTCTCTCCCTCCATCTTTCTGTATTTCTCCTGTACTCTCATTTCTGTAATCTCCCCCTTTCTCTCACTCCTCTTCCTTTCTCCCTCCCCCTCTCCATCCCCCCATCCCTCCCTCTCTCCATCCCCCAATCCCTCCATCCCCCCCATCCCTCCCTCTATCCCCCCCGATCCCTCCCTCCCTCTGTCTCTCCATCCCTCCCTCTCTCAATCCCACCATCCCACCCTCCCTCCTCCTATCCCAGGTACGTGCCTGATTCTGGGCTGTATGATCTACCCAGACGGCTGGGACAGTGACGAGGTGAAGAGGATGTGTGGGGAGCAGACAGACAAGTACACCCTGGGAGCGTGCTCCGTGCGCTGGGCCTACATTCTGGCTATCATGGGCATCATGGACGCCCTGATACTCTCCTTCCTGGCCTTCGTCCTGGGAAACCGTCAGGATGGGCTGATGGCTGATGAGCTGCTGGATAGTAAGGACAACACTTGATCTAAGATCGGCTTGTGATTTTAGGTCAAAATTAATAAGATTACCTGGAGAGGGGTTACCTGATTCTAGATTAGTACTCCTACCCTGAGATACTTTATGAATACGAGCTGTGGACTTTCCTCATGTGAGCATGCCATACAGAGGCTGTCTCACAAAGTGATATTAGTTCAGGGCTGTGTAAGGTCATAGAGCAATGCTCTTCAATCCTGCTCCTGGGGACCACAGGGTGTTTACCTGTCTCTGAAGGGCAGCACCATACGGGTGTGTTAGTGCTGGGCTGGACCAAACACCTGCACACCCTTTGGCTCTCCGGGACCAGGAGTGGAGAACACTGTTGAACAGAATAACAGAACCTCAGAACCTCTAAGTCTGAGCCCCCTCTCCTCCAGACCCTCCCGTATCTTTGGCTTTAATGTATTTAGGCTAATAAATACACTTCTCATCAACCCCCTCCTCCAAAGGCCATAGCATGGGGTGGGTGTGTATTAAAGGTAACAACTGTACCCTGCTGTCAAAACCCCACACCCCACACGGTAGACATTGACATATCGTCCCTTTTTATGCAAATATTTTCAGCATAATTTCACACACCCGAGCCACCACCAATTAACATATTTTAACTGCTTCTCACATAACACCTGCTTACTGTTATTACAGAGAGAGAGAGAGATATGAACGATCTGAGAGACAAGGCAAGAAGGGCATTCTATGCCATCAAAAGGAACATAAATTTCAACATATCAATTAGGATTTGGCTAAAAATACTTGAATCAGTCATAGAGCCCATTGCCCTTTATGGTTGTGAGGTCTGGGGTCCGCTCACCAACCAAGACTTCACAAAATGGGACAAACACCAAATTGAGACTCTGCACGCAGAATTCTGCAAAAATATCCTCTATGTACAATGTAAAACACCAAATAATGCATGCAGAGCAGAATTAGGCCGATACCCACTAATGATCAAAATCCAGAAAAGAGCCGTTAAATTCTATAACCACCTAAAAGGAAGCGATTCCCAAACCTTCCATAACAAAGCCATCACCTACAGAGAGATGAACATGGAGAAGAGTCCCCTAAGCAAGCTGGTCCTGGGGCTCTGTTCACAAACACACCCTACAGAGCCCCAGGGCAGCAGCACAATTAGACCCAACCAAATCATGAGAAAACAAAAAGATAATTACTTGACACATTGGAAAGAATTAACAAAAAAACAGAGCAAACTAGAATGCTATTTGGCCCTACACAGAGAGTACACAGCAGCAGAATACCTGACCACTGTGACTGACCCAAAATTAAGGAAAGCTTTGACTATGTACAGACTCAGTGATTATAGCCTTGCTATTGAGAAAGGCCGCCATAGGCAGACCTGGTTCTCAAGAGAAGACAGGCTATGTGCACACTGCCCACAAAATGAGGTGGAAACTGAGCTGCACTTCCTAACCTCCTGCCCAATGTATGACCATATTAGAGAGACATATTTCCCTCAGATTACACAGATCCACAAAGAATTCGAAAACAAATCCAATTTAGATAAACTCCCATATCTACTGGGTGAAATACCACCGTGTGCTGTCACAGCAGCAAGATTTGTGACCTGTTGCCACAAGAAAAGGGCAACCAGTGAAGAACACACACCATTGTAAATACAACCCATATTTATGCTTATTTATTTTATCTTGTGTCCTTTAACCATTTGTACATTGTTAAAACACTGTATATATATATATATATATATATATATATATATATATATATATAATATGACATTTGTAATGTCTTTATTGTTTTGAAACTTCTGTATGTGTAATGTTTACTGTTAATTTTTATTGTTTATTTCACTTTATATATTCACTTTATATATTATCTACCTCACTTGCTTTGGCAATGTTAACACATGTTTCCCATGACAATAAAGCCCTTGAATTGAGAGAGAGAGAGAGCGAGAGAGAATAAAATGACAAGAAGGGGGGAAGGAAAATAAAAAAGAGAGGGAGATGAAAATAAATGGAAAAGAGAGGGAGATGAAGAAAAAGGGAGAGAATTTAAGGAGTCATGAATCACTAATGGCTGTTTACACGGCTTGGCTGTCAGCCTGTCTAGATGAATCACATGAACTGGATCAGCATCGGCTAGGGCCGCCTGGTAGTGCAGGAGAACGCCATGGAACAGAGCATGGATCAGCTATGGGACAGGAGGAGAGAGAGAGAGAGTGTCTCAATTGGGCACACATTCAAATTAAGTCCAGTAGGCTCTGCTTCCAAAATCCGAGACGCCCTCAATTATCGATATTATAAGGGTTTCAAGATGTCTGACTTCACGTAATCAGCTATAAGGAGAGAGAACACAATGACCGAGTCTCATTTTGGCAAAGTTATTAATTGTTCTGTTGCAGTAATGTATGTGTCAGTCCACTGATTAACTATGTTTATAAAGGAGGTCTCTGAGCCATTTAGATAAGGATGTCATTAACCTTACCACTGATTGGTGACTTTTCCTCACTACTGCCACCCACTGGCGTGTCTCTGTTACTACAGGTACAGAAGCTCTAGTGGTATTCATAGTGACATTACCAATGCTAACCTCTCTTCTCCCCTCACAGAGACTGGTAATTCCATATAAACAGTCAAATACTGTACAAAGGTGGGTGTGCTTTTTGTGAATTGTGAATTATCTGATGTACTTTCATGGGATCAATATCCATATGCTTGTGTTGCCATTGGTAAATATAGTTGTGTTCTTTGTTCACAGGTGTCGGTGCCCGTCAGAGGTAAAGATAATGTAACACAACGTTCCAGCTTCATAACTGTCACTCTGGAGGTGGAAAGGAGAGCTATTGCTGTTGGAAAGAACAGAACGAGAAAAATACGAATTAATGAAAGGAGGAGACATCCACTCCAAGAGAACCCACTTAGTAAAGACCAACCCCTACGGCCCGTTCTCACCCAGACATGACCTTGAGAGCAACAACAGATGGAAGACTTCATATTGTTTATGTACTGAAATCCGTTACTGAGTGGACACAGTAGGCCGATTGCTTTATGGGCGGCAGATAGCCTAGCGGTTAGAGTATTGGGTCAGTAACCGAAAGGTCGCAAGTTTGAATACCTGAGCCGACAAGGTGAAAAAAAGTCTGCCGTTGTGTCCCCTGAGCAAGGCACTTAACCCTGATTTGCTCCAGCGGCGCTGTACTACGATGGCTGACCCTGTAAAACAACACATTTCACTGCACCTATCTGGTGTATGTGACAATAAAACATATTACCAAGTCATAAGAGGAACGTTTTGTTTGTGAAAAAGAACATGAGATTCTGTCCCACCATTCAAGGCCCTACCATAGAAAAACACAAATTAACCCAGTGTTTCCCAAACTCAATCCTGGGAACCCCAAGGGGTGCACATTTTGGTATTTACCCTAGTATTTGACCCAACTGATTAAAATAATGAACTAATTGTCAAGCTTTGAAAATGTGATCAGTTGGGTGAAATGCTAGGGCAAAAACCAAAACATGCACCCCTTGAGGTCCCCTGGACCGAGTTTGGGAAACGGTGAACTAACTCATGACCACACATGACCGCTAGGCTACAGCATTGGATTGTTCAGACGTCTGATCAAACAGAGCTGTCGTCTTTATTGTGTCAAACTCACCTCTGGACCACATGTACCTGAACTGTGGATTCCTTCTTGACTTGTGTTCCTCTCTTTGCTCTTCATTGGACTCATCATTGTAAGACTGTTTACAGTGGGTGAGCATGGGCCATGAGAACTGTCTGGCTTGCTGAGCCACCTTACTGGACTCTGTGGTGGAAAGGTTAGTGGTACCCAGATGCGATGCTCCACCTCTGACACCACATTCAATGTGACTAAGTTGAAGGTAAAGAAGAAATCTTGTAGCTGTAATGAATGACTGTTGTGATAGAATCAGCGAGGTAGAGGTCAGAGCCATGTGGGACTAGAGGTCTCGAGCAGGCTGCCAATCATAGTGTCCTCGGCAACCCTGGAGAAAACCATGCTGAAGAACCATGTATTAAGTAGAAGAAAAGGCATATTAACAAATAGCTGTTCTACGTGTTGGAATTTTATTTGTCTCGACTATGATATTTACAATCGATGCAGTATGTTAAAGCTATTGATTCACTTTAGATGTGTGTGCCATACAATGTATACAGACAGTATTGTAGAGTATTGCCATTTTACTATGGGAAGAAGTGTTTCCATAAAGTGTGTTGAATTGTATTATCTGGGAATATAACCTTAGAATCCATCTGCAACTTTATCACTAGTAGCAATGTGTCGTTAACGGAAAGTCATTCTTGCTCTCTATTCCAGCGCATTTTATCAATGAATGAAAATACAATTTCTTGAAGCTAAAAATGTGGATGTTATGGCCATTTTAAAGGGACAGAACTGTTTGAAAAGATTATTAGTCTCCAGAGCCCATGTAAACTCAAGTCATGTAGCTTACCACTGCCACACAAACAGGGCTGCAACACAACTTTATAACTAGTATGTCAGCAGTCTACTGCCAGCAGCATAGCACCCTGCATCCTACTGCTGGCTTACCCCTGAACCAAAGCATGGTTGGTCCCAGTTGGAAGACCAGATGTTGCTGGAAGCAGTGTTGGAGGGCCAGCTCATAGCTGGTGAGTGTAGTGCTTTATAAATCCACTCTCATTATGTCATAAATGTGCCTAGTGTTCTTATAGGGCTTCTGGGCTGAAACAAGCTCAACTTAACATGTGAACCACAGGAAGCTGCTGTGGGGACGGCTCATAATAATGTCCGGCAATGGAATGGCATCATACCATTCCACTGATTCCACTCCAGCCATTACCACGAGCCTGTCATCTCCAATTAACCTCCTGTGATGTGAACTAATCAACATGTGAACATATTCATTCAGTCCAACCCCCACCTACCTTATTTACCGGCTAGTCCAAACCCCACCTACCTTATTATACTGGCTAGTCCAAACCCCACCTACCTTATTATACTGGCTAGTCCAAACCCCACCTACCTTATTATACTGGCTAGTCCAAACCCCACCTACCTTATTATACCAGCTAGTCCAAACCCCACCTACCTTATTATACCGGCTAGTCCAAACCCCACCTACCTTATTTACCGGCTAGTCCAAACCCCACCTACCTTATTATACTGGCTAGTCCAAACCCCACCGACCTTATTATACTGGCCAGTCCAAACCCCACCTACCTTATTATACTGGCTAGTCCAAACCCCACCGACCTTATTATACTGGCTAGTCCAAACCCCACCTACCTTATTATACAGGCTAGTCCAAACCCCACCTACCTTATTATACAGGCCAGTCCAAACCCCACCTACCGTATTATACTGGCCAGTCCAACCCCCACCTACCTTATTATACCGGCTAGTCCAAACCCCACCTACCTTATGATAAAGGCTAGCCCAAACTCCACCTACCTTATTTACCGGCTAGTCCAAACCCCACCTACCTTATTTACCGGCTAGTCCAAACCCCACCTACCTTATTATACTGGCTAGTCCAAACCCCACCGACCTTATTATACCGGCTAGTCCAAACCCCACCTACCTTATTATACCGGCTAGTCCAAACCCCACCTACCTTATTATACCGGCTAGTCCAAACCCCACCTACCTTATTATACCGGCTAGTCCAAACCCCACCGACATTATACAGGCTAGTCCAAACCCCACCTACCTTATTTACCGGCTAGTCCAAACCCCACCTACCTTATTTACCGGCTAGTCCAAACCCCACCTACCTTATTATACTGGCTAGTCCAAACCCCACCTACCTTATTATACTGGCCAGTCCAAACCCCACCTACCGTATTATACTGGCCAGTCCAACCCCCACCTACCTTATTATAATGGCTAGTCCAAACCCCACGTACCTTATTATACTGGCTAGTCCAAACCCCACGTACCTTATTATACTGGCTAGTCCAAACCCCACCTACCGTATTATACTGGCCAGTCCAAACCCCACCTACCTTATTATACTGGCCAGTCCAAACCCCACCGACCTTATTATACTGGCCAGTCCAAACCCCACCTACCTTATTTACCGGCTAGTCCAAACCCCACCTACCTTATTATACTAGCTAGTCCCAAACCCCACCTACCTTATTATACTGGCTAGTCCAAACCCCACCTACCGTATTATACTGGCTAGTCCAAACCCCACCTACCGTATTATACTGGCTAGTCCAAACCCCACCTACCGTATTATACTGGCTAGTCCAAACCCCACCGACCTTATAATACTGGCTAGTCCAAACCCCACCTACCTTATTTACCGGCTAGTCCAAACCCCACCTACCTTATTTACCGGCTAGTCCAAACCCCACGACCTTATTATACAGGCTAGTCCAAACCCCACCTACCTTATTTACCGGCTAGTCCAAACCCCACCTACCTTATTTACCGGCTAGTCCAAACCCCACCTACCTTATTATACTGGCTAGTCCAAACCCCACCTACCTTATTATACTGGCCAGTCCAAACCCCACCTACCGTATTATACTGGCCAGTCCAACCCCCACCTACCTTATTATACTGGCTAGTCCAAACCCCACGTACCTTATTATACTGGCTAGTCCAAACCCCACGTACCTTATTATACTGGCTAGTCCAAACCCCACCTACCGTATTATACTGGCCAGTCCAAACCCCACCTACCTTATTATACTGGCCAGTCCAAACCCCACCGACCTTATTATACTGGCCAGTCCAAACCCCACCTACCTTATTTACCGGCTAGTCCAAACCCCACCTACCTTATTATACTAGCTAGTCCCAAACCCCACCTACCTTATTATACTGGCTAGTCCAAACCCCACCTACCGTATTATACTGGCTAGTCCAAACCCCACCTACCGTATTATACTGGCTAGTCCAAACCCCACCTACCGTATTATACTGGCTAGTCCAAACCCCACCGACCTTATAATACTGGCTAGTCCAAACCCCACCTACCTTATTATACTGGCTAGTCCAAACCCCACCTACTGTATTATACTGGCTAGTCCAAACCCCACCTACCTTATTATACAGGCTAGTCCAAACCCCACCTACCTTATTATACTGGCTAGTCCAAACCCCACCTACCTTATTATACTGGCTAGTCCAAACCCCACCTACCGTATTATACTGGCCAGTCCAAACCCCACCTACCTTATTATACTGGCCAGTCCAAACCCCACCTACCTTATTATACTGGCTAGTCCCAAACCCCACCTACCTTATTATACTGGCTAGTCCAAACCCCACCTACCGTATTATACTGGCCAGTCCAAACCCCACCTACTGTATTATACTGGCTAGTCCAAACCCCACCTACCTTATTGTACAGGCTAGTCCAAACCCCACCTACCTTATTATACTGGCTAGTCCAAACCCCACCTACCGTATTATACTGGCTAGTCCAAACCCCACCTACCGTATTATACTGGCTAGTCCAAACCCCACCTACCTTATTATACAGGCTAGTCCAAACCCCACCTACCTTATTATACTGGCTAGTCCAAACCCCACCTACCTTATTATACTGGCTAGTCCAAACCCCACCTACCGTATTATACTGGCTAGTCCAAACCCCACCTACCTTATTATACTGGCTAGTCCAAACCCCACCTACCTTATTATACTGGCTAGTCCAAACCCCACCTACCTTATTATACTGGCTAGTCCAAACCCCACCTACCTTATTATACTGGCTAGTCCAAACCCCACCTACCTTATTATACTGGCTAGTCCAAACCCCACCTACTGTATTATACTGGCTAGTCCAAACCCCACCTACCTTATTATACTGGCTAGTCCAAACCCCACCTACCTTATTATACTGGCTAGTCCAAACCCCACCTACCGTATTATACTGGCTAGTCCAAACCCCACCTACCGTATTATACTGGCTAGTCCAAACCCCACCTACCTTATTATACTGGCTAGTCCAAACCCCACCTACCTTATTATACTGGTTGTCTGGTCTGCAAGCAGTGACAGGATCCAGGCAGTTTCCAAGTGTAGCTGGAGGGGTTGACTGCATGAAAAAGTGTATTTACGGGTTAACACTGGACTGCACAGTCCCGTACATATCCGATAACAGACCACTTCTGTGTGTGGACATTTACGGACATGTATATGTAATCGGAGATGCAGTGTGTGTGTGCAGTTTTCATGCAGTGTGTGAGTGTGTATGAAAGTCTGGGATAAACGAACAGAAGAGGTGAGGAACCAGGGAAAGAGGTTTGTCCCAACCATTCCCCATGTACATATTACCCAAAGAATACAAAACACTTGAGGGTCAAAACCGGAGGGGGGAGTAAATAAACATTACAACATTCACTGCTTTTGTGTTTCTCTATGGTGTTTCTTTCAAATGGAATGACATGTGAGGAGTTGTGTTACAATCAAAGACAGAACAAACACCAGAAAGGCACTTCAAAATATAGTTGTGTGTTGTAAAGCTTTGTCGCCATGAAAGATGGGTACAGGAGAGCACTTGTAACCACGAAGAGGCTGCTAAATCATTGATTTCAGAGATGACATGAAATAAATCACAATACAATCACACGTTATGTATGTGTACATCTAAGAAATGACCACAGAAGAGACAAACAATTTCATCTAATATTAAACAATATTTGCAGGGCTTTTTTAAAAATTATATGTGATGTTAATGCAAGGTGCAGTATTTTAAACCATGCTGAGTATTTGTCAGGATACCATTATGTTCAGTAATATCTCCACACATCTGCAATGTCAAAACATCAGCCTCACTGTGTGATTGACAGGAGAGAATCAGAGGAGCAAGAGTTTAACCCCAAAATTAGCACAAGGTCCTAAGTATGGATATAGTTTCTCAGTGAAGGCGCAGTCAATGAAAGAGTAGATGTGAGACCTGGCCTCTACATCATAAAAGGAGACCTGACCCTCCTCATAATCCACAAACACCCCCACCTTTTGGGGCTTTTCTCTCAGGGAGAGGAGGACAGGTGTGGAGGTACAGGCAAGGTACTTATACCTCTCCCTCAGTGCCACAGTCCAGTATCCATCCTTAGGGCTCAGAGTGATATTTCCCTTCCTGTTGATGGACTCTCTGGCCACTTAGTCTTTCCCTTAACAGTCACCTCATAGTAAGATCTTCCTGAGGAGATGCCTTTATTTCCAATGACACAGGGACAGGTGGAAAACCTCTTTGGTTTGTCAAGATCTGGTTGTTTCTGTTGATATCTCACTTCTTTCCCACTTGTCGACAGGATGATATAGGGGTTTGCCGTATCAGAGTCACATCCACTGCACAGCGCTGCACCCTCTTCAATTTGACTTTATCCATCTCTTTATTCAGTGTCTCCTCCAGTTGGGACACAACTCTCCTCCCAGTCCCCACATACAGATCACTGTGAACACTGATCTCAGAGCAGTCCTTGGTGGGTGGAGGGGTGCAGAGGGATGGAACGTTTTGTAGGAGGTGGTCCTCAGTGTGTGAGAGCTGCTCCATCTCAGTGCTTGTCCTCTGTAGCTCATTAATTTCCTGCTCCAGCTCTTCAATGATCCCTTCAGCCTGCCTCTCTGCTTCTCTTTGACCACCTCAATGAGCTCAGCCTGACTTCTCTCAATGGAGACCACCAGAGCAGTGAATACCTGCACACTGTCTAATATATTTCTCTCTGCAATAATCTTGCTGAGCTCTACAGAGTGTTTGATCTCCTTGACCTTTCTAGATTTTGAATGCATCATCTTCTCTCCATACTCTTCCTCTAGAGGGACTGTGTTGTGAGTCTTGTGGTCTGCCTCAGTGCAGGTCTGACACACACACACACACACACACACACACACACACACACACCTGATCACTCCTACAGAACAGCTCCAGGAGTCTGTCATGCTTCTTACACATCCTGTCTTCCAGGTTCTCCACAGTGTTGATCAGCTTGTGTCTCTTTAAGGCTGGGACTCTCTGATGAGGCTCCAGGTGAGTCTCACAGTAAGAGGTCTGACACACCAGGCAGGACTTCAGGGCCTTGAGCTTCATCTCATCCCAGTGCAGATGTCAAAGCAGACTTCTCCAGATTTGGCAGGGAGTTGGTTCACTTGAACTGATTTCCCCAACTGAGCAGCCATCTCAGAAATGATTGTCTTGATGAAAAGATCCGGTCTCCTATAAAATGTATTTTTTACACACGGGACACTGGCACATCATTGCCATCCCAGTACTTCCTGATACAGGCCTTGCAGAAGTTCGGTCCACATTGAATAGAGACCGGCTCAGGGAACACATCCAGACAGATGGAGCACAGGAACTGCTCTTCAGCAAGGACACTGCTGGAGGACGCCATATCTAGACAGAGACCAAGGTAAAACCATAAAACATTTCCTGGAATCAGTTGGCCTACTGTAGCACAGAACAAAAGGAGAATACACTTAATTTAGAGTTGATCTTCAAATGACCATGTTAATCTCTCTACTCACCTGCATGTGTTTGTGGATAAGATTTGTGTTGTTCTTTCTGTTAGTGCGGTTAAAAGAGGTCCAAAGAAATAAACTTGTTAGTGAAATTCAGTCTTCGAAAGATCTGGGGAGTTTGGTCTCATGCGCAATTTACTGTGCGTTTTAGCTTGCACGTCAGAGAAATGACGTTGTAAATGCACTTCTCTCTTCTTGGAACAATTAACTATACACAACCCAAAAGCACCCACTTGCCCAACCTCTATAGCCCTATTCTGATTGGACCACTTCATTTTGCATGCACCGGTGCACCGGGTGGGTGGAGAATTCACTTAAGGACCAATGGAATGGTCTAAAATACTTAAACTCCACCCACCCGGCGCACCGGGCCATGCAAAACTAACCGGGCCAGGCATTGAACTGCAGACTTCTCGTCAAACACTATCTTTAGACCACATGTCCCTGAACTGTGGATTCTCTCCTTGTGAACATGGGAGACACTCTAAAACCAGGAGTGGTGTGTTGTTGTGAAGCTCATTTGTGCTGGTTAGTCATGTGTAACGGGGACAGGAGAGCACTTGTAACCATGAAGAGCCTGCTTAAATCATTGATGTTCATCAAGACCGGAGTGTCTGCATTGATATGCACACAGCACCCCAGATCAAAGAGGTGTGTCGCACCATCTGCTTACCAGTGAGGAACTACCACTAACCAACATGCATCCCTGTCAGGAAGAGAGGCAGGCGCTCATTAGATGCAGTTAGTGTTGCTGTCCTGATGACACTGTCTACAATCTGTTGTGATAAGATAGCAGGCAACCACTAAAGAAATATGAATGAATGGGCATATCTGTTGCTGGCATGATGGTACACATTCCTTACACCTGAAAGGTAATCCACTCTGTAAAGGAATTCTCAGGGGACATGCTGAAGATGGTTCAGGTCTCTATGGTTCCATGATATGGTGAAGTTGTCCGACAGCATCCAACCACGACTTTTCACAGGAGTTTTATTTGGAGGCGACATGCAGCTTGCTGGTGGCCTGTCAGGTAGGTTAGTGCTATCTGGGGTTCCTTGGGACATCCCTACCCTAAACATAACCATAGTCCTTACCGAACCCTTTCCTTGACCATGTTCAACGTTAACGTCTATGGAGTAGGGACGTCCCAAGGATCCCGGATAACAAGGACCACGTCAGGTAGGAGGCATCCGTCAAACCGTTTGAAAGTGATGCCAACATATCAGCCTTCCTTCTCCCAGACAGACAGACAGACACACAACACCACCAGTGGTATAAAACTGTCATTACAGTGATTTATTATAATGAACCATGAAAATAGCCAACCAGTGCAGTGTTTGAGTCTCTCTCCTCTGCACAAACATACTCACACACACACACAAATAATAAAAGACTACACTGAATAGTCCAGAGAGGAAAAACTAAATAAAAAGTGCTATTGTCACAGAAACATTCATCTTTGCCAAGAAGAGCGCTCGTATTTACAACCAGATTCCAAAATGGGATGGGAGCCAATTGTACAAGCATAGGAAAGAAAAGAAGCAAATATATACAACCTGTTTCCGGAGAAAGCTGGAGGAACCACCTATACATTAAATTACAATTTCTACAAATAACCATTGATATTCAAAAATAAACCGCTAACGTCCTATCTACGGCTGAGACCTCACTCTGGCTACCACAGAGGACTACTGCACTTGATTCACACCATCACTCTTACTGTCTATCACTTCCCTTTCTCCCACTGACACACGGGACACACACACAGACACACACACACGAGTGCAGCCTCCTGGGGCAGTGAAGCGGGCTCCCAGAAGAGCATTTTCTGAATCACTGCAGCGGTGCACAGATATTTGTTACACAGAGGAATAAAAATAATAATAACTCTGTATTTTTTCTCTATACAAAAAGCTTTCTGTTTGCTATAATGAGCCACTAGATAAAAGGAATAAACGGTGTAGAAGAGCAGACAATAGACAAAGAGAAGTAGAAGTGAAAGGCGGACTAACTGACGAAGGGGGGTGGAGGCTGGAATGTACATTGATACAGAAAGTGCGGGACCTTACAATAGAAGTCCAAAACAGACAGAGACGGTCAGACGGTCAGGCACTCTCTCCGCTACAGGAGGGAAATTCAAAACAAAACGCAGGGAGGGACGTCGGAGAGAGAGTGGGATGAGCACCGGGGGAATCATCCATTTTCAAACACAAAGTCTCTTAATAAGATTGTTTCACGGTCCTTGTTTTCAGTTTGTCCTTTAAAAAGCACCCCTTTATCCCACGTTCTCCTGTTTTTCCATTGGCCATGTGTTCAGGTACATAGAAAATATTTACAGCTTTTGTTGCTTGTTGTGTTCCGCGGTCTGTCGGTCTGTCGTCAAGCTCCTCTCAGAGTGAGTTCACAGGGGCTGGCAGGGCCAAGGGGGAGGCCTGCATGGAGGCGGTCAGTGCCACCCCGTGCCCAGGTACCCAGCGTTGTGAAAGGGGGCGGGGGACGCAGTGGCCCCACGTGTTCCGCTGGGCATCTGAGTGGCGGTGGGCACGGCCTGGGCCGGCTGAGTCTGCTGCTGGGGAGGGGGAGGAGGGGGGGGCAGTCCAGTCTGCTGGTAGGTGGAGGGGAGCACTGAGGGGTTAGCGGTGCCGCCGGTGTGCATCAGCGGGGTTGGAAAGCCCCCCAAATTCTGAAAGTGGTGAGGGGCTTGCACTTGCATAGGGACACCAGTGGAGGAGGCAGGAGGAGGGGGTGGGGGTGGAAGAAGAGGCAGGCCCTGGTTGAGTGACAGGAGGGTGCTGGCACTGGGTTGCTGCAGCTGGTGGGTCTGGCCCTGTGGGGGAGGGGGCGGAGGAGGAGGGAGGGAGGACTGGGGGGATGTGGTTAGGAGGAGCTGGTGCTGCTGGACAGGAGGAGGCTGCAGGTTAACGTGTAGCAGGGCCGGGCCGGGCCCAGGGTGTTGTGGTGGGGGAGGGGGAGGAGGCGGGGGAGTGGTAGAGCTCTGGTAGTGCAGGGCGTGGGGAGGAAGAGTCTGCAGGAGGGGCTGGGCTCCAGGGGGGAATGGGGACGTCACTGCAGGCTTGAACCCAGGGAAGGATCCCACGGCGGGGGCTGACTGGCTGGGGAAGTAGGCCGCTGAGGCTGGAGGTGCTGGTGGAGGAGGGGGAGGTGGAGCGGACTGTGGGCTGTACTGGGAGAAGGGGGGCAGCCCTGGTTGAGCCTGTGGCTGGGACTGAGGAGGAGCAAAGAGGAAGGCCCTCTGGCTGCGGTAAGGGGAGCCCTGGGCCTGGGGTTTGGGGGAGTGGAGGAGTGAGGGGGCAGGGTAGGGGGCAGCAGGGTGTAGCTTGGTGGGGGTCAGGGGGGCTGTCTTGGGTACGGCAGGCTTGCTGGGCTGCTGTGGGGCGGCCTGGGAGGGGGTCCGAGGCCGGCTGTCACTCTCCTCCTCCTTCACTGGGCGACTGCCAGGCTGGGACGGGCTGCTGGGGCCAGGAGAACACGGCTAGGGAGGAGAGAGAGACTGAGCGAGGGAACGGGTAAGTCATGAACAATAACAGCCTACATCAGGGGTAGGCAACTACATTCAGCCGCGGGAGGATCTTTGTTGGAATGAATGCAAACTGACTACACACTGCAAACTGACTACACACCGCAAACTGACTACAAAAAGAGATTGTATTTGAAAATAACAATCATGTCATACCTTGATTACATTGAGACACCATCATGTCTTATTCTTTGTGGGAATACTTGGGAACAGATTTCCTGAATTTTACAGACGGTTTGGCTCATGTTGCTGACCCCTGACCTACACTATAGGCTGTGTGATGGCTGTATTTGGCAGCAGCATGTACTTCACACTACTGTTTGAGCCAGAAAGCAGAATGTTTCTTACCGTGTGGGTTGGGGTCCTCTGCAGGCTAGGAGATGAACCATCTCTGACTGGGGCCTCACTGCCCTCGGTCTCTCCATCTGAAACAAGCACACATTATTACAATTAAACTATCATCAGTAAACAACTTATGTCCAAGTGGTGTGTGTGTGTGTGTGTGTGTACCTTTGTCCTTGCTGTGGTCACTAAGCGACAGGGCTCTGTGGTAGCCACGCTCTCTTGCCTGCTCCACCGAGGTGGACGAGGTCCACTGTCCCTCTCCCCCATCACTCTCCCCCTCGACAGGGGGCTCTGTGTCCTCGCTGGGTTGAGGGGTATTTGGCTCAGGCGGGGTGGGGGCCACTGCAGCAGGGGCCACTGGAGCTTGGGCCGGAGCCAGGGGTGGAGGCTCTTGGGTGGTCTCCATGGGCAGAGGGAACATCTCCACCAGGGTAGGTGTTGTAGAGACAGGCGAGCCGCATTCCATTTTGGAGCCGCTGCGCTGCGCCTCTCGCTGACGTTTCCTGTACTCCAGCAAAGACACCTGGGAAAACACATGACATCACACGAAAACAGACGTACCTTTATCAGTCCAGGAACCGTAACACAGCTTGAATGGGCAGGCTGAATAGAGAATATAGCAACTCACCTTTTTCTTCTGTGGGGGATTCTGTCCTGACCCTCCCTCTCCGGTGCTGTCTCCACTTAGTGAACGAGAGAAGGCCAGCGTTCCCCCCTCCTCAGGGCAGGGGTAGAAGAGAGACCCTGCAGCCTCTGTGAAGGGTCCTGCTGCCAAGGGTACTGGTACTGTCACTGCCACAACACCAGCCACAGCCTCAGGCCTGAAGGCCAAGATGGGCTCCAGGGTGTGTGAGGGGGTAAGGTCCCTCAGGTTAGAGTTGATGGGGGAGAAGGACAGACCCCCTGGCCCTGACAGACCCACTCTCTCTGGACTCTTCATCCAGGGGGGGAGGAGCGAGGAAGAGGCTGGGTCTGTAGAGGAGGGGGTGTCGCTGCTGCCCTCGGTCCCTGTCTCTGGCCCCTCCTCTCCCACACAGTCCTGGGACTCGGGTGTGGGGGGCTGGGGGCTCAGGGGGGCGCTGGTCTTGGCCTCTTGGGGGAGCAACACATCCAGACTGGGAGCCCTGACCGCTACACAGGGGGAGGAGAGCAGCGAAGGTGGCCGCTCAGCCTCTTGGGGGCTGGGTCTGCGACTGCCCTCTGGTGAGCTGTCCAGGGAAGACTCGCTCTGTGGACACAGGAACAGAGATATTAACACATTGTTCACTTCCCTCTATGAGTGTGTGTGTGTGTTTGTAGGTGAGTGTGTCTCTTACTTCCTGCGGGGCACTGAGTGTGTGTGTGGGGGTGCTAGGTAGAGGCTCGGGGCTCGGCTCTTCCGTACGGGTGACGCGGGGTGGTGTGGCCAGCAGCAAGGGTGTACCCGGCGTCTCTGATAGGTCGGCCCGGGTTGGCGTTGCGCAGGGAGAGCCGTAGGGGGTGGAGCTCTCTGACATGCAGGCGTCCAGTGGACACAGACCCAGGCGCCGCTTCTTCAGAGGAGTGGGCAACTCTGTATGACACATACACAGAGAGGAAGGGTTACTCACATGCAAAAAACAGACACTTGCATACAAGACTTATGTTCCTTCTAAGTGATGAGAAACACATTCCTGAGTCCTCACCAGAGTCCTCACCTGGCAAGGTGCAGCTACCGTTGTAGGGGAGTGGGCTGTCAGAGTCCCCGTTGATAGCGGGGCTGAGAGGGCCCTCGCTAGGCATGACCAGAGTGGGCCGGCCGCTGCTGGGTGGAGGGGTGGTGGTCTCCTCCTCTAGAGCCTGCTTCAGCCAGCGCTGTGGGGAGAAGACAGGGAGGGAGAGGATTTAGACACGTCAACCACAAATACAAATCACGTTCACTAATCTCCAAGGCAGCTACATCTTAGAAAACCTAAGTCTCTGTTATTGACAATAATACTGTCCCTCTGCCCGGTTAACCCCGCCAGTCTGTCCCTCTGCCCGGTTAACCCCGCCAGTCTGCCCGGTTAACCCCGCCAGTCTGCCCGGTTAACCCCACCAGTCTGTTTTTCTATACCTGACAGCTAACTCTCTCCATTCCCCTGTGAGGTGGTGAACAACATACCTTCTTGCAGGAGCCTGAGGTGGGCGTCGTGTCGGGCAGCTCGCGGGAACGCCGGCGTCCGGTGGGCACCCCAGGGGTGGTGGGGCTGCGGTTGGCCAGGAAGGGCGAGGAGAAGCGGACGTAGTGTTTGGGCGTGCTGTAGACGTGCGGGCTGGGGCCCATGCCGGGCAGGGCGTTGAGCTGGGTGGCCAGCACCTCAGGGTCGCTGCTGATCCTCAGGGGCCTCTCCGGGGCCGGCTCTGGGGTCCGCAATGACCGCTCCTGCTTGTCGACGCACCACTCACTCACTAAGTGCTGTAGAGAGACAGAGAGAGAGCTTTAGTCAGAAGCACACTGCATTTAATTATAGTATTGAGTGACATTTCACTAGAAGGAATAGAACATTCCTATTAGTCTAAATAGAATAGTGACTAGTCGTGTTTAGGGGTGAGCACTGAGCCGTGGCTAGGATACCTTTTTAGTTTTGGGGTACTTCTGCCCGGAGCGGTTTCTGTCAGGGGCCGGGGAGCCACTGTAAGGGGGGCTGGTGTCGGGGGCATGGGAGGAGAGGGCCTCTGGTTCAGGGTCCCTGGGGGCCTCTACGTCTAGGCTATCATTGGCCAGGGGGTCCAGGAGTTCTCCGGGCGAGCCGGGAGGTATGTCAGAGCAGGTGCTGATGGTGCGCGCTCGCCGCCTCTGCTGCCCGATGTGGGTGCGGCTCCGCGAGAAGCTCTTCCTCTGCTTGCTGCCTCGCAGCTTGGCCGGCGTGGGCTTGTTGAGACCCGGCTCCTCCTTCACCTCTAGCAGGGGCTGGGAGAGACCGGGTTAGGATAGAGTACAGTAGCATAGTTTTGGATGGGTTTATAGTCCCCATTAGCTAACCCTTCAGATTATTGACAACATCCTCTTTTAATACTAACGACCTGGTGAGTGCAGGCATAACGAACATGTTGAGGCAACTATCACTTACCGTCATGATACCAGGAGACTGCATGTCGGCCTCCGGGGTGGCAGGGGGCTCCTCCTTGATGCCCCCCTCTGACTTGGTGCCGATCTTCTCCAGGGCCTGCTCCCGCCTCTTCTCCCTCTTCTCCATGCGGGCAAAGGCCTGCAGGATGGCCTCCATCTTCCTCTCTTCACGGGTCTGTAGAGGAGAGGAGGACAGAGCAGTAAGCGTTAGTCCACGTGGCCTAGTCTCCTGAACCCACTGGGCCTAGAGGGGGAGGGACACGTTATCGCAACACAGGACAGGCAAGAGGCAGTCTGGCTGGCTGGCAGAGAAAAAAACAGCGGCGGCGCAGAATGACAGAAAAAGGACCACCACTTCCTCTTCCAGTGGAGGAAAAACCAATGGAGATAGAACAAGTAAACACCCTGTTGATGTGAGACCAAACTAACTGGAAGTGGGAGGTGGGAACGTAACATTAACCCTTACCAAACCATTCAGGGTGTATAGAACACCACGGCTGCCTCCACCAGACTAGTTTGACCACCCCCAGTAGCAGAAACACACTGGGGTCTGCCACAGGGCCGGTCAGTGGAGGGAAGATGGAGGTGGGGGTTAGTATGTTTGTCAGTCAGTGGGGTCCCCTATGAGGTGGAGGGGAAGGCAGGCAGGCAGGGGTGGGTATGTTTGGGGGTGGGTAGGGGTTGGTGGGTCAGGTTTACCTCCGGTTTACTCAGTCCCAGACAGCTGGAGGCCCCCACGCCTTGCAGATGGGACTCCTCCGCTGGGCTGGCCTGAATGGTTTACAGAGAGACAGCCTGGTTTAGAAGACAAGAGGCCCGGTCCCCCCCAATAACACACATAGAACATACACACACCACCACGGTTCCCCACTCTAGGGGCTTCAGTGTGTCGCCGACCCTCAGGGATCCTCAGACAGGTGGGGGTGTGGAGAGGTGACCTGGCCACTACAGGGTTATGAAAAAGGGGAGAGAAGAGGGGGGCAGATAGGGAGAATGGCTGCCTTATGCCTGTAGACCTGTGTCCAGTCTTCACCTTGTCTGCTTACACCAGCATATCCAGTAGGAAGACTTTATTTGGGCTGAATGAATGAACAGTGATTTCAACACAACCCACCACCACTGGAACTCAGCCACATTTTCACCACCTCACCACAGTGTCATAAACCACATACTGAACCCACGACACAAGGAAAGAAAACCAAGACAATAGCAACCAATCCAATCACCAACTTTCACCAATGTTGATGACAAGCAACTACATACCATCTGCAACACCCAAAACTGAACATTACTGCAACTAATATTTGAACTGTGTGTTCCATGCCGTGTCTGTATCCCTGGCACCAAGCCGGATCTTTAAAATGAGTGTGGGAGACATACCATGCCTAACACACACAGACATCACCAGTGTTAAGAGCCCATGCGGACAGGGCATTGTTGTGGATGTGTGGTTGAACACCATACATACACCAGACCAGTGGGTGATTGTCATGTCAGAGGACGACAGTGCATCCAGAAGCTCTTTCTTCCACAGTAGAGGGGGGGAGTTCCTCCTCCTGGACCAGCTTGCAGCTTCCCTTGGAGGGAGGCAGGCTATTGGATGTCCCAGACTCAATGAGGCCCAGGCAACAAAGAAGACCCCCCCCCCCCCTCTTCCCTCTCACTCAGGGCTATTTAGCAGAGTGGGAGCCAGTCCATTGGCCAGAACGATGAGTCAGCGCTTTACACCTTGGGCCTCGTAGTGTGAAAGGGAGCTGACAGCAGGGTAATTTCCAGAGTGTGTGTGTGTGTGTGTGTGTGTGTGTATATGACAGAGGGAGAGCGTGCCAGAGTGTGTGTGAGCCCAACTCTCTAGGTCACCAGAGCTCTTTAGCAGGAGAGAGGAGAGTAATTGGTCATTTCAAAACAGTTGGCCAATTCTGTATGAGGGTCATACTCAGACACACAGGGAGAGTTCCAGTACTTACGTGTGTTGAGGCTAGGGCTCTTGTTTACTCAGCTAATTAGAGAGGAGAAGGAGGGGGTAGAGGGCCTGTGGCTCTGGAGGGCCCAGAATGGTGCAATGTGTGATGGTTTAGCAAATGAACTATTAAATAAATGAGGAAAATATGTATAATGATGACCAAAACACAGAGCCTCAGTGTTTGAGGGCTCTGCCAGAGGAAGTGAGTGAGCAACAGAGAGCATGGGCGGGGGGGGGGCGCGGGCTAGGCTACACAGCAACAGAATGAGGCAGAGACAGCAGCAGAAGCAGGGAGGTGGGGGGGAACCACCACCACACAAACAGTGACCCATACCAGCAAGGATGAGCTTTTTCCTATTGGGGGGAGGGGGGGGGGGTTATGGGCTGTACACAGCAGGGCGCGCTGCAGCCCTGGCTCACAGAACTTACCATCTTCCTCTTTCTCTCTGCAATGGTCTCCTCTGACTCCATCTCTACTTCACTGCTAACGGAGTTATCAGGCTGGTCTTCTACACCCTCTAACTCTGTAGGATCCTGTTAGAGGGGGAGAGGTGCTTTATCATGGCACTGACCAACCACAGGCAGTCTGGCTACAGACTAGAGGGTCTAGAGTAGTGAGGTGGTAGGTGGGGAGGGGGGAGAGTGACCGTTGGGGGCACTGACTGGGGGCACTGACTGGGGACGTGGTGGGTTTGTCTGTCCACAAACTTGCTCAGAGCTTGTATTCGGTCCTAGGCAGTCAGAATAACATCGAAACGCAATCATACCCCTTATCAAAGAAGAGCGAGAGACCAGGTTCACTTCTGTGATACATTGTTTGGAGCCCACTCCCAACAACTACCCTGTAACCAACAACTACCCTGTCATATGTCAAGTTGTGGCTCGTGGTCACACAAAGGTCTGTTTGCGCACAATGACAGATGTGGACAGCTTCCCTATTCAGCGTGTTCAGTTCATGGTTTGTGCGCGGTGTTCCGATAGAAATGCCTCGCACTTTATCTCTGACGTCTGAGCCTCTTCACCGTTCCTCATTCTAGACCAGGCCTGGGCAACGCCAGTCCTCTGGGGCCTGATTGGGCTCACACCTCATCCATAGCAAACACACCTGATTTAAACTAATTGCATTCTAAACTGAAGATCATAATTAGGTGATTATTGGAGTCGGGTACAAACCATGCTTCTGTGTGCTTCCCTCAGATCAGTCCTTAAAAATCACTCATCGTGGGAACTACCAGTCCCTACCACAGTAGCAACATGCTTACCGATAAGACCTATGGCCTGGGTCGGGGTTATTGGACAACATAACAAAATGTTTTGCAATGGAATAGGAAAACAGACATTTCTTACTGGACAGGTTCAGATTGTACCTCTGTTTCACTGAGCGTTTTCTTCTGTTAGGTATCTACTGAACACAAGGTTGGGGACCACCCCAGAGACAGAGGGCTTTCTCTCTGTGTATAACACTGAGTACAGTGCCTAGTGGTGCGTTCAGGAGCTCCTGCAGTAGAGAGGACACAGCGTGATAGCATGTCTCATCTGCCACTAGAGGGCTAGACACGGCATGGTGAGAGAGATGGCTGGGTGCAGGAGTGGGCTTTGGCCAGGGAGAGGGGGAACCAAGATGGATGATAGAGGAATACAAGTAGTCTACTAATGGATAACAAGAATAAAACAGAAACATTGAAAAATGGCTACACGCATGGACAATGGACACTAACTAAATGGAAAACAAGCTAAATATGATAAAGTCTTTAAGGGGAAAGACAACTTATAGGCTCCTATGAGGCAATCTTCAACAGTGATGGAGAAATGGCAGTGGGTGAAGGTTATGTGATGGGGACGGGGGAACGTGTGGTGATGGGAACGTGTGGTGATGGGGGACGGGGACGTGGGGCGTGTGGTGATGGGGGACGGGGGGGAGAAACGTGTGGTGATGGGGGAAAGGAAACGTGTGGTGATGGGGACGGGGGGGGGGAAACGTGTGGTGATGGGGACTGGGGGGGGAAACGTGTGGTGATGGGGACGGGGGGGAAACGTGTGGTGATGGGGACGGGGGGGGAAACGTGTGGTGATGGAGACTGGGGGAGAAACGTGTGGTGATGGGGACTAGGGGGGGAAAAACGTGTGGTGATGGGGACGGGGAAACGTGTGGTGATGGAGACTGGGGGAGAAACGTGTGGTGATGGAGAATAGGGGGGGAAAACGTGTGGTGATGGGGGACGGGGGGGAAACGTGTGGTGATGGGGGACGGGGGGGGAACGTGTGGTGATGGGGGTGGAACGTGTGGTGATGGGGGACGGGGAAACGTGTGGTGATGGGGGACGGGGAAACGTGTGGTGATGGGGGACGGGGAAACGTGTGGTGATGGGGGACGGGGAAACGTGTGGTGATGGGGGACGGGGAAACGTGTGGTGATGGGGACGGGGAAACGTGTGGTGATGGGGACGGGAAAACGTGTGGTGATGGGGACGGGGAAACATGTGGTGATGGGGACGGGGAAACATGTGGTGATGGGGACGGGGAAACGCGTGGTGATGGGGGACGGGAAACGTGTGGTGATGGGGTGGGGGACGGGGGGGAGCGTGTGGTGAAAGGGGGGAGAGCGTGTGGTGAAAGGGGGGAGCGTGTGGTGATGGAGGACATGGGGGAGCGTGTGTTGATGGAGGACGGGGGGAGCGTGTGGTGAAAGGAGGGAGCGTGTGGTGAAGGAGGACCGTGTGGTGATGGAGGACCGTGTGGTGATGGAGGACGGTGGGGAGCGTGTGTTGATGGAGGACGGGGGGAGCGTGTGGTGATGGAGGACCGTGTGGTGATGGAGGACGTGGGGGAGCGTGTGGTGATGGAGGACCGTGTGGTGATGGAGGACATGGGGGAGCGTGTGGTGATGGAGGACCGTGTGGTGATGGAGGACGTGGGGGAGCATGTGGTGATGGAGGACCGTGTGGTGATGGAGGACATGGGGGAGCGTGTGGTGATGGAGGACGTGGGGGAGCGTGTGTTGATGGAGGACCATGTGGTGATGGAGGACGGGGGGAGCGTGTGGTGATGGGGAGTAGCTTGTGGTGATGGGGACGGGGGGGAGCGTGTGGTGATGGAGGACGGGGGGGAGCAGCGTGTGGTGATGGGGACGGGGGGGAGCAGCGTGTGGTGATGGGGACGGGGGGGGGAGCAGCGTGTGGTGATGGGGACGGGGGGAGCAGCGTGTGGTGATGGGGACGGGGGGGAGCAGCGTGTGGTGATGGGGACGGGGGGGAGCAGCGTGTGGTGATGGGGACGGGGGGGGAGCAGCGTGTGGTGATGGGGACGGGGGGGAGCGGATGGTGATGGGGACGGGGGGGAGCGGGTGGTGATGGGGACGGGGGGGAGCGGGTGGTGACGGGGGAGCGTGTGGTGATGGGGACGCGGGGGGAGCATGTGGTGATGGGGACGCGGGGGGAGCGGGTGATGGGGACGCGGGGGGAGCGTGTGGTGATGGGGAGTAGCTTGTGGTGATGGGGACGGGGGGGAGTGTGTGGTGATGGAGGACGGGGGGAAAGGTGTGGTGATGGAGGACGGGGGGGAGCGTGTGGTGATGGAGGACGGTGGGGAGCAGCGTGTGGTGATGGGGACGGGGGGGAGCAGCGTGTGGTGATGGGGGGGAGCAGCGTGTGGTGATGGGGGGGAGCAGCGTGTGGTGATGGGGGGGAGCAGCGTGTGGTGATGGGGATGGGGGGAGCAGCGTGTGGTGATGGGGACGGGGGGGAGCAGCGTGTGGTGATGGGGACGGGGGGGAGCAGCGTGTGGTGATGGGGACGGGGGGGAGCAGCGTGTGGTGATGGAGGACGGGGGGGAGCAGCGTGTGGTGATGGAGGACGGGGGGGAGCAGCGTGTGGTGATGGGGGACGGGGGGGATCAGCGTGTGGTGATGGGGACGGGGGGGGAGCAGCGTGTGGTGATGGGGACGGGGGGGAGCGAGTGGTGATGGGGACGGGGGGGAGCGGGTGGTGATGGGGGAGGGGAGCGGGTGGTGATGGGGGGAGGGGAGCGGGTGGTGATGGGGGGAGGGGAGCGGGTGGTGACGGGGGGGAGCGTGTGGTGACGGGGGGGAGCGTGTGGTGACGGGGGGGAGCGTGTGGTGACGGGGGGGAGCGTGTGGTGATGGGGACGCGGGGGGAGAGTGTGGTGACGGGGGACAGCGTGTGGTGACGGGGGATGGGGGGAGCGTGTGGTGATGGGATGAGCGTGTGGTGATGGGGACGCGGGGGGAGCGTGTGGTGATGGGGAGCGTGTGGGGATGGTGAGTAGCTTGTGGTGATGGGGGACGGGGGCGTGTGGTGATGGGGGACAGCGTGTGCGGACGGGGGGGAGCAGCGTGTGGTGATGGAGGACGGGGGGGAGCGTGTGGTGATGGAGGACGGGGGGGGGAGCAGCGTGTGGTGATGGAGGACGGGGGGGAGCAGCGTGTGGTGATGGAGGACGGGGGGAGCAGCGTGTGGTGATGGAGGACGGGGGGGAGCAGCGTGTGGTGATGGAGGACGGGGGGGAGCAGGTGGTGATGGGGACGGAGGGGAGCGGGTGGTGATGGGGGGAGGGGAGCGGGTGGTGATGGGGGGAGGGGAGCGGAGCGGGTGGTGATGAGGGGAGCGGGTGGTGACGGGGGGAGGGGAGCGGGTTGTGACGGGGGGGAGCGTGTGGTGACGGGGGGAAGCGTGTGGTGACAGGGTGATGAGGATGGGGGGGGGGGGGGGGGGAGTGTGTGGGGACGGAGGGGAGCGTGTGGTGATGGGGACGGGGGGGAGCGGGTGGTGATGGGGGAGGGGAGCGGGTGGTGATGGGGGGAGGGGAGCGGGTGGTGATGGGGGGAGGGGAGCGTGTGGTGACGGGGGGAGCGTGTGGTGACGGGGGGGAGCGTGTGGTGACAGGGTGATGAGGATGGGGGGGGGGGGGGGAGTGTGTGGGGACGGAGGGGAGCGTGTGGTGATGGGGACGCGGGGGGAGAGTGTGGTGACGGGGGACAGCGTGTGGTGACGGGGGATGGGGGGAGCGTGTGGTGATGGGATGAGCGTGTGGTGATGGGGACGCGGGGGGAGCGTGTGGTGATGGGGACGCGGGGGGAGCGTGTGGTGATGGGGAGCGTGTGGGGATGGTGAGTAGCTTGTGGTGATGGGGGACGGGGGGCGTGTGGTGATGGGGGACAGCGTGTGCGGACGGGGGGGAGCAGCGTGTGGTGATGGAGGACGGGGGGGAGCATGTGGTGATGGAGGACGGGGGGGGGGGCAGCGTGTGGTGATGGAGGACGGGGGGGAGCAGCGTGTGGTGATGGAGGACGGGGGGAGCAGCGTGTGGTGATGGGGACGGGGGGGGAGCAGCGTGTGGTGATGGAGGACGGGGGGGAGCAGCGTGTGGTGATGGAGGACGGGGGGGAGCAGGTGGTGATGGGGACGGAGGGGAGCGGGTGGTGATGGGGGGAGGGGAGCGGGTGGTGATGGGGGGAGGGGAGCGGGTGGTGACAGGGTGATGAGGATGGGGGGGGGGGAGGAGTGTGGGGGGGGGGGGAGCGTGTGGTGATGGGGACGCGGGGGGAGCGTGTGGTGACGGGGGACAGCGTGTGGTGACGGGGGACAGCGTGTGGTGACGGGGGGAGCGTGTGGTGATGGGATGAGCGTGTGGTGATGGGGACGCGGGGGGAGCGTGTGGTGATGGGGACGCGGGGGGAGCGTGTGGTGATGGGGACGCGGGGGGAGCGTGTGGTGATGGGGAGCGTGTGGGGATGGTGAGTAGCTTGTGGTGATGGGGGACGTGTGGTGATGGGGGACAGCGTGTGCGGACGGGGGGGAGCAGCGTGTGGTGATGGAGGACGGGGGGGAGCGTGTGGTGATGGAGGACGGGGTGGAGCAGCGTGTGGTGATGGAGGACGGGGGGGGAGCAGCGTGTGGTGATGGGGGGGGAGCAGCGTGTGGTGATGGAGGGGGAGCAGCGTGTGGTGATGGGGGGGAGCAGCGTGTGGTGATGGGGGGGAGCAGCGTGTGGTGATGGGGACGGGGGGGGGGAGCGTGTGGTGATGGGGACACGGGGGGGGGGCGTGTGGTGATGGGGAGCGTGTGGGGATGGTGGGTAGCTTGTGGTGATGGGGGATGGGGGATAGGGGGCGTGTGGTGATGGGGGACAGCGTGTGCGGACGGGGTACAGGAGCGTGTGGTGATGGGGACGGGGGGGCGTGTGGTGACGGGGGATGGGAGCGTGTGGTGACGGGGGACAGCGTGTGGTGACGGGGGACAGCGTGTGTGACGGGGGACAGCGTGTGGTGACGGAGGACAGCGTGTGGTGACGGAGGACAGCGTGTGGTGATGGGGACGGGGGACAGCGTGTGGTGACGGGGGACAGCGTGTGGTGATGGAGGACGGGGGGGGGGGAGCGTGTGGTGATGGAGGACGGGGGGGAGCGTGTGGTGATGGAGGACGGGGGGGGGGAGCAGCGTGTGGTGACGGGGGACAGCGTGTGGTGACGGGGGACAGCGTGTGGTGACCGGGGACATGGGGGGGGGGGGGGGAGCGTGTGGTGATGGAGGACGGGGGGGGAGCGTGTGGTGATGGGGACGGGGGGGAGCAGCGTGTGGTGATGGGGACGGGAGCGGGTGGTGATGGGGACGGGAGCGGGTGGTGATGGGGACGGGGGGGGAGCGAGTGGTGATGGGGGGAGGGGAGCGGGTGGTGATGGGGGGAGGGGAGCGGGTGGTGATGGGGGGAGGGGAGCGGGTGGTGATGGGGGGAGGGGAGCGGGTGGTGATGGGGGGAGGGGAGCGGGTGGTGATGGGGGGAGGGGAGCGGGTGGTGATGGGGGAGGGGAGCGGGTGGTGATGGGGACGCGGGGGGAGCGTGTGGTGACGGGGGACGGGGGGGAGCGTGTGGTGATGGGGGGGACGGGGGAGAGCGTGAGGGGATAGGGGGTGTGTGTGATGGAGACATGGATTGAGGTGAGTTGTGTTGCCAGGGAAATCTTACCTGGTTGTTGGAGATAGAGAGGCGGAGGGGCGATAGCTTCCTCTGCTTGCCGTCGGCCCCCAGACCCTTGGTCCTGCCGTCACAGTCAAGGGTCATGTTCTGGTTCTGGCCCAGGTCCAGGTGGTCCCCTCGCTGCATCATGGGCTCCTTGTCCTTGCGGCCCCGCCGGCGGCTGCTGGCCTCCAGGTTCTCGGTGGGCTCCAGGTTGTGTTTCAGCACCGGGCACTCTGGGTTCCCCCTCACACATGCACAATCCACCTTGTATTTACTAGAGGGGGAGAAGGAAGAACCGAGAGAGAGTGGGGGGGGGGGGGGAGGAAGACCGAGAGAGGGGGGGGAGAGAGAGAGAGAGGGGAGAAAGACCGAGAGAGAGAGAGAGAGAGAGAGAGAGAGGGGGGAGAGAAAGACAGAGAGAGAGAGAGGGGGGGTGGGAAAGAAAGACCGAGAGAGAGGGGGGGGGGGGGGGAAGAAAGACCGAGCGAGAGGGCAGGGAAAGAAAGACCGAGAGAGAGAGAGAGAGAGAGAGAGGGGGGGAAAGAAAGACCGAGAGACAGAGGGGGGAAGAAAGACCGAGAGAGAGAGAGGGGGGAAGAAAGACCGAGAGAGAGAGAGGGGGGAAGAAAGACCGAGAGAGAGAGAGGGGGGAAGAAAGACCGAGAGAGAGAGAGAGAGAGGGGGGGGGAGAGAAAGACAGAGAGAGAGAGATGGGGGAGAGAGAGACCGAGAGAGAGAGAGCGACCGAGAGAGAGAGAGAGAGAGAGGGGGGGGGGGGGGGGAGAAAGACCGAGAGAGAGAGAGAGATGGGGGAGAGAAAGACCGATAGAGAAAGACCGAGAGAGAGGGGGGGGGAGAAAGACCGAGAGAGAGAGAGAGAGAGGGGGGGGGAGAGACCGAGAGAGGGGGGGGGGGGGGGGGGGGGGAAGACCGAGCGAGAGGGGGGGGAGAAAGACCGAGAGAGGGAGAGAGAGAGAGGGGGGGGGAGAAAGACAGAGAGAGAGGGGGGGAGAAAGACAGAGAGAGAGAGAGAGGGGGGAGAAAGACAGAGAGAGAGAGAGAGAGAGAGAGAGGGGGAGAAAGACAGAGAGAGAGAGGAGGGGAAAGACCGAGAGAGAGAGAGAGAGAGAGAGAGGGGGGGGAAAGACAGAGAGAGAGAGGGGGGAGAAAGACAGAGAGAGAGAGGGGGGGGGAGAAAGACAGAGAGAGAGGGGGGAGAAAGACAGAGAGAGAGAGAGAGAGGGGGAGAAAGACAGAGAGAGGGGGAGAAAGACCGAGAGAGAGAGAGAGAGGGGGAGAAAGACCGAGAGAGAGAGAGAGAGGGGGAGAAAGACCGAGAGAGAGAGAGAGAGAGAGAGAGAGAGAGAGAGAGGGGGGGGGGGGGAGAAAGACCGAGAGAGAGAGAGGGGGTGGGAAAGAAAGACCGAGAGAGAGAGATGGGGTGGGAAAGAAAGACAGAGAGAGAGAGAGGGGGTGGGAAAGAAAGACCGAGAGAGAGAGAGAGAGAGAGAGAGAGAGAGAGGGGGTGGGAAAGAAAGACCGAGAGAGAGAGAGAGAGAGAGGGGGGGAAAGAAAGACCGAGAGACAGAGAGAGAGAGGGGGGAAGAAAGAAAGACCGAGAGACAGAGAGAGAGAGGGGGGAAGAAAGACCGAGAGAGAGAGAGAGGGGGGAAGAAAGACCGAGAGAGAGAGAGGGGGGAAGAAAGACCGAGAGAGAGAGAGGGGGGAAGAAAGACCGAGAGAGAGAGAGAGGGGGGAAGAAAGACCGAGAGAGAGAGAGAGGGGAAGAAAGACCGAGAGAGAGAGAGGGGGGAAGAAAGACAGAGAGAGAGAGAGAGAGAGAGGGGGGGGAAGAAAGACCGAGAGAGAGAGGGGAAGAAAGACCGAGAGAGAGAGAGGGGGGGGGGGGGGGGGGGGGGGGGAAGAGGGAGAGAGGGGGGGTGAAGACCGAGAGAGGGGGGGAGACCGAGAGAGGGGGGGAGCGAGGGAGAAAAAAAAAGTTTGAAAGACAACATGGTTGAGATTGACCAATCTTGTCGTGTGTGTATATATAAACTCAGCAAAAAAGGAAACACCCCTTTCTCAGGACCCTGTCTTTCAAAGATAATTCATAAAAATCCAAATAACTTCACAGATCTTTATTGTAAAGGGTTTAAACACTGTTTCTAATGCAGGTTCAATGAACCATAAACAATTAATGAACATGCACCTGTGGAACGGTCGTTAAGACACTAACAGCTTACAGACGGTAGGCAATTAAGGTCACAGTCATGAAAACTTAGGACACTAAAGAGGCCTTTCTACTGACTCTGAAAAACACCAAAAGAAAGATGCCCAGGGTCCCTGCTCATCTGCGTTAACGTGCCTTAGGCATGCTGCAAGGAGGCATGAGGACTACAGATGTGGCCAGGGCAATAAATTGCAATGTCCATACTGAGAGACGCCTAAGACAGCGCTACAGGGAGACAGGACAGACAGCTGATCGTCCTCACAGCGGCAGACCACGTGTAACAACACCTGCACAGGATCGGTACATCCGAACACCACACCTGCGGGACAGGTACAGGATGGCAACAACTGTCTGAGATATACCAGTAACGCACAATTCCTCCATCAGTGCTCAGACTGTCTGCAATAGGCTGAGAGAGGCTGGACTGAGGGCTTGTAGGCTTGTTGTAGTAAGGCAGGTCCTCACCAGACATCACTGGCAACTACGTTGCCTATGGGCACAAACCCACCGTCGCTGGACCAGACAGGACTGGCAAAATGTGCTCTGCTCTGATGAGCGTTACACCAAGGCCTGTAATCTGGAGCTGGGATCGATTTGGAGGTGGAGGGTCCGTCGTGGTGTGTCACAGCATCATCGGACTGAGCTTGTCATTGCAGGAAGACATCCTCCGCCCTCATGTGATACCCTTCCTGCAGGCTCATCTTGACATGACCCTCCAGCATGACAATGCCACCAGCCATACTGCTCGTTCTGTGCGTGATTTCCTGCAAGACAGGAATGTCAGTGTTCTGCCATGGCCAGTGAAGAGCCCGGATCTCAATCGCATTGAGCACGTCTGGGACCTGTTGGATCGGAGGGTTAGGGCTAGGGCCATTCCCCCCAGAAATGTCCAGGAACTTGCAGGTGCCTTGGTGGAAGAGTGGGGTAACATCTCACAGCAAGAATGGGCAAACCTGATGCAGTCCATAAGGAGGAGATGCACTGCAGTACTTAATGCAGCTGGTGGCCACACCAGATACTTTTGATTTTGACCCCCCTTTGCTCAGGGACACATTATTTAATTTCTGTTAGTCACATGTCTGTGGAACTTGTTCAGTTTATGTCTCAGTTGTTAAATCTTGTTATGTTCATACAAATATTTACACGTTAAGTTTGCTGAAAATAAACGCAGTTGACAGTGAGAGGACGTTTATTTTTTTGCTGAGTTAATACATACATATATGTGTGTGTGTGGTACTAAGTGATCGATTCCACCCTGCTTACCAGCAGCCATAGTCATAGTCAAAGCCTATGGTGATCTCGGTGCCTTTGCTGATGGACCTCAAAGAGTAAATGTACAAATGGAGCATACCATCCTCTAATACATGACGCACCTGAGAGAGAAGAGAGAGGTGGAGAAAAGGGGAGAGAGAGAGGCACCTATTGAAACTCATGAGGTTACGTTAAGTTGAAGTTAGTAGCTCTGGGAGGTGTGGTCAGGGTTTATAGCAGGTTTTGTATTGTGGTCTGCGATTGGCTACTCACCTCAGAGTTGGGGGTGCAGGAGCGTCGGATGAAGCGAGCCTCGTTGCCAAAGCTGCGGGCGTCCACACACATCTCCAGCCCGTCAAACTTTGAGTAGAACAACACAAAGGGGTACGGCCTAGAAAGAGAGAGAGAAAGAAAGAGAGAGAAGAGACAGAGAGAGAGCGAGACAGAGAGAGAGCGAGACAGAGAGAGAGCGAGACAGAGAGAGAGCGAGACAGAGAGAGCGAGACAGAGAGAGAGCGAGACAGAGAGAGAGCGAGACAGAGAGAGAGCGAGACAGCGAGACAGAGAGAGAGAGAGACAGACAGAGAGAGACAGAGAGAGAGCGAGACAGAGAGAGACAGAGACAGAGACAGAGACAGAGACAGAGAGACAGAGAGAGAGAGAGAGAGAGAGAGAGACAGATGAATGAAATGCAGTGCTGGGCAGAGAGACATAGTAACAGATTGGGGATGTCCATATGGTGACCAGGGGAAGACAGCCAGGAGCTCAACAGCAGCTGAGAAAGAACGTGAGGAACTTCACTGCCCACTGCCAAGGGAGGACCACAACAAACATACCCCTTCTATCAATCTCTCCCTCTCAAATGTCTCAGACATACAACTATGGAAAGGAGTAGAACTCCACTTTTAAATTTGAGCTGAGGATTCTACTTGAGCTCAGGTTTCCACCAGATGGGTCCTCACCTCTTGAAGAAGCATCCATTGGCCTCAAACTGCTGTCGCAGCATGAACTTGCCCCTGTACTCTATGATGAGGGAGTCTGGAGCCAAATCCCTCACTGCCTTCAGGATCTTCTTGTTCTTCTGAACCTGGCTCTGGAGAGGGGAGAGAAAACAGGACATGAGGAAAGAGGCTGACTGATATTTGCAGAGGCAATGTGTGTATACAAACTGTGTGTATGCTGCCTGCTCAGGCACTTTGAGGACACATGTTTGTAGGTCACTGTTTCGGTTCCAGCTACCTCCACGGGCGGTTTGAAGGTGGCTGTGTGTGTGTTGTAGGCCAGGGTCTTGCCGTCGCCGGCCTCCTTGACGCGGAGCAGGATCTGGACGTCCTCGCTGTACTGGTTGCTGCCGGCATCCTCGTAGGCCTCCATCCAAGCCTTCATCTTGTTCTCCCACAGAGACGGGTGCTCTCCGGGCTCCATTTCTGGAGCGCCACCCTTCACTCTGGAGGACTTCCTGGAGCCCTCACGGAACGCCTGTTAGACAACAGACAGCATAAAACAACAAGGTTTACCACCAGTTTAAGAGACGTTACAGAGTACATAACAAATTGTTGAAATAAACATGCCAAAACTCTTTGGGGGGTGAGTTGCTCCACATACAAATACATGTCAAGCTCAGAGGTACAGTTGGGGTCAAGATAAGAAACTATTGAGTGTCAATAGGTTTGAATGGAAGTTTGAACACAGACCTTCTTGGCTCGGGCTGACGTGGCGACGGGCTCCTTGTCTCCGCTCCTCTTGCGTTTCTTGTCGGCCTGCTTGTTGCCCGCCAGGCGGCCGGTGGTGAGTGTGATGCTGGTGGGCGTGTGCTGGAAGGCCGTGTACAACTCCAGCGGCACCTCGTCCCCACTCTCTGTGGCACTGGTGTCCCCGTCTGCAGAGATACATACCGGTATGCCTTAATAAAGCATTGGTAATAAAGGTTTATTTGGGCATCTTCTACAGAGGGTCCAACCAAAGCAAAGTTTTCCTGGTTCTAACCTATTTAGACAACTTATTTCTCAAAGGTAAAAACAAGATTTTCCATAGCAGTCTGCCATTCCAAATGTCTGCATTGCTGTATTACTCGATGTGACCAGCAGGTGTCAGCTTGCAGCCGAATCAGAATTGTGGTCCTGGGGCCCCTACACACCTGATTCAAATAACCAACTCAGCATCAAACTGATTATTTGAATTAGCTGTGTAGTGCTAGGGTAAAAAACAAGTACAAATTACCTTGACTAACCTGTACCACAGCACACTGACACGGTACCGGTACCCCCTGTATATAGCCTCGTTATTGTTATTTTATTGTGTTACTTTTATTACATTTTTTACTTTATTTCAGTAAATATTTTCTTCACTCTTTCTTGAACTGCATTGTTGGTTAAGGGCTTGTTAGTAAGCATTTCACATTAAGGTCTACACCTTGCGCATGTGACAAATAAAATATGATTTGATTTGTGGCCTGGGTCTCTCCAGACCCACAGGGGGAAGAGGCTGCAGTAGTGAACAGAGCAGCCTGACATGCACAGCCTTTATCACACTGCCATCTGATCTGAGAGCTGTTTATTGCAGCGCACTGGGAGGGACTGGAAAAGGTATATCTCACCATCTCTCCACTCACCGGACATGTTCTCCCTCTTGCGGGTCTGCAGCACGATGGCCCGGTCTCTGTCCAGGATGCGCGGCTGGCAGCGCTCACACAGGTACGTCTCAGGAATGTGCTGCCTGTCGATCCCCATGCAGTCTATGTGCTGCCACACACTGAGAGAGAAGAGAGAGGAGAGGGCAGAGTCAGTAGCAGCAGCCATTCACAATGCAACAGGGGATCTAGAGAGGGGTCACTAATCCCAAAGAAAAGTTGAGATGAGACATGGACATCGTTTGAAGGCTAGAATGCTCATAAATCACTGCTAGGACAGTTTGGACTCTGGTCTAAGTCACTGTGACCTGATAAAGGAGAGGGTCTATCCCAGTCCCTACCTGCACTTGTCGCAGCAGATCATGTAGCCGTCGTCGTGGGTGAAGCCACAGATGCAGCGGGTGATGTCGGCCCCGTAGCTGCCGTCCTCCGAGGTGCTGAGTGTGGTGCCCCTGGAAGCCTCGTCCTGAAGGCCCCCCGGCACAAACAGCCCCTCGCCTGGCCGGATCAGCATGGAGGGGGGAGGGGAGGCCGGGGGTGTGGGCGGGGGGCGCGCCCCATAGTTGTGGTCCTGGGGAAGAGGACAAAAAGGAGTTGAAGGAGACACATACAAGCCACAAAATTAAAGAGAGTAGCACTATATATAAACTCCCAGTAAATCACCAACTTTTCAGCATCACTGTGACTTCTTCAGGATGACACATACAACAGGTTTATACCAGAGAAAACCCTCTATGGCGTTCCCTCATTCTCTATGGTTTATAGTATACAGTGGGGCAAAAAAAGTATTTAGTCAGCAACCAATTGTGCAAGTTCTCCCACTTAAAAAGATGAGGCCTGTAATTTTCATCATAGGTACACTTCAACTATGACAGACAAAATGAGAAGGAAAAAAATCCATAAAATCACATTGTAGGATTTTTTATGAATTTATTTGCAAATTATGATGGAAAATAATTATTTGGTCAATAACAAAAGTTTCTCAACACTTTGTTATATACCCTTTGTTGGCAATGACAGAGGTCAAGCGTTTTCTGTAAGCCTTCACATGGTTTTCACACACTGTTGCTGGTATTTTGGCCCATTCCTCCATGCAGATCTCCTCTAGAGCAGTGATGTTTTGGGGCTGTTGCTGGGCAACACGGACTTTCAACTCCCTCCAAAGATTTTCTATGGGGTTGAGATCTGGAGACTGGCTAGGCCACTTCAGGACCATGAAATGCTTCTTATGAAGCCACTCCTTTGTTGCCCGGGCGGTGTATTTGGGATCATTGTCATGCTGAAAGACCCAGCCACGTTTCATCTTCAATGCCCTTGCTGATGGAAGGAGGTTTTCACTCAAAATCTCACGATACATGGCCCCATTCATTCTTTCCTTTACACGGATCAGTGATCCTGGTCCCTTTGCAGAAAAACAGCCCCAAAGCATGATGTTTCCACCCCCATGCTTCACAGTAGATATGGTGTTCTTTGGGTGCAACTCTGCATTCTTTGTCCTCCAAACACAACGAGTTGAGTTTTTACCAAAAAGTTATATTTTGGTTTCATCTGACCATATGACATTCTCCCAATCTTCTTCTGGATCATCCAAATGCTCTCTAGCAAACTTCAGACGGACCTGGACATGTACTGGCTTAAGCAGGGGGACACGTCTGGCACTGCAGGATTTGAGTCCCAGGCGGCGTAGTGTGTTACTGGTGGTAGGCTTTGTTACTTTGGTCCCAGCTCTCTGCAGGTCATTCACTAGGTCCCCCCGTGTGGTTCTGGGATTTTTGCTCACTGTTCTTGAGATCATTTTGACCCCACGGGGTGAGAGCTTGCGTGGAGCCCCAGATCGAGGGAGATTATCAGTGGTCTTGTATGTCTTCCATTTCCTAATAATTGCTCCCACAGTTGATTTCTTCAAACCAAGCTGTTTACCTATTGCAGATTCAGTCTTCCCAGCCTGGTGCAGGTCTACAATTTTGTTTCTGGTGTCCTTTGACAGCTCTTTGGTCTTGGCCATAGTGGAGTTTGGAGTGTGACTGTTTGAGGTTGTGGACAGGTGTCTTTTATACTGATAACAAGTTCAAACAGGTGCCATTAATACAGGTAACGAGTGGAGGACAGAGGAGCCTCTTAAAGAAGTTACAGGTCTGTGAGAGCCAGAAATCTTGCTTGTTTGTAGAGGACCAAATACTTATTTTCCACCATAATTTGCAAATAAATTCATAAAAAATCCTACAATGTGATTTTCTGGATTTTTCCTCCTCATTTTGTCTGTCATAGTTGAAGTGTACCTATGATGAAAATTACAGGCCTCTCTTCTTTTTAAGTGGGAGAACATGCACAATTGGTGGCTGACTAAATACTTTTTGCCCCACTGTATGTCAAACACTGAAATTCTGATTCAACAACTGCAAACGGCCACTTATTTCCAATATGAATTGCGTTGAATTGGAATTTCCTTTTCGTTATTCACTAAGCAAAGACTGCATTGTGATTGACCCTAACCCATATCCACAGTCTCCTCCCCCAGTTGAGTGAACTAGCCTGGAGGAAGCTAGCTACCCTAACTGATGATCAACCAGGAGCGAAAGAGTTCAGCTATATTAGGTCTGGTAGCGGGTGAGAGAGAAAGAGAACCAGAGAGAAGTATGCTATATAGCCAGTACTGTATGACAGTGTACCGTAGTGTCCTGTAGTGTCCTGTATGACAGTTTACTGTATTAGTGTACGGTAGTGTCAGTGTACTGAATTTTAGTGTACGGTAGTGTCAGTGTACTGAATTTTAGTGTACGGTAGTGTCAGTGTACTGAATTTTAGTGTACGGTAGTGTCAATGTACTGCATTATAGTGTACGGTAGTGTCCGTGTACTGTATTACAGTGTATGGTAGTGTCAGTGTTTTGTATTATAGTGCATGGTATTGTATTAGTGTATGGTAGTGTACTGCATTATAGTGTACGGTAGTGTCCGTGTAATGTATTACGGTGTAGGGTCGTGTCAGTGTCCTTTATTATAGTGTACGGTATTGTATTATAGTGTACGGTAGTGCCAGTATTGTATTATAATGTATGGTAGTGTCAGTATCGTATTATAGTGTACGGTAGTGCCAGTGTCCTGTATTATAGTGTGTGGTAGTGCCAGTGTCCTGTATTATAGTGTGTGGTAGTGCCAGTGTCCTGTATTATAGTGTGTGGTAGTGCCAGTGTCCTGTATTATAGTGTGTGGTAGTGCCAGTGTCCTGTATTATAGTGTGTGGTAGTGCCAGTGTCCTGTATTATAGTGTGTGGTAGTGCCAGTGTCATGTATTAGTGTACGGTAGTGTCAGTGTCCTGTATTATAGTGTACGGTAGTGTCAGTGTCCTGTATTATAATGTACGGTAGTGTCAGTGTCCTGTATTATAGTGTACGGTAGTGTCAGTGTCCTGTATTATAGTGTACGGTAGTGTCAGTGTACTGTATTATAGTTTACGGTAGTGTCAGTGTACTGTATTATAGTTTACGGTAGTGTCAGTGTACTGTATTATAGTTTACGGTAGTGTCAGTGTACTGTATTAGTGTACGGTAGTGTCAGTGTCCTGTATTATAGTGTACGGTAGTGTAGTGGTGTGTACTGCAGTTTAGTGTTGAAGTGGAGTGTACTCACGGCGTAAGGCAGCCCAATGTAACTGTGGGAGTGGTGAGAGCTAATGCTGTAGATCTGGTGCGGGTAGCTGGATTTCTCCACCACCACAGGGCTGGCCTCTACCGATTCTGGTCTGCTGGACAGAGAGAGAGAAACAGAGTCAGGAGGGGGATCCCATTCACAACGTAACAAAGAAGAAAGATCTGTGTGATGTAAAATGAAAGATAAGACATACAAGAGGGACAGAAACAGTAAGAAGGGGGATTCCATTTACTACAGCGAGAGAGAGCGAGAAAAGACAGAGAGAAATGAAAGCTAGACATGAAAGAGGGAGAGAAACAGGAGGGAGATGAGTGTAGCGTTAAACGACAGGTAGTGAGAAAAAGGGTAGAATAGGAGAGAGCGCAGCGAGAACCTCCTCATAAGCAGTGAGTGTTTCTACACCTGCATTGCTTGCTGTTTGGGGTTTTAGGCTGGGTTTCTGTACAGCACTTTGAGACATCAGCTGATGTAAGAAGGGCTTTATAAATACATTTGATTTGATTTGAGTGTATTGCTGTGCTTCATTGATTCTCCTCTTCTACTGGCTTAATGAGGAGTGTTTATTTGGGAGGGCTTTAGGGGTGCTGACAGTGGTTGTGACAGAGTGGAAGTTGCCTGCCCCTCATATCACCTCAGCTAACTGGACAGAGCGGATAGCAGGGCTAATAACTAAAATGGGGGGCTCAATCTCTCCACAATATTTAAACCTGAACCCCATTTCTGGAGGACACACACACACACACACAACATTGACACACGCAGAAACAATAACAGGCATTCACTTTCGTGAGAAAATTTATCAAACTGGTAAATCCACTTTTATTCTATGACATTGCAGTGGTGCAGAGAAAGCCTGTCTGGCTGTTTGAACATGAAACCAAGGACATGGGGGTATGGTTAACTAGGCTACTTCTCACTGGCATTGAAGGAGGGAGGAGGGCTTCAAAAAGAAGACAAGTGGGATTGGCAAACAGACAGCAGAGGAGATGAAGGAGGAAAGGAGAGAAGGAGTGATGGGAGGAGTGGCACTGTCAGGAGAGAAGAAAAGAAAGAGACCAGTGACAGCCCAGGCAGTTGAGACTCCAGGCTGATGTCATGACAAATCAGAAGGCCAGCTGATGTTCCAACAACTAATACTGCAACTCCTACACACAGGCAGCCTGTTGGTCAGTCATGGGGAAGAAGCTCCACCAAATTCTCCCCTTCCTTCTCCTACAGGATAGTCCAGACAACTGCTACAAGGTCAAAGAGAGGGAGAGTGAAGGAGAGAGAATAGAGATGCCCCCAGGTGTATCCGAGGCTGGCTTAGCACATCCACAGCCATCTCAGAAGCAGAGGCTAAATGAAACCTTGACAGGGGGCCAACTGCCCTGCCAAGAAGTTTGGCTAACAATACAGAGTACAAGAGAAAAGCCCACTAAACAAACTGGACAGCTTCACAGGTACCGTGTTACAACATGTATACATGGTCTGATGGTGTAGTAGAATGCTATGGTTATATGGCTCAAACAGGCTATGTAGCATATTTGGACATCGAGTACTAGGAACAGCTGACACACAAACCCTAAATAATAAACAGAAAATATGTGAAACACCACACACACAGCCCCGCAGAAACACTTCCAGACAGTAACTGGAATACATGACAAGCCAGTAGCAGCACAGTAGGGTAGCAAAACTAGGCTACTCAAACGAATGGATGTGCCACGTGTCAGCATGTTAAAGTACAAACACACCTCTCCAATGCTCCAACCCTCCCTCTCCTTCTCTCTAGACACCCCGTCCCTCCTAGGGTAAAGCAGCAGTACAGTACCTGGTGGAGTCAGTCTTTCACACCTAGTCTCCCCACGTGCTGCACACCATGACCTCTCAATGCTCGCTGTGCAGCACTTCCTTAAACATGGTATTGGCGCTCAAGCAGCAGGCGCTTTGTGTCAAAGTGAAAACGTAAGTGCCTGTAAAAAGGTCTAGGGGGCGGGCCCCGGGGAAGGTGTGTGTACATCTCGCTGAAACACACACACACACACACACAGAGAGAGAGAGAGAGTTCACTACACTCCCCAGGGCAGAGAAGTAATCCAACCCAAGCCAAATCCAAATAAACTTTAAAGTAGGCTACTGAAAACTGTGTGAATGATTTACTTGGGTAAAAATATATAGTTCATAATCGGGGATTTGCATGGATGCAGCATGCATCATTCAGTGGTGAGAGATGAAATTAGTGATCGTATGAGGAGTCTTTAAAATGGGTTTGTGTTTTCCTGGGATAGTCCCTTTGGTGAGAGGGGGATGATAGACAAAGGAGAAGAAAACAGACATGTGATGAGCGAGTTTGTTTGATGGATGGCGAGGGGCCATGTTTGGTTTCAGTGTGAGTGGCCAAAGGGACTGAGACTGACTGCATCAATCATGTCTGTCTCATAGGAAGTCAGGGACGAAGACACAGAGTACATGATGCTATTGTCGATCACAATCACACACGTCTAGGGGGAAGCTATGAGATGTGAGACACCGGGAGATTCAGAGAGCAGAGACAGCAGAAAGAGACAGCAGAGATGGAACCGAGGTGTCAATTAAACAGACAGCTAGGCATGTGCTAATCATAGCTCCCAGCTCAAGAGAGAGCTTAAAATGGAGCAAGAGATCACACACACAGACAGACAGCAAGGGAGAGAGACAGGGAGAGAGAGACAGAGAGAGACACAGAGCGCACTCCTGCACAGCCAGCCAACACACACCGCTGCATCTTTCAGAGGGAGGTGGAGAGAGAGTGACTGCTCCTCTGGGAGTAGTGCTGCTGTTCCTAGGGTTAGCAAGTTAGCACACTAATGCTAACCTCTGTCCTGTGTTGAGAACACGAGGGCCTCGAAGAGCAACAAGGATCTGTGTCTTGTTTTATCAGTAGGGTGGAAGGAAGAGGGCTAGATGATAACTACCTGGGTGTGTGTTTTACAGCAGACAGGTAGCCATACTCTGTGCTCCCTCACAGTGGAGGTAGGTGTGTGTTTTACAGACAGGCAGCCCTACCCTGTGCTCCCTCACAGTGGAGGTAGGTAGTCCGGTGTGTTTTACAGACAGACAGCCCTACCCTGTGCTCCCTCACAGTGGAGGTAGGTAGTCCGGTGTGTTTTACAGACAGACAGCCCTACCCTGTGCTCCCTCACAGTGGAGGTAGGTAGTCCGGTGTGTTTTACAGACAGACAGCCCTACCCTGTGCTCCCTCACAGTGGAGGTAGGTAGTCCGGTGTGTTTTACAGACAGACAGCCCTACCCTGTGCTCCCTCACAGTGGAGGTAGGTAGTCCGGTGTGTTTTACAGACAGACAGCCCTACCCTGTGCTCCCTCACAGTGGAGGTAGGTAGTCCGGTGTGTTTTACAGACAGACAGCCCTACCCTGTGCTCCCTCACAGTGGAGGTAGGTAGTCCGGTGTGTTTTACAGACAGACAGCCCTACCCTGTGCTCCCTCACAGTGGAGGTAGGTAGTCCGGTGTGTTTTACAGACAGACAGCCCTACCCTGTGCTCCCTCACAGTGGAGGTAGGTAGTCCGGTGTGTTTTACAGACAGACAGCCCTACCCTGTGCTCCCTCACAGTGGAGGTAGGTAGTCCGGTGTGTTTTACAGACAGACAGCCCTACCCTGTGCTCCCTCATAGTGGAGGTAGGTAGTCCGGTGTGTTTTACAGACAGACAGCCCTACCCTGTGCTCCCTCACAGTGGAGGTAGGTAGTCCGGTGTGTTTTACAGACAGACAGCCCTACCCTGTGCTCCCTCACAGTGGAGGTAGGTAGTCCGGTGTGTTTTACAGACAGACAGCCCTACCCTGTGCTCCCTCACAGTGGAGGTAGGTAGTCCGGTGTGTTTTACAGACAGACAGCCCTACCCTGTGCTCCCTCACAGTGGAGGTAGGTAGTCCGGTGTGTTTTACAGACAGACAGCCCTACCCTGTGCTCCCTCACAGTGGAGGTAGGTAGTCCGGTGTGTTTTACAGACAGACAGCCCTACCCTGTGCTCCCTCACAGTGGAGGTAGGTAGTCCGGTGTGTTTTACAGACAGACAGCCCTACCCTGTGCTCCCTCACAGTGGAGGTAGGTAGTCCGGTGTGTTTTACAGACAGACTGCCCTACCCTGTGCTCCCTCACAGTGGAGGTAGGTGTGTGTTTTACAGACAGACAGCCCTACCCTGTGCTCCCTCACAGTGGAGGTAGGTAGTCCGGTGTGTTTTACAGACAGACAGCCCTACCCTGTGCTCCCTCACAGTGGAGGTAGGTAGTCCGGTGTGTTTTACAGACAGACTGCCCTACCCTGTGCTCCCTCACAGTGGAGGTAGGTAGTCCGGTGTGTTTTACAGACAGACAGCCCTACCCTGTGCTCCCTCACAGTGGAGGTAGGTGGACACCGATTTGGATTTTAAAATGTTTTTTTTTTATTACACTTTTATTTAATGAGGCAAGTCGGTTAAGAACACATTCTTACTTTCAATGACGGCCTAGGAAAGGTGGGTTAACTGCCTCGTTCAGGGGCAGAATGACAGATCTTTACCTTGTCAGATCGGGGATTCAATCTTGCAACCTTACAGTTAACTAGTCCAACGCTCTAACCACCTGATTACATTGCACTCCACGAGGAGCCTGCCTGTTACACAAATGCAGTAAGAAGCCATGGTAAGTTGCTAGCTAGCATTAAACTTATCTTATAAAAAATAATCAATCATAATCACTAGTTATAACTACACATGGTTGATGATATTACTAGTTTATCTAGCGTGTCCTGTGTCGCATATAATCGATGCGGTGCGCAATTTGCGAAAAAGGACTGCCGTTGCTCCAACGCGTACCTAACCATAAACATCAATGCCTTTCTTAAAATCAATACACAGAAGTATATATTTTTATACCTGCATATTTAGCTAAAATAAATCCAGGTTAGTAGGCAATATTAACCAGGTGAAATTGTGTCACTTCTCTTGCGTTCATTGCACGCAGAGTCAGTGTATATGCAACAGTTTGGGCTGCCTGAACGCGACGGGAACCATTTAAATGCCTTAATCACAAGAGGGCCACCTGTCATTCAGCCTGGTGACCATGGCAATGGCTCCTGCACAGTGCGGAAGGGAGACATTGGGGAGGTTTCTATGGCAACCAGCTGTGGCCGCCTGCAACAGCTCTTAAGGCTGGGCCCCATTTAAAGAGACAAGCCCTCTAAAAGCAGACCTTTATGTTCTTCAACCACAGGAGCACAGAGAATGTCTCTCTTATTTGTCTATAATCTTTGCCAGTATCCCCGAGGAGAGTATAGGGAATACTGTGAGGAGGGTGGTATGTTGTTGCCATGGCGACAGGCTCCACTTCCCTAACAAGGTGCACAGCGTACAGACATGGATCAGATGCGTCATTTTCAGAGTAAAATTCTCCCTCCACCTGGTGGTGTCAGGTTGGTAGGAGTCATTCTAAATCATGACATTGGCTACACTGACATTGTATTACACAGAAGCAACAACTCAGAAACAGAAAGTGAACAGTAAGGGTGTGTGATGCTAGATAGTCATAAACACAACATATGTTGTATTTAAGTGACAAGGTCTTCTGCCTCATATCGTCTCTACAAAGTGTGTTTTGTCATATACGGAACTTGGGTGGTCAGATTAGGGCATGGAGAATGTCTATGGGAAGTGATGGGTGTGAGACGGTGAGTAATGCTGTGTATGTGATCAATGGCAGTGATTGACCAGGCCTGTCCCATACAGTAGACAGCAGGGCTAGAGAGAGACACAGAAAGAGAGAGACACAGAGAGCTTTAGGTTGTAAGGGGGAGATATGGTCGACAGACACAGACAGATGACAGGGCCAATTAAAGTGAATGAGGAAGCTGGGGAGAAAGGATGAAATAAAAAGAGAGAGCGGATGAGAAAGATGCGAGGGGGGATGACAGCAGCAGACAATGGAGGAGAGGCAGAGAATGAGTGAAAAGGAGAATAGAGAGAGTAAGAGAAGGGTGAGATGAATCATGAGATGGTGGGTTGGGCCTGAAGACGTTGGTATACTCACTCTGAGCCTGCAGCCATTTCCAGGTATGAGGTGTCTGCTGTGTCCACCCCTACAGGGATCACTATGCTCATGACGTTCTTTGCTGATCAATTCTTGTCCTACTGAGTCCAGAGCATGGGAGTCCAAAACACTGAGGCATGCCAGCCACAGCACTCATTGCAGACATCTAAGTGCATCCACAAGGCCTGCCAACACACAGAGAGAGAGAGAGAAAGACAGGGTAGTTAGCATGGTGAAAAAGGGACAGTCACCTATCTGAAACTAGGGTATTTCCAGGAATCACCATGATTCATAAATTCAGATGTGTGAGATGTAGGTACTAGCTAACTGCTAGTAACACAGAAAATAAACAGCATGATAGGAATTTCCCTAGTAAAGCTCTCAAAGAGAACCCTCGCCCACCTCACTGGCTACCTGAGACATTAATGGGCGCAAGGGGAAAGAGAAGCTATAGTAAGGCGATGCCTGATGTCGGTAAACTGGTCAAACGCGACCTCTACACAGACTGCCAGGAATTCAGGATGCTGCGGTGGCAGTGTTCCACCACAAGGGGGTGTGAGAGAACACAGAGCTCTGACTGGCGGCCATTAATGGAGGAGGAGAAAGAAAAACGCAACACAGAGACCATCTTTTCGCCGAGCAGGATTGTTCTATTGAGCAGAACAGCGTACACACACACACTCTCACTCTCTAAAAGGGACACGCACACACACGCATAATCCTTTAACGCTGTAATTAGAGCTGTCACAAGCCCCTGGCTGTGTCTAGATGTGAAAGCCAGTGTAAAATAGGCATCTTGTCTCACTCTCCCTCTGTTTGTTCAGCATTGCAGGTGGACAGAAGATGCATAGAAAGACTAAGTCAATAATTAACTCCATTAGGTGTCAGACAGACTGCAGCCTCTCTCTGATGAAGAGAGAAGTAGGACTAGGGACTAATGGTAGGTTGACAGAGAGAGGTAGCCACTCCCGCTAACAGGCAATAACAATGCTACGTACATAGATTAAATAGACCTGTCCCAATTAACCAAAACACAAACAAACAGTGGGTGGTAATGTACAGGCTATTATAGCTTATTGCCTACGTAATGCAAGGCATGTGTCCAGACAGGGGCATATGCGCTGGCCCTGATACTGAGAGCACAGCGTTGTTGATAAATGGGATTAGTGGGAGGGACACATGCCAAGACAAAATAGGCTGGAGTTCACACCTCTGTGTGTGTACCAGCCCAGGCATCCAGCAGAGAGGGCTCATCTCTGACACACTGCTATAAAAATCTAGACATTTCAGGTTTACTAGACCGCCGAAACATTTTTACAGTCCCTTTAAACAGCAGGGCCCATATCACAGCACAGCTTTGTGTGGCTCAATTAACAATAGAAACCAATTGTTGCTGGAACATTTCCCCGTAACAGGGCACTTAGCCAGACCACTGAAATGACATAAAACCTTTTTGTGTTATCTCAAAGGCTCAGTATGTTTTGGTGTAGTAAAAATCCCTTCCTTCGGAAACAGGCCGTCTGTTTCCAAGCGTTTTGCTGTGATCTTCTCTGCCTGTCTAAGGGAATCCTGCTGTCACTGCTCAGGAATGCACACACACACACACACACACACACACACACAACCACCCCCACACAGACAGATAACCCAAACCCCCTCCCCTTCTAGACCCTCGCACACATTCCTTTGCTGGGAGGCACCCAGGGGCGCGCATACACACACACACGGCACCAGGGCCAGACACATTCAAGACACACAAAAGGGGGGTTGGAAAAAAGGCTAACGAGTACAGTACAGCATTCCTGACAAAATCTGAGCGCTGTGACTGCCTCCGACGCTCCTCCCACTTCCTCTAGCGGAGCTGTCTGTCACACGGGACCAACATGCCAAAAAAAGCAGAGGAAAAAGACAAATGCTCCCTCACTCTTTCTCCACCTCACTCCTTCTGCCCTCCCTCGCTGTGCCCCATCCACCCCACCCGGATGTCTCTCTCCTTTTCCTAAATAAACCTCAGAGCATGGAAGGGAAGGGGAGTGCCGCAGACAGGGCTCCTAATTACAAAGAGTCTGGAAGAGAGAAACAGAGCATGGTGAAGAAGGGGAAAGGGGAGGGAGAGTACAGGAGGGAAAGGGGGAGGGAGAGTACAGGAGGGAAAGGGGGAGGGAGAGTGCAGGAGGGAAAGGGGGAGGGAGAGTACAGGAGGAAAAGGGGGAGAGAAAGACGAAGCAAAAAATGTTGATGGCAGAACACTAGCTAGTCAAGCGAGGAGGAAAGCTGTGGTGCTTTTGTCCCCCCTTTCGTTCTGTCTGATGTTCTCTCATCACAGATCTCACAGCGCTGCAGGGAGCCTTCCAAATGATCCATCTACCCTCTGGGAGGCACCCAAACTCCTGTATGGGCACTAGGGTTCCTCTAGCACAGGCACAGCAGCCTTCTGAGACTACGTGTGAGAGTAGAGCAGAGACTAGAGCTGAGCCCACTCTCCCCCCTCTTCTCATTTGCCCTCCTCCTTTTCCCAATACCCCCCTCCTCACTAAGGCCACAGTCACGTCATTGTGTGGGGGAATAACTTTCCTTTTCAGACAGACCAGTCACTGAACTGCATTCAGCAGGGAAAACACACACACACACACGCGCTAGGCTAGTTGGAGCCACCGTATGTCAGAGCTTGTTTTCATTGAGGCTCTTTGGGCCAAGTCTCAGTGTTTGATTTTGAGCCGGGAGAAGAGAACGATGGACATAAAGACAGGCTTCTAACGGACGCCGCGCTCCTCCTTCCCTCTAAGTTCCCAACAGAGCTGAAGTGACTTCACACCATCCTCATAGGCTGAGTCATCGCAGCAGCCAGCCATGAGCGCACACACCAAAATAAAGACACTCCTATACACTGGAAAAAGACACCATCAGAATGTCACAACCCTACCTTTCACAGTGCCCAAACAGGGCTACTCTCTGCATCAGCTGTCCTGTCCTTCATTAATCACTGTGCCCAAGCTGCCAGGGCTCCCTCTGTGCTTTACCTCTGAAGGTGAAGCCATACATCAATAATACAGGACATTAGAGATGTAGGCCTACATTGTGTGTATGCGTGTGTTAGAGATTGGGTGCCACCAGTGGCGAGTAGATAAGTTCTACTGTGATGTTTACCATTGACCACCTATCGCGCAGCAGCAAACTGCACTGTGTCCAGACCCAGTAAAAGGCATTGGAGAGAGAATGATGTTGCTTCGTCCACATCCACACTCTGCAGAGTACACTAAACAGCAGACAATGGCCCCAGGCCAGCACACTCTGTGTGTGTGAGAGAGTGAGTGAGAGACAGTGGGCCCTAGAGGCTACTCTATACACATCAGCCTACACACTTTGGGCTTGTACCCTGTCAAACGAACACACACAGGGGGTAAATGAGGGATCTTCAAAAACAGGGATTTTTGCATCTCCCATCTCGGGTGCAGGGTACAGCCACCCAGCCAGGGTTTTCAGTGCAGTACAGACAGGTTCTGACAGCTGGTCTGGGGCGGGCCTGTTCTGGCCTACTCTCCCTCAGTACAGCCTCCTCTCCCTAACACAGCACGGCACCATTTGACATTCTTAAATTTGATAAGGATGACCGATGACAAACAAAATCATTGATTTGCGTCGAGCTCGCCTGTCAACCTGAGTGACTCAGTCTTGTCTATATTAGGAAAGAAAGGTCAACTGCTCAAACCAAATAAAAGTGAGACTTTTAGGCTGAAATCTAGCTTTTTTGTGCCTGGTGTTAATCATAGGCCTAGGTTTTTTTTGCCCATATTGTGCAGCCCTACGTGGCAGTGTTGCAATTATCTCAAATGAGTGCAAGAAATGCAGAAATTATTTTTGGATGAGGTTGAAAACAGTATAAAACAATCCGAATAGAGAAAGACTCATTGAAATCACCTTAGGGCCTTGCACTACTCATAAAGCTTATGTACAACATTTATTTAAAAAAACATGAAATACCATTAAAAAAATGTGAAAAATAAAGTGATATGATATTTTGGCCATATCGCCCAGCCCTGGTCAGAGACACTCAAGCCAAATTACAGCACTGTTCCATGATCAATTTCACACCTGGCTCACACTGGCGTTATATCACCAACCACTACATTCACCCTCGCCTCCACTGAGTCTACCCAGTACCCAGCGTGCCTTGCACTAAGTAAGTAGCGTTAGCATGTAGCACAGCAACAGGAAGTGGGCAGGGCTAGGGAAGTATCAGGATTGCTGTTGCAGCAGTCCCAGCCCAGGGGCACCTATTTGGGAGGTAGTCTAACTAGCGAAAGGCCCATTTAACAAGGGATCCTTTACAGCCGCCCAGCACCGCAAAAAAACAGGTTACCTGAACCCTGTCTCCCTCTCGTGTGTGACCTATGCGACTGTGCTGGGCCTCAGAGCAAGGCCAGCCTCCTATGTGCTACTAAAGCCCCGACTCTAGCTCTACACAGAAAGGGAGGACACTGGAGGCTTAGAACCACAGAGCCAGGCAGCCCCACAGGGTAAAACTACCCAGGCTGGCAGTGTACTGTTGTCAGCCAGCTATATCTATACAGATGATACAGTTTCAGGATGGAGTCTGTTATTCTCCAGGGACAGAGAGAACAACACAAACAGCACTCTATAGTGGAGGACAAGGCAGGCAGAGAGGAAGTCAATAGATTCTCACCAGCTCCATTGAGCTATGGCCTTCTTCTGTCCTACCCAGCACTTCGTTCGATACAGCAGACTAGCAGTAAACATCCTGTTTTGTGAACTCCTTCACTTCCCCCCTCTGTGGCCCACTGTCCTGGCTATTGGCCGCTCGAAAAGCCTTCATAGCTTCTCTTATTGAGCCCTTCATGGATGTGTGTGTGCGCCTGGGGTTGAGGTGAAAGGAAAGGTGTCACCCAAGACAGTAGCGAGAGCTCCCTGCCACGCACTCCTCTGTCCCCCAGGGGGGAGTGGCAGGCAGGCAGGCCACCTCTCTCTGTCAACACAGCCAGCGAAACACACACACCATATCAGGTATTTACAGCTGTGTAAGAGTGTACAGAGGGGGCACCCACCAGGGGGAGTGAGGAGAGGGAACCAGAGAAGGCAGTGTGAGTCAGTGTGTGAGGCAATTTGAATACGGCGCAGTTAGGGAGACTTTTAGAATGCTATGAGACTGTGACATGGTTATAGTAGCATGACTGCCACGAAGCAAGAAGCGCTCCAGCCCCGTGCATGGCGTCTAGCACCAGGACAGAGCAAGAGGCCACTGTCCCTTTAAGAGGAAGAAGAGGTAGGTGACTGGGGATTGTGTATTATATATCAGCTTCTGATTAGACACAGCAGGACCGCTCTCATCCAGTATTTATAACACGTCCACACAAAATGGAGACCTTTTTTACTGTATTCAGAGAGGCCAACATCGAGGGAAACAGTCATTTTTTTTACTGTGCCAGCTACATTACTTGTCAGAGGATTCCAGCCTGCAGCAGTTCAAACCAGTGTCTATTTTACTTCCCGGCAGAGGCCCACGTCTCCCAGGGCCTCTCTGCATCTAGGTCTCCACTGCATGAGTGATATCACAAACGTAGCATGACATCATTCATTTGGTGGAGGATGAATCCCACTATGCAAAGATAAGCTGTGGAAAGACTAGAGGGAGCAGTGTACAGCAGTCTGAGGCCTTACTTTACCCCCACTGTTGACAGGCATTTGTGAAACAAGCACCTGTGTCATTTAAAAGAAAGATCAGGAGTCACAAGCAAATGCGTGCCTGTATCAGAGTGTCAGTCAGTCAGCCGTGGCAGCGAAGATAGCCTACACAGCCCTCTCACTAGGCTCCTCTAGAGAAAGAGAGCAGCTGCACAGCCTCACTGTGGGGAAAACTGAAAACACCTCTGCATCCAATGATTTGTCCTCTTGCCATCGAATGGCAGAGGGGGAATTAACATAACCCTCACCTCATAAAGACACAGAAGACTAATTAGTGCCGTCTTGGAGAACCAAAACAGAATAGATTAATGGCAATCTCTCTCGGCAGCCTCCATCCAAGATGGCCACAAATCCAGATAATTTTCTGTTCGCTTAAGGAGGAGTCTCTTCTTACATAGCTATGGCAACATGGGGTCATGAGGAGAAAAAAAACACTGGGCGACTGTCTCAAACTGGCATTTGGACAGAGGCTACCAAAGTTTGCACCACAGAGAAGTATCCAGCTTCTTCGGTTTGTCTCACAGGCCAGCAGAGAGGAGGGAATGAAGCGGTGTAGAGCTGCCTGCCTCACACCATCCCAAAGCTAGAGCCACCATCAGGGGACGGGGCCATACTACTGTGAATGGGGCCTGAGCTGTTGGAAAAATGTCACAACACATGAAAGGAAAGACATTCACTGTCAGAAGATTGTTTGGGCAAAGTGGAGTCATGTGTACATGTGTGAGGTGTAGCCAGGCAAGTTTAAAAAGCCTTGTTGGGAGACTTGGGTTCTTGTTATTTCTATAAGGAGTGATATAGAGCTACTCGCTGGCCAGCTGTGTGTCAGCTGTGTGTTATCATGAATTTTCAACACTGTCACCAACCAAAACAACAAAAAATCTGGCCATTTATTTTCATTGTTTGGTTATTTGATGACGGGCATCTGCTCTGAGCCTGTAAGGCGCTGGGAGGGGGAGGGGCAAGAGGAGGGCAGCAGGTCTTTGTCAATGTCAAAGGGAAATAACCAAGTCACGGCTGTTGTTTCATTCCCCCTTCACAAAACTCAACGCCTTTGGCCACCAGGTAGGACTTGAGAAACTGCCTGTTTATCTATTCATGAATTTAATGTGAATTAGGCAAATTTTCCAAATTGGAAAATACAATTGAGACAAATTAGCCTATATTCCAACGAGCTAGGCCTAACCACACTGAAATCTTCCTAGCTAATTTAATGACTGAGTTTCTAGTACTAGTCATACCCTAACACTGGTAAGTATTACACAAGCACATAGTTCCAGCAATGACACAAATCATGGTTGTTGTGACCTGCTTGTTCTATGGTTCATATCCACAATCAGTATAATGCTTTCCTCCTCAGTCGAGCTGACCTTTAGATAATTACTACTTATTAACTACATTGACATGCTTACCCCATAAAATAACATTGATGTTTCATGAACCTACCATTCGACCACAGTAAGAGAATGGGTAGGTTATTGATAGTGAATTATGAGATATAAAAAATGTCCGCCTAGTGCTTTCTACAAACACATGAGTTAGACTAGTAGCCTACTTACTGTTAAATGTGGTAACTTAGTCCAACTTGCCAGAAAAGGGTGGGAATGTTTAGTGTTGGACAAAGTATGAGGTCAAAGAAGAGTGGGGGTGGCAATAAACCTCATATTGTTCTTTATACAAAGTGCTGCGTTTGTATCCTGTTATGCAACTCCTCAACATGACAACATGTTAATAACTCGGCCAAATTCAGCAACTACAATAAATCTGATCTGACGTATATTGCGTTGTAGTACAATCTGTATATACACCCTGCTCCTAAAATACAAAGCATCACGAAACACAATATTAGCAAAGAAATGTGATTGAACGACATGAGGGGGGGACTATTAGCTAACCAGACAGTTGGCCAGCGAATCTCAAACTTGACCTGACAAGTATATGTTTGCATCAAACGCGGACATTGTCATTATTTAAATGTACGACAGAAAGCTGTCTTTAATAAATATATCCCATTGTGCACTAGCTTTCCCGTGAGTGTGTCGGCGCTGCAGTCAGCTCAGCCGATAGGGGTGTGGAGGGCTGAACATAGCTATTAAATTACCACAACATCAAGCCAAGCCGCCATTTTCATAGCGCTTTTCTAAGGACAGCGAGAAAACCGTGTAACTGGGGGACGGACCCTCGCCACGAGAAGAAAATCCCCAAGAAAGCAATCAATCGTCTTTCAGACATTCTTACTTAAGTATCAATCTGTCGATGCCGTTTCTGTGTAGTTATTATTTGAAAAATGTAGAATCTCGTCGGTAATTTAGCCGGCTGTTTAGCTAACGAGCCATGCTAGCTGCAATGGCTTTCAAATATACAAAACGTTGGCTAGCGAGTCTCGGCAAATGAACCATTGTCTCAAGCTACGTAGCTAGCGGCTAACAAATTACATTGGACCTCTGTCTTGAAAAAAATACATGAGTTATTGTATCAATATTTGAAGCTTGTACTACTACCAGACTGCTACACCAGTCGTAGTACTTAGCTAGCTAATATTAGCGTTCGAACTGCGGTAAACGTCGTTACGCTGACCAACGAGGGCTTTAACATGAAAAGATTAGCTACCTAAGCTAGTTAGTAAGGCAACTTGGCACGTCATGGTGTGAACAATGCGCAAAGTTAACACGCTTGCTGAATATACATTCTCGCATTTAACGATTTCCCTTTGAAATAACATTGAGACAATCTATTGTAACCAATCGCACAGTTTAAACGGTCAAAGAGGCTACATTGTCAGTGGAGGCAAGATTCCCCGATTTGAGTATGTCCCCTCCACTGAGGTATGGTCCCCTCCCCCCACGTTTGCAGCAGTTAAACCACATACCCTTTGAATCTAAATTAAGGGATATAATGCATTTGTCAGCTAGCAACCAAATAGAAGGGTGGGAGTTTACCGGACCAATAGCCGTTTGTTCATCTCGTGACTGAGGCCTCTAGTTTTATATCTAAAAAAAAGCATTTACACAACTGTGGACATGCGATTGAACTTTGAAAATAAATATAATGCAACTACAATTTCCGGAAATTATACGTAGTCTTTAGTTATCTAGCTGTATATGTAAACAAAAGCCCTGTCAATGCCCTCTGCGCAACACCATATTGTGTGGACTTGTTGGCTAGTTATTAATAAACGGAAATAAACCATAGGATCAACAAGACGTGTACTTCCAACCACATATGAAAATCTGTAACTAGATAAAGAGAACGGATGTGTTAAACCAAGCCAGTCGAACAAATACTGCAATTCATGATTTACTTGTTCTGTAAGTACATTTACCACTAGCCTATTGCATGGGAGTACATTGGCAAACTGGCCATCCTTTGGGGGCTAGTTGAAAAAGAGAGCGGGGTAGTTCTTCATGCCACCTAGTTAACGTTACGTTCGACTACAACAGCATACTGACATTGCAGGTAAAGTTAACTAGCCAAAATAGTTCATGTTTGATAAAGTATTGATTGCCTCTCTTCATTAACAAACAATTCAATTCAGAAGCAGCAGGTTAAATCTAAAATTCAAATGCGCTAACGTTAGCTAGCTAAACACTGCACTGTCTAACTAGCAAATGATAACAGTTGCTAGCCAGCTAATACAAGCTAACGTTACACCAAAACAACTAATTCAGGACTAACATTCTAAATAAGTGGCTCACTTATATTAAAAACCAACTGATTTGCTACGAGAGAGTTAGTTATTAACTAACATGTAACTATAGCGCCATCAGCATCCACGTAGCTAACGTTACTAGCTACAGTAGCTAGCCATGATAAACCAAGTCGGTAAGCTGGCTAGCTAGACTAACTTGATGAGCTCTTGAAACTAAGACAACGTATGAGGTAGTTTTAAAGCGTTTTACTTACAGTTAAAGTCCACTCACTGTAGATACCCTGAATAAAGAAACAGCGACCTGGGTGAGACCCCCGTCGCTAGAGCCTCGCTCTCTACACAACCAAAACAATAGCTACTTCACTCCACACTGCGGCTCCATAAGGTTTAAAAATATTTACACTGATAGCAGTCTTCTTGAGACTCCCCCTACTGTAATTAATTTTCGTTGGTAGTTATTGGAACCCAATAATGACAGTCAGTTCCGAACCGTTAAAATTGTGTCCTACCTACGCCGACTGTTAGAAATTAGATCCCCTCTACCCTGTCTCTTTTCCCTTTGCAAAAATGGCGGCCCTGGCAGGACTACCGTGACTCCGCCTCCTCCAGCCCCATCAACCCCTAACCCGAGCCCCGCCCCTACACTCTCCGGGGTCTACAGCCCAAGATTACAGGGGCTCTGTGAAATGAGATGGCTACATGCGCGTTCACGCGTCCGTGCCCTGCCTGTTCTGTAGTTTTGTGTCTGTAGTCCAAATCTTGCCACTGTATGATGCCACCATGCAGGATTTCTGTGAGTTCAGTTGCAGAGAGTTGGTTCTAGAAAATGACATATATAGACTCTTTCTTATCCTAATTTATACAATATTATCTCCAAACTTAATTTATAACAAATGTAAACATTCATAGGATTGGTAAAGTAAGAACATTTCAGATTGTGTGAGCACAGCATCTCATGTGTTCAACAACTAATTAAAAATGAATCCAATTCTGTGAATAGAATAATACCTCTTTATTGTCAATTAAAACATTTCATAACAATGTACAATTTCCTTCAACTGCTTGAAAGATCAAGCAGCATGATGCAACACAAAATTACAATACATGACAGACACCACAATACAAGGCATAGACTAAACTCATGTACAACTCCTGTATGTAGTGTTCATTTTCAGATCACATGTGTTTTCTTTTCAACATGTATCTGAGAACAATTTGTACACTTTGATGTGTGAGGGGGTAAAATTTGCGTAGTCAGTACTTGACATGGGCAGAGGTTTACTGGAGCGGAGTACTACTGCTTGAGCTCCCCCACCTCCTATAGAATATTATCTCAACGTATTGTGGAGCTCCTGCACCTAAATATAAACAGTACCCAAAATGAGTACTGGCACCTACAGTATTTCAGTCCAAGTCAAGCACGGTGTGTGTGTGTAGTCAATGCCGTTTCTTAGCAGCCAAGGACAAAGTCCTGTTGCTTTTATTACTTGTTGAATTGTCAGCCTTTTCCCTCCTGTTTCGCACTTCTCTCAACTGCAAAGCAATCCGATGTGCTTTTGTCAACCATATGACCATGATGTCTGACACAGAGACATACCATGTTCTACATCTATGTATGTCTGCCATCTCACCACCGCTCATGTCTCAAAGATTCCTTCATTCAAGTGCTCTTTTCACTTTTATCCTACTGCAAAATGTGAAACTTGATTAAAATAGTAAAACAAACAGAAATATATTGTATTGTCACTGAGGTCCATGACACGCCTTCTGTATCTGCTACAGATAAAACAAACCCATGAATGGCAATTATTAGGCCCTACTTACCAGAGTTTGAAATTAGCATCTAAATCTGTTGCCCAAGGCAGTAGGAGGAAACAAATATCTTATGTAACCCACTTACACAAGAGCCCATTCTTTCTTTGATTTAACTGAAGGCAGGGTGGGTGGCAGGCAATACTGACCAACAAATAAACACAATCTACAAATGGAAGCATCATGTGCTATTGTTAACAAGTACATTTTACTCTTAATTGCTGTTACAGTATTCCAGTCTTTCAAAAAAAAACTGCACTGTCATGAATACATGTTATATCTCGGCCTAGTTCAATATTACTGACAACAATGCATATAGGCTACAATGAAGAGGTCAAGGCAAACGGATCGTTGCATATGTAAAGTAAAATGTCTCCATGTCCAAAAGAGGTGCGTCCAACTGTGCAACAATGTATCTTAAAATCCGTTGGACATCAGGGTACGTGTCATTCGAATTAAGGCGAAGATACAGTGGCTCCTGCGAATCTTCCAATCCTGTTCACACAGTCATTGCCTGTTCACATGACATTACAGTTCGACCTCCCCTCCCCCACTGATATCTAGCCAAACCGCATCCCCGCGCGCACGCGTAATACTGAAACAGGGCTTTCTCGTCTGTTGGTTGAATCAGATCGTCTTGACAAAGTAGATGAGCCTTCACAACTGCTACAACTTACAATAATTTTCGGAAATCTTATAGCGAATGTAGGTGATATTGTACAGCAGTCGTTGGGTTATAATACGGTATATTTTTTTTTATTTTATTCAGTGTAGGGTTTTCATTATTACAATATTTGGAGACGTTATCAAGAAGTTACCTCCGTTACCAGTCGTTTCCGGGCGGTTTGATTGGGATGAGGCTTCGGTGGTTAAAATCTAGGGTTCTCTCCTTTTCGCAAAATGGCGTTCTTGTTTTGATAGATTGACATTGCTCTCAGCCAATGATGCATGAATTGGCCTGTTTTTGCAGAAATGGTTGGCTTCTGATGACATCATTCGGACATCGGTTGTAGGCGGGTTCTGAGCTGTGAGGGGAGAGTGGCGCAACCGGAGAACTTGCAGGGCCAGGCGCCATTAGGGACGAGTCAAGAAAAACAATGCATTGAAATGCAAAATAAATATGGGATGAGCAATTTATTGCTGTTCGACCATAGGAATTACTCAAATTAATTCGCCATTCAACGTATTGTATGCAGAAAGCTATAGATCACTTTCCGTAGATCACTTTCCGTATTTTTGTTAAATTGCAACAACGTAGCTGGTAGCAAATAAGATGGCGCCTGCTGTTAGCGATCATGCACGTGCATAAAGCGCACTGACTAGGCGGCAGCACCGCGCGCACTCTCGAGAGGAGCGCGGAACCATACTATACTGTATTGGCGTAAAGTCTTGTTATAGTTTATACTGTATTTATGCATTTCCTATTTTGCTATTTAAACCGAGATGCAGACTGATGAACCAACTTCTCTTTAACTACATAAGTCGAAACATGGATGGATGGATTTACGGTCATTGTCTATGAAAATGTAAAAGTGTCCAACAAAAGCTGAACTGAACACTGGCATGAAAGGGAAGAAACTTCACATTTTTGCAGGACTTTAAAGTAACAATTCGATTACAGCTGGATACATTACAACTGGCGGAACTCGTAGTTAATTGCAAATGTGATATTTTAGTAAGAGGACAAGGACAAAAGCAACTGTCAAACCGCTTAGCTGTTGATAGGGAGCATAGCGCTTTCCGCCATGTTGTCCCACTCGGTTCTCAGATTCATTAATCAGTAAATGGCGAATAGACTCTTCACAATTATCCCAGAGAGGAATTACTCTTGTAATTTAAATGCTCATTAACCATTTGTACCTGTCTTTTGCCACTTGATTTTTCATTAAACCTGACTGCCGTCTTATAATTTCCCTCCGCCTGAATTTACTATACTGGATACAAAACAAATGGACTGCATTTTCTGCTACTGCGCACCACTCACCCATGTCCTTGGAAGACATGTAAACAAAGGAAGGAGGTGCATGATGTTCCAACATAAAACCTGTAATGAAGAGGAAGGGAATTGGAGGGACTGCCATGGCCAACAACCGTCCTTGCTCAGTTGTCAGTTTCTGAACGTTTGCACAGAAGCACGCATGCATTAATTCACCATGTCACAACATCTTCCAGCATTACATTTTCATATGAAAAATACACGTTTTCCCCAATATTTCCTACACGATTCCTTTTAAAGTTTCATACATGCATAATATACATATACACGTATATAAAGAGCTTTGTCTCCATCTAGTGTGCAAAAGTGGAAACGGCAGGAGTCGATCCATTTTCTGAACAACCCTCCATCTCGACCAATCATAGCGCTCGTTGTTTCTTGGTCGTCAAGGTGGAACGACATTTTGAGAAAACAACACTGGGGGAAGAGAGAAACAACTATGTCTTCTTTAGGAAGGGTCATGGGTGTCCTTAGGGCCGGGATGCAGCTTCTTACACGTGGACCTCAGAAAATAGTAACCCGAAAGTAAGTAGCTTAACTGGTGTTATAATGTAAACGTTAGATAACAGCTAACTAGCGACAAAAGGTTGACTTCAATATCGTCCTTCATAATTAAAGAAACTATCAAGCACACGTCAGCTGTACACATACATCACCGTCTTCTTAGCTTTAAACAGTAACGTTAAGCTTATAGCTTAGCTAGCAGTCTGACAGTAGGCATACCAAACAAGTGTCCAGAGGTAGGCGCCATGATCAGATGTTAACCCATTGGGTTGTTGGGTTTCATCAAATGTGTATAGCGTAGCTACATTATACTGGTAAACAGTGATACCCTCAGTGCTCTGGTTTTCTGTTTCCTTTCAGAGCTGGTGGTGGACCACACATAGAGGCCCAGTACAGGCAATTCCCACAACTCACCAAGAGCCAGACGTTCCAAGCTGAGCTCCTCAGCAGTGCCATGTGGTTCTGGATCCTGTGGCACTGCTGGCATGACCCAGATGCAGTGATGGTGAATTAAATGTAGATTAGGCTCCAGTTATAGTTATGCCCTGTCCAATCTAGTTTTGCCAGTTCATAGAGGAAAAGATGGAGAGAAAGCCGGTGTCCGTCAAGCAGACTTAAACCCCCATGATGCCTCTTCTCTCAGGGTCACTTCCCATGGCCTGATGCATCCGCATGGACAGACGAGGAACTGGGGATCCCAGCTGACGATGAGGAATGAGGTGCCCACTACCCCACTGACCCAAGGTGTGCCTTTTGTCCTGACCAGTACTGTTGCATCTGTCTTCTTCACAGGATCTGTGACACATCCTCAAGGGATGTTTGTCAATGAGAATGTCTTGTCCTCTGATGAAAGATTGTGTCCATCACAACAGATACATTGTTGGTTTTATACGTATTTGCATTAGGATGGGAAATGGAATGCCTATTCTGTAAGTACAGTAATGATTGTTCATGCACTATAGCCCTTCTGTGTTAATATGCCCATTTCAATTAGGTTCTTTACTGTGGCATTGTTTGAAACCATAGGTGTAATTATATTCTAATAGTATTTTTCTATTTCTAGACCGTGTGTGTGTGTGCCCGGTCCCTACCCGAGTCTACCTGGAGGTCACAACGGTGTCCTGAGAGGCTTTGTTGTACATAGTCCAAGAAATAAAATTCAATTTATTCTGAAACATATCTTTGGGGTGTGTACATATGGAAAATCAATGACTGTATAATAACTCCTAGTTTCCTGTAAAAAAAACTACAATTTAACAGAATCAGTTCATTTTTATATTTACAGGTCATTTTTGAAATGCTGAAACATATTCAATGCATCAAGTAATTGTCACAGTAAGCCAGTGTTTGTATGGTTCAAATCATGATAAATCAAACCATCTGAAGGACTAATGCACAGAGAAGAAACATGACCATTGATAGAAAAAAACACAAATGCAAATAGATTTGCACGTAAGAGTTTACGGTAAATACTATACAATGAAAGAACTGCTGCTAATAACAAACCCTGCCTGCAGGCTAGTTCTTGTGCTTATTACTACACAGACGAGTGGTGAGGACTTCAACATGCAATAAGAGTTAAAAGGTGAACGTGTAGAGTCCATGGAAATGTCTGCCAATAGGATCAAACACTGTATTCCATGGAGGGGAAGACATGAAAGTGTGATGTGTGTCATTAGGTAAAATCTCATTAAGGGCTAAGCGATAGACCACAATTATGCCAAGGTCAGGTGCACTGCAAGTTGAACTCATAGCACAGCTTTCAAGTCAGATACTGTTCAAAGGGTGCTATTAAAGTTACTTGGTGACTGAGTAAGTCTGGATGTCATTCAGTGAAATACTCTGTAGACGAGAGCAAGGGTGTTTAAGGATATTGGGACATGCTGTGTTTTTTGGGGGGGGGGGGGGGTCTGCTCTATCAGAAGGTAGATGCTGGAAGATTGGATTTCTTGGATATTGATACAATGGAGTTAAACATTTTTAGTAGCTAGGCAGAGCTTGAGTATCATCTCCAAATAGAGATGACCATGTTGATTTCTTCAACTTGGTCAATTTCAATGCACAACTGCTTAGTTCGAGAAGGAAGTGGAACAAGAGTCTGGTTGGAAGAACTTGCCTTACAGTGTACATGATGTAACTGGTGATTAAGGTAATCACCAGCTACATATCTGTGGTCATAGCTGTGGTCATGTCTGTGGCATCATTCCCTGAGAGTGAAGAACTACAAATCCACATCAAATCACACACCTCACTTCAGCACCATAGCATAGGACCCCCCCAAAAAACACCCTATTTAAATTGTACAAAATGTATTTTTCGTTAGCCTACTTGACGTAGTCTATAGGTGTAGCAACCTTTTGGAGTCACAATATGACCCATTCTCGTAACACAGAACCCCACTAACCCCTGGAAGCAGAGGAAACCAGAAGAGACCGTTTCAAATCTAGTTAAGAAAGTCCACTTGGACAGAAGTGGAGAAAAAAAAGATTGAGTTAGAAATTCTTACTGACCTGCACAATATCATAACCACATGAAGTCTAAAATGTCCACATATACAATAAGCATAAGAGAGAGAAAGAAAAAAAAAACCTTGAGAGAATTCCCAGAATAGCTGAGGTTTAGGGCCAAAATATAATAAAATCAATATTCACCTCTCAATTAATAAATACATAACTCAGAATCCATAAAGAAATAACACATTAAAATCAAGTAACAACTTGAAATAAATTAAACAAGATATTATACAAGTTGTTTTTCAACCAAGTAAACAACTTACACTATAAAACATTTCTTATTGAGGCAGCACTCTGTGTTAGTCTCCCTTTGACCATCAGAGGGCAGCAAAATCATAAATTCTATATCGAGGAGTATGGCTTTCATATGAGCGATCAAAGTATTAAAACGTGAAATTCAAATAGAGACTTATAATGAACTAATGCAGACAGGTTCAAATGTAATTGTTTTAGACCTGATGGGTTTTTACCTTCCCAAAAAACAGTGTAATGATAAATTAGGCAATTGTCTTTAAATAGATGAATGACACAATGTGGCAGGGAAGACTAACCAAGAGTGCTGCCTCTCAAAACTTCTTTATTCTCTACTCAACGTCATTATTGCTGGTGTGATTGAGATAAGGGGAGTTGGGAGCATGGAGGACGTACAAACATTAAGCACCATTTAGAAAAATTAGATTAGCACTTTTTTCTCAGGGACAAAAAGGGCCCTGCTAGAGAGCCCAGACACAGAGCCAGGTGGGTCAATGCCAGTCTGTATATCCAAACTTCCATCTTGTCCTGGGTCTCATCCAGTTAATAGTGCTGCAGATATTCAAGGAAGGCAGCGCTGGGAGATGCAGATGGTGGGACATCACGCAGCCTTCATTGGCTTACGCGTGTCATTAACATTGGCTGAAGATTTGTCTTCAATGTTGCGATGTACTGTAGACCTCATTCCTACCTCATCCAGACATCTAACACTTCCCCACGGCACGTTGATGCCCACTGGAATTCTAAGTTTCCCTGAAGTTGAGTAATCAACATGCTTTTTTCCCCTTCTTCTCCATTACGTTTTAGAGTGCTTGCAGTGAAGCTGTGCGCTTGATTGGTAGCTTGCTCATGTGAATCCAATACCCTGTGGTCCTAAGCATGCACAGTAAGCCTGTTCGTTTGTGTGTCTGACAACAACAAGTCTCTCAGATGGGCCCTTTCCCCAGGCAGTGATTTCTCCAGGACAAAAAGGTGTCGACTAAATGTACAGAATAATCTGGATGTGAGGACAGGGATCTGTTCCCCTCCTTTAGCTTTGCCTGTGGCCCTCAGAGCTCTATACAAAGACGCCATTGTGTCGGTTCATCTTCAGGATCTTCCCCAGTCTCTGCTTGGCCGTGGCCATTCCTTTCTTGGGCCGCTTGCCTGAAAAACAAAACCCAAAATGAATGGCTGACGTGCTGAATAAAGAGAGAGTTGTGTCACAGTAGCATCCAATCCCTGAGAACATTAACTAATTACTAAACAAATGGAAAGAATCAAATAGTTGGTTGCGTACCTTTCGTGGCCTGGTTGCTGACGGGAGGGGAGTTGGAGGCGTGTCTTTTGGAGGGGTGGAGAGGGGGAGACATTGAGGGATCACAGTACTGGTAGTTGTCGGCCTCTGGGCTGGCATCGTGGCTCAGGGCCCCAAGGGAGAGGGGCCCCTGATTGTCCCAGGCCTCGCTGCTGCTGTTGCCCTGGCTGTCCATGGGGCTCTTGTCCCCCGCCACACGACGCTGGTGCTGCTCTCGGCGCTCCGGTGAGCCTCGGCTCGGGCTGGACCACCACGGCTCCTGGGAAGTGGAGACCTCGTCTGGCTTGGAGGGGCACAGCAGGCCAGCCATGGACAGCATGCCTTGAATGGCCTCCTCTGTGCTGGGTGAAGTAGGACGTTCTCTGCAGGGACACAGAAGAGAGACACTCAGTCATTTACAGTCCACCGCCAGACTCCACAAAAGCCAACTGTGCTCATCTTTACCAGTCAAAAGGGAAGTTATGAATATAATCATTGTATGCATAATATTGGCACATGCTTCTGTTTCAAATCCAATTCCATCGTTATGAGATTACTAAACCGATGGCGTGAACTTCTAGACACTTCTACAATAAATTATCCCTTAATAAATAACTAAATTGCTAAAATATGTTTGTGATTCCAATAACAGGAGCTGTGTTTTAGCTCACCCACGCACAACAGGTCAGACAACCCACCTTTTGAGTGGCTTGTGCCGGAGGTTCAGGTCTGTCTGGTCTAGCTCTATGGTGTGCCCCGTGGCCCTCTGGGATGAGCCCCTCTCCTCATCATCATCACTCTGGGAGCTTCCTGAATCTTCCTCAGAAGAGGTGTTTTGCTGCAGAGAGGGAGAGAGACGAGAAACTGGTTGAGGGATGATACACAACAGACAGTTTTAAGTGCTATGTTCTCACTGATAAAACCACAGTGGGGGTAGACCATGTTAATATCAGGTACCTGTGTGTTGGAATCACTGTCCGAGTCCATGTCCGACACGTCGGAGTGTCCTGAGGCTTCTTCCCCGAGTTCAGTCTTAACCCTCTCAATACCCCCTGAGAAGGCAAACAGACATCATTAACCACAGATAATGGTAGGAACCATTCCCTCTCCGTGTCCAAGTCAACAGGTTACTAGACCTAGTCTGTGTCAACAACATGACCCTTTAGAAAGCATGGTGTGTCTGGGACAATGAGGTCAATAAACTGACAAATATATATCTATCTATCTATATCTCGTGAACTGCTTCAGCATCATGACTTACTGAGGTGGCCTGGTTTCTCCTCTCCTCCCATAGTGCTGTGCTGCTGTTCCTGGTCTGACTCAGTCTTCATCTCCTCTCTGCTCTTCAGTTGGCCCACGGACGGCCTCTCACTCTCCGCCTTCACCGGGCTGCTAGCCGTGCTACTACCTGGTCTCCTCGCGTCTCGGATGATCCGTCCGTTGTGCAGCGTGAGACGCAGGTGTGTGTCTGGGTTTTCAGCAGCAGCGGCAGAGGCGGTGGACACCATGTTGAACTTCCCATGCACCGGGGGACAGAAGGTAGGGTCCTGTGGTAGAGACAGAGTTATAGGACTCATTCAACACAGGTATCAGACGTTTCTATTGAATTGTATGACTCTTTATAACATGGGAACAGTATTGCTTTCAGTAGGAGTAATGCACGGAAAATACTAATGTGGTTTATTGATTGATCTAATGATTATTTCCAATAATAACAAGGCATTTAAATGTGACATATGCCAGAGAGCGTGTGACATTCTAGTTTTACGTTGTGGGAGTTTCACATGTTCCTCTCACCTCCTCCAGAGGGCCCACTTCCAGCCTCCTGAGCACCTCTCTGGTGTGCAGCTCCAGGATCTCCAGGTTAGAGGGAACCTTAGGGCCCTGCTCCTGCTGCTCCCGGAGCCTCCGGGCTGCCCGCCGCGCCTGACGGGCCGGGCACACCCTCTCCAGCGTGGAGCGCGTGGCCGGACACTGGCCTCCACCGCTTCCCTGAGATTTCACTGGCTTGTTGGTGCCACCACTGCTGCCCTGGTCTTCCTGTTGGAACACACATAACACCATTAGAGGAGGGAGGGGTTTGAACACAACCTCAATATTTAAATCTAATCTACATCTATAAACAAGGAAGTCGCAAGAGAATGATTGCCAGTTACAAATAAGGTGCAACAAATTCATCACATCAGTAACAGATTAATTAGAAGCACTTCTCATACAGCCCCTCAGATCGAGTGCTCTTCCACCTACACAAAGGTGATGCTCCTCAGGCCCTTCCCCCTGTGACCCCAGCACAGCCCTTACCTCCAGGTAGCGGATTTCCTTGGTCAGCTCTTTAATGAGACGGTTGGGCCTGATATGGTCGGGGACCTCGCTGGTGGGCTCCGTAACCTGCAGTCACAATGTTCCACACACAATTAGGGTGGAGTTGAACAAAGAGGCTCTGTTTCCACCACTGGCACAGTGTCATCAGATCCAGGGGAAACCACTATGACCCCCACCCCCTTTCCATCAGAGCTCAGCTGGGAGATAAACCAATCAGTCTAGATATTCATCAGCCAACATTGTAGAGTCAGGTGCAGTATAGAGAAGGTGAAGCCAGGACCTTCACCCATAGATACAATGGAAAAATAACACAAATATTCAATTTCATTCGGTGCCCCTCACCTCTCTCTTCAGCCAGGTTTTCAGTGGACTGATTAAAGATTTCACTCCCTCCACTAGGTAGGTCTGGGGCGGGCAGTTGTCTTCTCGCAACTCTGAGAAAGAGAACAAAGGCATTATATTTGTTATGATGCTTGTGAAATAAAATAAAAACACTACAATATATTTATTGGGTTAGGTGGATTTTACAGCTTCACTCACCTTTCAGGGTCTCCAGCAGGTTCTTGGCCACATACCAGCAGATAGCCTCAAAGTAGGGAAACTTGAAGAGGTCTGGAGTCTTCAGACGACGCTCCATCTCATAACACCTGAGCTGCATGCCAATGTTGAGGTTGTGGAGGAAGTTGCCTCCGAACGCCATGCAATCCTGAGAGGTGAGGACGGCATGGATCCATCCTGCAGAGGGCAGCACACACAAACACAGTCAATGTTTGACTCACTGACTGTGGTAATACAAGGACACTGGCCAGGTGTTGTATTTGTCAAATCGGTAGCAAAGCATCGATCATCATGTCACTAGAATAAGACCCTCGATATTCATTGGAAAAAAGCATCAAGTTCATCACCTTACACTTTCACCACCCTGAGAAGTTCATCATAACTTATTTCATCTGTAGCCTAATAAACTGCATGCTTTCCTGAGAGTAGTGGGAGGACCACACACCACATCATCGCGTGACTCCAAGTTTACTTCGATATGATAGTTATTATATCAATATTTCCGCATAAAAGGGCAGTTCTATCACATTATTCATTTTATCGACACAAAAAGATCCCACCATGTCCAGCATATTTTGTTTTGACAACAATTGGAAGGTTTACAGGCTAATGTTTCCATCGGTTCTGTCGTCACATTCCCTCTCCGACATCTACTTTACTGGCAGAAAAAGGTTGAATGTAAACCTGGTATGTGACACACAAACACCAACCTGATAAAAACTGACACACACACTGTTGGCACACAAACTGACCTGACAACACAAACATACAGGGTCATATCAGGCCTGCCTGACCTGGTCAAGATAAAGCAGGGCTCTTTATACCTCCGGAGAGAACAGAAAGCAGAGGCGGTGGTGACGCAGCACTGATACTGCAGGCACTGACGCGGTTACGGGGTTACCGCGGTTGAGTGGCCAAGTATGTTGTGCTCTACCCCCTCCTCAAATCTCTAACCCACCTCTCCACCTCTCCACACCCCCTTAACCCCCTGGAGAAAACACAGCTGCAGTCCTTAACCTTTACTCAAGGTATACAACTTTGGGAGCATTTTAAAACGTGTGAGTTTTCTTGTTCCTATGGGAGTATTGACACAGAAATGTATGGATACCCTGAACTTGTGAAAAGTCTTGAGTTGCACACGATTGCTGTTCTGAACCGATTGCATATCCTGTATAGTTTTACATCATCCTCAGGTGATCTCCATGAGCAAAAAAACATGGAACCCTGTGATCTACAAATGAAATACGACCCCCCCCATCAGGTAAGCTTATGGAAGGATCCTTGTGGTGACAACGGAGATGGTGAGATGGGGTTAAATCACTAAAGGACATGAGTGAAACCCCTCTAAAAGCCATCTGGAGTTAATGAGGAGAACAAGGAGCATGTGTTAACCATCAGGTTCTGCTTACTGTGGTCGCCCGTTCACGGCTCTCTAGACGTGTTACGTCATCAAGACATGGGGTGGAATGTGAGAGGTGAATTACAAGTCACATGCTATAGCAGAGGCTTGGCTGAGGATAAAGTAGGCCCAAGAGCTTCTAATATGGTCACTTTCACGACATTACTGGTGCTGTTGTTCCATTAGGGAACTTCCTATTGTGTTACGACAATAGACGGGTGTGTCTAGGCTGTTGCTGAGCAAAGATTTATTTTCCAAATTCTCTTGGCAATGACATGTCAGTGTTTAAAATAAGGGAGTCAGTTTCCAGGCAGGCACCCTGGGAAACTAGACTGTTTTGTTTCTGTCTACTTTGAGGATATAGACAGGTTTCTCTACGGAGGGGCAGACAAGACTACCAAAAGCAGGCGTGTGAGGTATTTAAGGACACAGTGGAAAAGGTCTTTTAAGGACACTGTCTAATTCCAGAAGGGTTTCTGTGTCACACACTCACAGGGCCTGTCTACATCGTCAGTGGTAACCCCTCTTCATCTACACTATGGTTCCATTAACACAAGCCTAATGTAAGCTGTTTAGCTCTTCTCAGGAAAACTAAATACATGGCATGTTACAAGAGAAAGCAAATAAAGACCAAATGCTTGCACACACACACACACACTCTGCAGTGGAGGCTGCTGAGGGGAGGACTGCTAATAATAATGGTTGGAATGGAGCAAATAGGATGGTATCAAACACATGGTTTCCATGTATTTGATACCATTCCACCTGTTCCACTCCAGCCATTACCACGAGCCCATCCTCCCCACTTAAAGGTACCACCTTCCTCCTGTGACACACACACCTGTGGGGATGAGCAGCGTGGTTCCTTGCTGCACGACACACTTGTAGCACTTGTCCACCTTGTCCCCGAAGAACACCTCACTCTGGTTGGGGGAGGAGCTCCACGCCTCGTATAGTGCAAGGTTGACCTGGGTTGGCTTGATCATGTAGAATATCTTCTCACCCTGGAAACACAGAGAGTAGAGGGAGTTAACGACAGTTCATAAAAAAATCAACATTTTAACCCAAGAGACATCACAATGTGACTAGAAAATGAGGAGCACTCAGATGCCTGCAAAGATGTTTCATTTCAGAGACACACAGATGTGTTTGACTTTCACACCAGGGGATTTTTTTCTTCCATTTATGGTGCATTTCCCAGCCCTCTTTTTCACAAGCTGAGCTGCACATTGCTTCTATAGCGAAGGAGAGTGCTTGCCTGCCAGCCTGGTGATGTCACCATGAACACAAAGCCCAGTTTGTGATTAGCAGCGGTTGGTTACTTTGTTGCCGTTGGAGGGATCATTTATTACCACGGCGGGGACAGAATTCCCCCTGGAACTTCCTCCAGGGTACCAATCAGCCTAGATTGCTCTAAATAGCTCCCCCATGTACAAACATACTTGATTAAATGTCAGTGCGCATTACAAGTGGTGAGGGGAATGCCAAAGAGCGAGCCAGGCCATCGATTTATCACCAAATAATGTTGTGGACACAGTTGATTTTATTGACTTGCCAAACTGCACTCAGTTCACTGCTAGGATTTGATAGCCTAGTGTCCATGTAGGACATGTAACTAACACCCACTCACCCAGAGAACGTGGTACCACACAGAGGTGCCGCCGAAGTCTATGTGGAAGTCAGTGTAGCTGTTCTTAACCCCCATGAGGCAGTACTTCTGGACAAAGGGCTTGGGGAAGAAGGAGTCATCTGGCCAGTAGTTCTCCACCCAGGACATGTTCTGAGCTACGTCAGGTACCACCACCTGATCTGCCATCCTGGGGGGAGAGAGTGAGCGGTAAGAGGGGTATGGCTACTTAAGAGGGTCAAAATCACAGTAAAAGTGCTGAAATGTACTAAATAATGATATCATTGATAATAAGTAGTTTGATCACTTTTGTCATGAGCTGTACATAATGTAATGTTGAATGTTTGTGATCACTCTCGTTTTTCTCTTGTGAATCATGAAGAACTTGACAGCAGTCTGTGGATGCTCTTGATTTCTGTTTGCATGTCTTGTAAATAGCATTAATTTTAAATAGATCCATTTGAATGGAGAGAGAGTCGGCAATGGATTATTAGAAGTAGGACCAAATTACAGCTTACCTGGTATCAGAGAACTCCAGGCTGATAACGTTGAGCACCTTGGGCCGATGAGGCCTGTAGTAATACTTAATAAACTCTTTCAGCTTCATCTTGCTGTCTGCTTGCCTGGCCACGTCGATGACGTCAATGACTTTGTCACCGCCTGTGGACGACAAGAGAATGATGACCAAGCTGTCATATAGTGGAGCAGACAGCAAAACGTGGTATCAGTCTGCCCATGGAATCATCATCATTTTGTGTCTACAGTTGCACCATTCAGCCAGATATACTACATCTGGTTAAGAGAAAGGATCATTCCTACTGAAGTGACAGACAACAGGGATAGACATTTTAAATGGGAGCCAGTGGGCGAGGGGATCTGAACTCTGAAGCTCTCTGGCATTTCCATGTCTCTTTACAACTCCTAAGGGAGAGACTGGCACAGCCAATACACCATAGGAGTGGATGGAGTGGGGGGTGGGGGGTGAGGGCCAGACAATCTGTCCAGTCCATATGAGTCCCAGAGGTGGAGACTGGGGAAGGGGCCACTGTCTTTAATGGGTGTGAGGGTAAAAACCCACAAGCACTCACACAGCTGGGAGGCAGTGAATCAAACGACACAGTGAAAGCCGGGGAGAGAGAGGGCCGGAAACGGGGGCCTGTCGGCAGTGTGGGGACAGGACAGCTGGTGCTTGTGTGATCCTCCCACCACCAACCCACACACCCCTAATGTTCCCCAACCCCCTACACATCACACACGGCGGGTCCAGCTGGCCAGCGTCTGATGACAGTGAACAGCTGGAGTTAGGGTAGCTAGCCAAACAGAGAGAGCAGAACAGAGAGTGTTCAGTCTACCAGCCAACAAGCCCAAAACAGACCATAGTAAATACTCCACACTACACCTTTATATTGGCTGGTAGCACATGGTCATCACAACTATTCCTGTGTTTTAAGCAATGCACCGATACCTGGCATTCACTCCAGCTAGACCCTGTAGGGTGCTTCCAGACACCAACCTTTCACATGATATTTAGACTGAAAACTTCACCTACCCCCAACGAGGAGGAACAACATTAAGTACTGGGAGGTGACAAATGCCAGGAGGTTTATCCTAAGCTGGCCGACCATAGTCTAGGCTTGGGTAACCCCAGGAGACAGCAGGTTCCAGGCCTGTCCCCCATTGTGTCCCAACTGTAAGGAGGTAGGTAACCTGATCCTGCTTGTGTTCTGTCTCCACCCAGTCACAACACCTGTGCTGCTTCTCATCAGAGCAGCTTAATGCTCAACGGAGCATGGCAGAGGGTGGAATATGAACTTCCATGATAAAACACAAGTGGCGTTGGGTTGCGTTGGGCGTCCAGTCGGTCCAGATAGCTGTGGGTTAGTAATGGGCTTGTAATAGGAGCCTTGTGGTACCAGGCCTTTCTATTCTATAGAGAGCAGAGGTGGTCATGTTGGGGGCTGAGGAAGACCTGCCCTCCCCTCCTGTAGGGCTTATTCAGCCATTGGGAGATGATTGATAAAGGGGCTAAATACCCTCTGAACCTGGCACCTGTTTGTTTGACGGACAGATGGTGTCCGCTCAACGTTAGGCGCTCATTATCTGACAGGGAATGCATTCATTAGCTTTTAATTATATTCTATTTCAAAGCAATAGGTGTAGGTAACATATGTCCTATCAAATGGGCATCCCGTGCAGTAGACAGGCAGTGGATGGGTTGGTAATCAGTCTTAGCTGTGCTACATGCTAAATGTAGCACAGCTACATATACTACACCACTTATTTACTTAGACTCTGAGGATGTTTGCAAATAGACAGAGAAAATCTAGCCCAGGGTGCTTGAGCATGCCCCGCCACACACACACAAACAGTACACACACACAGGACACTCTCTCTATGTCCTTACCGACAACGTGCTCCACATCTTTGACAGAGAAGGATGGTTGAGGCAGCCTGAGTCCCAGTCCCTCTATGTTGGACACAGCGATGGGGTACTGCCAGCCGTGGCTTTCCAGGTACCTCTGGGTCACCTGCTCCCCAGGCATCCACTGCAGGATCTCATCCCCACTGCAACACACACACACAGAGACAATGGTTAGTGGCTAATTCAGGTTGATATGTTCAACTCTATGTAAATACCCAATGAGAGAAATTAAGAACATAATACATGTTAAGTATTGTGACTAAAACAAAGATCACAGTCTTGTTCATAGAAACACAACTGCTGAGGAAACGTGTGTTTTCTGTGCAGGTGTGAGAGTGGGTCTAGCTTAGCATCAGAGTCCTTGGTGGTAGGTGTTCTGGGCTCCTACCTGGCAAAAGTCCTGTTCTGGAGCTCCTTGACAAACACAGAGGTGCCAGCCTGCACTGGCTTGGTGCCATCGTCCTGCTCGGTGTAGTCATGCCTGTGCCAGTTGTTGCGCTTTTTCACTGCAAGAGGAGAAACGCAGAACATCAGACTCACAGAAAGCCACAGCCTTCACTGGCCATGAAAACGATCACTAGTGACAGACCTGAGACAAATTATTACCGTATTCAATTTTCTTCCCTTAAACCAACGGAGGCTTGTGAATTATGGATAATAGTCATTAGTCTTGATAATATATTTTCTCCGTTCCTCCCCTAGCAGAGGCCAAGGTGAGGGCTAGGACCAATTTAAGTCAAAGGATTACAGCCCCATTCAATTAGCCTGTTAATGTCTGGCCCCGGGCTCTGAGGTCAGGCTCCTAAATCAGACTGGAGACTGACGCTCTCCTGGGGACAGTCCATCAGCCATGGAGGGGGAGAAAGTGGGAGGGATGGAGAAAGAGAGGGAGAGAGAGACCGACTGAGGAAGAGAAGACAGAGAAAAGAGAGGGAGAGAGAGACCGACTGAGGATGAGAAGACAGAGAAAAGAGAGGGAGAGAGACCGACTGAGGAAGAGAAGACAGAGAAAAGAGAGGGAGACCGACTGAGGAAGAGAAGAGAGAGAAAAGAGAGAGGGAGACCGACTGAGGAAGAGAAGAAAGAGAAAAGAGAGGGAGACCGACTGAGGAAGAGAAGACAGAGAAAAGAGAGGGAGACCGACTGAGGAAGAGAAGACAGAGAAAAGAGAGGGAGACCGACTGAGGAAGAGAAGACAGAGAAAAGAGGGAGAGAGAGACCGACTGAGGAAGAGAAGACAGAGAAAAGAGAGGGAGAGAGAGACCGACTGAGGAAGAGAAGACAGAGAAAAGAGGGAGAGAGAGACCGACTGAGGAAGAGAAGACAGAGAAAAGAGGGAGAGAGAGACCGACTGAGGAAGAGAAGACAGAGAAAAGAGAGGGAGAGAGAGACCGACTGAGGAAGAGAAGACAGAGAAAAGAGAGGGAGACCGACTGAGGAAGAGAAGACAGAAAAGAGGGAGAGAGAGAGCCCGACTGAGGAAGAGAAGACAGAGAAAAGAGAGGGAGAGAGTGCGACTGAGGAAGAGAAGACAGAGAAAAGAGAGGGAGAGAGAGCGACTGAGGAAGAGAAGACAGAAAAGAGATGGAGAGAGACCGGCTGAGGAAGAGAAGACAGAGAAAAGAGATGGAGAGAGAGACCGACTGAGGAAGAGAAGACAGAGAAAAGAGATGGAGAGAGACCGGCTGAGGAAGAGAAGACAGAGAAAAGAGAGGGAGACCGACTGAGGAAGAGAAGACAGAGAAAAGAGAGGGAGACCGACTGAGGAAGAGAAGACAGAGAAAAGAGAGGGAGACCGACTGAGGAAGAGAAGACAGAGAAAAGAGAGGGAGAGGGAGACCGACTGAGGAAGAGAAGACAGAGAAAAGAGAGGGAGAGAGAGACCGACTGAGGAAGAGAAGACAGAGAAAAGAGAGGGAGAGAGAGACCGACTGAGGAAGAGAAGACAGAGAAAAGAGAGGGAGAGAGAGACCGACTGAGGAAGAGAAGACAGAGAAAAGAGAGGGAGAGAGAGACCGACTGAGGAAGAGAAGACAGAGAAAAGAGAGGGAGAGAGAGACCGACTGAGGAAGAGAAGACAGAGAAAAGAGAGGGAGAGAGAGCCCGACTGAGGAAGAGAAGACAGAAAAGAGGGAGAGAGAGAGCCCGACTGAGGAAGAGAAGACAGAGAAAAGAGAGGGAGAGAGTGCGACTGAGGAAGAGAAGACAGAGAAAAGAGAGGGAGAGAGAGCGACTGAGGAAGAGAAGACAGAAAAGAGATGGAGAGAGACCGGCTGAGGAAGAGAAGACAGAGAAAAGAGATGGAGAGAGAGACCGACTGAGGAAGAGAAGACAGAAAAAAGAGATGGAGAGAGAGACCGACTGAGGAAGAGAAGACAGAGAAAAGAGATGGAGAGAGACCGGCTGAGGAAGAGAAGACAGAGAAAAGAGATGGAGAGAGAGACCGACTGAGGAAGAGAAGACAGAAAAAAGAGATGGAGAGAGAGACCGACTGAGGAAGAGAAGACAGAGAAAAGAGATGGAGAGAGACCGGCTGAGGAAGAGAAGACAGAGAAAAGAGATGGAGAGAGAGACCGACTGAGGAAGAGAAGACAGAGAAAAGAGATGGAGAGAGACCGGCTGAGGAAGAGAAGACAGAGAAAAGACAGAACGGACAGACAAAGAGACACACAAAAACAGACTGGAATACTGACTCAAGGAGGGTCCGTGTTGGGGTTCACAGTTAGGACAGTGGTAAACGTCAATGTCCACTGCATGGTGCTCTTCCACCTGGACACAGCTGTGGGGAGACAGGAGACATCACTGTCAGTATAAAGAGAAAGACAGAACCATGATAGCCTGGTCCCAATATGTGGTATCACATTGACCATAGCGGTTGGCAAGTCAGTACAAACAAATCTGGGACCAGGCTAGCGCCATGGTGTTTCCAATAAATCAACAGGAGGACAGGAGACTGTTCTCTCCGGGATCATAACACCAGATAAGATGTTGTGGAAACAGGCAATCTCTCTCACTGATATCCCCATGGTTCCAGGGCCCATGCTCTGGACAGCTTGAGGGATTGTGAGAGGGATTGAGAGGGTGTTGTACACAAGGGAGTCAGTCCACTGCATGAAATAATTAGTAGGGCGACCCCTACTTACATGATTTAAAGCTTTTGGGAAAAGGGGTCACATACAAGTTTCTCTCACTGGGTCATCCTTTGGGCCAGACTTGAGACTTACGAGAGACAGAAAAGATATCATGTTTTTTCTAAACTGACAGCCTGTTCTGACAGTCTGTGTGGCTGTGGATAGTGATTTATAGGAGGAGCAGAGAGGCAATAGAGAGGTTGAGGTAAACACAGATCCAGAAACACTACAGAGTGGTGATGTATAGGAGGAGCAGGGAGAGGTTGAGGTAAACACAGATCCAGAAACACTACAGAATGGTGATGTATTGGAGGAGCAGGGAGAGGTTGAGGTAAACACAGAGCCAGACTACAGAGTAGTGTATGTGGGAGACAACCTTTTGGTCCCTCATTTTTTAAAGGAGGTACGAAGTCAAGCAACCTTGAAGTTGGGAGGCGATCGGTTTCATTTGTCTGGAAGACAGGGGTGTTAGGGCAAGGAATTAGTTAGTTAGGGCAAGGAGTTTTTCCCTAGGCCCCAACAATAACCTCTAGACCATTCTGGGCCAGATCTTTCCTATTGGCCATTTACAGACTGGGAATCACAACCATGCGTTTGTCTCAGTATCTCACTGAACTGCGACAGTGTTGACGTCACTCAAACCCCTACACCACCAAACCTCCGACCGCCCCACAACAGCCAAACCACAGGCAGCAACACACACAATCCTCTTGTGCATACCAATGCTTTGTTCCATAAGAGAACGCTGAATAACACACAGAATCCTGTGAATAGGCTTTGAGTGTTGCCATTATGTGTGGATGCCCACCGATGCATGGAGAAGGGGAGAAAAACGGCAGGCAACATTTTGGTGTCACTGGGGTATGGGAGGAATCTAAGACAGCACTTTAAAGAGCTTCTTCTCAAGTAAACAAAAAGATAGCCCATTTAAGCTAAACTTTAGTTTCAGCTGACAAGAGCATAAAGAGAAATGTGGACTAATATATTTTGCTGCACTGACATGGAAGATTACGTAGCAGAAAACACAAAGTTCCTATTTCTTCATTGCGACAATCTGTTTCATTGTGAAATACAAACAAACGGAGTTTCCCTAGTAGCTAGTTTAAGTGGCTTGAGAGTTCATAAAAATGGCAACAACTTAGCGAATCTCAAGCAATTCCACCTTCTTCCTGCTCTGCAGTCTTCCTCTCATTCAAATCTCCCTGCTCTGTGACTGATCTTCAGTGGGTACATTTAAATGAGTTCCTGCTCTCTGATGTTGGGAGTGAAAAAGTGGAATTCCTTTCAGTGTGAAAACAGAAAACACTGGGGGACTTGCTTAGGGCGGTAAATGACAGCCATTAAAGTTCCAGCTCCCTCCCTCAGGTTCCCGGAGTTAGCCTGGGGGCTAGGAGTTGTGTGAAGAGCCTGGGGGCTAGGAGCTGTGTGAAGAGCCTGGGGGCTAGGAGCTGTGTGAAGAGCCTGGGGGCTAGGAGCTGTGTGAAGAGCCTGGGGGCTAGGAGCTGTGTGAAGAGCCTGGGGGCTAGGAGCTGTGTGAAGAGCCTGGGGGCTAGGAGCTGTGTGAAGGGCCTGGGGGCTAGGAGCTGTGTGAAGAGCCTGGGGGCTAGGAGCTGTGTGAAGAGCCTGGGGGCTAGGAGCTGTGTGAAGAGCCTGGGGGCTAGGAGCTGTGTGAAGAGCCTGGGGGCTAGGAGCTGTGTGAAGAGCCTGGGGGCTAGGAGCTGTGTGAAGAACCTGGGGGCTAGGAGCTGTGTGAAGAACCTGGGGGCTAGGAGCTGTGTGAAGAAGTAGTAAAGGTTTCAATAGCAGAAAATACGACTATTTTCACAGAGGGCCTGCCTAGGAGTGGACACAGTTCTCACCAGCCACCATCAGCCTTGATCAGAGTGGAAATTGTAAAGGGAATCAAAGGCCAGCAGGAAGCGGCGTCACACCTGAACTTTCTCTGGTGGTGCATTGCTGCTGGTTAAGTCTCCTTAGCAATGGTGTTGTTGTTCAGCAGCTCACACTCTCACTAACTGCAGAGCCAGCCTGAAGCCATAACAGGTTGGGACTGGGAGTAATAACCGAGGTAAGCAAGAGAACCTTGCCTGATTTTAGGTAGGAATAAGACTTAAAAATGTATAATACATTTTTTTGGGGGGGGTACTTTTATACCCCTTTTCCTCCCTAATTTTGTGGTATCCAATTGGTAGTTACAGTCTTGTCCCATCGCTGCAACTCCCGTACGGACTCGGGAGAGGTGAAGGTCGAGAGCCAAACACAACCCCGCCAAGCCGCACTGCTTCTAGACACACTGCTCGCTTAACCCGGAAGCCAGTCGCACCAATGTGTCGGAGGAAACACCGTCCAACTGGCGACAGTGTCAGCGTGCATGTTCCCGGCCAGCCACAGGAGTCGCTAGTTCGCGATGGGACAAGGACTAGCTGGCCCGGCCAAACCCTCCCCTAACCTGGACAATTGTGTCATGGGTCTCTCAGTACGGGTCCAGCTGCAACACAGCCCGGGATTGAACCCGGATCTAGCACTGCGATGCAGTGCCTTAGACCGCTGCAACACTCGGTAGGCCGCTAACTGTTTTTCCTGGTCAAGTAAAGTCATCGGAAAAAACTCAGGGCCCCATTTATAGAAGATCCAATGCTATAAACACCTTCAGTGTCCCAACCCTACAGAGTGACCTCAACAGTCCACCTCCACTCACTTCCTACGTCAGCAGCCAAGACAGAGTACAATGCAGCAGTGGGCTGGAATCTGGTCTCCTGAGGTTGCTCAGTGGCCTTGCTGGGGAGACTAGAATGAGTCACAGTGCCAATTATGTCACCCCGGGCCTGACATGAATTCTCCTGCCTCTCTGTCAGGGTGGGACATGCTAGAGCGAGCGAGACAGAGTGAGCTGTGTCGAAGACAAAACTTTGGTATTTAGTGTATAGTAATAAATCAAGTGAGCCCTGCCTTTCCAAAGACTAAATTGGCATAAAATCAGCCCTGGGGGAAATAAAGCCCAATATGATATGGGTAGTGTTTGTCTTTCACTGTCTCACCACTCTCCCAGAAACAATGCCAGCCCCCTGCCAATGGTGAGCAGACACCAGCATAGCAGCATGAGGTCAAACCAAAGAGAAAGATTGAGGACTCATCTTTTTATCTGTGCCATTAAAGCATCTGTAACAGCACCAGAGGCTATTTTCTTCTTCATTGGCTGATTGCTCCCAACTCATAGGAATCCATACCCAGTTGACTACTTTAAAATTGTGGAAGCCCTCAATGGCAAAGTCCATGCTAAAATGCATTATATCATGATGAGTTCTCCATCCATGGGTCAAACATCCTGTCCTGAATCAGGAGAGCTGTCAACTCTCCTACTGCCATCAGCTCCTATCCCTCTACATCCTCTGTTGTGGAGCTGCCTGCCTTCCTGTGTGACTGGGGTTATTCATTAGTCTATGTACTGTGAGGGGTTCATTGTGTCTCAATGATCAACCGAGACACAAAGGGTTGTAGGCGGGCTCAGCCATTGCTTTAAGCACTTAATAACCCCCCTGCATAGGGCTCCAACCCGCCTACATTAGAGAACTGGCAGATAGCTAATGGGGGAGAGGATGGGAGATGGGGAGGGCAGTTAAACACACCTGCTTGGGTTCATTTAGACCCAAAGGGCACCTGACTCCTGCCTTTCCAAAGACTAAATTGGCATAAAATCAGACAATTTGAACCCTCACGGAGAAAAGGAAAGGATACCCATCATATCAATGCACTGATGGGTATCAATGGGTACAATGCACTGATGAAGGGCCTTCGTACACAACAACCTCTCTCCGCCATTAACCCACATCACTAAGCTTCTACAGACAGCTTAGGGTAGAAGGACTTCTCTGTTGGCAGCTGGAAAACAAAAGAGGATTGCTGCTTTGTTGTTTATGGGGCATTGCAGTCCCCCGGGGAGGGAGTGGAACAACTTCATTGTTTATGGTGCAGGTTGCATTGCCTTGAGGTTCTCATGTTGAACTGAGTAGTTTCTTCTAAGGCGGTCGGGGACAGGGTTTGTGTCTTCTCACACATGCTCTCAACATAGGCCTACGTCTTTTAGTGAGCCTCATACACATGGGCCATACACAGTCTTTGCCTCTCCCACTAGATCTGTCAACACATGATTACACTGCCTGACAAACTGGATTGGTCCTTAGTGCAGCAGAGCTTACTCTGATATTCAAGCATGATACAGTTGAAGTCGGAAGTTTACATACTCTGTTTTTCACAATTCCTGACATTTAATCCCAGTAAAAATTCCCTGTCTTAGGTCAATTAGGATCACCACTTTATTTTAAGAATGTGAAATGTCAGAATAATAGTACAGAGAATGATTTATTTCAGCTTTTATTTCTTTCATCACATTCCCAGTGGGTCAGAAGTTTACATATACTCAATTAGTATTGGGTGGCATTGCCTTTAAATTGTTTATCTTGGTTCAAACATTTCGGGTAGCCTTCCACAAGCTTGCCACAATAAGGTGGGTGAATTTTGGCCCATTCCTCCTGACAGAGCTGGTGTAACTGAGTCAGGTTCATAGGCCTCCTTGCTCACACATGCTTTTTCAGTTCTGCCCACACATTTTCTATGGGATTGAGGTCAGGGCTTTGTGATGGCCACTCCAATACCTTGGTCATTATGGCCATTAGTGCCTCTTTGCTTGACATGATGGGGAAATCAAAAGAAATCAGCCAAGACCTCATAAAAAAATAGAGACCTCCACAAGTCTGGTTCATCCTTGGGAGCAATTTCCAAATGCCTGAACGTACCACGTTCATCTATACAAACAATAGTATGCGAGTATAAACACCATGGGACCACGCAGCCGCCATACCGCTCAGGAAGGAGACACGTTCTGTCTCCTAGAGATGAACGTACTTTGGTGCGAAAAGTGCAAATCAATCCCAGAACAACTACTAAAGACCTTGTGAAGATGCTGGAGGAAACAGGTACAAAGTATCTATATCCACAGTAAAAACGAGTCCTATATTGCCATAACCTGAAAGGCCCCTCAGCAAGGAAGAAGCCACTGCTCCAAAACCACCATAAAAAAGAGACTACAGTTTGCAACTGCACATGGAGGCAAAGATCGTACTTTTTGGAGAAATGTCCTCTGGTCTGATGAAACAAAAATAGAACTGTTTGCCCATAATGTCCATCGTTACATTTGGAGGAAAAAGGGGGAAGTTTGCAAGCCAAAGAACACCATCCCAACCGTGAAGCACAGGGGTGGCAGCATCATGTTGTGGGGGTGCTTTGCTGCAGGACGGACTGGTGCACTTCACAAAATAGATGGCATCATGAGGGAGGAAAATTATGTGGATACATTGAAGCAACATGTCAAGACATCAGTCAGGAAGTTAAAGCTTGGTTGAAAACGGGTCTTCCGCCTCCCGGGTGGCGCAGTGGTCTGCATCGCAGTGCTAGCTGTGCCACCAGAGACTCTGGGTTCGCGCCCAGGCTCTGTAGCAGCCTGCCGCGACTGGCAGGTCCGTGGGGCGACGCACAATTGGCCTAGCGTCGTCCGGGTTAGGGAGGGTTTGGCCGGTAGGGATATCCTTGTCTAATCGCGCACTAGCGACTCCTGTGGCGCATTGCACGCTAAACAGGTCGCCAGGTGCACGGGGTTTCCTCCAACACATTGGTGCGGCTGGCTTCCGGGTTGGATGTGCGCTGTGTTAAGAAGCAGTGCGGCTTGGTTGGGTTGCGTATCGGAGGACGCATGACTTTCAACCTTCGTCTCTCCCGAGCCCGTACGGGAGTTGTTGCGATGAGACAAGATAGTAACTACTAACAATTGGATACCATGAAATTGGGGAGAAAAAGGGGTAAAATTAAAAAAAAATAAAAAATAAAAAGAAGAAGAAAATGGGTCTTCCAAATGGACAATGACCCCAAGCATACTTCCAAAGTTGTGGCAAAATGGCTTAAGGACAACAAAGTCAAGGTATTGGAGTGGCCATCACAAAGCCCTGACCTCAATCCCATAGAAAATGTGTGGACAGAACTGAAAAACCGTGTGCGAGCAAGGAGGCCTACAAACCTGACTCAGTTACACCAGCTCTGTCAGGAGGAATGGGCCAAAATTCACCCACCTTATTGTGGCAAGCTTGTGGAAAGCTACCCAAAACATTTGACCCAAGTTAAACAATATAAAGGCAATGCTACCAAATACTAACTAAAGTGTAATGTAAACTTCTAACCCACTTGGAATGTGATAAAATATAAAAGCTGAAATAAATAATTCTCTACTATTTTTCTGACATTTCACATTCTTAAAATAAAGTGGTGATCCTAACTGACCTAAGACAGGGATTTTTTACTTGGATTTTATGTCAGGAATTTTGAAAAACTGAGTTTAAATGTAGTTGGCTAAGGTGTATGTAAACTTCCGACTTCAACTGTTCATCCACAGCTACACCTCCAATTGACTCAGGCTAATTTACATAATTTATCAGAAGCTTCTAAAGCCATGATATCATTTTCTGGAATTTTCCAAGCTGTTTAAAGACAGTCAACTTAGTGTATGTAACCTTCTGACCCACTAGAATTGTGATACAGTGAATTATAAGTGAAATAATCTGTCTAAACAATTGTTGGAAAAATTACTTGCACAAAGTAGATGTCCTAACCGACTTTCCAAAACTATAGTTTGTTAACAGGACATTTGTGGAGTGGTTGAAAAACAAGTTTTAAATGACTCCAACCTAAGTGTATGTAAACTTCCGACTTCAACTGTATGTAGGCAAAGTAGGTGTCATCGTCATTAGCGGACCAACTAATATCCTGTGACTCTAAACGACTGGAAATCAATACATGATGCTGTTGAACTCCTAATCAGCATTGATCAATCTGAGAGTAATGTCATTGGCATACCCCAGAGACAAAGACCCCACAGAGTCCCACTAATGAATGTAAACATGACACTAACCATCATCTGAGGTCTGAGTCACACACACTAAAAACACAAGCCCTCCCACAAATTCAAATTCTCTCACAACATGGAGGAGGAGGACAGGGGGAGAGCATCCATCTCTCTTCAGTCTTTTCCCCTGGCTGAGAGTGTAGGCCATAATGATGGATGGTACATTGAAGTTGCCTCTGTGGAGCTACCATCAATCATTCCCCTGTGTCCCATCCAGTCTCTGCTGTCTCACCACTACCACACACTCTACCAGAACCAGACATGAACTGGGAGTCACACCCACGCAGCCTGGAGAGAGACGCAGGTCTATGGGCTGCAACGTGAGCCACTGACGCCATACGGGGTTTGTTGTCGTTCGTAATGCAATGTCTCAGCAGTGTGCCATCTCCATAGTCTCAGCAAAAGCATCCGCAGCACAGGCCAGCTCAGTGGATGTGAGGCTCTTTCACTGCACAGGCCCTATGCACATGCCTGTAGTGTAGTGTGTTAGGCCATTAGGAAACTAGCAGGGCGCTATTTCTGCCTTCTCCCCCTTACCTGGTCCATAGTCTACACCTTATAAACAACACAGAGCACTCTGGTTGGCTCCTCTGCCTAGTTCCGTTTGGGAGCCGTAAGCCATACTTGTGTATACGAGTATCCAGGGTTCAGTCACTGGTGAGAGAAAGCAGATTCCCTCCTGGCCAGGCAGCTAGTCACAACCCCGGCTCACACTTGTGGAAGTATGGTGGTGTGCCGACAAGCGGGCACCAGGATTATGGTGCAGGCATGGCAGCTTCTCTGCTTTCCACTACGTTTGCATACCATTCACAGCCAGAGGCATGCCACTTCCTTCTGGCGAGCCTGATGGGAAAGATTGGTAGAGAAGCCCCTGGTTTTGGGCAGAGCAGTGTGTACATGTGTTATTAGTCAACGGGGAAGCTCCAAAGTTTGTTCCTCTTCTTTTGGCACATGACACAGACTGAGTTCCCTGGCTCAGGCATCCCATCCTTCTGGGCGTTGCGTTCTTGGCAGTCTACAGAGTGTAGTTACGCAATAGCTTTGTAATATCCACACAAGCCAAACTGTTATTGTATTCATATTAGTTGTCTTCAATTTTCTCCTCAATACTCCTTTCTTCCACTAGGGGTATAACACATGTGCCTATTTTCGGTGAGAGGGGGATTTAAATACCCAACCTCGAGCTGTCAATCAAAAGCTCAAAAACAATCATATTTTCTCATCTTAGGTTTTTGGCCACTAAATAGTTAGGGATAAAAATAAACAAGATCAAATGAGGACACTCACTCAAATAGTAGGATTTGTGTAGTTTACCCTTAAAAATGTTGATCATGCAAGAGGTCACTTGGCTAGTGGAGGTCACTTGGATAGTGAAGTGATGCCACCAAGAATGTGCCAGAGATTGACGTTACATTTCAATCCAATTCACAAAAGCGCGTGGCCTAAATAGGAAAGTCTATTAGGATCAGGTCAGGTTGTCACGAACATAGTCTGATTAATCAGGCTGTAATACACAATTATTGTATATTAGAGGCTGATTAAGCAGACTAGCATTAACCCAACTCAATAGTAAAGGATGACAAGCTGGATTAAAATCAGAACCCACGCCTTTAATCGATAACCAGGCAACTTTGTTCTCAACTCAATTGGATAGGCTAAGCCTATAGGCTTCTTTCAACAGACCAAATGTTTAAAGGGCTGGCTTTGATCACCGTGATTGACAGCTCGTCACACACAAGCTTAGCTGGCAAGCTAACGGTAGCAAACTAGTAACGTTAGGCTAATTTCTTTTGACAAACTGCTTTCGGCTAAGATAGCATTTAAACCTCCAACACACACGATTAATAGCCCAATAAGTAGAGTAAAATACTAACTCCCAATATGTATAATAGAAATAAAACACACTGGCTCGGTTTACTATTTTGTAAAGTTTAGCTAGATCGAGGTGCCAAGTGTGAGAGACCCGGTTACACACAAATAGCAGTCACAACTGCAAGACAATCCTCGCTTACTCCCAAGCACCTGCTGTTCGTTTATTCGGTTAAATCGATTGCATGTGTCAAGGAAGATGTAATCTCCATACCTGCCATGAAACCAGTCGTTACAGAGGTCGCATTCGATCATGAACCGGCTCACATCATAAGACTGCCGGCAGACACAGTACAGCGGGGCCGCCGCCATCTTCCTACTGTCCCCAAACAACGCAGGAATAAAGTGGGGCGGGGATTTGGTTGGGTACGCGGAAAGAGTCGAGGGGAAACCCGATCATATGCGAAAGAAAGCATGGGAAAGCCATTGGGGCAAGCCTATCTCTGACGTCAATTTCCAAATGATTTATTTCCACCTAGTTACTCAGTGTAATAGCAAATACCTATACTTATAACATTGTGAATGATGTAAATAGTTTTTATTTTATTTAACTCGACAGTAATCGTTGACCTATAAACAACACTGATATGATGCAAACTGACACAACTTGGTCAAAGTGCCCAAGGCTGCACTCAGCAGGAAAAGCACTGCCATTGGTTTGGACTCATATGGCCTGGTTCAGAATACAGGAAGCGTGAGCAACACAACAAAATGCTCTCCCTGCCTGGTATTTCTCACCGTGCGTTTGTGACGTGCTTTGTGCGTAGGGAATAGCAATAGGACTGCCGACCCGTTTGATCTGTGTGAGCTGACAGTGCCCATCCCCCCATAAACCCATCTGTGCAGCTCTGCATAGTCAAGTAGGCTTAATGCATGCAAGGCATGCGGCACCGTGACTGCACCTATGGAAACATGCAGTTATTTGCTGACTTTGGCATGTGCCTGATACTGTATTTATACTAGAGAACCATTTATGAAGCCATCCTAAGGAGAGACAATGATGCTATTTAGAAGTCGATATTTCATAAACATGAAAATAATTGTCGGATTTTAACGTGTAAGTGTAACTGAGGTTGAATGTTTAAATTGTCTTGCTACAGCTTGATTTGAGGGTGTTGCATGGTGCTTAGGTCAAAGCCCATCAGTCATGATGGTGTGTATATGGCCTGGGGCATTCCCTGAGGTTTCATGACAGCTCCCTGTGGGGAGCCACGCTGCTTTAATGAGCTGTTGTCACCATAGTGGGCATGTCTGAATAAGCATCAGCCAGGCAGGATACTTCGCCTGTATTGGTCTGTTTAAGCAGAATCGCATTAGTGGAAACCAAGACTGTTCTCAGGACAGGGCTGGTTGTGATTAGATATTTTCTACTTGCGCCAGGGAGAATTTTAGCTAACCCTAGCCCTAATTCTCATAACCTACTGATGTTAGCTGTGCATGAGCCCAACAATGCCTCTTAATTAATTATAAAGTCTAAACAGCTGGGGTTACTTCAGTTGAAGAAGCAGTGTGTGTGTGTGTGTGTGTGTGTGTGTGTGTGTGCCAACATGCAGTCAGAGCAGGCCAATTATAAGGGATGAAAATATGTTCAAATGGAAAACGGAATTGCAATGTATACTTAATGTGTATGTTTAAAGTAAAAGGTATGTTGTAAAAACATTATCACACTAATTTACTGTGCAACAGCAAAATACTAGGCATGATATAGCTAGGTCTAAAATAGTGAAGCTAATACAAACAGTTATCATCCTGTAAACATAAAATAGTTTTGAACTTGATAAACTGATGCAAAATTTGGACTAATGTCCTACACTTTAGGGAACAAGCTTTGAAAGAAGACAGAATGCGGCGTGAGAGTATTTTCACGGACTCGAGCGCCATCTGGTGCACAATGCGTAAAATGGCAACATATTTAGAGTCATTCGCGAGCTCGTCGACAGGTGGCGCTAATGGAAAATGACCACTGACAGTTCCTATCGCCTAGCGGGTGGTCGTGTTGCTAAGACAAGACAGCACCCCGTAAAGAACGCTAGAAGCTAACAAACGTCTTTTTTCATTAGTTATAATGTTATGAATTGATATCTGCTTTGCAATCAATTTACTGGAGTATAGACGCATGAAACCGAGGTAAGAAGAGACAATGTATGAATGAATGAATGGTTCTCAGACAGCCATTTGCTCACTTGTAGCTTTCGTTGGTGATGCTGGTGTTGTTATGTGGCTCTATGATGTCTACTATCACTAGCCATTGAAGGAAACACTATATAGCCTATTGACGTTGGTGGGCTATTTCAGTTGTTTTGCATAGATAACGTTATTGGCGGTAGTGCTGAGCGATTGTTTTTCGAGATCGGTTCGATTTTGGTTCATTATTAAAAAATAATCACGGTTTTCGACTTTGGGTTAAATGCAGTAATAACACAGAATAAAACTATTTATAAATATACTGTGATGACAGTAGTGACTGCCCATTACTGCTATCACTTATTAACCATCATATTCACATTAATTTATTTCCGTTGTTTATATTAGTTTTTTAAATTTGATGACTATTATTTAATTCCAAGACATCATCTCATCGTTATAGAGCTGCTGCCTATGCTGTCTGACAAAATCACATACTTTTATGACTACTGAATACCAACTATCAATCACTTTGATCATGTATTTTCAACTAGACTGGGCAAGCAACAGCTGCTCTCAATAGAGGTGTCATAAAACCCATAAAACCTAGCCATCAAAAGTGACCTTGTCCTAGAGAGATTTACACGGTTAACAAAACGTCACTCCAGGCACGGTAAACCTACACGGAACAGCCATTATTTTAAGTGTTTCTAAAGTCCCCTATGGGAAAAATGAATGCTGGAAAAATGATTGGAACCATTTCTTTGTTTGACCACTAGGTTTTATGACTCACACTGTGGTACTCTATATCCATCCCCTCATGGTCATGCATTCTTGTATCTTCCGTAGCAGGTGTAAACAAAAAAAGAAACGGACCTGACAGATAGATGCGAAATGGATTATGGTCATTGTAGTTAATGACCATGTTTTATGCACTAAACTATGTAGAATATTGGCCTGTTGGAAACTACAACACCCTACTACATTGCACAGTTCAGGCTGGATCTCATTTCTCTTTAGAGAAACTGTGCAATGTGCACATTGAACTCACAGAAAAACATTTATAATTAGCTGTTTAAAAACTGAAAAAGCCTAGCCAGGTATGACCGATGTGTGCAGCGATGATGGTGGTAACCTGCATATTATTTTATTCCTATATTACACAGATTAGAGAAAAAAAAACATAATGGACTATTCTGTATGATTTCTCTTTCCCAGGTGTATGAAGGGAGGACGTGAAGAGTGGTCCTGAAGATGAGGTGTCTGTACAGGAAGAAAGCCCTGAGTCTGGTTAAGGAGCTGGATGCCTTCCCCAAGGTCCCAGAGAGCTATGTCGAGACCACAGCCACAGGGGGGACAGGTGAGATTTCACTCTCAATACTGCTCACATATGTCTGAATGCTGATTCAATTTCAAGGTACATAGAACTGTTGATTTTGTTTCATCATGATAAGCTCTTATTTAAGACTGAACTATGTTTTACTGCCAATACATTATCTTGGAATCTGACAGTACTTTTTCTTCATTTACAGTAAATTGAGAATAAACATAGATATTACAGTTGCAATGAAATGCCAACGTAAGTATTCAACCTTATCACACATTATTTATTGGAATCATTCATGAAATGTAGGCCTTCATATTTTGGGTTAGGGTTAGATGTACTGTATCATTTTCCCCACAACCCCCTGGGGCTAAAGATTGAGTTGGTGTGCTCTTTCAGATGTGGGTCCAGACATTCTGGACCTGGCAAAGACTATGATAACTGTGGCATTCAGTATGAGCCTGTGAGTAGATCACTGAGCATTCTATTACATACAAATAGACTTTGGTGATCCCAAACCCTGGGAGTTTTTCTTCCCTGTGTATTGTCTTCCATGTGTATAAATGTTCAGGTGATTTTTGAGCTGACTCCGCAGCAAAGACTGTGGCACAGGTAAGCAGTTTAGAATGTAACCACTTTCAAATTCATAGAGAGAGCTATGGATCCAAGGACTGACCATCCATGATATCAAAATGATAATTGTTATTTTTTGTTGTTGAGCCTATACAGTGTTTGTTTACAAGTAAATTGTTTATAAACAAAAGAGTAAAACAAGCTTCTATTTTGGGTTAGACAGTTCTGATTGGGTTAGACAGTGAATCTAAGCTCATGAGACATTTATGTTTTATTCCTAAATAATCAATGGCTACATATCATGAATTTAAAAGTGAAGCACTTTGTTAATAGTCAGAAAATCTCACTCAACCACATTCCAAAAGAAAAAAACAATTTTGTTCTCCTTCCTGTATGAAATGAGTAGTTAACGTGTTTCTCCCTCTCCCAACTCTCCTTAGGACCCTGCTGATACAGAACAGGTTGAGGGAGGAGCTTTCTCTACAGGAGTCTTGTACAAGAGTGTTCTAAAGGGAGCTCCTATGGCCTTGCCCCCTAGGTTAGTAGACCTGCCTTGCCCCCAAGGTTAGTAGTCCTGCCTTGCCCCCAAGGTTAGTAGGCCTGCCTTGCCCCCAAGGTTAGTAGGCCTGCCTTGCCCCCAAGGTTAGTAGGCCTGCCTTGCCCCCTAGGTTAGTAGGCCTACCTTGCCCCCTAGGTTAGTAGGCCTGCCTTGCCCCCGAGGTTAGTAGGCCTGCCTTGCCCCCGAGGTTAGTAGGCCTGCCTTGCCCCCGAGGTTAGTAGACCTGCCTTGCCCCCAAGGTTAGTAGGCCTGCCTTGCCCCCAAGGTTAGTAGGCCTGCCTTGCCCCCTAGGTTAGTAGGCCTACCTTGCCCCCTAGGTTAGTAGGCCTGCCTTGCCCCCAAGGTTAGTAGGCCTGCCTTGCCCCCTAGGTTAGTAGGCCTGCCTTGCCCCCTAGGTTAGTAGGCCTGCCTTGCCCCCGAGGTTAGTAGGCCTGCCTTGCCCCCGAGGTTAGTAGGCCTGCCTTGCCCCCGAGGTTAGTAGGCCTGCCTTGCCCCCGAGGTTAGTAGGCCTGCCTTGCCCCCGAGGTTAGTAGGCCTGCCTTGCCCCCGAGGTTAGTAGGCCTGCCTTGCCCCCGAGGTTGGTAGGCCTGCCTTGCCCCCGAGGTTAGTAGACCTAGGGGGCATACCACGGCTAATGACTGTTCTTAGTCACGACGCAACACAGAGTGCCTGGATACAGCCCTTAGCCGTGGTGCATTGGCCATATACCACAAACCCCTGGAGTGCCTTATTGCTATTATAAATTGGTTACCAACGTAATTAGAACAGTAAATAGTAATGTTTTGTCATACCCATGGTATACAGTCTGATATACCACGGCTTTCAACTAGAGGTCGACCGATTATGATTTTTAAATGCCGATACCTATACCGATTTATTGGAGGACCAGAAAAGGCCGATACCGATTAATCGGCCGATTTAAATAAATAAATAATAAAATAAATAAATACAAATACAATTTTTTTTTGTAATAATGACAATTACAACAATACTGAATAAACACTTATTTTAACTTAATATAATAAATCAATAAAATCAATTTAGCCTCAAATAAATAATGAAACATGTTCAATTTGGTTTAAATAATGCAAAAACAAAGTGTTGGAGAAGAAAGTAAAAGTGCAATATGTGCCATGTAAGAAAGCTAACGTTTAAGTTCCTTGCTCAGAACATGAGAACATATGAAAGCTGGTGGTTCCTTTTAACATGAGTCTTCAATATTCCCGGGTAAGAAGTTTTAGGTTGTAGTTATTCTAGGAATTATAGGACAATTTCTCTCTATACCATTTGTATTTCATATACCTTTTGACTATTGGATGTTCTTATAGGCACTTTATTATTGCCAGTGTAACAGTATAGCTTCCGTCCCTCTCCTCGTTCCTACCTGGGCTCGAACCAGGAACACATCGACAACAGCCACCCTCGAAGCAGCGTTACCCATGCAGAGCAAGGGGAACAACCCCTCCAAGTCTCCGAGCGAGTGACGTTTGAAACGCTATTTACTAGCTAGCCATTTCACATCGGTTACACCAGCCTAATCTCAGGAGTTGATAGGCTTGAAGTCATAAACAGCTCAATGCTTGAAGCACAACGAAGAGCTGCTGGCACTAAAGTGCTGTTTGAATGAATGCTTACGAGCCTGCTGCTGCCTACCAGCGCTCAGTCAGACAGCCTTAGGTCATTAATATGGTCGAATCCGGAAACTATCACCTCGAAAACAAGACGTTTATTCTTTCAGTGAAATACGGAACCGTTACGTATTTTATCTAATGGGTGGCATCCCTAAGTCTAAATATTCCTGTTGCATCGCACAACCTTCAATGTTATGTCATAATTACGTAAATTAGGCGGCAAATTAGGCGGCCCAAACTGTTGCATATACACTGACTCTGAGTGCAATGAACGCAAGAGAAGTGACACAATTTCACCTGGTTAATATTGCCTGCTAACCTGGATTTATTTTAGCTAAATATGCAGGTTTATAAATATATACTTCTGTGTATTGATTTTAAGAAAGTTATTGATGTTCATGCTTAGGTACACATTGGAGCAACGATACGCACCGCATCGATTATATGCAACGCAGGACATGCTAGATAAACGAGTAATATCATCAACCATGTGTAGTTAACTAGTGATTATGATAGCTAGCAACTTACCTTGGCTTACTGCATTTGTGTAACAGGCAGGCTCCTCGTGGAGTGCAATGTAATCAGGTGGTTAGAGCATTGGACTAGTTAACTGTAAGGTTGCAAGATTAAATCCCCTGAGCTGACAAGGTAAAAATCTGTCGTTCTGCCCCTGAACGAGGCAGTTAACCCACCGTTCTTAGGCCATCATTAAAAATAAGAATGTGTTCTTAACTTACTTGCCTCGTTAAATAAAGATTAAATAAAGGTGTAAAAAAACAAAAAAACGTCAAAGAATACCGATTTCCGATTGTTATGAAAACTTGAAATCGCCCCTAATTAATTGACCATTCCGATTAATTGGTCGACCTCTACTTTCAACCAATCAGCATTCAGGGCCCGAACAACAGGGTTATATTTAAGTGCATGTTGTATGTAAATCATTATTTATGGGTGTAATGGGGGAACGCTATGTAATACTGCCACAGACTCAGAAGTTCATGGAGTTTGTCTCATATGTTAGAAGATTCCAAGCTCCACAAATTGATGCTGCGAATGATTTATGAGTCTATATGTCTGATGGGTAAAAGGGCACTCAACCTATAGAGCACAGTATATATTTTTTTGATGAAAATGCTCCTCACGCTTCCAACCCTCTGTCTTTCTCAGGCCTATTCATCATCCTCGTGGCCATGCTCATATAGCAGCTTTTGTAAGCCATGACAGTAGGTTCTTTGTTAGCCTGACCAGGAAGGGTGACACTCATTTGCATAAGTTATTTGTTTTTGACAAGGACAACATTAGTACTGTTCTCTGGTTGCTTACATTTAATCTGCATTTCCATGTTTCAAGTGATAGATAAGAGCAGTATGTATTCTAATGCAGTGCCAAATAACTATTTTCTCAGAATGATTCACTCCCAAATAGAGGTTTTCAATGTCCTATTTCACCTGACTGAATGTGAGCTGGGTTTCATCAATGCATTTCAGCGTACGACTTCTCCCATCGGATAGACCATGTGTCTTTCGGAGAAGAGATCCCCGGCATCATCAATCCTCTGGACGGGACAGAGAAAATCACCAGCAACCGTAAGTTACTGATCCTCCTCACCGAGACCAGGAAGTAAACACATGAATATGTTCTTATCAAACCTCATTCAGCTGTTACTCAGTGTGTAGCTTCCAGCCTATTCTGCTCAGCATGGCGTCATGAGTTTGCAGGGAGAAAATGTAGCTATTTGTATCCATTTGAAGTGGATTCACTGCAGGCTTGCTTTCATTCACTTGCCATTCAAAGCAGCCTAGTTTCTCCAGGGGAAAGAACTGAAGCCCCCTATTTCACCTTTCTGTGTAGTCTGTGTAGTCTGTCACTAGATGGATGGGTTTAAAGGCTTTGCTCTTTGTCTTGTTGTTGCAGATAATGAGATGTTCCAGTATTTCATTACGGTGGTTCCTACCAAACTGCACACGTCCAAGGTGTCGGCAGACAAACACCAGTTCTCTGTGACGGAGAGGGTAAGTCCTGATTTAGGCACAGATCTAGTATCAGCCTGCCTTCCCCAAATCCTCATATTAACCATCAGGGGGGGAGGAATTCTATTTGATGTTGACCATGATGGAGGATGCTGCAGTGGGTTCAGATAACGGATCAGTCTCCTCATCCATCCATCCAGTCCATTCAGCTCCCTCTGCTGGCTGCCAAAAGTTACTTCAAGCTCTGCTGTATAACACCACCACCTGAGACAGCCATAGATTTCTCTCTTACAAACACACATATTCACATACACAAAGGCTAGATGTTAGAAAGGTGTGTGTGTGTGTGTGTGTGTGTAAAGGAGAGATTAACCCCCACCCCACTCTACCTACCCACTGTCTGGTCTAGGAGCGGGTGATCAACCATGCCGCGGGCAGCCACGGTGTCAGGGATCTTTATGAAGTACGACACCAGCTCTCTGATGGTGACGGTCAGTGAGCAGCACATGCCCCTCTGGCAGTTCCTGGTACAACTCTGTGGCATCATCGGGGGTATCTTCTCCACCACAGGTCCAGACAACACTCACTCTTACCACCCAGTGTCATGGGCAGACCTCATACTGTTCATGTCTCACAAATCATTCCACGGTTGCTTTACCAGCCTGATACTGTGCCACGTTAGAGAAATGCACCCTGAACATCTTCATTGATCTTCTCTCTCCCACAGGCATGATCTATGGGTTTGTTGGCTTCTGTTTTGACAGTCTGCTGTCGCTTCAAACTAGGCCCATATAAACCCAGAGAGGTGAGCCCAGTCTTCTTTATTGCCACTGAAACTATGTCACAAAATGATGGTAAATCCTTCCATGTACCAGGTTCCCTGTGTCTCACTGGTAGTAGTGTATTTACACTGTACCTCTGAATGTTCTCTATTTCCAGGTGGTTCTCCCAGATGCCCATGTGAACAACCGTGCTGCTCCGCTCCTGACACGTACAGGAGTAGCCCTCTGACCTGCGCCCATATCCACAAAGCTCTCTGAGTAGGAGTGCTGAGCTTGGATCAGTTTCACCCTTTTGGATCATAAGATAAGATTATATGGACAGATCCTAGATCAGTATTCCTACTGTGAGACGCTTTGTGGATATGGGACCTGGAGCCTGCTGCTGATTGTGCACCTACTGTCCCTTCACCTGTGGGGAAATCCAGGAAGAGAAGTCTCCAATCACAAGTATGTGGATTACTGGGAGTTTGGTTTGAACCAAATAAGAGTAAACTGATTAGGATCCGACAATCATAATTGTTCTATTCATTGTTTTGGACAGTATCCTCATGACCACCATTAAAATATTTATATCCTGTAAATAACTATTTTACACTGGAAAATGGAAAGCAGCTAACTCCCCAGTTTTATCAGGCTTAGTGTGTGAAGGTATTGGGACATTGTCATCTGTAAGTTAGGCTGAATGAAATCTGATCCTCCTATGTTATCATTCATACCATTAACTTGCATGTCATGTTTGTTCTATTTCTATCTATTTGCACTGTTGTTCAGTATCTGTTTCACATCTGTCAATGGGAGATGTCCTATTACATATGTTTTAGTGCACTTCATTACTTCATGTTGTACACTTTACATTCATTTAAATCTCTCTCGTTTGGTATCCCACTATCTTCTGGTGATGGTGTGTGCTCTTAGCCTGCGCTTACACAAGCAGTCCATTTTGGATCTTTTGACCAATCACATCACATCTTTTCACGTCCAATCTTTTCAGATCTGATTGGGCAAAAGACCAATTAGTTTTTAAAAAGATCAGAATTGGGCTGCCTGTATAAACGCAACCATGGAAGTAGGCTAAATCTATTTTCTACATGAGGCTGCAGTGTATGAAGCAGAATGATTAGCACACTGACCAATTTGTCTTTTGGTTTATTCATGTTTTGCCAAACAAATGTTAAGTGTTTTCAGAGCAGGAATAGAGGGTCATTTAACATTTGCCAATTTACATTTGAAAAAGGAAAATTCAACAAAATAAACAAAGTCGTAAGTGTTGCAGTTCACAGAACACTTCCCAGTTAGCACTGATCTACCCACAGTGCTCTGCTTCCACTATGTATCATAACAAAGACACTGCTTTGTTATCAACATGACAGATGCCAAGATCCATAAAAAGCAGGACATTTTGTTCAACTTCATTGTTGGGCATGCATTTGGTTCATAGTCCCTTACTGAATTTAGGAAAGGACGGTCACTATTGTTGCACAGCATTACTGGCTCACATAGAAACATGTTTTTCCAGAGGGAGGATTTGAGGTACATTTAGTCAAGACTTCTACCATTGATACTGTATATAGATGTATCATCTCATTAAAAAATGGACTGCTGCTGTCTGCCACAAGTAACACTTCAGATCTAGTCTGGGGAGCTCTGTGGTAGAGTCAGACTCCTGTAGAATCAACCCTCAAGAATACTACTCGTTTAAGTCGTCTAGAAAAATAATATAGAACTATTTACACATCTTCTAAACTTGTTTTATATATGATACTGTCACCATCTACAGTGCATTCGGAAAGTATTCAGACCCCTTGACTTTTTCCACACTTTGTTACGTTACAGCCTTGTTCTTAAATTGATTAAACTACACACAATACCCCATAATGACAAAGCAAAAACAGGTCTTTATAAATTTGAGCAAATTTATAAAAACTGAAGTATCACATTTACATAAATATTCAGACCCTTTACTCAGTACTTTGTTGAAGCACCTTTGGTAGAGATTACAGAGTCTTCTTGGGTATGACGCTACAAGCTTGGCACACCTGTATTTGGGAAGTTTCTCCCATTCTGCTCTGCAGATCCTATCAAGCTCTGTCAGGTTGGATGGGGAGCGTTGCTGCACAGCTATTTTCAGGTCTCTCCAGAGATGTTTGATCGGGTTCAAGTCCGGGCTCTGGCTGGGCCACGGACATTTCAGAGACTTGTCCCGAAGCCACTCCTGCATTGTCTTGGCTGTGTGCTTAGGGTCGTTGTCCTGTTGGAAGGTGAACCTTCGCCCCAGTCTGATGTTCTGAGTGCTCTGGAGCAGGTTTTTCATCAAGGATCTCTGTACTTCTCCATTCCTCTTTCCTTCTATCCTGACTAGTCTCCCAGTCCCTGCCACTAAAAAACATCCCCACAGCATAATGCTGCCACCACCATGCTTCACCGTAGGGATAGTGCCAGGTTTCCTCCAGATGTGACGATTACTGGGCAGTCAGCTCTAGGAAGAGTTTTGGTGGTTCCAAACTTCTTCCATTTAAGAATGATGGAGGCCACTGTGTTCTTGGGGACCTTCAATGCTGTAGAAATCTTTTGGTACCCTTCACCAGATCTGTGCCTCAACACAATCCCGTCTCAGAGCTCTACGGACAATTCCTTCGACCTCAAGGCTTGGTTTTTGCTCTGACATGCACTGTCAACTGTGGGACCTTAGACAGTTGTGTGCCTTTCCAAATCATGTCCAATCAATTGAATTTACCACAGGTGGACTCCATTCAAGTTGTAGAAACACCTCAAGGATGATCAATGGAAACAGGATGCACCTGAGCTCAATTGAGTCTCATAGCAAAGGGTCTGAATACTTATGGAAATAAGGTATTTCTGTTTTTTATTTAATACATTTTTTGGTATTGTGTGTAGATTGAGGAAAAACATTTATTTAACCAATTTTAGAACAAGGCTGTAATTTTAACAAAATTTGGAAAAAGTCAAGGGGTCTGAATACTTTCCGAATGCGCCGTACCACTTAAGACGAGCCTTAGTTTGACGCAATTGTTTATAAAGATGAAAAAATAGTAAACTTAGTTTCAATATAAACTGCTGTACAAAACAGGCAAAAAGTGGACAAACTGTAAAACAAAGAATGTGTCTTATGCGTTGTGTCAAACATACCGATGTCAATATTCAGTAGTCATCAACCAGGTCAGATGTTTGTAGTACTACAGGAGCAGTCTTTAGTGGTCAAGATTTAGGGCTCCATTCAATCCACATCACAGAAGTTCAGCTTTACAGCATGATTGAAACAAGGGGAATGTTCCTGCTTTTGCAGACTGCATTCACGGTAAAAGCTGCATGTGTTGGCTCAATTGGAAATTACCTTTTCAATTTATATCGCAGGGTCTGTAGCGCTTCAACTTTACAGATTGAATAAAGCCTTTAATGTGATCAACACTGAAGTTACTCTCGGATATCCTTAGCTGGCCTCGCTACAGAGTACAGGTTCCCAAATATTTTGTCAGTACAAACCAATACAAGGTAAAAACACATCGCCCATGGAAGAAGAGAGGCCATGGATATCTCAGGATTCACACATTAAGAGTCAATGTACATAAATTGTCTTTCAGTGGAGGCTTGACATACAGTATTTCAAGTATGCAAAAAAAAATCCTCTATTCCAAGACATTGTATCTGAGTTGGGGAGGACGTAAACTATGAGCAAAAACGTGGGGAGAGTATACAATGGGTTTATTGTTGCATATGTAATCTGTCGCTTTAAGAAAAGCCGTAGTTAGAAAAGAAATAACACTTACATAGTGGTTTTACTGTATGACGTACAACAGGGTCAGAAGGAACAGTGTCTGGTTGAGGAGTGGGGTTGTGTGCTGCTGGAGGTCTGAGGGGTGAGGTCTGGTTGAGGAGTGGGGTTGTGTGCTGCTGGAGGTCTGAGGGGTGTGGTCTGGTTGAGGAGTGGGGTTGTGTCCTGCTGGAGGTCTGAGGGGTGTGGTCTGGTTGAGGAGTAGGGTTGTGTGCTGCTGGAGGTCTGAGGGGTGTGGTCTGGTTGAGGAGTAGGGTTGTGTGCTGCTGGAGGTCTGAGGGGTGTGGTCTGGTTGAGGAGTGAGGTTGGGTGCTGCTGGAGGTCTGAGGGGTGTGGTCTGGTTGAGGAGTAGGGTTGTGTGCTGCTGGAGGTCTGAGGGGTGAGGTCTGGGTGAGGAGTGGGGTTGTGCTGCTGCAGGTCTGATGGGTGAGGTTTGGGTGAGGAGTGGGGTTGTGAGCTGCTGCAGGTCTGAGGGGTGTGGTCTGGTTGAGGAGTAGGGTTGTGTGCTGCTGGAGGTCTGAGGGGTGAGGTCTGGTTGAGGAGTGGGGTTGGGTGCTGCTGGAGGTCTGAGCGGTGAGGTCTGGGTGAGGAGTGGGGTTGGGTGCTGCTGCAGGTCTGAGGGGTGTGGTCTGGTTGAGGAGTGGGGTTGTGTGCTGCTGGAGGTCTGAGGGGTGTGGTCTGGTTGAGGAGTAGGGTTGTGTGCTGCTGGAGGTCTGAGGGGTGTGGTCTGGTTGAGGAGTGAGGTTGGGTGCTGCTGGAGGTCTGAGGGGTGTGGTCTGGTTGAGGAGTAGGGTTGTGTGCTGCTGGAGGTCTGAGGGGTGAGGTCTGGGTGAGGAGTGGGGTTGTGCTGCTGCAGGTCTGATGGGTGAGGTTTGGGTGAGGAGTGGGGTTGTGAGCTGCTGCAGGTCTGAGGGGTGTGGTCTGGTTGAGGAGTAGGGTTGTGTGCTGCTGGAGGTCTGAGGGGTGAGGTCTGGTTGAGGAGTGGGGTTGGGTGCTGCTGGAGGTCTGAGGGGTGAGGTCTGGGTGAGGAGTGGGGTTGGGTGCTGCTGCAGGTCTGAGGGGTGTGGTCTGGTTGAGGAGGCGAGCAGGGCGTTCAGCTGGTCAACGGTCAGTTGGTCATCAGTTGGTGAGTGTGCTGGAGGCCCTGAAGTAGGAGAGGAACTTGAAGCAGAGGCTGACCACAAAGTACCAGATGTTCCTAGCCATCTGAGAGCGGGCGATGAACACCCTCCAGATGAAGACCAGCAGTAGAGTGTTGAATGTGTAGCGGATGTTCCTCAGCCTGAGGGAGGGAGTTGGAAGTACACACTGTCATTTACATCCTTCTTCATAATAAGACAGGAGCAAACACAGTCAGCCCTGTAAGTAGTCTACTCACTTCCTGAGGTGTTGCCTGGCTGCAGGGATGTCGGACATGTCTTCATTCAGAACGTACTTCTTGGTGCCGATGCAGTAGTTCTCTATGTACTCTGGCCAGTTCAGCTGACGCACGTCAAAGTTGAATGTCTGGGAGAGAGTGTGCAGTAAGACATGGCTATTATGGTCACATTCTGTTGATTATGAAAACCTTTGGGATATCTATAATTTAACCTTCTGAAATGTAATGATGTAAGTATTTTATTTACCTTTATTTAACTAGGCAAGTCAGTTAAGAACAAATTCTTATTTTCAATGACAGCCTAGGAACAGTGGGTTAACTGTCTTGTTCAGGGGAAGAACTACAGATTTTTACCTTGTCAGCTCGGGGATTTGATCTTGCAAACTTTCAGTTCCTAGTCCATGCTCTAACCACTAGTCTATGCTGCCTTATTAGTGACCTGTTGTCTTGAAATCAATAAAGCTGTTTGTTTGAGCTGAAATGATGGCTTGGTGGCATTACTAGGTGAAATACACACCATATTGACTATATACATCAACATGCAGAGATAGTGTGTGCATAGAGGATGGATGCTGAGTCTACTGTACCTTCCTGTCCTCGGGGCTGAGGTGGCTCATCAGCATGTTCATGTTCTCTGAGTTCCACTCCCAGTCCTGACTGCTGAAGTACTCCAGCAGGCCGATGGCCTTGTGCAGCCGGTTAAAGATACGCATCATCCTACACAGAGAGAGCGGAATGGAGGATCGCAGTCCAAATGTACTGCATGCATATTGTACACAATTGTAATGTTCGTTTCACTGAAGACTTCATTAAAGATCACTTGTATGCAGCAAACACTGATTTCTTTGTGATTACAGATCATTTGATCTATTTTTACATCACAATGTGTTGATTGGGTTGAAACCAAGTAGGTAGTTCAATTTTCATAGACCGAACAATGGTCTAGTGACAATGCTGATTGTCAGGACATTAGTAATCTTACTGGGGCTTCTGTCCAGACAGTCTCAGGTAGAGGTCGTAGATGAGGGCAGGGAACTTGTGGCTGACCAGGATCCAATACTGGTTCATCAGGTAGTTGGAGGTGATGTTGGCGTTGGGCCTTCTGAAAGCCTGCTCCAGAGGGTTCCTCTTGAAGCTGGACATCACATGGTGCTCTGAGAGAGAATACAAAGGAGTTAAAAAAAGTGAAGGAATGGAGCTGACATCCCTATCTTACAGCTCTATTCAGTTGTGGCATTTTAAGGGGTGTAACGTTACAGAAGTACCTCTCACATTTTCCTCAGCCACTATATTAGAGAATTGGGATGTATCCAAGGGTGTGGTTTTCTGTTGCACTAATGACCTCATTCACAGCAGCTGCACACCTTCCCCACATGGCTGCAATCAAGGCTGCTCAGACCAAGGTAAAACTGCTGGGGAAACTGCTAGTGAAAGAACCAGTGGGTGATACTGGTGTGAATTTGTTCCTCGTGACCCACCAGCCTCTATAAAGAAGTGAACAGCCTTACAAGGGTAGCTCTCTCCTGTGTAGAAAACTATCTGGGGTAAGCCCGAGGGTAGCTCTCTCCTGTGTAGAAAACTATCTGGGGTAAGCCCGAGGGTAGCTCTCTCCTGTTGAGCTGTAGTTTTGTCATTTTGAGGCTTTCCCATTTAATTTATTCCCTATAACTGTTTTAGTGCTTTTGTTTTCAAGTTGATCTCATCAATTTGAGAGCCAAGTGGAGGAAGAAACGTACGCGCAGACTGAAGCGGTGGAAAATGAGGCAGAGGTCCAAGTAGACCGGGCCCATCCCCTACAGCTGTGATACCCCTCCAAGACCACTCTGGTGATTGAAGCCTGCGGTCCATGATGTGCAAAGAGCTGAACCAAAGTTGTCTGACGCCAACCTCATTGGAGTAAAGGACAGATCCTGGCTACCCAGCCCTCTACTATGCTAATTGGGCTGGCCAGCAACGACTACTGGAGAATGGCGAGGAAGACATCTCATACTAAATGGAGTGTTTTGGATTTACGTACAGTATAATACAAAATGCTCTGAGACCACGTGCCACACTACATATGACCCTTCGAGGAATCAAAGCCACACCCCTGATGTTGCACCGTGCTCCAGCACATTTCTGTGGATCAACTCTGTCATTAATTGTATATTTTTTTTATTAACTCTAAGTAGAACAATAGGATTCAATCTGATCGTGATTTGTTGGCTATGTGCCATTTAAAGGGAGAACATGCTGTGTTTACTGTGAACACTGCCTTTACAGGGTGCATGGCTGACAAAGGGCGACGTTATTGAATCCCGGCCAGAGGGACTATTCTCCAGCCCCACTAACAAGAGTTGAAAGATGGTTTTGGTGTTGAGGGTTAGTGTTCCCTGCTAGGGAAAGGTAACACAAATATACATTTTTGGAAAAAAGGCATCAGCGAGATTAGAACCTGTGACCTTCTGGTCCCTATCCAGCAGCACCCTTGTTTTTTCAAGTATTTAATGCTGTTCAGTCAAAGTAAACAAAGTAGATTAGAAATGTAATTCATTAAAATGTTTGGTAAGGAAAACAAGTCACAGCCAGGATTCGAACTGGCAACGCCCTCCAACCTAGCTCCCTGAAAGCATTTATTTTATTTGACTCATCTGTAAACTCCACACACTGACATGTTAGTTTAACACAGAGCTTTTCATCCAACCAATCACATTTGTTCTGCCCTAGAAAGTGGAGCTTCCCTCAGCACAAGATTGAGGCCGGGAATTAATTTGTGGTGCTGTTAAATGGTACATTGTCGGGTGTCTAGTGCGCTGTTCTATAACAAGCCTTGGATTGAATCGCAGCATGAATGAGAAACTCCAGAGCACTATTCCAGGGCTCCTTCTTTGATTCCTTGGGAGATTCTCTATTGCACAAAATTCCGGCCTTTCCTCGACACCTCTGTCCTCCTCTCAGTGATAAGTGGTCATGGAGAGTGTCAATTCGTTAGTAAGCTATCATAGGCGTGTCATCCACTCCTCGATAGCCTCCTCCTCGCCAAGGATAATCATGTGCTTCCTCATGGCTGCTAGCGCCGAAGTGTTTTAACATTTTCCACACCCCCTTTGAATCAGCTGTTTTCTCAAAGGAGACAACCATGCACACATTTAAAACGATACTCTACTTATCCTTTTATCTATAGAATGTATTGCACAAGTAGCTATATTAGTTTATCACTTTGTATTTTGTGATTCCTCCTCTGTAAACATCATTTGCCTGATGACGAGCGAGTGAATTACTGTCTCATTTCCCTCCACGTTCCCTCTCCTTACTGCTGCTCCTCAAATATATTGACCTTTTTCCAAACGGGGTGAGAAGTGGACAGTGGAGAGAAGGCGACCAAAACCAATTAAGATACCAGAATTTTGATAACATATCCAGCCAGCAAACCTCCAACTTCCCTAAACAGCCCCATGGGTCCCCTAGACCCAGTTTGATTAGCTTAATTCTTAGCTCTTATGTGTTCCAGTAGATTAGTGCCCGCTATCCCAGGTTTATAACAGCGAGGCAGAGTGATGAGCCCTAATCCCTCTGCCAGCCATCTGATGCCAATTTCCCAGAATGAAAGGAGCAGATTCACTAATCTGAGAGCATAGGGACCCTGGCTGTCGCCCGCTACCGCGCTAATCTGAGAGCATAGGGACCCTGGCTGTCGCCCGCTACCGCGCTAATCTGAGAGCATAGGGACCCTGGCTGTCGCCCGCTACCGCGCTAATCTGAGAGCATAGGGACCCTGGCTGTCGCCCGCTACCGCGCTAATCTGAGAGCATAGGGACCCTGGCTGTCGCCCGCTACCGCGCTAATCTGAGAGCATAGGGACCCTGGCTGTCGCCCGCTACCGCGCTAATCTGAGAGCATAGGGACCCTGGCTGTCGCCCGCTACCGCGCTAATCTGAGCCTGACAGATACCCGGCCCGCATGGACCTTTTCCTCTGTGGTCCACTGGGATGTACGGTAGATGATGGGCCGGGAGGTGAGCTGCCACCACAACCAAAATGCTGGTGGGGTGATTTTCATGATGACATGATGCCTCTACTTGTTATTGTTTGGGCAACTGTGCTTTACTGCTGATGGGAGTTGTCATTTGGGCAGATCCACAGTGGTGAGGTCAAACAGATGTACACAGTGTGTGGGTTCAGTAATGTTCTACTAGCTGCCAGAAGGTGGCAGTAGACCCTCGCCACTGTCAAATCCCTGGCCATCTAATCATGACACAATTTTTTTCCACCTGCTACTCACTGCTACACCATTCAAACTGATTTAGGAGAACCAGGACTGACAGACAACCCCCTGTTTCATATCCCCGGTGGGAATGTTTGATGCGTAGTTTCATAGTGACAACACCATCAACCAAGTGGATCACTAGTCACTTTAATAATGTTTGCATTTCTCATCTCATACCATCTATTGCATCTTGCCTATGCCGCTCATCCATATATTTATTTTCCTATTCCATTCCTTACTTAGATTTGTGTGTATTAGGTAGTTGCTGTGGAATTGTTAGATATAGCTGCACTGTTGGAACTAGAAGCACAAGCAATTCGCAACACTCGCAATAACATCTGTTAACCATGTGTATGTGACCAATAAAATGTGATTTGATCAAGATTTCAACTGCTGAAGTACATTGATTTATGACGACGGAAGACATAGTGGCAGATGAGCAAGCACTGATTATGTCACTGTAACAGGCATACAGACAGACTGACAGATACCTACCGATCTCTCCCCAGTGGAAAGGGTTGATGCCGCCCGTTGTGCAGTTGTAAACCAGCGCTGCTTTGGGTCTGCAAGGGAGCAGAGAGAGGAGGTCAGAGGGGTCAAGTGTTAAAGGGATCAAAGGGGAGGGTCCATTAGGAAACATCTATAAAATGAGCCCACAAACACAAAATCACATCATTTGAAAACACTGGGCTTCCTCATCAGTCAATGGTGTAGAGCTGGGGAGATGTGTTTGAACAAACTGGGCTAAGGTAGGTTTACAGGAGAACTTCCTGCAGGTCAATATGGGGGGGTGTTTGTTTGTGTGGGTTAAACCATACAGTCATTGGTCAAACCATATTCCACCTGGGGGGAAAGTTAACCTGTGCACTGCTGTGTACCAGCCAGCGGCCAGGGTCAGGTTGATGACCACGTCCACAGGGATGAGGTCCGCCACCGCATCATTGTTGGCTCTCATGGTGCGCAGGATGCCCTTCCCCGCCTGATCAGACAGGACACAGGGTTACCACCACATCATCACCTGATCATTGTTTAAACTAGTGGCATCAAAATGAGCAAACTTACTATCTGAAAAATACAACTAATAAGTAGATGTTGGTACTTACAGCGATGAAGACTCCGCTTGGTCCATTGAAGTTGTCGATCCAACCCTGAGACAGAAGAACAGGGAGGGAATAAATTAGTGTAATGAGAGATTAGGGGCTCTATTCAATCTGTACGGATTTTTTTTATCCGTTATTTAAACTGAAAGGCAATGTTCCAGCGTAAGCGGACACGGTAAATGCTGCATATGTCTGCTCAATCGGAAATGACCTAAAAATGTATATCTCGCAATCTGGAATGCTTCAGCGATGCAGACTGAATAGAGACGTAGGTGGAAGAGAACCCTAAGTACCCCCCTTAAAGCTGGAATCCTTAGTTGCTACATCTATTTTTGGACTTATAAATTAATGATATATACCCATTGATTGTTGAAGAATATAACTTATAAATGCCTCGTGAGCTTAGTTCAGCTGTCATACCCCATCAGAACCCAAAATACAAGCTTGTTCTACTTTAATGGTTGTAAATATAAACAAACACTGTATAGCCTAACAACATGGTTAAAACTATACATTTTATATCATGGATGGTTAGTCCTTGCATCCATAGCTCTGTCTATGAATTTGAGAGTGGTTACATTTCTCCAGGCCCATTTTCTTTATTTAACCAGGCAAGTCAGTTTAAGAACAAATTCGTATTTGCAATGACGACCTAGGAACAGTGAGTTAACTGCCTTGTTCAGGGGCAGAACGAAGACCTTGTCAGCTCAGGGATTCGCTCTAACCACTAGGCTACCTGCCTCAGCTTTTTAACAAAACACAGGCGGTGTTTCCGCTTTGTTACCGTTTCAATTAGGAATTCTAGCTTCAAGCAGCACTATAACATTGCTGCAACATCATCAAGTTACAAATAGCCTCCTAACAGTAACATCAATTAGATTGTTGTGTATCTGCTGAGTTAGCATTCCAGTGGTGTGCTAGGCTAGCTAGCTACCTATGGAGAGTGAGACTGAGATAGGGAGAGTAAGTGTCCACATCAATTAGATTGTTGTGTATCTGCTGAGTTAGCATTCCAGTGGTGTGCTAGGCTAGCTAGCTACCTATGGAGACTGAGATAGGGAGAGTAACAGTGTCCACATCAATTAGCCCTCCGGTAATACATTGGTAATAGACTGGGCTTATTTGTGTGGGTCTGGCTGTGGCTTGTCCCTACAGGGTAAGGCTACATGGTCTGGTGCAGACAGACAGTCAGACAAATAGGAGTCCTTATCACACCGTCCAAGACACAATTTCTGCAGGTATACATCTTTGACCTCATTGAGGGATCGCCTGTGACATTTTAACACTTAACGGAGTTCTGAGGACATGGAGATTGAAGTTCAACACACACACACACACACACACACACACACACACACACACACACACACACACACACACACACACACACACACACACACACACTCCTCCCGTCGCTCCCACTGTCTCAAGCTGCCTGCGCAATAAACTTGTAAAGCGTGATCTTTTGGCTGTTTTGCTGCCAGGCCTGGATCCTGCTCTGTTGAAACGTTACAGCCCCAGAAAACTAAATGCAGCCCTGGGGCTGTACAGTCGTTTTCTGTGAATATACTTAGTGCTGTTTAAAAGTGTATTATACTCTATTGAAAACTCTGAAAGTGTGAATTTTTTCGTCTTCTAGATTTTTGATCTCTTTCTGTGTGAATTTATGGAGCCTCAGACGTTCAAATAAAATTCCTGTAGGAAAATAAAGTAAGCATGTCACTTGAATTTGCGGGAAAGAACTTGGACGAATATTATAATCACAAAAATGATGAAATGTTGAACACCATCCTCCCATTGCTCCTCCAAAATTTTAAGCAGCAATAAAGTCTGCATTTATATTTTAAACGCTTTAATATGTCCATCTGCCGCTATGCTAAGTGAGATTAAAATGCTAAACGCTGTGGAATCCTTACGCTAAGATGTTAGCCTACACTACAACAGCTGGACAGATTAGAAAATAAAAAGCAGCTTACTCATGAAAGTACCATCACCCTGTACATGCAGAAGAGGACTGGCCACCCCTCGGAAGCTGGTTCTTATCTAGCTTTCTCCCTAGGTTCCTGCCTTTCTAGGGACAACTGCTGATGTCAAAATACCTTTATAAAATACATTATATTGATTGATTGATTACTGCACCCTTCAGAGTGGCCTTTCCATGAACCTACAGTTGCTTTTCAGTGACCTTCTATCTAGTAGGAGACACTCATAGGCTCTCCGGTTTCAGCACTGGCAGTACCCCTCCCTTTCCCCATCGCCCCTTCCTTGCCCCCCTCACAACGCCTACCCAGATGTTGGGGTCAGGGACACTCCTCTTCGAGTCCTGGAATCCAGCCCAGCCAGACTTTCTGAACTATTAGAACCATTAGTCCTGGTCCATCCCTAATACAACCTTTACTCAGCACTACACACCCAATCCCCCTTTAAGTCTGACTGTACACAGGGGAGATATATTGACCAGTGTACTATTACAGCGATCGATCGCTAATTCCCATCCATTTGGCACCACAGCAGGACATGATGGTGTGAGAATTGACAGAATTCTGACAGAGCCCTTTTACCATCACAGTGAAAGTGCTACATAGATTTTTATAAATTGTGATACATTTCCCAACAGGCAGGTGGCTGAGCCAATCACACTTCTTCTGATACACTTATCTTGCTGACCAGTCAGTACACTGTTTAACGTCCACAGACTACATACAGAATGTGATCCATGTATCTATTGATCATCTATTGACTTTATTGCTGTAATCTAGTCCCACAGAATGATGTATGTATATGATACTGTATCTCTATGGTAACGGCACTCACAGGGAAAGGCTCCTGCCAGCTGGCTCCCACTATGGAGGGTCTGATGATGCCGATGCTGAGCTTGCTGCTCTCCTTCTGAACCACGCACTCTGCCAGGGCTTTGGTGTAGGTGTAGGTGTTGGGGCGGTCCCCGATGAGGCGTGGCGTGATGTCACGGACAATGCTGTCCTCCATCCACCTGCAGTCGCAGACACAAGAGGACACTCACAATTAGACTCACATCACAATGGTACAGGACACATGCCAGGATTGAAGTAAAGTTGGTATTTTGAGGGCCTCCCGGGTGGTGCAGTGGTTAAGGGCGCTGTACTGCAGCGCCAGCTGTGCCACCAGCTGTGCCACCAGAGACTCTGGGTTCGCGCCCAGGCTCTGTCGTAAACCGGCCGCCCCGGAGGTCGTGGGGCGACGCACAATTGGCCTAGCATCGTCCGGGTTAGGGAGGGTTTGGCCGGTAGGGAAATCCTTGTCTCATCGCGCACCGGCGGGCCGGGCGCAGTGCGCGCTAACCAAGGTTGCCAGGTGCACGGTGTTTCCTCCGACACATTAGTGCGGCTGGCTTCCGGGTTGGATTCTGTGGGTTCTTCCGGGTTCTGTGTTAAGAAGCAGTGCGGCTTGGTTGGGTTGTGTATCGGAGGACACATGACTTTCAACCTTCGGAGTTGTAGCGATGAGACAAGATAGTAGCTACTAAAACAATTGGATACCACAAAATTGGGGAGAAAAAAAGAGTAAAATTCACAAAAAACAAAAAAAGTTGCCATTTTGTGTAGATAGATGAAACGTCGTTCACTCCGATAGCCGTCTGTGATGGTAATTATAATCAATCATTAGTTGGAAATGGCACAAGGTCCTTGGTTCGGTTCAATTCCATTTCAATCAGTTCCTTCAGGAGATTAATTGAAATTCAATGAATATACTGGCATTTATCTAACTAAGATTCTATCAGATCTGCGCTAGTCGACACCAGCATAGAGATTGTTTAGAGGCATAGAGGTTTTTTAGAGGTTTAGAAGCATACACGTTGTTTAGAGGTTTAGAGGCCTTAGAGCTGTCAAATCCACAAGCGGCTCCCGGCATTATACCTAAAGAGGACATTTTCTCATTCTGACCTTCCAACGTGAGTGGAACGGGTGTGGCTTCGTGACAATGATCACAAGAGCAGCTGCTCACCGATGTGACTGGTGCAACGTAGATCCACCTCCGACTGCGCCAAATCATCAGCTATGCCAGTTAATGCTTGATCTGATCGAATCCAGGCCTAAGTGCCATTTATCTTCACTGAGCATATTTTCAATGCATGAAATTTGCAAATGAATTCACTTCCTGAATAGATGAAATCGTAATAGCAGCAACCCCACCCCCAACTCAGATGCAGAAAGTTGACTTCACACTACTCACTCCAGGGAGTCAATGAGCTTCTTGGGTTCTACAGGCGGTGGGTAGATGATCTCGTCGATGTGCCTGCGGTTGCAGTTGGCGTAGGCTGTGGAGATGTGGATGAAGGCCTGGAGGTGGTGCATCTGCTGGGCCAGATTCAGGAGCTGCTGCGTGGCCATCACATTCAGCTGCAGGGCGTGTCTGGGAAGAGAGGACACACACACAGCAGGACTGGGTAAGAGATCACTGTGCATAAGTACACATAAGAAGCATAAGCACACTATGCATTCCCGTAACATCCTCACAAGGAGAGAAGTGAGACAGTGAAAGAGAGAGAGAGACAGACCGAGAGAGACAGAGGGAGAAAGAGAGAAACAGAAAAAGAGAGAGAAGGGTGAGAAAGAGAGAGAGACAGACCGAGAGAGACAGAGGGAGAAGAAGAGAAACAGAAAAAGGGAGAGAGAAGGGTGATAAAGAGAGAAACAGAAAAAGAGAGAGAGGAGGGTGAGAAAGAGAGAGAGACAGAGGGAGAAGAAGAGAAACAGAAAAAGAGAGAGGGGAGGGTGAGAAAGAGAGAAACAGAAAAAGAGAGAGAAGGGTGAGAAAGAGAGAGAGCACATTGGAGAGTTGGCATTATAATAATCCTCCCTCAAACCCTTTTATCCTCACACTTGATTCCAGCAATGTGCTTCCATTCCAGGAAAACAGACAAAAATCTAGCTCACCTCTCAGCCAGTCTACAGAGAAAGATAGTGCTTCTCAGCCACAGTCAGGCAGTGTGGAAGGTGTGTGTGTGTATGTAAGTGCAGATGTGGTTTTGGGAACTTTTATAGAGCACTAGGGTAGTTTGAGAACTATTGTAGAGCACTAGTCCAGTTTGAGAACTATTATAGAACACTAGGCCAGTTTGATAACTATTATAGAGCACTAGGCCAGTTTGAGAACTATTATAGAGCACTAGGGTAGTTTGAGAACTATTATAGAGCACTAGGGTAGTTTGAGAACTATTGTAGAGCACTAGTCCAGTTTGAGAACTATTATAGAACACTAGGCCAGTTTGATAACTATTATAGAGCACTAGGCCAGTTTGAGAACTATTATAGAGCACTAGGGTAGTTTGAAAACTATTATAGAGCACTAGGCCAGTTTGAGAACTATTATAGAACACTAGGCCAGTTTGAGAACTATTATAGAGCACTAGGGTAGTTTGAGAACTATTATAGAGCACTAGGGTAGTTTGAGAACTATTGTAGAGCACTAGTCCAGTTTGAGAACTATTATAGAACACTAGGCCAGTTTGATAACTATTATAGAGCACTAGGCCAGTTTGAGAACTATTATAGAGCACTAGGGTAGTTTGAGAACTATTGTAGAGCACTAGTCCAGTTTGAGAACTATTATAGAACACTAGGCCAGTTTGATAACTATTATAGAGCACTAGGCCAGTTTGAGAACTATTATAGAGCACTAGGCCAGTTTGAGAACTATTATAGAGCACTAGTCCAGTTTGAGAACTATTATAGAACACTAGGCCAGTTTGATAACTATTATAGAGCACTAGGCCAGTTTGAGAACTATTATAGAGCACTAGGCCAGTTTGAGAACTATTATAGAGCACTAGGCAAGTTTGAGAACTATTATAGAGCACTAGTCCAGTTTGATAACTATTATAGAGCACTAGGCCAGTTTGAGAACTATTATAGAGCACTAGGCCAGTTTGAGAACTATTATAGAGCACTAAGCCAGTTTGAGAACTATTATAGAGCACTAAGCCAGTTTGAGAACTATTATAGAGCACTAGGCCAGTTTGAGAACTATTATAGAGCACTAGGCCAGTTTGAGAGAGAACACCACTGTGTCTGTGGACTGCTCCTAACTGTGTTCCTCACTGTTCCAAGCCGCTGAGTCATTAATGAATTCCGCTGTTGTATTTTCATTAGGGTGCCAGATATACTGTATCCTAGAAGCTATGGTGGCTATGGTGCTTATCACTGCTGCAGTGCTAGGCTTGACTAGCCTTGTACATTTGCACAGCACAGATGTTGAGTCTAGGGCGCTATCTGAAATGCTGTGGTCTGGGTCCCAGTGATTAAACTGTTGTCTGATTATGGTCCAACTCCCCCTGGCAACTTTGTTTCTCTGGAGACAGGGTAACATCATTGTGTGTCAGACGAGAGAACGTGAGAGAGAACAGGGGAGAAAGAGAGAGAAATACAGAGGAAGGGATGGAGAGGTAAGGGTGAAAAGAGAAAAGAAAGTGAAAGAGGGAGGAGAAGAGAGCTATGATGCTGTTCAGAGAACACTCTCACAGCTTTTCCCTAACTGAGCTGTCAGTCATGGCTAATGTCCCGCCTCCCCACACCTCCTTTCACCTCTCTGACTGCATCTCATCCCTTAAGGCTGTCCTGTCTCTCCTACTCAACGGGATCTGTTCCCAGCAGCCGCACAGGCACCCAGACAGGCGTATTTAACAGTATGATGAAGACTTGTGAGAATACACTGAGACAGATAGACACAGAGCTCTTTAATGTTTTAATAATCCCTCTGAAGACCTCATTCCCGCTTCCTCACTGAGTAGGAGACATCTAAAGACATCTAAAGACATCTACCCCCTACAGCTAGCTACATGCAGACTCCCTGGATACATCTCTCTTCCCCCTACAGCTAGCTACCTGCAGACTCCCTGGACACATCTCTCTACCCCCTACAGCTAGCTAGCTACCTGCAGACCCCCTGGATACATCTCTCTACCCCCTACAGATAGCTAGCTACCTGCAGACTCCCTGGATACATCTCTCTACCCCCTACAGCTAGCTACCTGCAGACTCCCTGGATACATCTCTCTACCCCCTACAGCTAGCTAGCTACAGTGCCTTGCGAAAGTATTCGGCCCCCTTGAACTTTGCGACCTTTTGCCACATTTCAGGCTTCAAACATAAAGATATAAAACTGTATTTTTTTGTGAAGAATCAACAACAAGTGGGACACAATCATGAAGTGGAATGACATTTATTGGATATTTCAAACTTTTTTAACAAATCAAAAACTGAAAAATTGGGCGTGCAAAATTATTCAGCCCCCTTAAGTTAATACTTTGTAGCGCCACCTTATGCTGCGATTACAGCTGTAAGTCGCTTGGGGTATGTCTCTATCAGTTTTGCACATCGAGAGACTGACATTTTTTCCCATTCCTCCTTGCAAAACAGCTCGAGCTCAGTGAGGTTGGATGGAGAGCATTTGTGAACAGCAGTTTTCAGTTCTTTCCACAGATTCTCGATTGGATTCAGGTCTGGACTTTAACTTGGCCATTCTAACACCTGGATATGTTTATTTTTGAACCATTCCATTGTAGATTTTGCTTTATGTTTTGGATCATTGTCTTGTTGGAAGACAAATCTCCGTCCCAGTCTCAGGTCTTTTGCAGACTCCATCAGGTTTTCTTCCAGAATGGTCCTGTATTTGGCTCCATCCATCTTCCCATCAATTTTAACCATCTTCCCTGTCCCTGCTGAAGAAAAGCAGGCCCAAACCATGATGCTGCCACCACCATGTTTGACAGTGGGGATGGTGTGTTCAGCTGTGTTGCTTTTACGCCAAACATAACGTTTTGCATTGTTGCCAAAAAGTTCCATTTTGGTTTCATCTGACCAGAGCACCTTCTTCCACATGTTTGGCGTGTCTCCCAGGTGGCTTGTGGCAAACTTTAAACGACACTTTTTATGGATATCTTTAAGAAATGGCTTTCTTCTTGCCACTCTTCCATAAAGGCCAGATTTGTGCAATATACGACTGATTGTTGTCCTATGGACAGAGTCTCCCACCTCAGCTGTAGATCTCTGCAGTTCATCCAGAGTGATCATGGGCCTCTTGGCTGCATCTCTGATCAGTCTTCTCCTTGTATGAGCTGAAAGTTTAGAGGGACGGCCAGGTCTTGGTAGATTTGCAGTGGTCTGATACTCCTTCCATTTCAATATTATCGCTTGCACAGTGCTCCTTGGGATGTTTAAAGCTTGGGAAATCTTTTTGTATCCAAATCCAGCTTTAAACTTCTTCACAACAGTATCTCGGACCTGCCTGGTGTGTTCCTTGTTCTTCATGATGCTCTCTGCGCTTTTAACGGACCTCTGAGACTATCACAGTGCAGGTGCATTTATACGGAGACTTGATTACACACAGGTGGATTGTATTTATCATCATTAGTCATTTAGGTCAACATTGGATCATTCAGAGATCCTCACTGAATTTCTGGAGAGAGTTTGCTGCACTGAAAGTAAAGGGGCTGAATAATTTTGCACGCCCAATTTTTCAGTTTTTGATTTGTTAAAAAAGTTTGAAATATCCAATAAATGTCGTTCCACTTCATGATTGTGTCCCACTTGTTGTTGATTCTTCACAAAAAATACAGTTTTATATCTTTATGTTTAAAGCCTGAAATGTGGCAAAAGGTCACAAAGTTCAAGGGGGCCGAATACTTTCGCAAGGCACTGTACCTGCAGACTCCCTGGATACATCTCTCTACCCCCTACAGCTAGCTAGCTACCTGCAGACTCCCTGGATACATCTCTCTACCCCCTACAGCTAGCTAGCTACCTGCAGACTCCCTGGATACATCTCTCTACCCCCTACAGCTAGCTACCTGCAGACTCCCTGGATACATCTCTCTACCCCCTACAGCTAGCTACCTGCAGACTCCCTGGATACATCTCTCTACCCCCTACAGCTAGCTAGCTACCTCCAGACTCCCTGGATACATCTCTCTACCCCCTACAGCTAGCTAGCTACCTCCAGACTCCCTGGATACATCTCTCTACCCCCTACAGCTAGCTACCTGCAGACTCCCTGGATACATCTCTCTACCCCCTACAGCTAGCTAGCTACCTTCAGACTCCCTGGATACATCTCTCTACCCCCTACAAAAAAAGAATACATTCTAAAAAGCTTTAACAAGAGCAAGGTATTGAGTTTCATTTGAAAACAGCATAACAGTTTGTAAAAGCAGAATATTTCAGGTCATCCCACCCCCTAACCTTTGAACCCCTGCAGACTCCCTGGATACATATCTCTCTCTATCGGTCTGTCTCTCTCTCACCACATGGAACATCGATGCACTGTCTACTACGTGAGATGATGAAACCACATGGAATATTGAAAACTTAAACAGTTTCAATTTTTTAAATTCAATATGACTGTATTCTACAAGACTTTATTCGCTCAACATTGCATTGGATTTTGATGTAATATGTTTAATTACTATTTATGTAAGTGTTTGCCTGTTGCTTGACAATGTTGCTTGACAGACGCTACACAGACGCTATATTATCTTGGGATCTCTGTTGTGTCTCTCAACATCCTCATCATACTCTAGATATATCAGCTTCCCCATTGGTCAACACCAGAACACAAACAGTCCAGACTATCAAACAAACATCACTTCCTGTAGGAAGTCCCTGGACAATGGGCACTTTCTGGTACTCGGGACAATGACAAAGCAAAACCCTCCGACCCCATAAACCAGACCCGAGTAAAATATCAAAATAAAACATGTGACCAAGATAAAGACGACCCTGGCCCCTATACGGGCTGACCTCCTCGCAACTACAGACTGTCTACTGTGTTGACGTCAGTTAATAGGATCTCTATGTCTTTGTACCTCTCTCTGTGTCAGACACAAGCTATGTCCATGCATTTATACACAATCAAACTGATTTGATTTGTTGAGTTGATAAAGTGGTGAGTTAGCATGTGAGCTAGGTGATAGAGGAAGAGTCAGTGTGTAGGGGGTGTGGTCCTCACTTGAGGGGTTCGTCGAAGCGGATGGTGGCAGCACAGTGGAAGATGATGTTGACGCAGGAGGTCAGTCTCTCTACGTCCTCAGGACTGATGGCCAGGGCAGGCTGTGTCAACTCACTGCTGATAGGAACTATCTTCTGGTGGAAGTCTGGGTTGTCCTCCCTCACGCGGTCAAACAGCTGCAGGAAATGCACACATAGATGCATCAGATCATATCAACGTATGTCAAGCCATTGATTTTAGCCAGGTCCATATGTAAAGGACACTATATGCATTGATGTCTGTAACGATTCTGTCTACATGGATGTTTGGCTGTAGGCTATTCCTCTGCACAACTGCTACTGTGTAAAGCCATGTCAGCTTTTACATAACAATAGCACCATAGTAGTATTTGCAAGCCTCAGTATTAACAATATGGGTCATGTTGACCGATGTAATTGATGAATGACTCTAGTATTTAAACACAGATCAAGCGGGTGTCAATATTTGCATTTTCCCACAATGCTCTAGTAGCAGCGGTGTCGCCCATGGGAGACCACTCTGCAGTACCAGAGCACTCTCTGTGTGTGTGTGTGTGTGTGTGTGTGTGTGTGTGTGTGGGTGTAACATGTTCCCTGTTCTTATGACTCAGATGAGGCAGGGAGTGCACCTTACGAAACATGACACAGGAAATGAAACCTCATCACCAAGGAGGGAGATAATATCACTCCTTATCCTCCAAGCAAAAACCATTATCAACAAATTGTAGGTTTTAGTCTTGAATGCAGGGAACTGTGTTTTAGGGCTGAATATAAGAACACAACAAACAGAAGGGAAGATAAAGTCTCTTATGACAAACGAGACATAAATCAAGTAGCTGGCCAGTGTGCACCTCAGATTTGGCTCTGGGTGTCGAGAATTAAGGAAGACACAAAACACAGAAAATTGTACTGAACATTTCAGATTGCTAGTGATTAAGATTAGCATGTGTGAGTTATGAAATTGGATGTCTCTCCCTCTCCCTCTGTGTGTGTGTGTGTGTGTGTGTGTGTTCCGGCTGCCCTGGTAAGCAGACCACTCTAAGTGAAGAGCAGGACAGATGTTGAGTAATGCCTCCAACAGCTGTTCATATCCATGTTCTCTCTCTCCATCCCTCCCTACATCTATCTCTCTCCATCTCCATCCATCCCTCCCTACATCCATCTCTCTCCATCTCCATCCATCCCTCCCTACATCTATCTCTCTCTCCATCCCTCCCTACATCTATCGCTCTCTCCATCCCTCCCTACATCTATCTCTCTCTCCATCCCTCCCTACATCTATCTCTCTCCATCTCCATCCATCCCTCCCTACATCTATCGCTCTCTCCATCTCCATACATCTATCTCTCTCTCCATCTCCATCCATCCCTCCCTACATCTATCGCTCTCTCCATCTCTCCCTACATATATCTCTCTCTCCATCTCCATACATCTATCTCTCTCTCCATCTCCATCCATCCCTCCCTACATCTATCGCTCTCTCATCCCTCCCTACATCTCTCTCCATCTCCATCCATCCCTCCCTACATCTATCGCTCTCTCCATCTCTCCCTACATATATCTCTCTCTCCATCTCCATACATCTATCTCTCTCTCCATCTCCATCCATCCCTCCCTACATCTATCGCTCTCTCATCCCTCCCTACATCTCTCTCCATCTCCATCCATCCCTCCCTACATCTATCGCTCTCTCCATCCCTCCCTACATCTCTCTCCATCTCCATCCATCCCTCCCTACATCTATCGCTCTCTCCATCTCGCCCTACATCTCTCTCTCTCCATCTCCATCCCTCCCTACATCTCTCTCTCCATCTCCATCCATCCCTCCCTACATCTCTCTCTCTCCATCCCTCCCTACATCCATCTCTCTCCATCTCCATCCATCCCTCCCTACATATATCTCTCTCTCCCTACATCTATCTCTCTCTCCATACATCTATCTCTCTCTCCATCTCCATCCCTCCCTACATCTATCTCTCTTTCTATTGCTGTCTCTGTCTCTGTTTCTGGCTCTATAATGAGTCCATGTTGACTGCACTTTTCCTCACATCGTGACAAACTGAAGAACTCTGTTGACCCCATTCACCCTGGTGGAAAAAGTCCCTGAGGTCACAATGTGTGTTCTGCTTTCTACTCCAGCTCAACCCATAACAGAGACAGAGACGTATTTCACAGATCCACAAAGAATTAGAAAACAAACCCGATGTTGATTAAACTCCCATATCTACTGAGTGAAATACCACAGTGTGCCATCACAGCAGCAAGATTTGGGACCTGTTGCCACAGGAAAAGGTCAACCAGTGAAGAACAAACACCATTTTAAATACAACCCATATTTAAGTATTTTTCCTTCTGTACATTAACCATTTGTACATCGTTACAACACTGTATATATACATAATACGGCATTTGTAATGTCTTTATTCTTTTGAAACTTCTGTATGTGTAATGTTTACTGTTAATTTTTATTGTTTATTTCACTTTTGCATATTATCTACCTCACTTGCTTTGGCAATGTTAACACGTTTCCCATGCCAATAAAGACCATTGAATTGAAATGAATTGAAAGAGGGAGGGGGAGAGAATGGATCAGTTTCACTGTCTGCAGCCGGCTGTTCCCTTCACTATTATCTGAATGGTACCAGCCATACAGAAAACCACTGCTGCTGATCCTACAAAACGCTACTACACTGTACATCATGTATAGTACCAACACGACTACTACACTGTACATCATGTATAGTACCAACACTACTACTACACATCATGTATAGTACCAACACTACTACACTGTACATCATGTATAGTACCAACACTACTACTACACTGTACATCATGTATAGTACCAACACTACTACTACACTGTACATCATGTATAGTACCAACACTACTACTACACATCATGTATAGTACCAACACTACTACTACACTGTACATCATGTATAGTACCAACACTACTACACTGTACATCATGTATAGTACCAACACGACTACTACACTGTACATCATGTATAGTACCAACACTACTACTACACATCATGTATAGTACCAACACTACTACTACACTGTACATCATGTAAAGTACCAAAGCTACTACTACACTGTACATCATGTATAGTACCAACACTACTACTACACTGTACATCATGTATAGTACCAACACTACTACTACACTGTACATCATGTATAGTACCAACACGACTACTACACTGTACATCATGTATAGTACCAACACTACTACTACACATCATGTATAGTACCAACACTACTACTACACTGTACATCATGTATAGTACCAACGCTACTACTACACTGTACATCATGTATAGTACCAACACTACTACTACACTGTACATCATGTATAGTACCAACACTACTACTACACTGTACATCATGTATAGTACCAACACTACTACTACACTGTACATCATGTATAGTACCAACACTACTACACTGTACATCATGTATAGTACCAACACTACTACTACACATCATGTATAGTACCAACACTACTACCACACATCATGTATAGTACCAACACTACTACTACACTGTACATCATGTATAGTACCAACACTACTACTACACTGTACATCATGTATAGTACCAACACTACTACTACACATGTATAGTACCAACACTACTACTACACATCATGTATAGTACCAACACTACTACTACACTGTACATCATGTATAGTACCAACGCTACTACTACACTGTACATCATGTATAGTACCAACACTACTACTACACATCATGTATAGTACCAACACTACTACCACACATCATGTATAGTACCAACACTACTACTACACTGTACATCATGTATAGCACCAACACTACTACACTGTACATCATGTATAGTACCAACACTACTACTACACTGTACATCATGTATAGTACCAACACTACTACTACACTGTACATCATGTATAGTACCAACACTACTACTACACTGTACATCATGTATAGTACCAACACTACTACCACACATCATATATAGTACCAACACTACTACTACACATCATGTATAGTACCAACACTACTACTACACTGTACATCATGTATAGTACCAACACTACTACTACACTGTACATCATGTATAGTACCAACACTACTACTACACTGTACATCATGTATAGTACCAACACTACTACTACACTGTATATCATGTATAGTACCAACACTACTACCACACATCATGTATAGTACCAACACTACTACTACACATCATGTATAGTACTAACACTACTACTACACTGTACATCATGTATAGTACCAACACTACTACTACACTGTACATCATGTATAGTACCAACACTACTACTACACTGTACATCATGTATAGTACCAACACTACTACTACACTGTACATCATGTATAGTACCAACACTACTACTACACTGTACATCATGTATAGCACCAACACTACTACTACACTGTACATCATGTATAGTACCAACACTACTACTACACTGTACATCATGTATAGTACCAACACTACTACTACACTGTACATCATGTATAGTACCAACACTACTACTACACTGTACATCATGTATAGCACCAACACTACTACTACACATCATGTATAGTACCAACACTACTACTACACATCATGTATAGCACCAACACTACTACTACACATCATGTATAGTACCAACACTACTAATACACTGTACATCATGTAAAGCACCAACACTACTACTACACATCATGTATAGTACCAACACTACTACTACACATCATGTATAGTACCAACACTACTACTACACATCATGTATAGCACCAACACTACTACTACACATCATGTATAGCACCAACACTACTACACTGTACATCATGTATACTACCAACACTACTACTACACATCATGTATAGTACCAACACTACTACTACACATCATGTATAGTACCAACACTACTACTACACTGTACATCATGTATAGCACCAACACTACTACTACACTGTACATCATGTATAGTACCAACACTACTACTACACTGTACATCATGTATAGTACCAACACTACTACTACACATCATGTATAGTACCAACACTACTACTACACATCATGTATAGTACCAACACTACTACTACACTGTACATCATGTATAGTACCAACACTACTACTACACTGTACATCATGTATAGTACCAACACTACTACTACACTGTACATCATGTATAGTACCAACACTACTACAACACTGTACATCATGTATAGTACCAACACTACTACTACACATAATTTATAGTACCAACACTACTACTACACATCATGTATAGTACCAACACTACTACTACACTGTACATCATGTACAGTACCAACACTACTACTACACTGTACATCATGTATAGTAACAACACTACTACTACACATCATTTATAGTACCAACACTACTACTACACATCATGTATAGTACCAACACTACTACTAAACTGTACATCATGTATAGTACCAACGCTACTACTACACTGTACATCATGTATAGTACCAACACTACTACTACACTGTACATCATGTATAGTACCAACACTACTACGACACTGTACATCATGTATAGTACCAACACTACTACTACACTGTACATCATGTATAGTACCAACACTACTACTCCACTGTACATCATGTATAGTACCAACACTACTACTACACTGTACATCATGTATAGTACCAACACTACTACTACACTGTACATCATGTATAGTACCAACACTACTACCACACATCATATATAGTACCAACACTACTACTACACATCATGTATAGTACCAACACTACTACTACACTGTACATCATGTATAGTACCAACACTACTACTACACATCATGTATAGTACCAACACTACTACTACACATCATGTATAGTACCAACACTACTACTACACTGTACATCATGTATAGTACCAACACTACTACTACACATCATGTATAGTACCAACACTACTACTACACTGTACATCATGTATAGTACCAACACTACTACTACACTGTACATCATGTATAGTACCAACACTACTACTACACTGTACATCATGTATAGTACCAACACTACTACTACACTGTACATCATGTATAACACCAACACTACTACTCCACTGTACATCATGTATAGTATCAACACTACTACTACACATCATGTATAGTACCAACACTACTACTACACTGTACATCATGTATAGTACCAACACTACTACTACACTGTACATCATGTATAACACCAACACTCCTACTACACATCATGTATAGTACCAACACTACTACTACACTGTACATCATGTATAGTACCAACACTACTACTACACATCATGTATAGTACCAACACTACTACTACATATCATGTATAGTACCAACACTACTACTACACTGTACATCATGTATAGTACCAACACTACTACTACACTGTACATCATGTATAGTACCAACACTACTACTACACTGTACATCATGTATAGTACCAACGCTACTACTACACTGTACATCATGTATAGTACCAACACTACTACTACACTGTACATCATGTATAGTACCAACACTACTACTACACTGTACATCATGTATAGTACCAACACTACTACTACACTGTACATCATGTATAGTACCAACACTACTACACTGTACATCATGTATAGTACCAACACTACTACTACACATCATGTATAGTACCAACACTACTACCACACATCATGTATAGTACCAACACTACTACTACACTGTACATCATGTATAGTACCAACACTACTACTACACTGTACATCATGTATAGTACCAACACTACTACTACACATGTATAGTACCAACACTACTACTACACATCATGTATAGTACCAACACTACTACTACACTGTACATCATGTATAGTACCAACGCTACTACTACACTGTACATCATGTATAGTACCAACACTACTACTACACATCATGTATAGTACCAACACTACTACCACACATCATGTATAGTACCAACACTACTACTACACTGTACATCATGTATAGCACCAACACTACTACACTGTACATCATGTATAGTACCAACACTACTACTACACTGTACATCATGTATAGTACCAACACTACTACTACACTGTACATCATGTATAGTACCAACACTACTACTACACTGTACATCATGTATAGTACCAACACTACTACCACACATCATATATAGTACCAACACTACTACTACACATCATGTATAGTACCAACACTACTACTACACTGTACATCATGTATAGTACCAACACTACTACTACACTGTACATCATGTATAGTACCAACACTACTACTACACTGTACATCATGTATAGTACCAACACTACTACTACACTGTATATCATGTATAGTACCAACACTACTACCACACATCATGTATAGTACCAACACTACTACTACACATCATGTATAGTACTAACACTACTACTACACTGTACATCATGTATAGTACCAACACTACTACTACACTGTACATCATGTATAGTACCAACACTACTACTACACTGTACATCATGTATAGTACCAACACTACTACTACACTGTACATCATGTATAGTACCAACACTACTACTACACTGTACATCATGTATAGCACCAACACTACTACTACACTGTACATCATGTATAGTACCAACACTACTACTACACTGTACATCATGTATAGTACCAACACTACTACTACACTGTACATCATGTATAGCACCAACACTACTACTACACATCATGTATAGCACCAACACTACTACTACACATCATGTATAGTACCAACACTACTAATACACTGTACATCATGTAAAGCACCAACACTACTACTACACATCATGTATAGTACCAACACTACTACTACACATCATGTATAGTACCAACACTACTACTACACATCATGTATAGCACCAACACTACTACTACACATCATGTATAGCACCAACACTACTACACTGTACATCATGTATACTACCAACACTACTACTACACATCATGTATAGTACCAACACTACTACTACACATCATGTATAGTACCAACACTACTACTACACTGTACATCATGTATAGCACCAACACTACTACTACACTGTACATCATGTATAGTACCAACACTACTACTACACTGTACATCATGTATAGTACCAACACTACTACTACACATCATGTATAGTACCAACACTACTACTACACATCATGTATAGTACCAACACTACTACTACACTGTACATCATGTATAGTACCAACACTACTACTACACTGTACATCATGTATAGTACCAACACTACTACTACACTGTACATCATGTATAGTACCAACACTACTACAACACTGTACATCATGTATAGTACCAACACTACTACTACACATAATTTATAGTACCAACACTACTACTACACATCATGTATAGTACCAACACTACTACTACACTGTACATCATGTACAGTACCAACACTACTACTACACTGTACATCATGTATAGTAACAACACTACTACTACACATCATTTATAGTACCAACACTACTACTACACATCATGTATAGTACCAACACTACTACTAAACTGTACATCATGTATAGTACCAACGCTACTACTACACTGTACATCATGTATAGTACCAACACTACTACTACACTGTACATCATGTATAGTACCAACACTACTACGACACTGTACATCATGTATAGTACCAACACTACTACTACACTGTACATCATGTATAGTACCAACACTACTACTACACTGTACATCATGTATAGTACCAACACTACTACTCCACTGTACATCATGTATAGTACCAACACTACTACTACACATCATGTACAGTACCAACACTACTACTACACATCATGTATAGTACCAACACTACTACTCCACTGTACATCATGTATAGTACCAACACTACTACTACACATCATGTATAGTACCAACACTACTACTACATATCATGTATAGTACCAACACTACTACTACACTGTACATCATGTATAGTACCAACACTACTACTCCACTGTACATCATGTATAGTACCAACACTACTACTACACATCATGTATAGTACCAACACTACTACTACATATCATGTATAGTACCAACACTACTACTACACTGTACATCATGTATAGTACCAACACTACTACTACACTGTACATCATGTATAGTACCAACACTACTACTACACTGTACATCATGTATAGTACCAACACTACTACTCCACTGTACATCATGTATAGTACCAACACTACTACTACACTGTACATCATGTATAGTACCAACACTACTACTACACTGTACATCATGTATAGTACCAACACTACTACTACACATCATGTATAGTACCAACACTACTACTACACATCATGTATAGTACCAACACTACTACTACACTGTACATCATGTATAGTACCAACACTACTACTACACATCATGTATAGTACCAACACTACTACTACACATCATGTATAGTACCAACACTACTACTACACTGTACATCATGTATAGTACCAACACTACTACTACACATCATGTATAGTACCAACACTACTACTACACTGTACATCATGTATAGTACCAACACTACTACTACACTGTACATCATGTATAGTACCAACACTACTACTACACTGTACATCATGTATAGTACCAACACTACTACTCCACTGTACATCATGTATAGTACCAACACTACTACTACATATCATGTATAGTACCAACACTACTACTACACTGTACATCATGTATAGTACCAACACTACTACTACACTGTACATCATGTATAGTACCAACACTACTACTACACTGTACATCATGTATAGTACCAACACTACTACTACACTGTACATCATGTATAGTACCAACACTACTACTACACATCATGTATAGTATCAACACTACTACTACATATCATGTATAGTACCAATAGTACTACTACACTGTACATCATGTATAGTACCAACACTACTACTACACTGTACATCATGTATAACACCAACACTACTACTCCACTGTACATCATGTATAGTACCAACACTACTACTACACTGTACATCATGTATAGTACCAACACTACTACTACACATCATGTATAGTACCAACACTACTACTCCACTGTACATCATGTATAGTACCAACACTACTACTACACTGTACATCATGTATAGTACCAACACTACTACTACACTGTACATCATGTATAGTACCAACACTACTACTACACATCATGTATAGTACCAACACTACTACTACACTGTACATCATGTATAGTACCAACACTACTACTACACTGTACATCATGTATAGTACCAACACTACTACTACACTGTACATCATGTATAGTACCAACACTACTACTCCACTGTACATCATGTATAGTACCAACACTACTACTACATATCATGTATAGTACCAACACTACTACTACACTGTACATCATGTATAGTACCAACACTACTACTACACTGTACATCATGTATAGTACCAACACTACTACTACACTGTACATCATGTATAGTACCAACACTACTACTACACTGTACATCATGTATAACACCAACACTCCTACTACACATCATGTATAGTACCAACACTACTACTACACTGTACATCATGTATAGCACCAACACTACTACTACACTGTACATCATGTATAGTATCAACACTACTACTACACATCATGTATAGTACCAACACTACTACTACACATCATGTATAGTACCAACACTACTACTACACTGTACATCATGTATAGTATCAACACTACTACTACACATCATGTATAGTACCAACACTACTACTACACTGTACATCATGTATAGTACCAACACTACTACACTGTACATCATGTATAGTACCAACACTACTACTACACTGTACATCATGTATAGTACCAACACTACTACTACACTGTACATCATGTATAACACCAACACTACTACTCCACTGTACATCATGTATAGTACCAACACTACTACTACACTGTACATCATGTATAGTACCAACACTACTACTACACTGTACATCATGTATAACACCAACACTACTACTCCACTGTACATCATGTATAGTATCAACACTACTACTACATATCATGTATAGTACCAACACTACTACTACACTGTACATCATGTATAGTACCAACACTACTACTACACTGTACATCATGTATAGTACCAACACTACTACTACACTGTACATCATGTATAGTAACAACACTACTACTACACATCATTTATAGTACCAACACTACTACTACACATCATGTATAGTACCAACACTACTACTAAACTGTACATCATGTATAGTACCAACGCTACTACTACACATCATGTATAGTACCAACGCTACTACTACACTGTACATCATGTATAGTACCAACACTACTACTCCACTGTACATCATGTATAGCACCAACACTACTACTACACTGTACATCATGTATAGTACCAATAGTACTACTACACTGTACATCATGTATAGTACCAATAGTACTACTACACTGTACATCATGTATAGTACCAATAGTACTACTACACTGTACATCATGTATAGTACCAACACTACTACTCCACTGTACATCATGTATAGCACCAACACTACTACTACACTGTACATCATGTATAGTACCAATAGTACTACTACACTGTACATCATGTATAGTACCAACACTACTACTACACTGTACATCATGTATAGTACCAACACTACTACTACACTGTACATCATGTATAGTACCAACACTACTACACTGTACATCATGTATAGTACCAACACTACTACTACACATCATGTATAGTACCAACACTACTAATACACTGTACATCATGTATAGTACCAACACTACTACTACACATCATGTATAGTACCAACACTACTACTACACTGTACATCATGTATAGTACCAACACTACTACTACACTGTACATCATGTATAGTACCAACACTACTACTACACTGTACATCATGTATAGTACCAACACTACTACTACACTGTACATCATGTATAGTACCAACGCTACTACTACACTGTACATCATGTATAGTACCAACACTACTACTCCACTGTACATCATGTATAGTACCAACACTACTACTACACTGTACATCATGTATAGTACCAACACTACTACTACACATCATGTATAGTACCAACACTACTACCACACATCATGTATAGTACCAACACTACTAATACACTGTACATCATGTAAAGCACCAACACTACTACTCCACTGTACATCATGTAAAGCACCAACACTACTACTACACTGTACATCATGTATAGTACCAACACTACTACTACACATCATGTATAACACCAACACTACTACTCCACTGTACATCATGTATAGTACCAACACTACTACTACACTGTACATCATGTATAGTACCAACACTACTACTACACTGTACATCATGTATAGTACCAACACTACTACTACACATCATGTATAACACCAACACTACTACTCCACTGTACATCATGTATAACACCAACACTACTACTACACTGTACATCATGTATAGTACCAACACTACTACTACACTGTACATCATGTATAGTACCAACACTACTACTACACTGTACATCATGTATAGTACCAACACTACTACTACACTGTACATCATGTATAGTACCAACACTACTACTACACTGTACATCATGTATAGTACCAACACTACTACTACACTGTACATCATGTATAGTACCAACACTACTACTACACTGTACATCATGTATAGTACCAACACTACTACTACACTGTACATCATGTATAGTACCAACACTACTACTACACTGTACATCATGTATAGTACCAACACTACTACTACACTGTACATCATGTATAGTACATACACTACTACTACACATCATATATAGTACCAACACTACTACTACACATCATGTATAGTACCAACACTACTACTACACATCATGTATAACACCAACACTACTACTCCACTGTACATCATGTATAGTACCAACACTCCTACTACACATCATGTATAGTACCAACACTACTACTACACATCATGTATAACACCAACACTACTACTCCACTGTACATCATGTATAGTACCAACACTACTACTACACATCATGTATAGTACTAACACTACTACTACACTGTACATCATGTATAGTACCAACACTACTACTACACTGTACATCATGTATAGTACCAACACTACTACTACACTGTACATCATGTATAGTACCAACACTACTACTACACTGTACATCATGTATAGTACCAACACTACTACTACACTGTACATCATGTATAGTACATACACTACTACTACACATCATATATAGTACCAACACTACTACTACACATCATGTATAGTACCAACACTACTACTACACATCATGTATAACACCAACACTACTACTCCACTGTACATCATGTATAGTACCAACACTACTACTCCACTGTACATCATGTATAGTACCAACACTCCTACTACACATCATGTATAGTACCAACACTACTACTACACATCATGTATAACACCAACACTACTACTCCACTGTACATCATGTATAGTACCAACACTACTACTACACATCATGTATAGTACTAACACTACTACTACACTGTACATCATGTATAGTACCAACACTACTACTACACTGTACATCATGTATAGTACCAACACTACTACTACACTGTACATCATGTATAGTACATACACTACTACTCCACTGTACATCATGTATAGTACCAACACTACTACTACACATCATGTATAGTATCAACACTACTACTACACATCATGTATAGTATCAACACTACTACTACACATCATGTATAGTACCAACACTACTACTACACTGTACATCATGTATAGTACCAACACTACTACTACACTGTACATCATGTATAGTACCAACACTACTACTACACTGTACATCATGTATAGTACCAACACTACTACTACACTGTACATCATGTATAGTACCAACACTACTACACTGTACATCATGTATAGTACCAACACTACTACTACACTGTACATCATGTATAGCACCAACACTACTACACTGTACATCATGTATAGCACCAACACTACTACTACACAGTACATCATGTATAGTACCAACAGTACTACTACACTGCACATCATGTATAGCACCAACACTACTACTACACTGTACATCATGTATAGTACCAACACTACTACACTGTACATCATGTACAGTACCAACACTACTACTACACTGTACATCATGTATAGTACCAACACTACTACTACACTGTACATCATGTATAGTACCAACACTACTACACTGTACATCATGTATAGTACCAACACTACTACTACACTGTACATCATGTATAGTACCAACACTACTACACTGTACATCATGTATAGTACCAACACTACTACTACACATCATGTATAGCACCAACACTACTACTACACATCATGTATAGTACCAACACTACTACTACACTGTACATCATGTATAGCACCAACACTACTACTACACATCATGTATAGTACCAACACTACTACTACACATCATGTATAGTACCAACACTACTACTACACTGTACATCATGTATAGTACCAACACTACTACTACACATCATGTATAGTACCAACACTACTACTACACATCATGTATAGTACCAACACTACTACTACACTGTTCATCATGTATAGCACCAACACTCCTACTACACATCATGTATAGTACCAACACTACTACTACACATCATGTATAGTACCAACACTACTACTACACTGTACATCATGTATAGTACCAACACTACTACTACACATCATGTATAGTACCAACACTACTACTACACATCATGTATAGTACCAACACTACTACTACACTGTACATCATGTATAGTACCAATGCTACTACTACACTGTACATCATGTATAGTACCAACACTACTACTATACTGTACATCATGTATAGTACCAATGCTACTACTACACTATACATCATGTATAGTACCAACACTACTACTACACTGTACATCATGTATAGTACCAACACTACTACACTGTACATCATGTATAGTACCAACACTACTACTACACATCATGTATAGTACCAACACTACTACCACACATCATGTATAGTACCAACACTACTACCACACATCATGTATAGTACCAACACTACTACTACACTGTACATAATGTATAGTACCAACACTACTACTACACTGTACATCATGTATAGTACCAACACTACTACTACACTGTACATCATGTATAGTACCAACACTACTACTACACTGTACATCATGTATAGCACCAACACTACTACTACACATCATGTATAGTACCAACACTACTACTACACTGTACATCATGTATAGCACCAACACTACTACTACACATCATGTATAGTACCAACACTACTACTACACATCATGTATAGTACCAACACTACTACTACACTGTACATCATGTATAGTACCAACACTACTACTACACATCATGTATAGTACCAACACTACTACTACACATCATGTATAGTACCAACACTACTACTACACTGTTCATCATGTATAGCACCAACACTCCTACTACACATCATGTATAGTACCAACACTACTACTACACATCATGTATAGTACCAACACTACTACTACACTGTACATCATGTATAGTACCAACACTACTACTACACATCATGTATAGTACCAACACTACTACTACACATCATGTATAGTACCAACACTACTACTACACTGTACATCATGTATAGTACCAATGCTACTACTACACTGTACATCATGTATAGTACCAACACTACTACTATACTGTACATCATGTATAGTACCAATGCTACTACTACACTATACATCATGTATAGTACCAACACTACTACTACACTGTACATCATGTATAGTACCAACACTACTACACTGTACATCATGTATAGTACCAACACTACTACTACACATCATGTATAGTACCAACACTACTACCACACATCATGTATAGTACCAACACTACTACCACACATCATGTATAGTACCAACACTACTACTACACTGTACATAATGTATAGTACCAACACTACTACTACACTGTACATCATGTATAGTACCAACACTACTACTACACTGTACATCATGTATAGTACCAACACTACTACTACACTGTACATCATGTATAGCACCAACACTACTACTACACATCATGTATAGTACCAACACTACTACTACACTGTACATCATGTATAGCACCAACACTACTACACTGTACATCATGTATAGCACCAACACTACTACTACACATCATGTATAGCACCAACACTACTACTACACATCATGTATAGTACCAACACTACTACTACACTGTACATCATGTATAGCACCAACACTCCTACTACACATCATGTATAGTACCAACACTACTACTACACATCATGTATAGTACCAACACTACTACTACACTGTACATCATGTATAGTACCAACACTACTACTACACATCATGTATAGTACCAACACTACTACTACACATCATGTATAGTACCAACACTACTACTACACTGTACATCATGTATAGTACCAATGCTACTACTACACTGTACATCATGTATAGTACCAACACTACTACTATACTGTACATCATGTATAGTACCAATGCTACTACTACACTGTACATCATGTGTAGTACCAATGCTACTACTACTACACTATACATCATGTATAGTACCAACACTACTACTACACTGTACATCATGTATAGTACCAACACTACTACACTGTACATCATGTATAGTACCAACACTACTACTACACATCATGTATAGTACCAACACTACTACCACACATCATGTATAGTACCAACACTACTACCACACATCATGTATAGTACCAACACTACTACTACACTGTACATCATGTATAGTACCAACACTACTACTACACTGTACATCATGTATAGTACCAACACTACTACTACACTGTACATCATGTATAGTACCAACACTACTACTACACTGTACATCATGTATAGCACCAACACTACTACTACACATCATGTATAGTACCAACACTACTACTACACTGTACATCATGTATAGCACCAACACTACTACTACACTGTACATCATGTATAGTACCAATAGTACTACTACACTGTACATCATGTATAGTACCAACACTACTACTACACTGTACATCATGTATAGTACCAACACTACTACAGAATCAATGCAACCTGTCAGAATCAATGTAACCTGTCAGAATCAATGTATCCTGTCAGAATCAATGCAACCTGTCAGAATCAATGTAACCTGTCAGAATCAATGCAACCTGTCAGAATCAATGTATCCTGTCAGAATCAATGCAACCTGTCAGAATCAATGTAACCTGTCAGAATCAATGTAACCTGTCAGAATCAATGTAACCTGTCAGAATCAATGTAACCTGTCAGAATCAATGTAACCTGTCAGAATCAATGCAACCTGTCAGAATCAATGTAACCCGTCAGAATCAATGTAACCCGTCAGAATCAATGTAACCCGTCAGAATCAATGTAACCTGTCAGAATCAATGTAACCTGTCAGAATCAATGCAACCGGTCAGTATCAATGCAACCTGTCAGAATCAATGTAACCTGTCAGAATCAATGTATCCTGTCAGAATCAATGTAACCCGTCAGAATCAATGTAACCTGTCAGAATTAATGTATCCTGTCAGAATCAATGTAACCTGTCAGAATCAATGTAACCTGTCAGCATTGTAGTAAACAAGCATCATGCAAGTCAAGAGAGAGGGATAGGAAGAAAGAGGAAGAGAAAGGGAGAGAGCGAGAGGATGAGAGGGCGAGGAAGAGAGAGGGAGGGAGAGGAAGAGAGAGGGAGAGAGGAAGAGAGAGGGAGAGAGAAGAAGAGAGAAAGAGGGGGGAGAGGAAGAGAGAGGGAGGGAGAGGAAGAGAGAAGGAGGGAGAAGAAGAGAGAGGAAGAGAGAAGAAGAGAGAGGGAGGGAGAGGAAGAGAGATTGAGGAAGAGAGGGAGGGAGAGGAAGAGAGGAAGAGAGATGGAGGGAGAGGAAGAGAGAGGAGGGGGAAGAAATAGTGAGTGCATTAAGGTCAGAGGGGTAAGTGAGGTCAGAGATTGTGGGCCTGTGCATGGCCTTTGTTCAGAGACGAGGAGAGAAGGGCATTGTGGGATATGGGTGTTCTTTTGTGAGAGACTGAGGCAGTCTCCCAGTGCCAGCCTACCACTGATCTCCCCTCTGGCACAAATCATCTGACTGTGTGTGACTGTGTGTGTATCTCTCTCTCTCTCTGTGTGCATGAGTTTCAATGTGTGTGAGAGACAGTGTGGATGTGTGTCCGCACCTTCCCACAGTAACAGTGCAGCATGGCCGTCAGGGCTGAGACAGAGGAGCTAATCTCTCTGTATCTCTGTATCCTCAGACACAGAGCCAAGAGGGATGTGTCACTACTGGGATGACTGGGCTCGAACACAGCATCCATTTAACAGGGGTTATCTATTCAACAGAGTTATCTATTAGATATCTGTTATGCTGACTGACTATGTAGGGCTGCCAGTTGTCCCTCTCTCTCTCTCTGTCTCTCTCTGTCTCTCTGTCTCTCTCTCAATTCAATTCAATTTAATTCAAGGGGCTTTATTGGCATGGGAAACGTGTTAACATTGCCAAAGCAGGTGAGGTAGATAATATACAAAAGTGAAATAAACAATACAAATTAACAGTAAACATTACACTCACAGAAGTTTCAAAATAATAAAGACATTACAAATGTCGTATTATGTATATATACAGTGTTGTAACAATGTACAAATGGTTAAAGTACAAAAGGGAAAATAAATAAGCACAAATATGGGTTGTATTTACAATGGTGTTTGTTTTCACTGGTTGACCTTTTCTTGTGGCAACAGGTCACAAACCTTGCTGCTGTGACAGCACACGGTGGTATTTCACCCAGTAGATATGGAAGTTTAATCAACATTGGGTTTGTTTTTTAATTCTTTGTGGATCTGTGTAATCTGAGGGAAATATGCGTCTCTAATATGGTCATACATTGGGCAGGAGGTTAGGAAATGCAGCTCAGTTTCCACCCCATTTTGTGGGCAGTGTGCACATAGTCTGTCTTCTTTTGAGAGCCATTCTCAATAGCAAGGCTATGCTCACTGAGTCTGTACATAGTCAAAGCTTTCTTTAAGTTTGGGTCTGTCACAGTGGTCAGGTATTCTGCCACTGTGTACTCTCTGTTTAGGGCCAAATAGCATTCTAGTTTGCTCTGTTTTTTTGTTAATTCTTTCCAATGTGTCAAGTAATTATCTTTTTGTTTTCTCATTATTTGGTTGGGTCTAATTGTGTTGCTGTCCTGGGGCTCTGTGGGGTGTGTTTGTGAACAGATCCCCAGCATCACCTTGCTTAGGGGACTCTTCTCCAGGTCTCCATCTCTCTGTAGGTGATGGCTTTGTTATGGAAGGATTGGGAATCGCTTCCTTTTAGGTGGTTGTAGAATTTAACGACTCTTTTCTGGATTTTAATAATTAGCGGGTATCGGCCTAATTCTGCTCTGCATCCATTATTTGGTGTTCTACGTTGTATACAGAGGATATTTTTGCAGACTACTGCATGCAGTCTCAATTTGGTGTTTGTCCCATTTTGTGAATTCTTGGTTGGTGAGCGGACCCCAGACCTCACAACCATAAAGGGCAATGGGCTCTATAACTGATTCAAGTATTTTTTTTATCTAGATCCTAATTGGTATGTTGAATTTTCTTTTGATGGCATAGAATGCCCTTCTTGCCTTGTCTCTCAGATCGTTTAGGCCAAGGTATGTATTATTTTTTGTGTGCTCTAGGGCAATGGTGTCTAGATGGAATTTGCATTTGTGGTCCTGGCGACTGGACCTTTTTTGGAACACCATTATTTTGGTCTTACTAAGATTTACTGTCAGGGCCCAGGTCTGGCAGAATCTATGCAGAATATGCCACTTTATGTTTGTATACCCTACATTACTCATCTCATATGTATATACTGTACTCTATACCATCTACTGCATCTTGCCAATGCCGTTCTGTACCATCACTCCTTCATATATCTTTATGTACATATTCTTTATCCCTTTACACTTGTGTAGATAATTCTTTGTGTTGTTGTTTGTTTAGTGTTTTCCAATTTTCCCAGAAGTGGTTAGAGTCTATGGATTCTTCAACTAGTTTGAGCTGATTTCTGACGTGCTGTTCCTTCTTTTTCCGAAGTGTGTTTCTGTATTGTTTTCGTGATTCACCATAGTGAAGGCGTAGACTCAGGTTTTCCGGGTCTCTATGTTTTTGTCTGGACATGTTTCTCAATTTCTTTCTTAGATTTTTGCATTCTTCATCAAACCATTTGTCATTGTTGTTCATTTTCTTCGGTTTTCCATTTGAGATTTTTTTTTAGATTTGATAGGGAAGCTGAGAGGTCAAATATGCTGTTAAGATTTTCTACTGCCAAGTTTACACCTTCACTATTACAGTGGAACGTTTTACCCAGGAAATTGTCTAAAAGGGATTGAATCTGTTATTGCCTAATTGTTTTTTGGTAGGTTTCCAAACTGCATTCCTTCCATCTATAGCATTTCTTAATATTACTCAGTTCCTTTGGCTTTGATGCCTCATGATTGAGCATTGCTCTGTTCAAGTAGACTGTGATTTTGCTGCGGTCTGATAGGGGTTTCAGTGGGCTGACTGAACGCTCTGAGAGACACTGGGTTGAGGTCAGTGATAAAGTAGTCTACAGTACTACTGCCAAGAGATGAGCTTTAGGTGTACATACCATAGGAGTCCCCTCGAAGCCTACCATTGACTATATACATACCCAGCGTGCAACAGAGCTGCAGGAGTTGTGACCCGTTTTTGTTGGTTGTCATAGTTGTGCCTAGGGGGGCATATGGGGGAGGGAATGCTGTCACCTATAGGCAGGTGTTTGTCCCCCTTTGTGCTGAGGGTGTCAGGTTCTTGTCCGTTTCTGGCATTTAGGTCGCCACAGACTAGTACATGTCCCTGGGCCTGGAAATTATTGATTTCCCCCTCCAAGATAGAGAAGCTGTCTTCATTAAAGTATGGGGATTCTAGTGGGGGGATATAGGTAGCACACAGGAGGACATTTTTCTCTGTTAAGATAATTTCCTTTTGAATTTTTAGCCAAATGTAAAATGTTCCTGTTTTGATTAATTTAATGGAGTGAGTTAGGTCTGCTCTATACCAAATTAGCATACCCCCTGAGTCCCTTCACTGTTTCACACCTGGTAGTTTGGTGGATGGGACTACCAGCTCTCTGTAACCTAGAGGGCAACCAGTGGGTCCGTCTCCTCTATACCAGGTTCAAATCAAATCAAAGTTTATTTGTAACGTGCACCGAATACAACAGGTGTTGAACTTACAGTGAAATGCTTACTTACAGTGCCTTGCGAAAGTATTCGGCCCCCTTGAACTTTGCGACCTTTTGCCACATTTCAGGCTTCAAACATAAAGATATAAAACTGTATTGCAAGATCTCACCCCGTGGGGTCAAAATGATCACAAGAACGGTGAGCAAAAATCCCAGAACCACACGGGGGGTCCTAGTGAATGACCTGCAGAGAGCTGGGACCAAAGTAACAAAGCCTACCATCAGTAACACACTATGCCGCCAGGGACTCAAATCCTGCAGTGCCAGACGTGTCCCCCTGCTTAAGCCATTACATGTCCAGGCCCGTCTGAAGTTTGCTAGAGAGCATTTGGATGATCCAGAAGAAGATTGGGAGAATGTCATATGGTCAGATGAAACCAAAATATAACTTTTTGGTAAAAACTCAACTCGTCGTGTTTGGAGGACAAAGAATGCTGAGTTGCATCCAAAGAACACCATACCTACTGTGAAGCATGGGGGTGGAAACATCATGCTTTGGGGCTGTTTTTCTGCAAAGGGACCAGGACGACTGATCCGTGTAAAGGAAAGAATGAATGGGGCCATGTATCGTGAGATTTTGAGTGAAAACCTCCTTCCAATCAGCAAGGGTATTGAATATGAAACGTGGCTGGGTCTTTCAGCATGACAATGATCCCAAACACACCACCCGGACAACGAAGGAGTGGCTTCGTAAGAAGCATTTCAAGGTCCTGGAGTGGCCTAGCCAGTCTCCAGATCTCAACCCCATAGAAAATCTTTGGGGGGAGTTGAAAACCTTGTGAAGACTTACAGAAAGCGTTTGACCTCTGTCATTGCCAACAAAGGGTATATAACAAAGTATTGAGATAAACTTTTGTTATTGACCAAATACTTAATTTTCCACCATAATTTGCAAATAAATTCATAAAAAATCCTACAATGTGATTTTCTGGAAATTTTCTTCTCATTTGTCTGTCGTAGTTGAAGTGTACCTATGATGAAAATTACAGGCCTCTCTTATCTTTTTAAGTGGGATAACTTGCACAATTGGTGGCTGACTAAATACTTTTTTGCCCCACTGTATGTCTCTTTCCACCTCCAGCTCTCCGGGTCTGGTTAAGGGGGTGTTGTTGTGCTGGACTGTTGTCTGTGTCTGTGGTGACTGGAGTGTAATCACCTGCTGTTCCAACTCCACCTGCCTTACCTCCCAGCTCGGTAAATGTGTCCTTCATTTCAATGAGGGAGTAGTAATTTGTGCTGGGACGTTGGCTTTCCGCTGGGGGTGGCTCGTCTGTGGGGTTATATAATGAAGAGTTCTGGTCTGACCTGCTCGGGGTGGGGGTATCTTTATCAAGGGAGAGCTTCTCCTGCTGGGCTAATTCTTTGATTAGGTGAAAGTCCAGCTGAAACTGTTTGGGGTTGCCCTGTACCATTACTGTTCCAGACTTATAGAGATTTATATTAGCTGACTCAGAGTCCTCGTTGTCTAGTATCCTGAGTTTCCACCCCTCGTTAACACCACCTCTCTTAACAGAGGGGTAGTGTGCTAATATAGCACTGTGCCATGCCAGGGGATGGTTTGTGTGGAAGATGAGGTTGCTGATGTTCCCATTTCTATAATAGTCAGCAAAAAGTGTCTCTTGATTTTCCATAAGGAGCTTCATTTTGTGATCTTTTCTTGCCTTATCATTCTTTACATACACAAAGTACTGTATTTTAATTACCTCTGAACAGCAGGAGGGAGCTTCTAAGGCCTCTCCATTTGGTTGGAGCAGACTGTGTGACTCTCCTGCCATTGTTGGGCTAAAGGGCTTTGACACCTCTCACTTGACACGTCAGTGCAAAATTGAAATTGTATCAGGCTTGGCAGCCTTAATTTAGCATTAAGTCCTTATAAAGTAATGTAATGTATTTTTCTTCTTGGCTTTAAGAAATAAAATATAGCTTCTCTCTCTCTCCCTCTGAAGGGAGTCGTGGGTGTGTGGAGTGCCTGCCGCCAGCCTCGCTGCCTCTCGTGCCACATGTCAACCAGACACAGATGAGGAGCGGCATGAAATGACTGGCACCGTGCCAAGCTGGCAGCCTAGGCCTCTCTCTGTCAAACTCCCTGTCTCTGGGCGGGTCTTTGGGCGGGTGTCTGGGTGGGTCTCTGGGCGGGTGTCTGGGTGGGTCTCTGGGTGGGTCTCTGGGTGGGTGTCTGGGCGGGTCTCTGGGTGGGACCTGTGTGTAATGGTATAGCCATGTGTCGGTGAGTGCTCACTGATCATGCCAACCTGCCCCAGATGAGTCTATAAGTGAAGAACTAGCTTACCTGGTTAAATAAAAGTGAAAAAGCCTATGGGTCGTAAATCTCCAGACTCTCCTCCCGCTTCAACAGTGGCGCTTTGTGGACTTTCACAGAAACCCAACACTAATGGCCCCTTCCTTTCAGCTAGCAACCTGAGCTGCTATGTTAAAACAGCTTCACTGACCATCCTGTAAATATAGCCATTCATTCACAGCCCCTTTAGAGATGTCAGGCAAAGCGAGAGAGAGAAAGAGAGAGATGTCCCTTGGAGCAAAGATATGGCAGGGAAAGAGAGAGTAGCAAGAGCGAGAAAAAGAGAGGGAAGGGAATAAAAGTTACAATGTGAATGACAGAAAGGAAGGATGTAGAGTGTGTGCTGTTGTCCCTAGGGAGGCTTGTATACAGCAACATAATGAGATTGTATTGCTCATGCATGGTGGGAAGTGGTTGGATGTGATGGGGAGTGGAGTGTAGCTGACTGGGTGTCTCTATGCCAGGTGAGCCACAACTCCTCAGGCGTGAAATAGAATCATGACAGAGCTGCAGCTCTGGAGTGATGCAGACTGGGCCTCTTATTCATAGTCTGTCCTGCTTCATATACAGGCCCCCTGGTGGCTGAAGCAATCACATGTATGGCTCAGGATTGGCACAGAAATACACACACACACACACACACACACACACATGCAAGCATGCATACTCATGCAAGCAAGTGTACACACACACACACACACACACACACACACACACACACACACAAAAGAGGCTGTCTCTGCAGGTAGCCGGCTGGTAAGTGGTCAGATTAAACACAGTACACACCAAAGATATCCCTGGCCTCTTCTCCCACTCCTGGTCGAACAGCTGTTAGTGTTTCAGCCAGGCTGGGTGGATGGATGCTGGGTAATTGGGTCGGCTCTGCGTTTGGCCCCCTCTCTGCTGATCACAAAGCCGGAAATATACAGTAGCTAGATGTCCCTATAAGTCTACAGTACAAAGGTAGAGCACTATAATATAGGGAATGGAGCTGTTTAAAGACATATCATGGCTTTAAGCCATTTCTATGAGTCTGTGTCAGTTTATTATCTCTGTTTAGTCTTTATATTCTCTGTGGTTGGCTCTTGGGGGGAAACATTGGAGTGGACTTCCAGGAACGATTCCCCTGGGAGAGAGCGCCAGCTCTCTTGGACGTCATCCAGTTCCCGTACATACCACGGCTCTTCAAAGACCTGGGGGATTCTTCAGCGGTGCAGACCAGGGCATAGGTCACAAAAGCAAACAGAGGCGGAAGACAGAGCATTGCTGATCATCCAGTCCCAGCTGGAGGCTATCTAACGCTGTGCTCAACTCAATACAAGAGGATCAATACCAACAGGACAGTACAGTTTACTTTACGGTGACAGACTGCAATATTAGAATTTGCGCTCGGCAGTCGGCATACCGATGGCATGGCATTCCACTTCTGAGATAGTGACCTCATGGCGAACCATGAAAAATTCCATTATCCCTCTAGAACAAACCAAATGGAACTAAGGACTACTTTGTAATGAGTGATACGAATCCACGTGGTCACTGGAAACCACCGACAGGGACAGGCCTAACTCCATGTTTTACTGATCAAGCAAATGTAATGCTCATGCTAACTGCATCTTCTCCTCAGTGGTCGTACCATTGTAACCCCTAGGGGTTAGGGAAGGTGACAGGGGGATGTGGAGAGAGTTGTGGCCCCTCTGAGGAGCGATGCTTGTGGCCCCCGGCGGCTGGCCCTGGTCCAGAGGGGTGTTCGGCCGAGCGGAATCCCGGAACTCGGGTCGGAGCGCTACTGTCGTCAATCCATCGATTACAGAGGAAACCAAGCTGACAGCACCCCCACGCTCCAACGAGCACCGAGACACACACTGCATCATGGCAAGAAAAACACACACACTTCAACAAAAAGTTTCCATTCACAGTTCATCAAAGGGAGGAACACGGTGAGGCTGGGTAATCTTGATGAACACGATATCCTCTGTGATATAGAGAAGACTTATCTTATCGATCCTGACATCAAAACCTGGAGCCTCTCAGAACCTCTGACTCCTTTAGAGGAAATTAAAATGGACCGTTGTCATCCCAGGCAAATCAATAGCATGCACGTAATGTACACCCACCCACACACACACACACACGGGCTAAGTCATCACATATGAACAAGTCAACTCTGACCCCCAAGCATACCATACTTTCATATTTCACAGCGACACTCTCTCTCTTTTCCTCTCGCTGTTTAAGCTCCATCCATCAACCACAAGTCCAAGACTGGAGAGCAGTAGGTGACCAATGGCTGTGCAGGTCTGAAGAGATGACCTCAGGGCTCTGTCTACTGCCTCCTCCAGGTCATTCATGTAGGGCGTCTGTTAGAGTTGGAGACGTTGTGATTTGGTGTGCACCAAGGCACCGTTCTAGCATCGCTACTTTTTGACCTCAACATGCGGTCACACAAAAAGAGAAGGTCATCAATCATGCAGAAAGACCATCACATTGGATCAGCTAAATGCCTTGTCTAATACACAAACAACTATCTAGATGTGGAAAGGGCAAGGTGCTTGGCAGACTCTTTATCCCTATGGGGACACCAGTGTGGGTTGATATGGTCCCCATTAGGATAACAGCCACCACTGAGCATGTGCTACATGCATGTCTGCCCTACCCTGAGGGCCCTCCTGGCACTGTTCAATGTGCTAATTTGTTTCACAAACCAAGTTAATGTGTGGCCTAATTATATGCAAAACATTATCTCTCTCTCTCTCTGAAGGGAGTCGTGGGTGTGTGGAGTGCCTGCCGCCATCCTCGCTGCCCCTCGTGCCACATGTCAACCAGACACAGATGAGGAGCGGCATGAAATGACTGTCACCGTGCCAAGCTGGCAGCCTAGGCCTCTCTCTGTCAAACTCCCTGTCTCTGGGCGGGTCTCTGGGCGGGACCTGTGTGTAATGGTATAGACCTGTGTATGTGAGGGCTGTCTGAACTGTTAAATCCACCATTTCAACAGAGCTCTACAGGGCCTTGTAATATACCTTGGCGTATTTAAATGTAATTCCACTCAGTAAACAACACACCATACCATAGGGTGAAGTCATTGGACCTAGTTCAATAACACCAGCAGCAGCAGTGCTAGCCATAGACCCGTTTTACAGCCATAACCCGCCAACAGTTATGTCGTGTCTGTGTTAAAGGTGATTACCCACAGTGAGAGCTGGCATTTATCAATGCAGGAAGACCGGTACAAGGCTATAAGAAACACCAAGCTCCCTCTTAGGGAAGAAAGCAATCAGGCATGAATATTAGTCGCAAAAAATAGGAAATTGATCATTGATAATGCAATGTATCCGTGGGGGACCCATGGTACCACGAGCAGGTACCACTGCAGTGTGTAGACTAGCCTTGTAAACACAGCCAGTCAATAAGTGTTACCCTGGATGTTCCCCAGAGGTACTTGGTCCACACCAGCCGGCCCATCCATCCCAGGGGCTCCAATACTTCAAGGATGCAATACCAGAGAGGATTAGAGCACCAGCCACTGTCACCACTGGTTTACCACAGAGCACTGAAACAGAGGAATCCACAAAGGCAGACATTTCTAAATACATTATGGACGTATGGACGTAATTGCAGCCTTAATCTAAACTGAGGTTTTGTTTCTACTGGACAACATGTGACCTCGTCCCAAAGCTCAATTGCAACCGCATATAGAGAGCCAGCTGGGGATAAAATGACTGACATTGAATTCAGTGAGGCAGGAAAGCTTAAGGCTATTTCAGTTATAGAGTGCCCTAAAATACTAATTGTCATCGTTGGTTTCTGTAAAAGTGTGTAAAATATCTAGGTGGAGTAGTTGCCTAATATGGAAATCTTAATATAGGCTGAGTGCCAAGCTTGTAAGCTTTGTGGATTTTACATTGCCTGGCCAACATGCCTTGCTTACAATTTTACAACTCAGTTGTTCGTCATATCATAGAAGTGATTCAAATGTGTAAATGGCCGGGGCACTTTAAAGGAGCCGAGGGATTATTAAGACATCATTGGTCAGCTTTCCTCCACGTCTAGTTTTCCTGACCACAGAACCTGACCTGGAAAACTCCTGGTCCTAATGGGGTATGGATGTGGTTGTACAATAAACTTTAGATGACTGGCTAGTCTGGTAGTCCACGTGGCATTATTTTATAGTACGAAGAATACAATTGAACAAAGCTGAATAAAATAGGAAGGAGATTTTCTCCAAAGGATTTTGAGCGGTTAACAAAGAAATAGGTACTTTATACCTATAGACAGACGCATCCGGGACGCCACTGCACACATCCTTATCCAATTCCGAAGTGCATATTGAAGATATAGGAAGAACTGTCCACATTTACTTTTCGTCAGCCAACATGAGTAGGCCTAACGAACAGCATAAACACTAGTCAATCTACTATCCCCCATAGTACAAAAGTTGACCTATTCTATTCTGTGCGAGAAATAAATATTCCAAACACAGTCTGGGACAGATGCGATAGATCCCAAATTAATACAATCACTAGCATAAAAACATTTTTTTTTACGCAATGAGGCTGACGCAACAGATCAGAACGTTTAGCTTAAAATGTTAATAAACCATTAGGCAATTTCTTGACTTCATAAACGGCGCAATGCGTAGGCTATAAGCGAGAATGTTCCATTAGCGGGAAAACACCATTATCAAAAGTTGCCACAAATGAGATTATGCAGGTAATGCTTTTATTATAAAGGAGATATACCTTTATGGAGAAAATGACCTTCCCCAAACTTGAAACTCACGCGCTGCATACATTATTTATGCCAGTTAAACTCCACACCCGTTGTAAAGCAGGTGTAATGTGCTTCATTTGAAGAAGTTATTTGGCCACTTTAATTGTGATACAAACCTTATCAAAACATATAGACCTATGGGCTAAACTACATGAGGTGTGCGACTATGATTCGAAAAAGTAATTAAAAAAAAGGCATTGTTTCTTATGCTGGGCATCATTCACAAGTGATAATATATAATTCACAAGTGATAGGCTAATATTGTCACCCAGCAGACTATTCTTGATCTAATCTTGCCTTTACATACACTAAATAATATATGTGTGAAATTAGTTTGGATTTAGAATGGACCATTATCATGCACCTGTATCAAAACAGTGGTAGGGGAAAAAAATACATGTCATCTCTGCACTTAAATAGTGAATGGAGGACGCTTTTCCCATGGTTCATTTTCATGTCAGCCAGGTAGGCTATACTCCTGTTGTAAAGATAAGCAATGTGCTTAATCTTAGGAAAGTTGATAAATAAATCCAGGAGGCCTAGCCTATAGAAAGGGACAAAATAAGACTCTATTGTCCCTCTAATCTCTCTGTTTTCTCACATAAAATTGTATAGACTATAGAAATGTTGTGGCAACAGGAGCTCGTGGGCTCTCATGAAGTGTTTGATTAGATTTTTTAAAATCACATTTGCATTGATGTCAGAGTGATTAGAGAGACAAGAGTGCAGAGTACCAGGCTTGAATAAGCTAAGTAGCCAATAGGCAGAGGGTAGCATCATTTGTCTGATTCTCTGTAATAATGGTATGGGGAAAAGAATGCATTTTATTTTGTAAAGTGGTTTCTTGCATCAAACAACAAACCAACATTTTCAGTCACCTCCTTTTCTGAAGGACAAGTGGATAAACAGGTTAAAAAAAAGCTAAGAACAAGTTCGTATTTACAATAACGCCTACCCTGGACAACGCTGGGTCAATTGTGCACCGACCTATTGGAATCTCAATCACAATCGGATGTGATGCAGCCTGGATTCATACCAGGTACTGCAGTGACACCTCTTGTACTTAGACCACTGCACCACTCGGGAGCCCGGTTTAACTTCAAGCCCTGCATGTTTTTATCAAAAGTCACATGGAATGTAGGCCTACATTGAACACCATACATTGGCTGCTACTCTAGGCTGAATGACAGAACAGCTATTTCCATGTTAAAATGTTATGGGAGGCATTTTCTCCATTGTTTTTGATGGTAGGCCATTCTGGTAGTCCTACATTATGATCAAATAGCCACAGTAGTCTACCTGGCTACTGTTAAAACTAACTTAAAGCGGGTACAGCCTCAGTGTTCACAGTAAACACGAGCTGGAAGTCACACAGAATTTTCACAGCATTCAAGTTTGCTCTCAGCTGAACTGAAATTTGCTCAGTGCCGAAAACAATTAGATGGAACATTGCTCCAGGCATGTCCCAACAGACAGACCTGGCTGGCACTGTGGGATGAGATTAAAACAGGAAAAGCACATAGCCTACACTACAACCACAGGCTTTTTCTAAGAAATATACATCCATCTGGCTGTGGTCAGGTGTGGTGAGAGAGAGAGAGACAGAGAGTGAGAGAGAGAAAGAGACAGAGAGTGAGAGAGAGACAGAGAGAGAGAGAGAGAGAAAGAGACAGAGAGTGAGAGAGAGAGACAGAGAGAGAGAGCAAGAGAGTCAGAGACAGAGATATGCTATACAGCTATAGGTGGAGTGTGATAGCCACCCTGCCCTAAACGTGTGTGTAACACAGTGATCTCACCACAGTGATCAGGGTCGGTCAGGGAGACAAAATGAAAGGCCAAATGTAATTAATCTCTCTCTTTTTCTCGCATGCACACACACACACACACACTGGAAGGGGGAAGCGGATACCTAGTCAGTTGCACAACTTAATGCATTCAACCGAAATGTGTCTTCCACATTTAACCCAACCCTTCTGAATCAGAGAGGGGCTGCTTTAATCCACATCATCAGTGCCCGGGGAACAGTTGTTGTGGAGCTTAACTGCCTCGCTCAAGGGCAGAAGACACAGTATATCACCACACCCTTGCTTCCCCGCTGCCCCGTCAGTCACACAATGTACCCTTCATTCAGAGCAAGACAAGAGGAGGACAAAGAGAGAGATGACTGTTCTTTACCAAAACAAGAACAACACAACAGTTGTTCAGTAGAGGCCTGGTTCAACACCCTCCATGCCCTCCTCCTCCCATCTGATAACTGAGTACAAGTTTGAACAAATATGGAGAACCAACAATCAGTTACATCTCCACATCCACTACACTGTTTGATAAGAGAGGTGTGGTAATAGCTGAGGTATGGTGTTAATAAACAGGAGAACAGAAGGTGAGCAGTGGGTGACAGTTCTGGGATGCAGTACACCAGGGCAGCTGTTCTGTTCTGGCCCTCCCTTGGTGAGATCCAGATGACTGCTGGAGTCAGCAACTAATAAGGGACGGACGGACGGACAGGTGTACCATTCAGCATCCCTCCACAGATTACATGAAGCCATCTAGGTTCCACCAACCACATCCCACCAAACTAAAGACCACTCCTCTTCCACTGACCAATTGTCAATACTGTCATTCAGAACATATTGGCCAGGTCATCACCCACTCAGACCCAAGTCCAGTCAGAAGAATTCCAGCAGATTCCCCTTCTTGCCCCTCTAGCATTCCAGCATACCCCACCTCTCCCACACAGATCTGCACCCTGACTCTAGAACACGCTGGGCTAAAGCTCTTATTCAGCTCTAAATAAGGTTATTCTATGTGTTTCAGCTCTAAATAAGGTTATTCTATGTCTAGAACATAAGAGAATAGTAGCCTATTAGTACCCCTTATGCATTTCTATCACACTTTACAGTACATTCAATGCCCTGCAATTCACAGAACTCAACTAACCAGACAACAGCTCATTTATAGGCCTATTCTTTAATTGTCAAGGCATATCAGGAGAGAGTCAATTCAATCAGATGTCTATCTGGATGTCCATTTCCAGGTCACAGCACCTCTGCCTGATAACACGCTTTTAACGAAGCCCACAGAGACGCTCGGTTTGGCTGTTACCTAGCAACAAGTGTTCTGAGTGACATTCAATATCCATAAGGGCATACAGCATGAAAGGCGTCTGGAACAGGCAGAGAGCATTCATCCTATATAATCCTAGTTTGTAAAGAAAAACCTCTGTCTAAGACGGATAATACAGAGACTGTAAACTCGGCACCCAGAATCTCAAGTGCGAGCTGTTGTTAAGACTGTCACGAGAGACGATGCAGACTGCAACAGTGACATGAATAACAATCGGAGGGAAATGCTTTATACAGCCGTAGTTAAACACATTCCTTTGAATGGTCTGATTTCATAAGGATAGATATGGCAGCCAGTCGGTTTCTTTATCCTCTCCTTCCTCACTGTCTTGTTTGGCTGGCTAGTGTTGTCAACTGCACAAACAGATTACTGTGTTTGATGAACACCAAGTTGTTATCCTAGCTCTGGTGTGTTTGAATTCAAAAATCACATCAGGTAAAGTCTCTCTCTCTCTCTCCCACTCCCTCTCTCTCTCTCTCTCTCTCGACAGAGTTCATTAAAACACCATTAACTGGTGCCTCTATTGTTGACAGAGTTAATTATGTGTGTGTGTGTTTTCAGTTAGAGTGCCACAACAACACCAGTAGCAGCAGAGAGTAAAACAGAGGCCCGGTGCTTCAGCATGCATTTGTGAACACATCAATACTCTCCCTGTCTCACTCACAACATCACGTAATGTTTCAATAAACACAAAGCTGCAAGAATACAAAACACCTAAGCCAATCAACCTGCATGTGGCACAAAGCCAACAGGAAATAGATGAATTATACAATTTGCCTTCACTTCTGATCAGTGCAGCTCAATAGGATGACATCATGAGAAGGAACTTCTTTAGACTAGATTCACCCCCTGGTATAGTGTACTACAGCCTAGTGTACTACAGCCTAGTAGTGTACTAATCCATCGAGTAGTGCCCCTCACCTTGCACTTCATCATATCACTGACCCGTTCCTGCATGGACTGTCCAGCCTTGGGTCTGACCAGGAGGTAGAGGGTTTGGACCTCTGGACAGGACCGCAGCAGTTTCTCCACCAGCACCTTGCCCATGAAGCCCGTGGCGCCAGTGATCAGCACATTCTTGCCTGCGTAGTAGTCAGCGATAGACACCATGCTACCATCGGCCCCTGTCTCTTCTCCTGTCTTTCCCATCTGTGTAGCTCGTCCCGTACCCCCAGCCTTCACAAGGTAGCTCCTAGAGAGAAAGATAGAGGGATGGAGGGAGAGGGAATGAGAGAGAGAGAAGAAACGATAGGAGACAATTCAGCTGAGGCTGAGAGAAAATTAGAACCACACTACACTCTGTTCAGACTCAGAGTCTCTTTACATGAACCAACACTCATTACACTTGACATAACCTACAGTATGTATTGTGTATGTATTAATGCTGAGTATTAGGTGACAGACCTGTAGAAAGAAGTAAAGCTGGGACTCACTGGGTGCTGGGAGTCACTTTGTTAATGACACGGTAAGTGGGGAGGACAGGAAGGTCACAGACACACACAAGCATGTCTGTGATGTTATTGCGGATATAGCGAAATTGTCACACCCTGATCTGTTTCACCTGTCTTTGTGCTTGTCTCCACCCCCCTCCAGACATCGCCCATCTTCCCCATTATCCCCAGTGTATTTATACCTGTGTTCTCTGTCTGTTGCCAGTTCGTTTTGTTCATCAAGCCTATCAGCGTTTTTCCCATCTAAAAGTAAAATAATGGAATTAAGAAATATATAAATATGAACGCAAAAAACGATCTGTGCTTATAATGTAAGAAATAACACAAAAAAATGAAATACTGCAAAGTTGCTATGGAGTTAGAAGCAGAGTTGCCAAGTCTATCAGCGATCATGAATATTCATAAGGCAATCAATCACAGCCTATTGCTGTAGTTAAGGTAATGCACCATTATTACCCTATTCAGAAGTGTCAGCCAGCTTTGGTTATAAGATAGTTTCCAAGCCAATACAAAGAGCATCATTAACCCCTCCCTTCTCAGGGCAGTCATCCAGAGAGCCAACTACATATCGAGGTCAGCAATAGAGCTCGCCAGCTTGTAGTCCTAAAAAACTGAAATGAGTTAGCATTTTCTACCTCTAGTTTGTGCAGCCATTCCTATGGAGGAAATGAAAATGGAAAGAATGAGGTTTTGGGATAAACGCCGAAAATAAGGTCTGAAGGATACAGGGTCCTCTGTATCCTTCTCCATCTTCTCTCCTGGTCTCTGGGCCACAGGTTTCCAACAGTGTTACTGAAGTACCAGAACTACATCCCCAAAGCAATGATCAAGATAACAGAGAAAACATATAGAAAAACCTTCCTCCCTCTGTCAAACACACAACTCTGACCATAACCTCTCTCCCCCACAGTGGCCTCTTTAAACGCCCTTCCAAACGGGGGTCATGGTAAAGGCCCCTCCACTGATGTCATGTCATTCCGGCTCTATGCTCCAGTAAATCTCAGAGATTCTTCGGGAGACTAAAGGACCAGGGGGGAGGAGCTGGAGGTCACTATGGATTAGCTCCTCACAATGAATGCACACACACACACACACACACACACACACCCACCAGCGGTCCAGCCAGGGCATTCCATTCAGGTCACAGCCTTCAGCCGCTCGCTCCTCTTCTCCCCATCAAGAAGTAGATTGGAGTGGGAGAGTGAAGGAGCTGATCGGAATAGCCTCACGAACACTCACACAGTATGGAACTATAGTTATCTATGATCTGTAGACCACCATAATCTCTGTGACTGCTTACAGTAGTTTGGGTCTATAGGGAGAGACGGGCTCTCCTGCCTTCACTAAACATCCGCTCAGCTATGGTATGTCCTTCTCCAAGAGGATGGACACAGACACCTGCTGCAGCAGAGTCCCAGTCTTAACACATGGGGCTGGGGGCAGAGGGGAGCTGTCAATCACAGACATGCAGCTTGGAGCAAGGGAAGGTGAGGTTGATCCTGGCTCAGGATAAATCCCCAAACCATTTATCTGGTCGATAATGTGTATGATCAAGATTTAGAGGACTCAGCCAAAGTAAGGCTCTGTAGATGTCAATCTCTATTAACTTGATCCTAACTGCTCTGTCACTAAATGACAATATCATCACATTCCCTGTTTTGTAACCCCGAAAGATAGGTCAACTACTTGTGTGCTGATAAGTGCGGAGTCTTCTTGACAAAGTACCATGTAGCCTCAGAAAGTCATTTAGGGACAGTTCCATAATGATGCTGTGAGACTTTTCTGCTACCAAAATTACAGCACAAATCCTCCTCCACTGCAGGATTTTCTAGTCAGGCATCCAGCTACTTGCTGTTTCAGCTAATTCCAGACGTTTCCTTTGAGCGAGTGCTTTTCTGTGTTTTGCCTTGGCAGCTCTTCTCACCAGGAGGTCTGTGCTTGTTTTTGGAAGACAGCTGTTGGAGTCCCGGCGTTGCTCAGTGGTACTCTGCCACCGAGGGCCTTACAGCCTTTAAGCACATCAATCTGCCATTGGTCGGTCAGTAGAGTGGAGTCTTGGAAACCCAAACACACACTACAGCCTCACTAGCTGCCTGTCGTCTGAGAAATGAACACAGAGAAGCCAGCTCAACAGAGAACAGAGAAAGAATCAGAAAGAGGAATACTGTGACTGACAATAATTAAGGTGACTTTAGTCTACTAAGAACGGGCTGTGCCCAACATCACAAAAGAGAAGTCAGCAGCCTTTTCCACAAAACAGCCACTCTCCCCTGAGAACCCAGGCCTTGGAGGCTGCTCAACCAAAGAGCACCACCCACAACAGTAAAAACAGCCACTCTCCCCTGAGAACCCAGGCCTTGGAGGCTGCTCAAACAAAGAGCACCACCCACAACACATCCGCGCCAACCATTTAGGTTTCAGGCAGCAGCGGGCACCGGCTGCCAACAGCCCTATCTCATCCAACAACCTGGCATTGTGCACTCCCTGGAACCCGGGAAGTACATAGGGGCCGTGCCCTACTTAGGAGCCCAACTATTCCACAGTCGCAGACTGTCAGTCTGCCTGTCTGTTGTTGGCTAATGGGTCAAACACAGAGCTCTGTTTAGAGATTAAGATGGGTGACATTGATGATGAACGATGATTACTGTTTTCATGAGGCACAACATTTACTGGGAAGGATGAGTAGGGTACAGCCTTGTGAATGAGGGCTGGCATTTACAATGCTGCTTTCCTTCGTTTTGCAGGCCTACTGGTTTGGCCAAAAGAGGAAATGAGTTCTCCCTTTCTCTGTGTTGCTATACGGTGCTCTTTGGCCTGAGGGGGTGGACGATGGAGAAATATACTGGTCATTAGATTAAAGCAGTGGTTAACGTTTCAACAGATTACCCCTTAAAGAAAAAAAGATGGATGAACGTAATCCTGTGGTTTAGCCTGCGTATGACTAGAGGGAATAGAAGCTACATGAGAACGCTAACAAGCAAACTAAGAAGCACAATGAGTTGGTTTTCAGCCCAGGACCCACATCAACTTCAAGATGGTGGAAATTCAGTGGACCGCCAACAGGTTAGACTGACATTCCCTGACAATCCACTGCTGGTCATTCACTATTCCCAGGAGACATAAGAGTGTCAGTAAACCAGACACAAACCCCCACTGTTACTGAAGCATCCATGTCAAGGGCCTTTCTCAACGATGCATCATTTGGGCATGTAACCTCAGCCTCTACTTCCTGCTATCTAGGTCATAATACAGTAAACAAACCTCACTTTAAGGTCAAAACACAAAGCAATCCACAAAAGCCTTTCAACAATAAGTGACAGTCAAGGGCTCTTGTTGGACATGGCATTATATTATTTACTCCACAAAAACATTCTGTCAGGACTTTTGCCTGCTTTGTTTTTCGCTGCCTTGCATGTGTGGGTGTTTAATTGCCAAAATAGTTCGATTTAATTGCATTACCTCTGCAAAACGCTTTAAGATCTTTATTTTATAAGCCTATAAGTGATTAATGTAATGTAATAATGCATTTCATTTAGTAATTTCCTTTCTAGTTTTCCATAAACTCTAGATACACAGTAAACCTGGGCTATGGAGACGGTTGTTATTTTATGACGTCACATTTCCAGTATGGTGCTTGGCCCATAGACTCTCACTTTGCTGTTTCCACAAGCCGACTGTCATATTCAGGTGTCCTCTATGGAACTCATGCACTGGTAGATTGAATGTGTGTATATCGTTACGTTATCTGTGATCTAAAGGATTCTGTAATTACACTACCCCTGACAGTGAGTGACAGAGGCTGGGTACATGGTGTCTATTTGCCTTTGGTCCAGACCCAGACCTGGCCTCTGCTCATTGTATCCTGGTCTGGGTCAGACAGGCCAGGCACAGGATATCATGGCACCTTGGCATCAGTCCAAAGCTCCTATATGGTGAGTGACAGCTACCACAGCTTCCTTGCTCAATAGCCAATAAGATCCAGGATATCTGTGTCCATTCTAAAGACTACCCACCTAACATGTGTGGGCATAACGTTTAGGGTTTAATCATGTTAAAATATTGAATATAACAGTAATAATATAGAATAAATACAGTGAAATACAAGTCTATATGTTCACGTATTTCAGTAATGGACACATCCACTCAAATCACATGACATTTTAAAAGCCACACAGACCAAAGTATGTGATCCCATGAAAACACACACACTGGTAGTCCTGTCCACACACACACACACACACACACACACACACACACACACAAAATGTCTGTGACATTAAAAAAACACAAAACCCCCACATGTATTTTACAGGCATTACATAATTAAACCATGCTGCAGCAAACACAGGAATAGTCTCGGTCCTACATCACATCAGGAAGAGGGGAGTCAGCAGTAGAACATCTTGCTGTGTGTAATAACTAGTTTGAGCAGTCATTACCAAGGTGTTGGCAGCCCAGTCCCACCTGTCCCTAGGCTGCCACACAGAGACAAGGTGCTGATGGGAATAGGCCCTAATTCACACCAAAGACTCATTACTAAGATGGTGAACAGTTAGCATGTCACACTAGGAGGCCAGGCTAACAGGGGGCTGCTTAGTTAGAACCCAGTCATCACAGGCTGTGACTGTGGGCCAGTGACTCAATCCCCTAATGTGGAAAAGGGGATATCGTTGCAGCCATAACCACCGACTTCTCAATGTTGCCTGCATCACTGCAGGAGCTTCAAATCAAGTCCTTTTAGATCTGGGGTGACTGATCAATAATGCACTTATTCCATTTCTCCCTGTCAACTGATGCCTATAATATAGGGTTGGTTTTCAGCCCAGGACCCACATCAATTTCAAGATGGTGGAAATTCAGTGGACCGCCAACAGGTTAGACTGACATTCCCTGACAATCCCCTGCTGGTCATTCACTATTCCCAGGAGACACAAGAGTGTCAGTAAACCAGACACAAACCTCCACTGTTACTGAAGCATCCATGTCAAGGGCCTTTCTCAATGATGCATCATCCTTACATGTAACCGCAGACTCTACTTCCTGCTATCAAGGTTATAATACTGTAAACAAACCTACCTGATAGATTTCTACTATTGACATGAAGGATGCATGAAAGTGAAGTCTATTTCCAGCCTTGACTTGAGTGACAGGTCCTGAGTAATGATGAGACCAGCCTGAAGTGAGGAGCTGTGACCCAGGCAGATTGATTAGTTTAATCAAGCATTGAGTGGAGAGTCACATTACAGTGAACAGGAGATGGAGGGAAATGGACATGTGCACAGCTACGCATCAATGTACAACTACACACTAAATAATGAAGGGGCCTTGTTTGCAGCCAGCACAGTCTATAATGAACGAACATTGGGTGTCATTGGCAAGTTGTCTGGATGTACTCCATCTTTTGGTCTTACATTGTGACTATAGCATGATAAGACCAGGAGTTTTTCCTGGTCAAGTCACCAGGTACCAAATATTTTTTTTTATGTAGATTTATTTAACTAGGCAAGAGGTCAAATGGAAATAGAGGGTTGAAAGTAGAAAGCGGGAGTTTTTCCTGACCACAATCCTAGTCCACAAGAAAACTCTTAGCTCTAGTTGGGAGGCTTCAGGTGGTAAAAAAGCAGGAAGGGGGTTAGGTTAGATCAGGAACAGGCAACTCCAGTCCGAGGGGGCCGGAGAGGTTTCACTCTATAACCTCATCCATAACAATCACAGCTCATTAAACAAATTGCATTCTAAACTGAAGATCATGATTAGTTGATTATTGGAGTCAGGTGTGTTAGCTGAGGAAAGTGTGACACCAATCAGTCCCCCAAGGACTGGAGTTTCCCAGGTCAGGGCTAGATTATTAAAACACAGAAAAATGATATACCACTCCCAGGCAGATTACAGTATTGCAAAAATATTTATTTCCTTCCATGAATTCGGCACACAAGAAGAAAACCTCCCTGGATGCCTCCAACAAACAGAGACAAGATGTTCTAACATGTATCATCCACACAACCATCAGTAAAGTAGAGGTACAACCTAGAAAAGCTCACAGATATCAAGGGAGATGTGGGTCTATTCTTCTTTCACAGGAGAACAATTCACAAAGTAACATTTTTTATGTCTATTTTAATCCTTTTAAATGCCAAGATGTCAGAGACAATTTTCTATTCTGTGGAAACCTAATGGACAATAAAGTTTTCTAACGAATCTAACTAACTAGATTTTGGGCCGGAAGTTGTTGTTGTTGTTAATTTGGTTGTTCAGGGAAAAGGGGATACAATCAGCTTTGGCCTTCTGCTGGGTACAAGGCTGGTCAGAGTGAGAAATTAAATAAATGCTGCTCTCTTACTGTGAGCTCCTTGCTGTCTCTAAGGTTATTCTCAGAGGCACCACTTTACTGCTATAAAGCCGTGTCCCGTTTCCCACATCTGTTAAAAGAACACTGTTACAATTCTGGTAGTTTCTGACAAGTCTATTTTCGGGAATGCAATCAACGTCACCCTCTGTCATACCTTGAGCGGAACAGCGACCTCAATAAGTGATCCCAAGAAACACTGGCATTTACCAAGTATTGTGGCAGAAGCCTATTGGAGAGACCAGCTGTGTTGTTTAATGGAGCAGCCAGTTAGTTTTGTCTGTCACCTCTCTGTGTGTTGCAGCCAGGATGGCCCAGCCTGCCAGGCTCTATCTGGGCTTTGGACGGCTGCCCAGGAGGCTCCCATCTATTTATTGAGTGAGTGAGTGAGTGAGTGAGTGAGTGAGTGAGTGAGTGAGTGAGTGAGTGAGTGAGTGAGTGAGTGAGTGAGTGAGTGAGTGAGTGAGTGAGTGAGTGAGTGAGTGAGTGAGTGAGTGAGTGAGTGAGTGAGTGAGTGAGTGAGTGAGTGAGTGAGTGAGTGAGTGAGTGAGTGAGTGAGTGAGTGAGTGAGTGAGTGAGTGAGTGAGTGAGTGAGTGAGTGAGTGAGTGAGTGAGTGAGTGAGTGAGTGAGTGAGTGAGTGAGTGAGTGAGTGAGTGAGTGAGTGAGTGAGTGAGTGAGTGAGTGAGTGAGTGAGTGAGTGAGTGAGTGAGTGAGTGAGTGAGTGAGTGAGTGAGTGAGTGAGTGAGTGAGTGAGTGAGTGAGTGAGTGAGTGAGTGAGTGAGTGAGTGAGTGAGTGAGTGAGTGAGTGAGTGAGTGAGTGAGTGAGTGAGTGAGTGAGTGAGTGAGTGAGTGAGTGAGTGAGTGAGTGAGTGAGTGAGTGAGTGAGTGAGTGAGTGAGTGAGTGAGTGAGTGAGTGAGTGAGTGAGTGAGTGAGTGAGTGAGTGAGTGAGTGAGTGAGTGAGTGAGTGAGTGAGTGAGTGAGTGAGTGAGTGAGTGAGTGAGATAGATAGATAGATAGATAGATAGATAGATAGATAGATAGATAGATAGATAGATAGATAGATAGATAGATAGATAGATAGATAGATAGATAGATAGATAGATAGATGCCTCCTGGGCAGCCGTCCAAAGCCCAGATAGAGCCTGGCAGGCTGGGCCATCCTGGCTGCAACACACAGAGAGGTGACAGACAAAACTAACTGTCTGCTCCATTAAACAACACAGCTGGTCTCTCCTATGGGCTTCTGCCACAATACTAGATAGATATGTCTCAAATGTAGTCACCAAGGTGTGGAGGAATATGGTACCATCTAGACTACCTGGCTATCAAGTGTCTCACTCCCTATGTGCTTGTCAGACAGGACCATGCTGAGAGTGGGAAAGTCCCACTCAGTCCATGTGACGACACACGCAAGGGTTTGACGTTCTTGTGAATGTCTCAAGAATGTCTCGCGTTCACCTGAATGTCTCAAGAACGTCTCACTCTCACCTGCATGTGTCAAGAATGTCTCTCTCTCACCTGAATGTCTCAAGAACGTCTCACTCTCACCTGAATGTCTCAAGAACGTCTCACTCTCACCTGAATGTCTCAAGAATGTCTCACTCTCACCTGAATGTCTCAAGAATGTCTCACCTGCATGTGTCAAGAATGTCTCACTCTCACCTGAATGTCTCAAGAATGTCTCACCTGCATGTGTCAAGAATGTCTTTCAAGACAGTCTGGGATTCAATCCGATTGCAGGTTATAGGCATTGCAGCTTTTAAAGGTTGTTCCCACGTTAGCTGAGACTGCATTCACTGCATATGTCGGCTCAATCTATCGTGGAATCTGTAAGGCTTCAGAGATAGCAGGCTGAATAGAGCTTGTACTGTGATTTCTCCCTTATCAAACACTGCAGAACACTAAAAACTTTTCAAACTTCCCTCTGGTTCCAGGAAAGGATTACTGCACACTATTACCCAAACATATTGGGAGGTGTGTGTGTGTGTGTGTGTGTGTCAGCTTGTAATTGTATGACAGAAAAGCCTCTGGGCTGGTAGACAGTTCTCATGCAATGTCAGGTCTAGGTTGTCCAGTCCTCTGTTAAATACATGTACACATACTGTAACAGACAGTTCTCATGCAATGTCAGGTCTAGGTTGTCCAGTCCTCTGTTAAATACATGTACATTACTGTATAGAGAAGCTGTGAGCAGTGTTAACCTGTAGCATACTGGCCTATAGCCATAAGTGGATATGACATCATTGCTGACATTTAAACCATCTCATAACTCAGGCACACGCACACGCACACACACACACACACACACACACACACACACACACACACACGCACTTGGTCTCCTGGTCTTCTTTTCATTCTCTTAACCCATTTAACCCAGTGGAGAGATTGAAAATCAGTGCCTCTTCTCAAATCGAATCAAAGTCTATTTGTCACGTGCGCCGAATACAGTGAAATGCTTACAGGCCCTAACCCGCAGTGTCATTTCTAAGTAAAACAATACTAATAAAAAGGTATTAGGTGAACAATATAGGTAAGTAAATAAATAAAAACGACAATAAAAAGACAGTGAAAATAACAGTAGCGAGGCTACATACAGTTGAAGTCGGAAGTTTACATACATCAATCTTTATTTTAAGATGGTTAAATGTCAGAATAATAGTAGAGAGAATGATTTATTTCAGCATTTATTTCTTTCATCACATTCCCAGTGGGTCAGAAGTTTGCATACACTCAATTAGTATTTTGTAGCATTGCCTTTTAATTGTTTAACTTGACTCAAACATTTTGGGTAGCTTTCCACAAGCTTCCCATAATAAGTTGGGTGAATTTTAACACATTCCTCCTGACAGAGCTGGTGTAACTGAGTCAGGTTTGTGGGCCTCCTTGCTCGCACTAGATTTGTCAGTTCTGCCCACAAATGTTCTATAGGATTGAGGTCAGGGCTTTGTGATGGCCACTCCAATACCTTGACTTTGTTGTCCTTAAGCCATTTTGTCACAACTTTGGAAGTATGCTTGGGGTCATTGTCCATTTGGAAGACCCATTTGCGACCAAGCTTTAACTTCCTGACTGATGTCTTGAGATGTTGCTTCAATATGTCCATATAATCTTCCTACCTCATGATGCCATCTATTTTGTGAAGTGCACCAGTCCCTCCTGCAGCAAAGCAACCCCACAACATGATGCTGCCACCATCATGTTTCACAGTTGGAATGGTATTCTTCGGCTTGCAAGCCTCCCCCTTTTTCCTCCAAACATAACGATGGTCATTATGGCCAAACAGTTCTATTTTTGTTTCATCAGACCAGAGGACATTTCTCCAAAAAGTATGATTTTTGTCCCCGTGTACAGATGTAAACCGTAGTCTGGCTTTTTTAATGCAGTTTTTGGAGCAGTGGCTTCTTCCATGCTGAGCGATATATTGCTGTCGATATAGGACTCGTTTTACAGTGGATACTTTTGTACCTGTTTCCTCCAGCATCTTCACAAGGTCCTTTGCTGTTGTTCTGGGATTGATTTTGCACCAAAGTATGTTCATCTCTAGGAGACAGAACGCGTCTCCTTCCTGAGCGGTATGACAGCTGCGTGGTCCCATGGTGTTCATACTTGCGTACTATTGTTTGTACAGATGGACATTGTACCTTCAAGCGTTTGGAAATTGCTCCCAAGGATGACTTGTCGAGGTCTACAATTTTTTTCTGAGGTCTTGGCTGATTCCTTTTGATTTTCCCATGATGTCCCAAAGAGGCGCTGAGTTTGAAGGTAGGCCTTGAAATACATCCACAGGTACACCTCCAATTGACTCAAATGATGTCAATTAGCCTATCAGAAGCTTCTAAAGCCATGACATCATTTTCTGGAATTTTCCAAGCTGTTTAAAGGCACAGTCAACTTGTGTATGTAAACTTCTGACTCACTGGAATTGTGATACAGGTAATAAGTGAAATAATCTGTCTGTTGAAAAAATTACTTGTGCCATGCACAAAGTAGATGTCCTAACCGACTTGCCAAAACTATAGTTTGTTAATAAGAAATTTGTGGAGTGGTTGAAAAACAAGTTTTAATGACTCCAACGTAAACTTCCGACTTCAACTGTACAGTAGCGAGGCTATAACAGTAGCGAGGCTATATACAGGCACAGGTTAGTCGAGCTGATTGAGGTAGTATGTACATGAATGTATAGTTAAAGTGACTATGCATATATGATAAACAGAGAGAAGCAGCAGCGTAAAATAGTGAAGTATAATATGCAAATAGTCCGAGTAGCCATTTGATTACCTGTTCAGGAGTCTTATGGCTTGGGGGTAAAAACTGTTAAGAAGCCTTTTTGTCCTAGACTTGGCGCTCCGGTACCGCTTGCCATGCGGTAGTAGAGAGAACAGTCTATGACTGAGGTGGCTGGGATCTTTGACAATTTTTAGGGCCTTCCTCTGACACCGCCTGGTGGAGCGGTCCTTGATGGCAGACAGCTTAGCCCCAGTGATGTACTGGGCCGTACGCACTACCCTCTGTAGTGCCTTGCGGTCGGAGCAGTTGCCGTACCAGGCAGTGATGCAACCAGTGCTCTCGATGTTGCAGCTGTAGAAACTTTTGAGGATCTGAGGACCCATGACAAATCTTTTTAGTTTCCTGAGGAGGAATAGGCTTTGTCGTGCCCTCTTCACAACTGTCTTGGTGTGTTTGGACCATTCTCAATGATCTTTTATGATATTCTGTAAACAGAATACCCGTGTCCTTGTACGGGTCAGAAAATGTCAAACGCTACCCTGTTTTTTCCTAGTTCCCACAACACGGCTCTGGTCTGAAACAGCCAACAGGTCCACAGATATCAAAGGGAGGCAGGCAGTGTTGAATTTATATCCCTGCTTTGAGGCCATCAAATGAACTGTTAACAGTGTGTCAGGCACCTGGGCAGCTCCCCACCCCCGTCTCCCCTTCCCATCCAAAGGCCATTCATCCTTAGGGTCTGACAGGACCCCTCGTTGATCCCTTGCCTCCACTGCTCATAAATACAGTGACTGTGTACAATGGCCTTTAGTGCTGACACAGAGGAATCTGGGTCTCCCATGAGGGATGTGCGTCAGGTGGAAGAACAGCATTCCGTTTCCTTCCGTCTCATTTGTTCTCATTTCTTCACGGTATATTCTTCTTCTTCTTTTCTCTTTTATTCTGTCTATTTCTCTTGCTCTATTTAATTTAATGATCCTTCATTCTTTTGAACTCAATACGAAATGTTTCCTTATAAGAGGGTCTTCAGACATACTAGACTTTTCACAAAAATACCCTCGTCTTATATACTGCAATGTAAACTTCCGAACTTGTCACGTCTCGACTGCTACCTCCAGAGGTAGGGCATGACACTCGCCCGAAAGTTGCCCTCCTCTAAGCTTTGCACACTCTTGGCATTATCTCAACCAGCTTCACCTGGAATGCTTTTCCAACAGTCTTGAATGAGTTCCCACATATGCTGAACACTTGTTGGCTGCTTTTCCTTCACTCTGCGGTCCAACTCATCCCAAACCATCTCAAGTTGGTTGAGGTGGGGGATTGTGGAGGCCAGGTCATTTGATGCAGCACTCCATCACTCTCCTTCTTGATCAAATAGCCCTTACACAGCTTGGAGGTGTGTTTGGTAATTGTCCTGTTGAAAAACAAATGATAGTGGGACTAAGCCCAAACCAGATGGGATGGCGTATCGCTGCAGAATGCTGTGGTAGCCCTGCTGGTTAAGTGTGCCTTGAATTCTAAATAAATCACAGATAGTGTCACCAGCAAAGCACCCCTACACCATAACACCTCCTCTTCCATGCTTTACAGTGGGAAATAAGCATGCAGAGATCATCCATTCACCCACACCACGTCTCACAAAGACACAGCGATTGGAACCAAACATCTCCAATTTGGACTCCAGACCAAAGGACACATTTCCACAGTCTAATGTCCATTGCTTGTGTTTCTTGGCCCAAACAAGTCTCTTCTTCTTATTGGTGTCCTTTAGTAGTGGTTTCTTTGCAGCAATTCAACAACAAAGACCTGATTCACACAGTCTCCCCTGAACAGTTTATGTTGGGATGTCTGTTACTTGAACTCTGAAGCATTTTTCTGTGCTGCATTTTCTGAGGCTGGTAACTCTAATGAACTTATCCTCTGCAGCAGAGGTAACTCTGGGTCTTCCATTCCTGTGGCGGTCCTCATGAGAGACAGTTTCATCATAGCGCTTGATCATTTTTGCGACTGCACTTGAAAAAACTTTCAAAGTTCTTGAAATTTTCCATATTGACTGACCTTCATGTCTTAAAGTAATGATGGACTATCGTTTCTCTTTGCTTATTTGAGCTGTTCTTGCCATAATATGGACTTGGTCTTTTACCAAATAGGACTATCTTCTGTATACCATCCTTACCTTGTCACAACACAAGTGATAGCTCAAACGCATTAAGAATGAAATAAATTCCACAAATGAACTTTTAGGAAGGCACACCTGTTAAATGAAATGCATTTCAGGTGACTACCCCATGAAGCTGGTTGAGAGAATGCCAAGAGTGTGCAAAGCTGTCATCAAGGCAAAGGGTGGCTATTTGAAGAATCTCAAATGTTAAATATATTTTGATTTGTTTAACACTTTATTGGTTACTACATGATTCCATATGTGTTATTTCATAGTTTTGATGTCTTCACTATTATTCAACAATGCAGAAAACAGTAAAATATAAAGAAAAACCCTTGAATGAGTAGGTGTTCTACAACTTTTGACGACTGGTAGTGTACATTCTGAAATTGTCACCGTAGTTTTACATCTCAGTTGTTTTTATTTTTGCTTGACTGCACTGCGCCAACGAGGTCCAGGCAAGAAGCAACTCCGTTTTCAGTCGCAATTTGCTTTTACCTCATATAATGACTTCCATGATATTGATACAATGAAGCCTGGTTTGTTTTAAGATAACTCTAATATGGTAGCTAGTGTAAACCTAAGAACGCCCCTCTAACCATAGTTAAGCAAAATGTCAGCATTCAGCTACAGCCATCATGTTTATGTGAGAATTAAGAAATTATATTTTTTAGCTAGCTAGCTTGCTAGCTAATGTTACCTAGCCGTGTAGCCTAGCTACACAGCTGTGTCATTTTATTTGTCACATGCGCCAAATACAACTTGTTTAGACTTTACTGTGAAATGCTTGCAAGAGGAGTAAAATAAAATACACAAGAGGAGTAAACGCAAGAGGAGTAAAATAAAATACACAAGAATTAAGCTATATACAGGTAGTAGCAGTACCAGATCAATGTGGAGCTATATACAGGGAGTACCAGTACCAGATTAATTTGGAGCTATATACAGGGAGTACCAGTACCAGATCAATGTGCAGAGGCACAAGGAATTTGAAGTGGGGTAAAGTGACTACTGTAGGCATCAAGATAGATAATAATACGGTATTAGAGGTAGATATGTACATAAAGGCAGGGTAAAGTGACTAGGCATCAGGATAGATAATAATGAGGTAGATATGTACATGAAGGCAGGGTAAAGTGACTAGGCATCAGGATAGATACAGTAATAATAAAGTATTTGAGGTAGATATGTACATGAAGGCAGGGTAAAGTAACTAGGCATCAGGATAGATAATAATAAGCTATTTGAGGTAGATATGTACATGAAGGCAGGGTAAAGTGACTAGGCATCAGGATAGATAATAATAAGCTATTTGAGGTAGATATGTACATGAAGGCAGGGTAAAGTGACTAGGCATCAGGATAGATAATAAGAGTAAAATAAAGAACAGAGTAGCAGCAGTAAATTATGAGTGTAAAAGTGTATGAATGTGCGTGTGTGTAATGTGTATTTATGTGTGTTTGCGTTGTGTTGGTATGCGTGTTTGTGTTGTGTGTGTGTGTTTGTAGTGTATGTGAATGTGTGTGGGTTTTGTGTGGGAGTGTCAATGTAGTGTGAGTGAGTGAGTGAGTGAGTGAGTGAGTGAGTGAGTGAGTGTGTGAGTGAGTGAGTGAGTATATGGTGTGCACATATAGTCTAGTGAGTGTACATAGGGTCAGTGCAAGATAGAGAGTGCAGATAGTTTGGGTACCATTAATTGAATATTTAGCAGTCCGGACATTTAGCAGTCTTATGGCTTAGGGATAGAAGCTGTCTCAAAGCCTGTTGGTCCCTGAGCCGATGCTCCAGTACCGTTTGCCAGACAGAAGGGAGAGTGAACAGTCTATGGCTTGGGTGGCTGGAGTCTTTGGGAATTGTTCAGGCCTTCCTCTGACACAACCTGATATAGAGGTCCTGGATGGCAAGGAGCTTGGCCCTAGTGAGGTACTGTGCTGTCCGCACCACCCTCTGTAGTGCTTTGCGGTCAAGAGCAGCGCATCTCACCAAGCAGTGATGCAGCCAGTCAAGATGCTCTCAATGGTGCAGCTGGATAACTTTTTGAGGATCCAAGGGCCCATGCCAAATCTTTTCAGCTTCCCGATGGAGAAGAGGTGCTGCCATGCCCTCTTCACAAATGTGCGGGTGTGTGGACCATGTCCTTAGTGATGTGGACGCCAAGGAACTTGAAGCTCTCGACCCATTCCACAACAGCCACGTCGATGTGGATGGGGGCGTGCTCTCCCCTCTTTCTCCTATAATCCAAGATCAGCTCCTTCGTCTTACTGACGTTGAGGGAGAGGTTATCGTTCTGGCACCACACTGCTAAGTCACTGGCCTCCTCCCTATAGGCTGACTCATCGGCGTCTGTGATCAGGCCTACCTCTGTTGTGTCGTCAGCCAACTTGATGATGGTGTTGGAGTTGTGCATGGCCACGCAGTCGTGGGCGAACAGGGAGCACAGGAGGGAACTAAGCACACACCCCTGAGGAGCCCCTGTGTTGAGGGTCAGCGTGGAGGAGGTGTTGTTGCCTACCGTCGTCTCCTGGGGCCGGTCTGTCAGGACGTTTAGGATCTAGTTGCATAGGGAGGGGTTCAGTTCAAGGGTCCCTACCTGGTGATGTGGTTGGATGGGACTATGGTGTTGAACACTGAGCTGTAGTCTATGAGCAGAATTCTCACATGGTTATTTCTCCTTTTGTTCAGGTGGGAGAGGGCAGTGTGAAATGCAATTGAAATTGTGTCATCTGTAGATCTGTTGGGGTGGTATGCAAATTTAAAGACACTGTATAACATTACTGTATTTTTATATTTGTATGGGAGGGTAAACATCAATTAATGATATGCTAATGCTACTTGATCATGAAGCATGTTGTTAGTTAGCTAGCTAGCAGGAGTTAGCTGTGTATTGTCAGCTAATTTGTGTACGAGAAAATGAACCCTTTTAATTATAGAGCTGGAAATTGCCAGGGACCTCACGAGATAATATTATCGATTCTATATGTCTTGCGATTCAATACTGTGATTATTGTGACTACGTGTTTCAAACATATTGCTCACCATATGTCTGCTGCAGAGGGACAAGAGAGAGCCATGAGAAAACTAATTGGCTGTAAGGACAGACGCTGGGAGAGGAGAAGCAATTACAGGGAGTGAACATTTAATAAACAACGGACATGAAACAGAACACGGACAGTGTCTGGACAGGGGAAACAAAACGACATTAATGCTGACATGGGGAACATGGGAGTCGGATGAGCCGGCTGAGGCGTGGAAGCCCGACGAGTCGAGGAAGCCTGACGAGCCGGCTGAGGTATGACGTGGGCTGGACAGGGGAAACAAAATGACATTAATGTTGACACAGGGAACAAACTGAGGAACAGACAGATATATAAGGGGCAATCAACAAAGTGAAGGAGTCCAGGTGAGTCCAATATTGCACTGTAATGATGGTGACAGGTGTGCGTAATGATGGACAGCCTGGCGGAGGGGAAGCGGGAGCAAGCGTGACATTGACTCCCTATTTAAAAAGAAGATGTAGAGAAAGCTATGAAGGAAAAAATACTGGAGTTTTGATGCAGGTACAACTATACAATACGATATATCGTAAAAAATATTATATTCCTGTAACAGTATCGATTTTTTCCCCCCATCATTATTTAATTGTCTGCAAATGCTTGTGGATTGTTGCATTACTCAAGAGTGTGGTATGGTTTGGTTGCATTATTCAATACTGAAATATGTTTTAATAGAAAAGTTGTTTGGATTATTAAATAGTTTTTGCATAATTAGTGGCTACTTATTTACGATCAATTTGAGCTGCAGACCAAGAATGTAGGATTGCCAGACAACGAAAGGTAAGGCAAGGATGTAGTGTGAATTGAAAAGTAGAAATCTCTTTGGCCACTCTGCTCCTCAGACTCTCCTTCAGCTCTCGGAGTGGGAATAGGGCCATATTTAACAGTGTATGTTTAGTGTTACTCACATCCTGCTGTGCCAAGTCCCTCATTGACAGGATTAGCATCTCCACTGGCACTGAGTGTAACCGATGTGAAATGGCTGGCTAGTTAGCGGCGGTGTGCGTTAATAGCGTTTCAATCGGTGACGTCACTCGCTTTGAGACCTTGAAGTAGTAGTTCCCCTTGCTCTGCAAGGGCCGTGGCTTTTGTGGAGCGATGGGTAACGATGCTTCGTGGGTGACTGTTGTTGATGTGTGCAGAGGGTCCCTGGTTCGCGCCCGGGTCGGGGTGAGGGGACAGACTAAAGTTATACTGTTACATTGATGCTGTTGACCCGGATCACTGGTTGCTGCGGAAAAGGAGGAGGTCAAAAGTGAGTGTAACGGATGTGAAATGGCTAGCTAGTTAGTGGTAGTTTGCGCTAATAGCGTTTTAAATCGGTGACTTCACTCGCTTTGAGATCTTGAAGTAGTGGTTCCCCTTGCTCTGCAAGGCTTTTGTGGAGCGATGGGTAACGATGCTTCGAGGGTGACTGTTGATATGTGCAGAGGGTCCCTGGTTCGAGCCCAGGTTGGGGCGAGGAGAGCGACGGAAGCTATACTATTACATGAGCACACAAATCACACAAAACCAAAAACACAGAACAAAATCAGCCAGTTAAATAGATTACATGGTCACACTAACATGAGCACACAAATCACACAAAACCAAAAACACAGAACAAAATCAGCCAGTTAAATAGATTACATGGTCACACTAATTATGGAACGGTATTGGAACAGAAGCAAAGTTGAAGTAATGGTATCACAGATATGCCTCTAATAAGTTAACTAAAGCAGTAATAAACATTAAATCCTACAAAGCAAGTAGTCAAAGCAAAGTTTCCTTTCCCATTGTTTCAGTCTAATGGGTTTGTATTGTCTAGGGGTGAAGTGCATCATCAAGTCCCATTAACATGGCTCCTGTGCCTGACCTCTTCAACCCATCACAGGAAACACATCAGACTACACTTCTCCTTACCTATGCATTTTCCTACATTATTCATTCCCCTCATAGACAATCCCAACAGCATGCAGGTCCTTGCATTCAACATATGAGACTGTTAAAGTTTGAGGTCTACCTTTTCTTCAGCACTTTTTTAATGGGGTCCTTAAAAGTAGCAATAAGCAGTTAAAATAACAACAAAGCGTCTCCCCACCACTGTGTGGGTAAAAAGCAGGGGATAGGGCTGGAGCAATGGGACCACTCTCAAATTCAAAGACAGAGCTATGGATGTAAGGACTGACCATGTTTTAACCATGTTTTTTAAGATAAACAGTGTTCGTTTACATTTACTTTGTTCACAAATATTGGAGTAAACAGGCAGGGTAGCCTAGAGGTTAGAGCATTGGACTAGTAACCGAAAGGTTGCAAGTTCAAATCCCCGAGCTGACAAGGTACAAAATCTGTCGTTCTGCCCCTGAACAGGCAGTTAACCCACTGTTCCTAGGCCGTCATTGAAAATAAGAATTTGTTCTTAACTGACTTGCCTAGTAAAATAAAGGTAAAAAATAAAATCTGATGGGTTATGACAGTTGAACTAAGCTCAATGGATACATATCATTTAATGTATAACTCCAAAAATGGATGTAGCAACTGCTAACTGCTCCTTTAAGCATCTGTATGAGGAGGTTATTTACGGTTACACAGTTGAGGAGTTCATGCAGTGGAATATCTCTGATTCTCAACAGGTGTGTTTTTCTTTTAACCCTTAGGTCCAGAGCACCTGCAGCACACCCTACAGTTACAGCGTGCCACATCACACAAGCTTTAACCCACAAAACATCCATCCACCCACAAGCATCCTGATGTGTTTGCATAACACAAAGCCTCTTTGACAAAAACCCCTGCAGGTCTCCTGACTGAACCTACTGGTCCTGACAGATTCAAACCTGCTCTACAAATAGATGCTTCTAGAAGTGCTTTTGGGGCTGTTGCAGAACTCATCCACCCCAAACTTCTACTTCTGGAAATTAACACGAGTTGAAAGGAGGACGGGACTTATCTAAGTGGGGAGGAAAGACTCAACCAGGAACGGATGATGATGCCCACAGCCACTGAGTTCACCCATGATGCATCTGTGATGTGTATGCCACCCTGTTCTCTGTGGGCAATGGGCAAGAGCATGGTGGCAAAGAGTGCCAGGAGAATAAAACACACTTTGGCACAGAGAGAGAAAGCACAGCGGCTGTTTAAAGGAGGGGGGAGTGAGAGAGCGAGAGACAAAGAGAGAGAGAGAGAGACAGACAGAGAGAGAGCGAGAGAGACAGAGAGAGAGGAAGTGAGTAAGAGAGAATAAGCTGTCTGATTCTGCCTATCCATACTAAGAAATAAGAGAGGGAGAGGCAGGAGGAGAGAGGAGAGGAGAGAGTGAAATGGATAAGCATGGCTCAGAGACAGTAAAGAAGAGAGAAAGAGAGAGAGAGTGCAGTGAGCACAAAGGAATGGAGAGGGTATGCCCCTGGAAATTGAGGGTGTAATTTAGAACTCCTTAATGCTCAGTCAAGAGGGTCAACGGTCATCTCTAGCGTAATGTTCTCAGTAAATTGCATTACTACGTACCTTACTGGAATGAGTGTACAAGAATGTAGCGCTGCTTTTACATGGACTTTTACGAGGGGAATGAAGTGTCAATGTGTACTCTGTCAGGTGCTACACCATGCACATATTCATACACATAACTACTTGGCTGTGAACAAGAGCAGATCATCACTGAGGTCTCCTAACAGAACAAAAAGTAAATATAGGCCAGTGCCAGTCTCTGAGGATAATTCAACCTATCTGTGACATCTATGTTCAGAAGCCACCACAAGACATTAGCTTTCCTACGTTTTCTTTGTTTTTTAAACTGATGACAAGTGACATAACAAGCTATTTTCTCACACCACATACCTCTGGACCCCAACACCTGGCTCAAAGCCACTGGCATATATGGTGACTGCAGAGGTCAATTTGGCTCTCACTCTCCTTCTCCTCACCTCTGCAGTGTTGTATAAGGTCAACAGGGATTCTCACACATTTAAAAGTTAGGAGCCCATCAAGGTGCAAATATAGGCTTATGGTCTGGGGTCAGCCACCTCAGATATGTTGTAAAGGACTATATGAACTCAAATTCAAATCTGACGACTGGAAGACCCACATAATACAGTGGTGGATACTAGCTAATTCGAATGGCCAATGATAGCAAAGGACACACACATTGTCAACATTACCTACAACATGGTTTCCTGTTCATTTGAGGTATTTTAATTCGAAATCAATTCTAAGGCAGTTACACAACATAGATAACAATACTGTCAGAACACATCTCTCTCTCCCCCAATCATTTATGAACCTTGTTGCTCAATATAGAGAACCCGCGCTTCACTTTCAGCGCGCAGAGAGAGCACTCGCCGACCTCTGATTACTCAATGAGCGCCAGCGCTGATTCCCCATGAGAAAGCGCAGCACAATAAACCAATATGACAGTTCTATCGGAGTCATTTTCCCGGCTTTACCGCCTCCTTTTATTCTGAAGCATTTATCTAGCTGATTTGTTCAGTTATTTTGGGCTATTGTAAGCTAGTTTATGTGGGCCTACAAGGAACAATATTTACGCACGCAGAAATATTCTGAGGATTTACATTACAGAAAGCTATGCAAGGTACTGAATATACTGTAGAGACTGGACTGGACTGAGTGGCCGCTGGTAGAATCGGGCACTGTAGCTCGCGCGTACTCACTCAATCATGTTAAGACATTAATGAAAGCAATCACAGTATGGCTAGGCCAAATTAAATGTTCGCCAAATTAAATGTTCATCATAGCAAGCTAGTGTGCATGTTTGTAAACAAACAGAAGGCGTCAAATGGGCACGCTTTCTACATTCCCATCCCAGACAAATCTGACTGGGGAATGAGAGATGCTTCAGTCCTTCACTCCAGCACCTTCTTATACATTTACACCAAAACGGGATTTGAAGAATTTAAAAACGAGTAAAAGCAATCTTACCTTGGATAGGATATCCTTGTATGTGTTGGCTGTAGGTTTGCGACCCAGAACCGAAACATGCGCTTTCAACTTGAGAATGCAGATCTTGCTGCCTGCTCCTTCGAAACGTCTCGTTGTGGAATTTTCACTGTCCTAGACCGTGCCAGCCGGCCACTCTCATGTCTCCCCACTGAATACAGAGGAGGAACGTGGTTGTTGATGATATGGGATGAGAGAAACCGGAGGGCGTGTTCCAGACAGACAGACATAGATGCACATTTTCTCAGCTACGGAAACCGTTGTGTTCTGTTATTTTGGTTCACCTGAGACGGCCCCTTTCCTGGTGCCATCCTTAGTTTTTTTGAGGATGTTCAGCAACAAAATCAAGGCTTTAACACAGGCCACTGTATAACCAAACACATTGGTTGTGAACGGAATTGTATGGATATTGGATACAGGTAACAAACAACCAACCACAGGTGATAGGTTTTCTTCTGCAAGTACCAGCCCACATCTAAGGAAGCTCACACATCTCCATCATGTCAAGAAGACATGTTCTCCAATTACTGAATGGACACTTCATGATAGAACATGATAAGTTGTCATTTAGTACTTAAAGGTGCTACACAGGATTCATTTTTCCTTTTGCATTGTAATTTCACAAAACATTCATTATATATCTGCAGTAATAGTGGAATGATTGTGTTTCACAGTGTTGTGATTGGCTGTGATATTCGCCTACTGATTTCTCCTGCCAAAGCTGCATCTGTCAAAATGGGAAAGCCAGAGCTTCCTGCTGTCAAAATGGGAAAGCCGTTCTGACTTTGGGGCTGTGTTATCTAGTGGAAATAGTTCTGTCACTTCCTGGTTGCTAAAATTCTACACTGTTCGCTCAATTTCAGTTTATGTGAGAAAACAAGCACTGAATAGTGTAAGGAAACTAAATTGCTGTGAAATATCTTGCAATTCGCTTAGCATTAGCCTGCATTCAAAACAAATCCCATGTGTATCATCTTCAAGGTTGCCAAGGAGCAAGCCTCCATCCACCTGACTCCACCCATTCCAACAGGGACTTTCATTCGTTGTAGGGCAGTGATTTGAACCACAATTCAGGGCAGGGCAGTGATTTGAACCACCATTCAGGGCAGGGCAGTGATTTGCTCTATGAAAAGAAAGTTATGAACACATGAGTTGAGAGTCGTGTACAGTAGGCTATATCACTTGAACTATTCACAGGGAAAGTCTACCTAAGGCCATTCCCTCTGCTTTTCAACACAAGATTTTATCCCTAAAATAACAAAAAAGTAAAAAGATGAGAAGAGATAAGAAAGACTCTCTCTCTCCTCTCAGAAGAAACTGAGGAGTAGAAGCTACACTACATGACCAAAAGTATGTGGACACCTGCTAGTCAAACATCTAATTCCAATATCATGGGCATTAATATGGAGTTGGTACCCCCTTTGCTGCTATAACAGCGTCCACTCTTCTGGGAAGGTTTTCCACTAGATGTTGGAACATTGCTGTGGGGACTTGCTTCCATTCAGCCATGAGCATTAGTGAGGTCAGGCACTGATGTTGGGTGATTCCAATTCATCCCAAAGGTGTTCGATGGGGTTGAAGTTAGGGCTCTGTGCAGGCCAGTCAAGTTCTTCCACACCGATCTCGACAAACTATTTCTGTATGGACCTCGCTTTGTGCAAGGGGGCGTTGTCGTTCTGAAACAGGAAAGGGCATTCCCCAAACTGTTTCCACAAAGTTGGAAGCACAGAATCGTCCAGTATGTCATTGTATGCTGTAGTGTTAAGATTTCCCTTCACTGGAACAAAGGGGCCTTAGCCCGAACCATGAAAAACAGCCCCAGATCATTATTTCTACTCCACTAAACTATACAGTTGGCACTATGCAACTGCTCAGCCTCCAACCGCAAGGCACTACAGAGGATAGTGCGTACGGCCCAGTACACCACAGGGGCTAAGCTTCCTGCAATCCAGGAGCTCTACACCAGGCGGTGTCAGAGGAAGGCCCTAAAAACTGCCAAAGACTCCAGCCACCCTAGTGATAGACTGTTCTCTCTGCTACCGCACGGCAAGTGGTACCGGAGCGCCAAGTCTAGGTCCAAAAGGCTTCTTAACAGCTTCTACCCCCAAGTCATAAGACTCTTGAACAGCTAACCAAATGGCTACCCAGACTATTTGCATTTTACACTGCTGCTCCTCTCTGTTTATTATTTATGCATAGTCCCTTTACCTCTATGTGCATTTTACTTCAATTACCTTGACTAACCTGTGCCCCCTGCACAGTGACTCTGTACCGGTACCCCCTGTATATAGCCTCGTTACTGCTATTTTATTGTTGCTCTTAAATTATTATTTAATTTTTTACATTTATTTTTTGCTTCAGTTTATTTAGTAAATACTTTCTTAACACTTATTTTTCTTAAAACTGCATTGTTGGTTAAGGGCTTGTAAGTAAGCATTTCACTGTAAGGTCTACAACTGTCATATTCGGCGCATGTGACAAATACAATTTGATTTGATTTGACGGATTGGGGCAGGTAGCGTTCTCCTGGCGTCCGTCGGACTGCCAGATGGTGAAGCGTGATTCATCACTCCAGAGTGGTTCCACTGCTCCAGAGTCCAATGGCCCGCGAGCTTTACACCACTCTAGCCCATGCTTGGCATTGCACATGGTGATCGTATGCGGCTGCTCGGCTATGGAAACCAATTTCATGAGGCTCCTGACGAGCAGTTCTTGTGCTGACGTTGCTTCCAGAGGCAGTTTGGAACTTGTGTAGTGAGTGTTGCAACCAAGGAAGACAATTTTTACACACTATCCGCTTCAGAACTTGGTGGTCCCGTTCTGTGAGCATGTGTGGCCTACCACTTCGCGGCTGAGCCGTTGTTGCTCCTAGACGTTTCCATTTCAAAATAACAGCACTTACAGTTGACTGGGGCAGCTCTAGCAGGGCAGACATTTGACGAACTGACTTGTTGGAAAGGTGTCATCCTACAGTATGCCGGTGCCACGTTATAAGTCACTGAGCTCTTCAGTAAGGCCATTCTACTGCCAATGTTTGTCTATGGAGATTGCATGGCTATGTGCTCGATTTTATACACCGTCAGCAACCGGTGTGGCTGAAATAGCCAAATCCACTAATTTGAAGGGGTGTCCACCTACTGCTGGATATATAGTGTATTTATTTCAAATGTTTTTTCATTTTTGGATTTTAAATTAAAATCTATTCTTGAATTAACTTCTTTCAATTCTAATTGACCCCAGCCCTTAGGGTCACGGTGGCTGTAAGGAGGATGAGACACACAGCCCCAGTGTGTGTGTGTGTGTGTGTGTGTGTGTGTGTGTGTGTGAGTGAGTGAGTGAGTGAGTGAGTGATCCGGCTCCGCTCCTCGATACCACAGGAGCCAGCAGAGAAAACAAGGTAACAGATGAAAGGATAAGGAAAGAATGGGAGTGTTTCACTGCTCTGATGCAAGCCTCACCTCAGATAACACATTCCGTTACACAGACTGGCAGCTGTGGCCTACGGAGAGAGAGAGAGAATAGATGTTTCCCTCTGGCCAGGAGAACGAGTAGGGAGACAGGTTTTCCTTGTATCAAAATTGAGGATCCATTGACAGGTCAATATTTCTCAGAGTAACATGTTAAAGACACATTTAATATTTGCGGTAAATGTTTGGTGACCCTTGGTCGAGTGTGAGGGAGTGATTCTAACATTCCCTGAGAGAGAGGTAAGGCCCTCCGTTCATTCACACCAGATGAATGCCCAGGTTTTCCTCGTACATTCAGTAGACTAGGTAGGGAGTGGAGCACTGGGATGGAATCTGGTACTGTTCTCTCATCCAGTAAAACCAGCCTAAGGTCACTACTGACTATCAACCAGCTCTTTATAAATGTGTAAAGAACAGAATGTATCCTGCACCCTTATAGTAACTTCCTATTTACCATGTTACACTCTCAAGCATGTCTGAACCCAGTAGGGTTAATGGAGGGGGGTTATGATCACAGAAGAAAATCTGCTCTTTGTGGAAATACAAGTTGTGTCTTGACATGTTATCCCATTCAATGTTCTTAAATCCAGCTCCTCCATCATAGCTAAGAGTTTGCCATCCAGGTGGAAGAACCGGTTCACGTGTCATGATGGTAGACATAGTTTGCACATAAAGTATATGAACGCATAGTTCGTGTGGCACAGTAGTTCTCACAGTGGAACACTTGGAACATTTTTATGGCCCACGGTTGATTTTTTACTGAGGATAATACATCAGCCCCATCCTGCTTCTAGTTCAGCCTCTGGCTCTGCATCAGCAGGAGGGGTTGTCTGGGTTTCTCCTGTGGTGCCTCTCTCTCTCCGGCATTGGTCACCAACCGGTCGATCGCGAAAGCCTTGCCGTACATTTTTTTGGATTCATTTTGAGCTGTTCCCGTTAGATGTACTTGATTCAGCAGCCCTAGGGCCGGGAAGGAAAAGTGTTCCCATTTTCAACCATTTCATTTGTCTGAAGGTAGTACTCCGTCTCCCTGACAGCCCAGAGATCAAATCAAGAGCACCTATAGGTCTAACGCTGGTCAATCAGATAGATCAGATCATCGTGTCTGCGCAGTTTCCTCGAGCCATAGACTGTAAAAAGAAGCCTCGAACGTACAGCAAAAAATTATAATGTGAAATTTCAAAACTTTTAAAACCATTAAAACTAGACAACGAATACAGCTGCTGTTTTTAATGAGTAAGTTCATGTTTAAATTGGTATTCAGCACTGTCAATACTTTGTGAAACATTTGTATAAGTCATTAAATGCACGTTTCGATAAGGTCTCATTATTATTTGGCTTGTGTCTTTTTTAATATCGAGGAATATTTCACTTTCTCTGGTCATAGGAGTAACAACATGGATTGGTGCATGAACCAGAAGTAATGCAGTGCGACTTATATTTCACCATCAGCTGGAAGACTGTGCTCCCGTTTCTCAGCGGAGTAGGACCATCTGATGGTGTGTCTGAGGGGAGGGGGCAGCGGTGAGCCTGCCTCTCACCCGAACCACCGCTGCTTCCACCCCTCAGACGGACCATCAGATGCAGGCCATCAGTCCAGTAAAACAATAAGCACATTGTTATGCTCACTCAGCTGTGCCTCACAAGTAATACCACACAAACTCTATTGCCAGGGTGATCACATACCTACAGTTTAAAATGTTCTGCGAGGAACAACATGTTTTAAAGTCATGTTTATTTTTTTAAAATTTTTTATCTTAGCGGTAGATTTCGGCTTGCATTTTGACTCAGAAAACGTTGGTGACCACTGCTCTAGGGTGTCTATTATCTCATCTACCGGTCAGCCTGCCTGACGAGCCACCCTTTCTGCATACCAATAGCTGTCAGTAAGCCTCGCTTTATGAAAGGAACGACAATGCTGGTTTAGATCCGTGGCGACTCACCGGTGAGGTGGGTTTTCATTCCATAAATTCCGCATTCGCAAGTGCTGATTCTTAACTCTTCTTGAACTGTACTGTTGGTTAAGGGCTTGTAAGTAAGCATTTCACGGTAAGGTCTACACTTGTTGTATTCGGCGCATGTGACAAATAGTTTGATTTGGTAGCTGTGACGTTAAAAAGTGAAGATTACAGAACTCAAGAATTCTAGTCAAAATGCGCTGATTGAAAGGTCAAGAAATATCTAATCAAAATGTAATTACTTTCTCAAGTAAAGTACATTTACAAGACTTTCGCTAGTAAAGTCAAGTATGAGATAGATTTGATAAAATATATCTTGTTTTGCCAAAAATAATGGCAGACAAAGGTAGTTTAAGGCCAAGTGAGCATGTTTGTTGTTGCTTAGCCTAACCAGTCAGATTGTGCATATCTCAAATAAAGTAGACCAGATTCGAGTGCCTATTAAAATCACAGGAGGAATATTTGGAACAGGTTAAATAGGTTAAATAACCTATGCATTTATATATAGGAAAATGTTACGAAACGATGCAGAAAACCAAAAACGAGCCAACAGTGCTCTCTAGTGGAAACAACAAGAATGTACAATAGTCATTTTGAAATCAGTGATTTGCATTCTTTCCTTACACAGCATTGCCCTCATGTGGTCATACGGTTGGGGAGATCCTGCTGTATGTACCTCTGGGCAAATTGAGTTGTTTTCACTTGGAACAAAACAGAAGCAAACAAGCCAAAACACGGAGGAACTATCCTGAACTTGTCCTATAAGAAACCTTTGTTTTTGTTGCAAAACGTTTTACTACGGATTGCACTAATGAATACACCCCCGGGCAAGCTGTTCACCTGCCATAAGGCCATCCATCAACTCAGTCACTCATAAATCAGTGACAGCTCGATCTTAATTGAATACTTTACACCGAGTCAAAATTTTATTTGACAGCATATCATTACGGTAAACAAGATTTCTGCAAAAGTTAATATATCCATAGTGTTGCATTTCATAAAAATAGGTCGTTCACTTATAGTCTGGGACTATCCATAATAATACATTGAGTCATATTTATAATAGCGACACACCTGTACAAGGTCAATAACACGGCTAATAATAACACTACACAGTGATACCCTGCTGCATTAGGTAGGCTCAGGGGGTTCATGTATTGTACGTGCCGCCAGTCTTCAACACACTCACCGTTTTAGATATACCTGTCTCTTCTGATCTGTCCATAGAAAAGTACTGATATTTGCCTCAATGGGGGACTGCTCTGACGAGAAAAAGTGGCGAACTGTGTAACGAAGGAAGGACATTCTCCCTTGTCTCTAGTCTACACAGAAGTCATGATAGGCTTAGTGATGAAGGTGCAGTATACAGTCAGGACTGGCCAGACACTATAGGAATGGTTGTGTGTGGGGTGAACACAGTGGCACTGTTCAAATGAATCCTTTCTTGAAGTAACCAGTGACACTTAACATGAATGAACATGTACCTGTTTTACATTATTATATACGTCTTTATTGTCATTTAACAGATGCTCTTATCCGGAGCAATTATGGTGAAGTGCCTTGCTCAAGGGCACATGGGCAGATTTTCCACCTAGTCGCTTAGGATTCAAACCAGCAACCTTTAAGTTACAGGCCCAACGTTGTGAACCTCTAGGCTACCTGCTGCCTACTTACTTGAAGTAACCACTGTTCTTACACAATGTTAGAAAAGAGAGAAGGAAGAGAGTATTCAAACAGGCCCAGACAGCAGCTGAGCCACAGACTCCTGTCTACTCAGGGTCAGTTCCCCAGCACAATTTATATGGCAATTCTCTGAACCAAGTATTTTTTCCTCTCGTAAATAGAGATTCCAACGGCCCCCGAGCATCACTCACCTCTCTCGTATCATTCCTATTCTGAAAGACTGTCTGCATTTCTTCCACCCGGAGGGGGGGGGGGGGCAGCTTTGTTCTGCCAATGTCGTCCTCTCTTTGCTGGATTGTTAGCTCGACACGGCAAATTACCACTCAAAAATCAGATGTTTGCAGAAACTAAAGGGGACACATTCGGATTGCTCCTTAATGACTTTTCTTTTATCGCCAAGAATGATTCTTGTGTCTGTCAATGATCATAATGTCTAGATGATTGTAGTCTCTCCACATCTCCATGTACAGTATAATAGTTATCAGAGCAACAGATGAATTAGCTTCTGTGAGTCCCAGGGCCAGAGAGAGGGTTTGAGAGGGTTTAAAAAACAAATAACTCTGCCTTAGTCATCGGGTGACAAGGCGGTTCTAAGGGACGTGTGTGTGTGTCTAACTGTGTATCTGTGTAAACTGGTGACAGTAAAGTTCAGACAGAGCCACTGACAGAGCCTCCACTGTCTAGAGTTCCAACATTAATTGGGACACAATCTGGTAGAGAGAGATGTGTGTATATATACAGTATATTAACGTAGCTGGCTATGTAGACGGCATCACTTAGAGACTAAACAAATGTTGAATGAATATCCAGACAGTTGTCAGTTGTAATGTATACATATGCGTCTTTGGGAGATAAACGTGTTTCATGTGTTGTGTAAATGAACAGCGTTAAGTGAAGCCACAGACCATTAGACACATTGTGATGAATGAGCTCGTGACAAATGGCAATGTTTCTCTCTCCCTCTGATCCCCACCAGAAATACTAGTGTAGTTTCCTGCTTTCATACACGTGCCATATTTTCACCCAAACACGATTACACCATCTGTTAGAGATGTTCTGCCTAGACGTTTCGATATCTCACGATGAGATACCAACAGAACCCCAAAAGTTGTGGAACTGTCTTCAATCTGTAAGGAAATGGAAAGATTTGCTAATGTTTTCTGACCAAATAAATACTGTGGGGTCTGTAAATATAGTGAACACATTTCAACAATCAGATATAAAAACATGAATGTCCGTCATGGCACAGATGTATATGAATATTGGGACATTGGTATTGACTGTACGGTAGCAGCCTGGATTGAACCACATCAGTCTAGAGAGTGTTCTAGGTTCGTTAAGTCCATAACAGACCTCTCTGTCAGTCTGTCCCTGATCGTAAGGCACTCTGCCCCGATATCCCATGAGCCTTCTTCACTCTCTCCACCAGACAAACCTCAGCAAATTGCTTTGTTCGCGAAGCACAGTGAGGGGGAGATGTATCTCCTGTGACCCAACCGTTGATGATTCAAGCACGTACAGCCCTTAGAGTCCACTGCAGTCTCGTAGAATGGGTCCACATAGACTAGAAATGCAATATCATAGGCTGGGCTGTGGAGTTATAAGGGAGTGTTGAAAAACGGTGTTGTGCTCCTTCGCTCGTCTAGCTTATGAGGCGTCTCAGAGCTACCATTGGCCCGACTAGGTATGCATTAGAGATGATCACATGTCCCACATATTAATACTCATCATATAATAGATTTATTTCTATACCACTTGATAGATTCCTCGGGATAGCTTCTTCAGTCTCGTACAGTCTCTTATTTAAGGCAAAGTCCCATTAATGCGTATACTCTTTTTCTAGTTCTGGTTTTCATTCTCTCTTTTTAAAATACACAAAAACAGGCAACCCCTCTTCAACATTCCTTTCATAAAATAGACTCCATTGTATAAAAAAACTGCAGTGTCACAGTCAACCAATCGGTGAGTGGTTCAATTTGCATGTACGTCCTGGACTGGAGTGCTGTGGGGATTTGAGCACTTCCAAATGAAGTTCCTGTATTCGGACCCCTTAACACTGCTCAAGGATCCCGTCACGCTACACACATTCTGCTTGGTTTCTTCTTGTTTTGAATTTTTAAGTGGATGCTTTCCAGTTCTTAAGGTGGTCGGTGTAAAATATCTCTCAAAATAATTTAGAGTACAATATAAATAAAAATGGTTCTCTAAAAACGCATGGAGGAACCCCCCTTTACATCTGAGGTCTAGAGGGTGGGGTAGGGGAGTGCAGGCAGGGTGAGGGGAGTCAATGAAGGGGCTAGCCAGGCTTAGTGTAGCCCGGCCTGGGGGTCTGGTAGTGGGTATACTCCAAGGTGTTATCTGCTCACAGTGGACGTGCCCGAGCGCAGGGTGCTGGGCAGCTTGTCAGAGCCGGGGATCTTCCAGGGCCCAGGGGACACGGTGGCCTTCCTACCTGCTGCTGCGCTGCCACTGCTGGTGCTCTTGTTGGGGCGGCAGGGCCGGGTCTCTCCAGGGCCCCTCTCTGCCTCTCTGGGCCTGGGCTTCTCCTGCGCCGGCTCCCCCTGATGCCCGACACTAACGTCTGGGTGACTGCTGCTGCTGCTCTGAGTACCACCGCTGCCGCCGTTCCCGTTAGAGTTTGTGTATGAGGGCTGGGAGTTTTTCGTCGGGGACTGTGTGGGTTCTCTTTTCCCGTGGGACGTGCTGCTGCTCTCCCCAGCTATCCTCTCCTTAGACCTCCCCCTGGAGGAGCTTTTGGGCTCCCCTCCCCCAGGTAGCAGCTCATCCCTCACCGGCCCTCCGTCTTTGGGGCAGCTCCCTCTGCGGGTGGACCTGCCACCTTCTTTCTGCTTGGCCCTACCACTACTGCAGCCACTCCCGCTGGGCTGGTCGCGGTCCCTCCTCCCGTGGCCGGTCTGATCCGGATTATGCGGCTCGGTCGAGGCCTTCCGGGGGCTCTGGGAGCGCTCCACCCTCCTGCTCTCTTGCGCCGCCGGCTCCCACGGGACCTCCTGCGGTGGCAGGCGAGCCAGGTTGGGGCCTGGGGGCTGCTGGGGCGGGGTCAGATGAGATGAGGGCGATGGCATGGTCAGAGTGTCTGGGGGCAGGGCTACTTCCGACAGACTTGGGGAGGCTGAAGGGCGTGCATCCCAGGGGGAGGTACTGTCTGCTGGGGCACAAACACACAGTTAGACATGGGAAAGGATAGTCTTAACAGTCAGGGGCGAATCCTACCTTCCATTTACTTAGTCATGCATGGATGTCAATGGGAGACTGAGTGAAAAGTTGACTTAAGTGGAAGTTCGCCCTATTGAAATATATCTATGAATCTATAGCTTTAACCAAACAACACACACCAAGCCAAAAAACACGCCTCTAGTCTACATGGATGACAGCAGCCATATTGTAGCAATCACAACAATCAAACCCAGTCTTTGTGGTATGGGCTGCAAGTGAAATATCACTTCACTCCTATAAGTCACACACTACAAGTTCACTTTTAGGCAGCATACATCTCAGTTCCCTAGCTCCCTTTAAAGCCTCAGCACTTATAAGAAGTGGACAGAAAAATCACAAAACAGGTTTAATGGAATGGATGATGTGCTGAATCAGGCAGTGCTTCAGCCTGGCTCGGGAGAGAGAACCTGCGGGTTCGAGACTCCCCACCAGTGCTCTGGGCTGAGTAACCACGGTAGTGGCTAAACCTACAGGGCTCTACCTTCTCCTGAGAGGCTGCTGCAGCTCACAAGGCCTGTTAGCTTCTCTCTCTGCATCGCTGAGCTAGCAGTCCCAGGGTTATCATTCACAAACAGGTAGGCAGGGAAGCCTCGAGGGAGGCTAGCGCCAATCGTCTAACTAGCAGGGGGAAAGAGGGAGGCTTGGCTAGCTCCATGAGCCCTCATTACAGACTAGATGGACTCCCAGACCAGCTAGGGAGGTCTGGTGATTGGAGATAGCTCAGTGAGCAGGCTCACAGTCGATGCAGGTGCCTGTTGCGCTCTGAAACCCTGGACATTTCACACCAGCTCATTCTCCTACCCATCAGCCACTGCTTGTTGTATTGAAGTGATGAACCATCTCCCATGGAGGCTGTGTGGCCCAATAGGATTGTGGGAGGGAGTATGTGTGCTGAGCTAATGACTGCTGTCACCTTGGATACGGCTCTGTTTGTTCTAAGGGGTGAGGGCCCTGCCACCCAGCTAGCTGACTGGATCCAAACTCCATACTCTAGTACTCTACTCTGTATAAGGGAACACATGTACACATGCACTAATACACCCACACAATACACAGCATGCACACTTCCACATACTCACAAACGTCATGCACGCGCGCACACACACAGTATCATATTGTGTGGTACTAAATGTGGCAACCGTTTTTTATTCCACTTCATTATTTCATCAGGATGCAGTTTTTATAAGCTTTGAATTCTGTTTCCTCCGCAAAGTACTGTATAAACTAGCTGAAAATACAGAGCCGCTTTGCAAAATGTAGTTAAATACTCCGAAGCAGCGCATCAAGCTCCATAAATACTACATCCTCTCAGTATACAGATAAACCTAGGCCTGTAAAACATCTACGTTTCCACACAATCCCCCACATCCATGTTACAAATGGCTATTCCACTTTTATGTGACTGCTTTTCCCAGAACACACAGGTTGATAGTTGATATGAAAAGTGACGCTGGTGATTTAATATGGCGTCCTCTGGCTGACAGTGTAATGGGCTCATGGTGCGTATTTCACAGCTTTATGTCACCCGCGGGCAGGTAATAGAAAAACCCTTTCTGATGGAGGAAAGGGGGGAGAGAGAGAGGGAGAGAGAGAGAGAAAGAGGGGTGGGGAGCGAGACAGAGAGAGAGGGAGGGAGGGAGAGACAGAAATAGATAACAAAAAATCTCTGTCATAAATGGCCTGGGAGAGGAAATCAGAAGTCTCCTAGCAGTGAAGATGGAGACAGACAATACTATTTCCTATGTTTAAAGACCCTGGTCACCTGCCAAAGCTAAGTGCTGATGACTGTATTTCACAGTGGAGGCCTTGGCTGGCTGTGGAAGAGTCATGTGCAGTGCTAGCCTCAGCGCTAACTCACTACCCACAGGCCGGGAGTGTGACTCTCCGATACAGAGGCCAAGGGAGAGTCTGACACATCGTGACTTATTACCAAGTGGGCCGCTAGGTGCTGTCATTCCCTGAGGTGCTGGGGACATAAATGTCTGTTGGGGGCCTCAAGGTGCACCACGGTGGGATTTTATCACAGGCAATAGTCTGCCTATATATTTCTGACTAATCTATCTAGACAATAGTGGCTGTCAGTTTGAATCACTATTTTGTAAAAGTTGGTTCATGGATCTTTCTAAATGTGTAATATGTATTATTGTGTGTACATTCAGTATAATATTTCCATTGGGCTGGCCTGATGACCATTTGGACATATGCCATGTTCAAGACAACTGGGAACTTGGACATCTCAGATTTAAGTGTGTTCAAGACAACTGGGAACTTAGAAAAAAAACGAACCTCGACTGGGAAAATTAGTTTTGAACAGTCAAACCCTGGCATCTTTATAAAGCTCAGAATTTCCGACCTGAAGATCAGTGACGTCATGATTTGACCTCGTTTCCCCCTTAGTTGTCTTGAAAGTCCAAATGGCTGAGGAACTAGGTTGATGTCACTGTGATTGAAGTGGAGAGGAGGAGCCAGTGTGTTCTGACCAGGAAGTCACAGCTGCAACACATGGCATGGGCACACAAAAATACACCGCACCACAAACCACGACACCAAGTAGAATTAGACTGGAACATGCAGATCGTCACAAACCGTGTCTTTAGAGTGGCCCATTAGGAAGAAATAGGGGGAGCCATGCTTGTCACTTTTCATGCACATGGAGAGACTGGAAGGTACCATTCCTAAGGAAAGGGGAGTAACAACCTATACCAATCATTAGGGTTAAATCAGACGCCTTGAAAGGAAGAGTTACACTATTGTTAGTCAAGAGAAAGACAAGTTTATCAGTGTTAAAGTATTAAGTAGAGAAAGACATTGCTATGGGTGAAGAAAATATCTACATTAGAAGATAGGCATGCCAGACATAAGCAGAGTTATAGTTATAAAGTTCATGTTTTTTGTCATTTTTAGGCCATTTTCTACCCAATTTCGTGATTACGAAATTGTCTCATCGCTGCAACTCACCAACGGGCTCGGGAGACGTGAAAGTCGAGGCATGCGTCCTCCGAAACATGACCCGCCAAACCGAGCTTCTTAACACCCGCCCACTTAATACGGAAGTCAGCCTCGCCAATGTGTTGGAGCAAACACAGTTCACCTGCAGGCGCCCGGTCCGCCACAAGGAGTCGCTAGAGCGCGAAGATCCAAGTAAAGCCCCCCCGGCCAAACCCTCCCCTAACCCAGACGACGTTGGGCCAAACCCTCCCCTAACCCGGACAACCCTGGGCCAAACCCTCCCCTAACCCAGACGACGTTGGGCCAAACCCTCCCCTAACCCGGACAACCCTGGGCCAAACCCTCCCCTAACCCGGACGACGCTGGGCCAAACCCTCCCCTAACCCGGACGACGCTGGGCCAAACCCTCCCCTAACCCGGACGACGCTGGGCCAAACCCTCCCCTAACCCGGACAACCCTGGGCCAAACCCTCCCCTAACCCGGACGACGTTGGGCCAAACCCTCCCCTAACCCGGACGACGCTGGGCCAAACCCTCCCCTAACCCGGACGACGCTGGGCCAAACCCTCCCCTAACCCGGACGACGCTGGGCCAAACCCTCCCCTAACCCGGACGACGCTGGGCCAAACCCTCCCCTAAACTGGACAACGCTGGGCCAAACCCTCCCCTAACCCGGACGACGCTGGGCCAAACCCTCCCCTAACCCGGACGACACTGGGCCAATTGTACGATTTCCGCACTGCATCGCAGGATCAATCCCAGGCAGTAGTGATTCCACAACACTGCGATGCAGTGCTTTAGACCACTGCGCCACTCGGGAGGCCCGAGTAAAGAATAATCTATAGACGTAATCATTTTAGAAGTGTGTGTATGTGACTTTTAAAATGTGATTATAGTGTTACTGGAATCAGATGAGATTAGAAGGTAAGCAGGTGTATTTGAGTGTGTTACCGCTGGATTAGCCTTGGCCTGGGGAGGGGTAAACAACAGGGTTCGAGGGACAGAATGGAAACCTACCATACTCTGGGACCTGCCCTGTGCCTCTCTTCAGGAGCAGACGCACCCGCCGGCCCCCTGACTTGATGAGCTCGATGGCCCGGGTGTGGGTCATGTCCCTGGTGGTGTCCCCATTGATCTCAATGATCTGGTCCCCTACCTGGAGAGGAGGAGAGACAACACAGTGAGAGAGAGAGAGAGAGAGAGAGAGCAATACTGTAGATAGATAGATAGATAGATAGATAGATATAGAGAGAGAGAGAGAGAGAGAGAGAGAGAGAGAGAGAGAGAGAGAGAGAGAGAGAGAGAGAGAGAGAGAGAGAGAGAGAGAGAGAGAGAGAGAGAGAGAGAGAGAGAGAGAGAGAGAGAGAGAGAGAGAGATAGATAGATAGATAGATAGATAGATAGATAGTGTGTGTCCCCGCTGTTTGTGTGTATGTGCATGAAATCCTGTTGCCATGCATGATACTGCACAGACAATAAATAGACAATAGACCACTGTGACAGTAACCTCTAAATCACCAACCCACTGAGCACCTTGTGTTACATAAACATGCGTTACATTGCGTGACAAGTTCACACCAATTCCCTGATTAGATGAACAAATTATGGAAGAACGCTGGCACACACTGCCGCAACCACCAACGCAATTATTTCTTGGCAGGCCTCGGAGATAAGCACACACACTACGTATTAAAGCACAAAATTAACGAGGCAAATTTGTTGTGGATCACAATTTATTAGGATCAATGTGTATCTATAAATCATAGTGGTGCAGAGGGATCAGAGCGGCCAGTGTAAAGCGCTAATCAGAATTAGCACTCATGAATGTGGTGTCAGTTGTCATTAATTCCTGCAGCCCATTTTATAATGTCATTTAGATTGAATTATGGCAGACAGACTCTTCCCTGCAGGGGGGCTGAGACTAAAGAGGATACCGGAATACCAATGTCCTGGGCTTTGTTCATTATGTACCAAACGGAAGAAAATGGACTGAAACAAGGAGGGTGTTCCTGAATCCGTCCAATAAGAAACAGTTGTTTACGATTTCCGTTGCGAAACATATTCCTAATGAATATGACCCAGGACATTAGCAGCTGAAGACCTGGTAGTAACCTATTAATTTCACTAATTAGACTACACCTCCCTTCTAGCACTACAGTGAAAAGGTCGTGACCTCTCTATGACTACAACATCAAGGTCGGAGGCCAATTGTACAGGCATATCCCCTGAAGGATCTCACTAACACACTTCCTTCACTTGGGAATGGGACCAGTGCCCTCTTGACTGATAGTGTAGGAGACCATGTGCTGCGGCGCCAAATGTATAAACCAATTACTGTAACAAATGGAAAAAGTCCTCGGCTAATAGTGGAAGTAATTTGAAAGCTGAGGAGAGAGAATCCGCCCGGCAACAGAGAGAGAAGGGGAGTCATTAAGTGTTATTAGGCTGATCTGAGCGGAGCTGGGCAGCCCGTCCATCTACACCTTCTGACAGTTTGTGAATGGCTGAGGCCGGCCTGAGTCATTCCCCTTTAAATGGATGGGAAGTGACTGGGTGTGGATGGGAGAATTGAACACCGAGCCAACAGCAGTAGTATGACCTCCAGATGAAGCATGGTTATCCTTGGATTGTCTCTCCTCTAGATGCTATCTCGAGTCCAGCCAAGCTTACTAAGGCTGTGTCTGAAACAGCACCCTATTGCCTATATAGTGCACTTTTGACCAGAGCCTGAGCCTTGGTGGTGTAAAAAGTAGTATACTATATAGCCGGCTGGGCGGCCGGCCCATCCCAGTTCATTTCAACAACGGTGTTAGATGAGCCTACCTTTCCCCCTCGACCATTCATCTCCCCCATGATCAGAGTTCAAACTGGGCCTGTGTGTGGCGGACTGCAGAGTTTGAGTGGGCCTTTAAAACTGTGATTACTGAAGGATAAATCACGATACCGGCCCGGGCATTGAAGAGAGAGACGAGGACCGCTAGCTATCCCTCATCCCCAGTCGATGGGTTTGGGCCTGGGCCCGCCGAGCTGCATTTACCTCGCCGTGGCGGAGTGAGAGTAGTATCCCTACGGGCCGTTTCACACACATCTCTGACAGGTTCATTACAGATAATGAACGCTATTGGCCCACACTAGGGAGATTGGGCAGAGAGAAAAGTGTGACGGGTAGGAGACGATCAAGATACTTTAGGAGATATAGAAAAACTGCGATGACAGACTTATAATGTACTCTTTGTTATCAGAAAAGTAAAGTGAGATTTCTGTCTATTTTTACTCCATAAAGTGGTCAGAGTTACTCTGGATGAACATAGCAGGCTACAAGAACAAATACAGCTGTTGAGAGAGAGTGACTCATACTTTGACAGAGGTGATGGAAGGAAGGTGTGAACTGGGGGAAAACTAAAAACTCGGCACGCTCTGCATCTTTTTACAAAGAGTACTACATTTGAACGTCAATTTAGAAAATAATTGTCTTTTTGTTGTTGTTAAACAGATGGTGACCGGCAGATAGTACCCTCTATCCCTGAAGAGAACATTACGAAACGGACAAAAGTTGAAAACTATTCATGGTTAAAAACAGCCATCCTTTAATTATTCATCTGAATGTTCATAGTACCTAATGTATTATTGACTAGAGAAACGTTTCTGCTGCCAGTAAACCCACTAACCCAGCAGGTGTCAAAACGTCCCAAATCCTTCACACACTCAGCCACACTGCATTAGCAGATTATTTTCTTACAGGGCTTAAAATGGAAATTTGCTGCCAAGATAATCATCAGACAATTAAGACTAGCAAAGAATTATTATTAATATCCCACTAAACCAGCGTTGGGACAGAAGCTACTGTAAGTATGTTGAGGGGAAGTGTTAGTTCAGCGCGGGATGTGACATCGTCATCAGCCTACCCTCATCCTCCCGTTGCGGATGGCGGGTCCGTCCTCGGCCAGTCGCAGGACAAACAGGTCCATCTTGTACTCCCTCCCTCCACGGATACTGAAACCAAACCCCTTCACACTCTTCTCCAGCTCCACGGTGAAGAAGTCAAAGTCCTGGAGAAGGAGTAGGACACATTCAGACAACAGGCAGTAAGAACCAGGGAGGAGGGGAAGGAACAGGACACATTCAGACAACAGGCAGTAAGAACCAGGGAGGAGGGGAAGGAGTAGGACACATTCAGACAACAGGCAGTAAGAACCAGGGAGGAGGAGAAGGAGCAGGACACATTCAGACAACAGGCAGTAAGAACCTGGGAGGAGGGGAAGGAGTAGGACACATTCAGACAACAGGCAGTAAGAACCAGGGAGGGGAAGGCCATCAGTCACCATCACAAAAAGCTAATGGCCATGTGTATTAATATAGCCTGGTTAAACCAGACTGAATGCTGCGCTCACCATTGTTTAACTCAGTGCAGCATTCAGTCTGGTTTAACCAGGCTAGAATTACCACATCTTCCTCGTTAACCTCTCTGCCTGAACTACTGTTTCTTGCGTGTCAATGCCCATATATTTCAGTTGAATGTATTTATTGTATTCTTTATTTAACTAGGCAAGTCAGTTAATAACAAAATCTAATTTACAATGACGGCCTACAGCGGCCAAATTTGGACGACGCTGGGCCAATTGTGCACCGCCCTATGGGATTCCCAATCACGGCCGGTTGTGATATAGTCGGGATTCGAAACAGGTTGTCTGTAGTGACGCTTCCAGCACTGAGATGCAGTGTTTTAGACCGCTGCGCCACCTGGGAGACCCATTTTTGACAGCTTTACATGCTTATAATAAAAGCAAAATGTAAATTTTCAGACATCACAGGTCAATATTGTATTGATGAGTAAAGTATCTAACCTGGTAGACTTGTGGCATCTGTGGCTGGATATGTCTGTAGTCGTGGGGCACAGGCATAGGGAAGTGCCTGGGGTCAGTGGACAGCTGTCTGTAGTCCATCAGAGGAGGGTGTCTGTAGTCCAGGGTGGGTGGCTGGCGGTAGTCTGCTACAGGAGGGTGTCTGTAGTCCAACGGGGGCTGTCTGTAATCTGTGAATGGAGGCTGTCGGATGTCCGGTTTTACATCCTGCCTCGCTTTCACCTCTGACCTGTAACTAACCAACCAATCAAGTTAAAGGAAAATTTCCCACTGGGCATAAACTGGTTGAATCAACGTTGTTACAACGTAATTTATTGTCAACGTAAATGGTAATCAATGTAAACTGCTGTTTTGAGGGTGACGTTTCAACCACATAGATGATGGTGTCATGGTAACCACAATTCAATTCAATCCAATTTCGTGGTATCCAATTTATCTTATTTTTAGTAGCTACTATCTTGTCTCATCGCTACAACTCCCGTACGGGCTCGGGAGAGACGAAGGTTGAAAGTCATGCGTCCTCCGATACACAACCCAACCAAGCCGCACTGTTCCATATGTGCCACTGACTTAGTCTGGCTTTAATTACAGTTTGTCTACAAATTAATCATTGATATGTTGGATTCATGTCTCCATCTCAACGAAATATGTACATTGACACAACAATCAAAGTTAAAGAATAGGACTAAATCAAATCCAACTTTATTTAAAGTGCATTTAAAGTTTGATTTGAATGAGTCCTATTCTTTAACTTTGATTGTTATGTTGAAAATCAAACACAAAAACAATAAACAATGAATAGCATATTAACTTGTTGACAAGTTTAACCAATGATATGTTGGATTCATGTCTCTAACTCAACCAAAAATATAAGTTAAAGAATGGGATTAAGCCAGTGGCTCAGATGGAACTATGCAATCAGTAGATCTCAATTAAATGTTGATATGTCAACCAAACAATTGAATATAGCCTAAATGAAGGCTATCGTACAAACATGGCCACATTGAGGTTGAGAAACTCTAAAATCCTTCTTATAAAACATGCATGTTCTAGATAGCATGAATAGGTTGTCGCAGGTCTCTTGGAGATCTCTACTATTACTGTAATAATCTGTGCAGCATCTTGAACAGCACCATGTATTTAACATGTCATCTCAACTGCAACCCAGGTCATTTGGTTCTTCTATTAGATGAAACACAGTGATAACACATTCATTGTGTGTTGTATAAATAAACGAAATATCTGGCATTGTGCTCCCATTAGAACTTTACTGTGCTTTTAAATGGTTGAAAGCGCAGTGAGGCATTTCAGTGAAAACTAAACCAAAAATCGGACATTTTTTTTCCATTGGAATTTGGTTGTGCTTTTTTCGATGGTTGAATGCACAGTTGAACTAACTTTTGGATGTCTTTTTGAGTGGGTGAATATATAGTATGTTGTCGTCTCATTGATCAAGTTCTCAACTAAATATTACCTCATTACCAACGTTGAAATGATGTAGTGTGCCCAGTGGGTTATCACTACAAGCATTTCATATGAATGTAATGGGTAATGGTAATGCTCTCTGAACCAATTCATGTCAAATTCTAAGTTATTTACAAATACCTTGTTTGTTACAATCAAACTACCTTTGAGACAAGACTCTAGTGGTGGTAAGTGAAATCATTTTTTTGAACCACATGAAAAGACACTCAGTCTTTTACAGAGTTGGCAATAAATAAGAGTACTCAGAGAGTTTGGGAATTGTCCAGAGCAGGAGAGAAAGGACAATGACAGGGTACATTTTGGGCCCCCTGTAAGAGCTTGATGAAATATTCAGCGTAGGTCTATAAAGAAGCTATTTAGGTTAATAATTCAGGAGTCCGTAAGAGTTAAGTGATGTTATACAACAAACTGGAGACAGGGAGAGAATACCTCGCTCTCACCTGTAATTCCCTTAGGAATAGTGCTTTTACCCCAGAGATTTTAAAAAGAAGATACTACTGTGCTGTATAAGATATCTGGGACTTCCACAGCATTGGGACCAGCAGACAGTACAATACTGAGGAAGCCCTAAAGATTACATGAACCCATACACATACATGATCAACTATCTTAAACAATTTCAATACATAGGAAATGATAGAGCACTCAAATGCTGCATGTCTTAAATCGAATCAAATGTTATTGGTCACACACATATTTAGCAGATGTTATTGTGGGTTTAGCGAAATGCTCGTGTAAATTATGGCCATATCCTGGCCGACCAATATTTAGAACTGGGTTGGGTGCTATGGATTGGCGGGTGTGTTTTTAAGCAGTGTGCGTCTGTGTGTGTGTGTGACCATTCGGTTGCCTTACCTGCTGTCGTGGGTGTAGATCTGGGGTGGGGGGGCTGGGGTCTGTGTGATGGGGCTCTGGTGGGTCAGGGAGCTGGGCTGGGTGATTGCAGGGCTGGGCTGAGTGACTGCAGGGCTGGGCTGGGTGACAGCAGGGCTGGGCTGGCCCACGGTGGGACTGGGCTGGGCCTGAGGACTGTGCTGCTGGGTCACTGCTGGGCTCTGCTTCTGTGAGCTAGGGGCTGACGGGCTCAGCTCTGAAACACAGACAGACAGAAGTGTCAGACACAGTGACAGATAGATACACACCACAGTATAGACTATGCTAAACAGAGCCACATTAACATAATACACGGTGCATCTACTTCAAAGAACTGTCAGTACAATGCTCTAACCTACAGTAGATGTTCGTCATAACCATAAACACCCATGAAGCATTAGAAGATGGTGACAGAAACAGACTCACTAGACAGTTCTCCCAAACAGACATATCACTCGCTGATCCACACAAATAGTGCCTTAGCCAGAGATCAAACAACCCCCTTTAAAAAAGGATGTAAAATGGTCTGTACAGTAAGACAACGTGCTGCATTTAAGATGACAAACAGTTTTAACAACAGTCCCTGAAAGTCCCCCCACATCTACAGTATACAGTTCTCTACTGACCCCTTGGTCCCCCCATTATCTCCAGTCTAGTGACCGTTGTCGCCCCCCCCCCCCCCCCCCCCCCGGTCTCACTCACCTTCCTGTGGTATGATCCGGAGGGTGACGCTAAGGCCGGCGTCCTTGATGAGCTTAACGATGTCGGCGTGGGGCATGTTGATGATGGACTGGCTGTTCACCGCCAGGATGCGGTCACCCACCTTCAGTTTGCCACAGCGGTCCGCCGGGCTGCCGTCGATGATACGCCCAATCTTATGGGGCACGCCTGGGATGGGAGGAGAGGCGGAGGACAATACACACAGAGTGAGAGACATACAGATATGGTTAGTTGAGGATGGGTCTGAGTTCAGGCTAATCTTACTGGTTGGATGCTTTCTTTCCATCTCTCCCTCTCTTCTTTCTATCTATGCTGCTCGCTCTTTTCACATTTCTCCCGCCCCCTCTCAGCTTATGTAAGACAGCTGGCTGTATGCACAGCGAGTGTGGGCAGGGCACTAAAAGGCGACGCGGCGTACTGGAGCCTAGCTACCTCAGATCTGAGGGATTGATACAGTCAGGAAACCATTTGGAATTGAGACGGGTTAGATGGTTAGAGGAGGAGTACATGGTTCAAAAATAGAGGTGTTACATTTTTTATATAGTTGGGACCTCTTCGCAGACCTCTTCCTCTCAGAAATGTTTGTCAAAATGGATTTGGTTTTCTCTGCTTGGAACGATCGTATCTGCTGGACTAAAATGCATGAAAACTCAAGAGCATAATAATATTCAAAGCCTTCCCTTTTAAGGTGAAATTGCCATAAGGCAGTACATTTGTAATGTAAACAACCCATGGACAAGCAATGACACACTCACTCACTCACTCACTCACTCACTCACTCACTCACTCACTCACACAGAGCAGCACTCACTGATGGCGGAGGCGGTCTCGGGCCGGTTGAGCGAGCTGATGATGACGAATCCAAACCCTTCACTCTCCTTGCGGTGGATAATGACATCACTCGGTGGCTGCTGCACGCTGGAGGTCGGCTCTCCATCTGTGGTGCTACCTGTACCCATGGCGTCAGTGGGTGGGGCTGCGTTGTTGCCAGGATACGTGGCGTTGGTGAAGTCGCTGCGTGGGGAGCTGTGCTGGGTGGACACAGAGCCGGGGCTGCGGCCGTTCTCTGGACACGGCTCTCCTGTGTTGGGGGGTAACAGAGAGCTGAGTTAACCTGCTCTGCTCTCCACCCCACCACACTGCAGCCCAGCAAAGCAGCACAGCACTCATCAATGGACAAAGACAGGCCCTGTCTGGACTGGCTATCAGATCAGAGATAGGTCATGGTTTCTCTCACACCTCATCAGCTGTATTGCAGCATCCAAAGATCTTTTTAATCCAAAAGAAAACCTCCATTGAAGATATCTGTAGATACAATCGCTAAGAACTAAGACTCCCTCAAAACCAAGATGTCATGTTAGAACTCATTACATCTCCTTCAATGATCAAGGTTGAACTGAAGACAGTGAGACCTCTGGGAGAGACAAGAGTCTTGACACCTCCAAAAGTGTTACTTTGAATCAAACGTTCGAGGGATGAAAGGCAAGACCACGGACGACACGGATGAGACAGACAGCCTTTCATGGCTGGAGACGGAATGAGAAGAGGGAGACAGAGGAGGGGAGACGGGATCTCACCAGGGTGACTGTGCTCTCCTCCCCAGGCACCAAAGGCAGCTGGAGCGTAAGCTGACATAAGGGAATGGGGAGATCTGAGGGGGGAAGGTGTGTGTAGAGGGCTGCTACACTCATCACACAGCAGGCTCTTGCAGCTCTACAATTCAAGGTACAATACAACAGCCGGACTCCACATAAGGCCAGAGAAAGGAAGACTATCAGACCTTCTTGGAGTAGGATGAATTTGACCCTAGAGGATGATCTAAGGTCAGAGTTCCGTTTTCCTCCCTAATGATTAGGAGTTTTCAGTAAATTGATCCTAGATCTGTCCCCTCCCATATTCTCACCTGGGCCCTGTAGCCTCCTCCTGATGGTGAGGTTGACCTGTCCATTGCGGGCGGCGCCGTGCATCAGGTCGATGACGTAGCGGTGGGGCTTCCCCGCCACCGGGATCCCGTCCACGAAGATGAGCTCATCGCCTGGCCGCAGGCGCCCATCTCTGTCCGCAGGGCTCTTCTCTATGATGGCCCCAATCAGGATCTGTTTATGGGAACCAGACCAATCAGAACGCATGGAGAGCTAGGGGTAGGGGTTAAAAAGTCGGTTGACCGATCAGAGGGCTGGATTCAGAAAAGGACTACATTGAAGCAATATGTAGCCATGGTCAAGTGGACAAGAAACATGCAGGGAGTAACTGTATGTGAAATGACATGTATAAGTGGTTGTTATGTCAGTGGTGCTTATGAATAGATACGTGGCTCCATGTTTGCGCCGAGTGTTACTCTACAGACAATAAACCAGTAACCATCCACAGCAGCATCACCAGTCTCTCAGTCAGTCAGGGTTCAGGGTTAGATATGCATGTAGTGGGTTAGAGAGGAGAAAATGACAGGGTTCCACGCCCATCTCATACGAGCCTTCTCACGGGTGTCCGGACTCACAGGCTGACCCGCCTCGTCTCCCCCAAGGATGCGGAAGCCGAAGCCGGACTTCTGCCTCCTCAGGTGGACCTCCACCTCCTGGTACTCTGCCCCTGGGGTCAAGGAACAGACAACACCTGTAACACGTGTTGACCTTGGAGTGCCCTCAGTCTAATGTCTAATTTATGTGGAGCCAGAGGATTGTTGATCACATATTGTGGAAGTTAACACATGAAATTAAAGGCACTGTTATACACTGTTTTATATAATATTGTACAACACCTGATGGAACTAACACTGTTAAAGTGTGATTTAAAAAAAATCTGTGTTATTTCCTGGTAGTTGCTTGTTGAAAAGAATCGACACAGGACCCTAATCAGCAGGTTTGCATGGGCGGGAGTTTCGGCTTTCCATGGTGGCATCAATACGGTAAATTGGTTAATAGACCAATAACAAAGAGAGTTCCAAACTTCTCTGCCAATAACAGCAAGGAATCAGTTTTCCCCTCTCCACTCAAACCAGACAGTTCTTGCTGAAGTCTTGCTTGAGATTGTTTTTTGGGCTAAAAAGCCAATTTTGCCAATTTTAATGGAAATCTATTACAGCAAGGCACTTATTTGTTACCCAGAAATGATTTGATATTGATATAAAACGGCTGTATTGGGCCTTTAATGCATTGCAAATTAAATTAAAGGTTTCATTAAAAAATACATTAAAAAAAGACAATTTAGAATAATCCCTATTCCTCCCTGTGGACAGTCTTCTTCAGGGCCAACGTACATACCTGAGTGGTCCACAGAGAAGATGGTCCGTGGCAGGCCTGGCTCTGTGTGGGGGAGGGAGATTGAGGGAGCACCCATAAACAATAATACAACACACACACTGTCTTACAACTGTCTCACTCAGAGCAGACTACTAAAAAGACTGAGACTAGAGCAAGACAGAAAACGACTTGCCTCAGCACATTGTCTGCACAGAGTTCCTACATCATCCAATACACTGTGGAAAAGAAGTGCTTAGGGCTTGTAATACAGCTATCTTATTTACAGTATGTGTTACGGGAGCAGAAACTCATCTGCAATCAGGCCTTTACTGGAAAGCAGAATGATCTGTGGCATAGTGATATCCATTACCCTGAAAACCCTTTCCTATGAAATGAAGTAGAGCGGGTCAAAGGGACTGTGATGAGAAATGGGCTCTATTTACAGCAGGTTTAATCACGGAGACCAGTGTCCGCTAGGATACCAGAGGAATTAATTGAGGAAACAAAGATGGCGGATGACACATAAGGAGACTGACTGACAAGTCTTACCACGGAACCCATATACAGTGTTTTAAGTTTATATTAAATAAGATTGCTGGAAAAAATACTCATAAATGTTGGCAGAAGATAAGGACAGAATGACCTTGCTGGCCAGAGGATGATTTTGGTATATTCCAGACAGAAGTACACAATTCATAAATCTCCATCCAACTCCAGCTCTCTCACATGCAATGGGGTCTCTTGGTTCCCTACTAGAATAAAGGCATCTAATTACAGATGTAGGATCTTAATTTGATCACTCCTTTGTTGCTGATAATCTTCCTACACAGCAGGAAATATAAACTTGTAGTGTATTCAAGCTTAAAAAGGCTTCTGAAGTTTGTAAAATATATTGTTTTATCAACCCCTACATTCTTTTCCATGAATTATAACCTATTTCCTGTTGCTGCATAATTATCTTCCAGCTGTAGAAAACCTTATCAACATTCAGTGGAAGCTACACTGACTTGTCTATGGTTGTGGGGTATGGGTGCATTTTCTTCTCTAACAGCCTGCATTGGTCTCCTGGCTATATTGAGAACAGTCCTAGTTAGATAAGGTTACTGAAAAATACCAATGTTCATGACCTAGAACTCCCACACCACTGAGGGAAACAAGTAAAGTGTTCCTAAAAGTTGCCTTGTGCCTCAACCCTGTTAACCTGACTGACCAACAGTCTGCAAGTGTAGCCTAGCAGCGAACAGCACTTTGGGGGCTTGTTACACGAAGGGAACCAACACTAAACTGAACACGGAACTAAAGGAGAGTAAAGGAGATAAAGAAACAGAGAGAGAGAAGAGAGCAGAGAGAGAGAGAGAGGGAGAGAGAAAGAGAGAGAAATGCAGATAGAGAGAGGGAGAGGAAAGCTACAGAAAAAGAGAGAGAGAGAGAGGGAGAGAGAAAGAGACCGAGAGAGAGAGAGGGAGAGAGAAATGCAGATAGAGAGAGGGAGAGGAAAGCTACAGAAAAAGAGAGAGAGAGAGAGGGAGAGAGAAAGAGACCGAGAGAGAGAGAGAGGGAGAGAGAAAGAGACAGAGAGAGGGTGAAAGAGAGAGAGAGAGATAAATGCACATAGAGAGAGGGAGAGGAAAGCTACAGAAAAAGAGAGAGAGAGAAATGAAAGCTACAGAGAAAGAGAGAGAGAGAGAGAGAGAGAGAAAGGAAAGCTACAAAGAAAGAGAGAGAGAGAGTGAGAGAGAGGTCTATCGAGCTCAGCTAACCTGATATAACGAGCACACGAGGGGACAGCTTTATTACAGGCCATACTGTTTCCAACTGTCTTCATCTCCCCCATAGAAACAACAGTGACAGCACCGTCAACAACAACGGAAGGGATCTGTTGCAGCTCTGTAGAAGCCTGGGCCTGTACTTTGTCAATGGTAGATTACGGGAGGACTCTTTGGGGAGATTCACCTACTGCTCACCTCTTGGCCACAGTACAGTAGACTATATGATCACAGACATTGACCCTTTCTCTCTCAGCTCTGTCACCTCTGTCTGATCACAGCCAAATTATGTTGTTCCTCAAAAGAACAAACATGGAAACAGCCACACATTCACAGCCCAGTAAGCTGTACAACATCAGAAATTCATACAGATGGGCCCAAAACAGCACAGAAGAATACCAGAAACCAACCTGTAACCAAAATATCCAAACACTCTTCGATAACTTTCTGGATACCACATTCATTCACAATAAAGAAGGCATCAATCTAGCAGTACAAAACATAAACTATATATTCAGGCAAACGGCAAAAGAAGCACAATTGAAATTGATAAAAAACAAACCAAAAAATACCACAGATGACAACTGGTTTGATGCAGATTGTAAAATTTTAAGGAAAAAACTTAGAACACTCTCCAACCTAAGGCACAGAGACCCAAATAATGGTGAATTATGCCTTCATTACTGTGAGACTTTAAAACTCTATAAACGTACACTCAGAACCAAAAAAGCACAGTACAACAGCAAGCAGCTGACACTAATTGAGGAGTCCATTAACACACACAACTTCTGGCAAAATTTGAAAATAAAAAAAATAAAAAAATCTAAACAAGAGGAATTAGCAATACAAAATGGTGACATATGGACAACCCATTTAAAACACTCTACAACACCGTTCAAATTGACACAAAAGCAGAACAATGCCAAATTCATGAGAAGTTGAATGGATTAGAAAAAGCCATAAAGGACAATCAAAATCCATTGGACTCCCCAATTACTGACCAGGAGCTCTAAGAAACTTCAGGCTCTCAAATTTTAAAAAAGCATGCAGACCTGATGGCATCCTAAACGAGATGATCAAACTCACTAGTGCAAAATTTCAATTGGCTTTATTAAAACTGTTTAATTTGATCCTGAGTGTAGGTTATTTCCCTGACATCTGGAATCAAGGACTCATAACCCCAATCTTTAAAAATTGAGAAAAATTTGACCCTAACAATTACAGAGGCATTTGTGTGAACAGTAACCTGGGGAAGGTTTTCTGTAGTATTATAGGTTTAAACTTCCTTAATAAGCACAATGTCTTGAGTAAAAGCCAAATTGGATTTATACCAAAACATCGCACAACTGATCATATTTACACCCTACACACCCTGATAGATAAACATGTCCACCAAAATAATACCAAAATATACGCTTGCTTTATCGACTTCCAAAAAGCAATTGATTCTATTTGGCATACAGGACTTTTCTATTGGTTCTCAATTGGTACAATATATATAGAGTACTGCACACACTACAATTACTTAGGTTTGAAAATAAGCTCAACTGGACACCTTAACGAGGCAGTGAATGAGCTGAGAGAGAAAGCACGCAGGACATTCTACACCATTAAAAAGCTAATTCAAATTGAAATACCTATTAAAATTTGGCTAAAACTAATTGAATATGTCATTGAACCAATTGCACTTTATGGCAGTGAGGTGTGGGGTCCACTTGCAAAACAAGATTTCATCAAATGGGACAAACACCCCATTGAAACCCTGCATGCAGAGTTCTGTAAGATTCTCCTACATGTCCAGAGGAAAACTACAAACAATGCATGCAGGGCAGAATTAGGCCAATATCCACTAATAATAAAAACTCAAAAAAGAACAATTCAGTTTTGGAAACATCTAAAATACAGTGGCCCCCTCTCATATCACTACCAAGCCCTGCAATGCCAAGAGCTGAGCAAAGAAAAGAGTCCCCTCATCCAGCTGGTCCTGGGGCTGAGTTCACAAACTTGTTCTACTAACACACTGAAGCCTCAGGACCAGAACATCCAATCAATCAGGATAAACCAAATTACAACACAGTCAAAACAAAACTATATTGCTTATTGGGAAACACAAGCACAAACACAAAGCAAAATGCAGTGCTATCTGGCCCTAAATCGACAGTACACTGTGGCTAAATATTTGACCATGGTTACTGATCAAAACCTTAGAAAAACCTTGACAAAGTACAGGCCCAGTGAGCACAGCCTTGCCATTGAGAAGGGTAGACACAGGAAAACCTGGCTCCCTGTAGAGGAAAGGCTGTGCAACCACTGCACAACAGCAGAACCTGGCTCCCTGTAGAGGAAAGGCTGTGCAACCACTGCACAACAGCAGAACCTGAGACGGAGCTGCATTTCCTGACAAAATGTCCAAAATATAAAACAATTAGAGTGTCATTTCCCCAAATTTGAAACCCTTATTCAACCTCTCTGATGAAAGTAGGCTACCCGTCCTGTTGGGGGAGGACGCAGAGAGCTGTGGGTTGGCAGTGCACTACATTGCTGCCTGCCATAAGTTGAGGGACAGTGTCTGACAAACCAATCAACCTGCACATGTACTCTACTGTATGCTTATTGTTATTGTTCAATGTATGGTTATTTTGACCCTTGGTTATTGTCCCATTGACAATTTTGATTCTCATTTTTATTTTATGTTGTAAATATCCAAAATAAGCTTTGGCAATATTTACATTGTTACGTCATGCCAATAAAGTGAAGCGAATAGAGAGAGAGAGAGAGAGAGAGAGAGAGAGAGAGAGAGAGAGAGAGAGAGAGAGAGAGAGAGAGAGAGACAGAGAGACAGAGAGAGAGAGACAGAGAGACAGAGAGAGAGAGAGAGAGAGAGAGACAGAGAGACAGAGAGAGAGAGAGAGAAAGGAGAGCTACAGAGAGAGAGAGAGAGAGAGAGAGAAAGGAGAGCTACAGAGAGAGAGAGAGAGAAAGGAGAGCTACAGAGAGAGAGAGAGAGAGAGAGAGAAAGGAGAGCTACAGAGAGAGAGAGAGAGAGAGAGAGAGAAAGGAGAGCTACAGAGAGAGAGAGCGAGAGAGAGAGAAAGGAGAGCTACAGAGAGCGAGAGAGAGAGATAGAGAGAGAGAAAGAGAGAGAGAGAGAGAGAGAGAGAGAGAGAGAGAGAGGAGACCTACAGAGAGAGAGAGAGAGAGAGAGGGAGACAGAGAGAGAGAGAGAGAGGAGAGCTACAGAGAAAGATTGACTGAGACGCTGAAAGGCTTTGACGTGGAGTTCTTCCGACAGCCCTGTCCTCTTTAATAAAGGTTGTGTTGCGTAAGCGCGCACACAGCTCGCCTCTCTCCTCACAGTGTGCATCTACTGTAGCCTACGATTGACTCAGGCCCACAGATATTCTACCATAGAGAGGAGCAGAGCAATATCATGTCTACCGGCTCGAGCCTCGCATGTCAATCATGAAGCCTCTATGGTACATCAAGCTGCACGGACTTAACAGAAACTAGCACTGTCACTAGCACTGGTCAAAAGGATGAGTTCACTTTATGTTCAGAATCATACAGTAGATATGACTACTGATGTCAAAAACCAATGGTATACTGTTGTACAAATCTTTCTACAGGGCATATCTTGGCAACCCAGTTAAAAGCTTGGTCGTACACTCAATGAACTGAAAGGAAATCCCTATGCTTGTACCTCTGACAGGATCTTTAATGGCTAAAATATAATTGTTGGCTCCTAAAGTATACAGCGGTCTAAGAAGACAGGTTATTGGCTGAGATGTTCCTGAACAAAAAAGCTAATTTGACTATACACTCTGGCAAAACATCGACTGGAGGCAGAGATCCGCGAGATATTCAGAGATGCCCCTAATGAAGGAGTCTAGACCAAATACACATGTATCAACATCAAGTCATCTGTCAGCACTAAGATAAAAGTAGAAACTCTTAAACCGCTGTCATACTCATAATATTTACAGAAATACATCTACAGACACAACAACATAATACATCTCATTCTGCAGAACCCAGACAATGTCCCTATAGGAAGAGAACCCAGACAACCCAGACTATGTCCCTATAGGAACAGAACCCAGACAACCCAGACTATGTCCCTATAGGAACAGAACCCAGACAACCCAGACTATGTCCCTATAGGAAGAGAACCCAGACAACCCAGACTATGTCCCTATAAGAACAGAACCCAGACAACCCAGACTATGTCCCTATAGGAACAGAACCCAGACAACCCAGACTATGTCCCTATCGGAACAGGACCCAGACAACCCAGACCATGTCCCTATAGGAACAGAACCCAGACAACCCAGACCATGTCCCTATAGGAACAGAACCCAGACAACCCAGAATATGTCCCTATAGGAACAGGACCCAGACAACCCAGACCATGTCCCTATAGGAACAGAACCCAGACAGCCCAGACTATGTCCCTATAGGAACAGAACCCAGACAACTGAGAATGGTCTCTGTCCCTATAGGAACAGAACCCAGACAACCCAGACCATGTCCCTATAGGAACAGAACCCAGACAACCCAGACCATGTCCCTATAGGAACAAGACCCAGATAACCCAGACTATGTCCCTATAGGAACAGAACCCAGACAGCCCAGACTATGTCCCTATAGGAACAGAACCCAGACAACTCAGACTATGTCCCTATAGGAACAGAACAGGTGGAGCTGAGGCCATTGTTATATTGCACTATGGAGCCCTGACTCTGTTCACAAGGGCTACAATGATTCATTCAGGAGATGAGGTGTGTGTGTGTATGTGTATGAGTGTGGTTTTGTGCATCTTCATTGGTCCACCTGTTCAGAAGAACATTAACCCCTGGAACCCCAGACAGATATGATGGGGCGGTTGTTGTTGTTGTTGTTGATGCTGTTGTTGTTGTTGTACTAGTGTGTTTCCAGTACTTACGCCTACTATTCTCATAGATAGCCCTGGACTTCTCATAGAGGTCATAGGGGTCGGGCCTGCTCAGATCAAAGCCCTCGGGTAGGGCAGAGTCTGGGACTGATGCCCTGTGGAGGTGGCGGGTCAGGAAGGGGGCATTGTGGGGGACAACGGGGGCAGACAGACTGGTCTGGGGGCTGCCCTGACCCCCTCCCTGGCCTTGGGCCGCGTCCCACTGCTCCAACACCTGTAAACACATCAGACATCAGGGCATTGGTTCAGTCTCCACCACCCCTACCATGGTTCTCACCAGGTCCTTACGCACTGACATCCCTAAGGGATGCAAGGGGGCGCTGTCCTGGTACTCTAACAACTTCCTCTTAGACGAACCAAATCAGGTGAGAGCAGGTAGCAAAGCTATTCATAGTATACAGGTGGGGACAGAGGCCTTCATGGACGTCATCGACTTCATTGACTTCTGTCATTCACTACAACAGTCTAATATTAGTGGGAGTAGTAATGCAGCAAAGCAACATGAGCACCAGCCGGCGGCAACTAATTAAAAGCAACAACAAAGATGAAGAGAGGGGAGGTGAAGAAACGTTTTAAAGGAAATAAAAGATGCCAAGGCTTATTAAAGCAGGTCTGGAAAAGCAGTGTGTAAATTATGCAGAGGGAGAGAGAGCACAGGCACACCAGTTCAGGGCTGCTGGGAGGAAGAGGGAGGCAGGCAGAGAGCATATTAAACATGTCAGTGTGCCACTGTCGTTGTCGGAAGATGGCAAATTGCCAAAGTGGGCACACAGAGGGTACTGGCCCAGTGTAGAGTGGCTATGGCCCAAGACATTCTATGATGGAGACTGTAGTGGATGCTAGAGGGGCATGGTGATAGGATGAGTGCAAACACACAGCATTCACCCCCCTCAGAGACTCTCTTTGATGAACCTGTGTGTGTGTGTGTGTGTGTGTGTGTGTGTGTGTGTGTGTGTGTGTGTGTGTGTGTGTGTGTGTGTGTGTGTGTGTGTGTGTGTTCTGAAACTATAATGGAATGTAGATGTGGTGGATAATGTGTGGTGTCTCTATTGTGGAAAACACTATTGTGGCGTCTCCAATACAATGCAGAAAAGCCTGCAGTGCTAATGTCAAAACAGGTTTGTTTAGTCCCAATTACTCTCAGCAGCGTTGAATCCCAAACCACTCAGTGTGCGTCCAGGAGAAAAAGAGAGAAGTGGTAATTTATGCAGGTGTAAAACCAAACAATGCAGCTAAATGGTTAAGTGTATAAAATATGATTTATCTTCCTATTTGAAATAAGCGCCACACTTATTTGAAGTCATACACACTATGACCTATTTTGACAAGCTGAGCTGCTTTCTTGTGTTGTACAAATGTCAGTTGTCTTTAGAAAACAGAGTGGTGTTGATGAGATAGTGAAGATGACACATTGGTATGTTAGGATCACAGTGAGAATGATAGTTGTCTCTAGTACCACCCCATAAAATGACTTGTTTGATATCAGGAGCTGTATAAAAAGATGCTGCCAAGGCATCTAGTTCCATCGAACCAAGGCAAAATCAAAGTGTTCCCACTCTGTGTTGTTCCACCCATCTCGGCTACTGATCTTCGGAATGTCTGAGTGTCTGGCCGTGTAATGGCAGGGTGACAGTCAGGGGATCTTATTAAGTCTGGACCAGACTATAGCACTATCACTTCCCCTACTTCCTCCTCCTCCTCCGTCTCTCTCTCCCTCCATCTATTACGCTGTATGTACTAAGTGAAGTATGAAGTATGTCAGTCTTTCCTAACTGGCCCTGAGAGGGATAAATAAAGTTGTTTTGAATTGAATCTTTCCCCCTCATTTAGTCACAGGCAGGCTCTTTAAGACTGTATGACCTGTGTGTGTGGCTAGAGTATGCTGTTTCCTACACACAACACTCTCAGGTCCGGCCATAAATTGATCCACACCAATAGTACTACATACATATTCTGTATATTCTGTTTTTCACTCTCATGACTATATGAGAATATACTCATATATGAACAGGCTTTGTTCCAAACTGAATTCAGAAGGCAGGGCATCATTAGTATTTGTGCCAACTTTGAGTCACATTTACAGAACTCCCATAGTCTTTGTTTTTAAACTTTGTATCCATGTTGGAATATTTGGGCCGGGCTTATTTGGGCTACGGGAATCGTCCTGAACTAACGATATCCAATTAAACCTGGGCTGAACTCTGTTCTCTGTGTTGGCAGCTGCTGGTGCTCTGAAGCCTGTTCTGCATCATAGCTCAATGTGTGGGGAGGAACAAACACACGCTAGGGAAGAGAGAGAGAGAGAGAGAGAGAGAGAGAAAGAGCGGCTTCGGCTGGATCGCCCGCCCGACTGACTGACTGACTGACTGACTGACTCCCAGACACTTCTTCTCCGGGAGCTCAGATTCAGAATTACCATCAATCTGTTTGAAACTGAGAGATTCAACAAAGAGGAGAACAGAAATGAGCTACAATGAGTTAAAATCTATGAGAGGGCTTGAGAGTAGAGCTGGACCGATTATGATTTTTCAATGCCGATACCGATACCAATTATTGGACGACTCTATACCATTTGTATTTAATTAACCTTTGACTATTGGATGTTCTTATTGGCACTTTAGTATTGCCAGTGTAACAGTATAGCTTCCATCCCTCTCCTCGCCGCTACCTGGGCTCGAACCAGGAACACAATGACAACAGCCACCCTCGAAGCAGCGTTACCCATGCACAGCAAGGGGAACAACTACAACAAGTCTCAGAGCGAGTGACGTTTGAAACGCTATTAGCACGCACCCCGCTAACTAGCTAGCCATTTCACATCGGTTACACCAGCCTAATCTCGGGAGTTGATAGGCTTGAAGTCATAAATAGCGCAATGCTTGAAGCACTGTTTGAATGAATGCTTACGAGCCTGCTGGTGCCTACCACCGCTCAGTCAGACTGCTCTATCAAATCAGACTTAATTATAACATAATAACATAGAAATACGAGCCTTAGGTCATTAATATGGTCGAATCCGGAAACTATCATTTAGAAAACAAAAAGTTTATTCTTTCAGTGAAATACGGAACCGTTCCGTATTTTATCTAGCAGATGGCATCCCCAAGTCTAAATATTGCTGTTACATTGCACAGCCTTCAATGTTATGTCATAATTACATACAATTCTGGCAAATTAGTTCGCAATGAGCCAGGCGGCCCAAACTGTTGCATATACCCTGAATCTGCGTGCAATGAACGCAAGAGAAGTGACACAATTTCACCTGGCTAATATTGCCTGCTAACCTTTCATTTAGCTAAATGCAGGTTTAAAAATATATACTTCTGTGTATTGATTTTAAGAAAGGCATTGATGTTTATGGTTAGGTACGCGTTGGAGCAACGGCAGTCCTTTTTTTGCGAATGCGCACCGCATCGATTATATGCAACACAGGACACGCTAGATAAACTAGTAATATCATCAACCATGTGTAGTTATAACTAGTGATTATGATTGATTGATTGTTTTTTATAAGATAAGTTTAATGCTAGCTAGCAACTTACCTTGGCTTCCTACTGCATTCGCGTAACAGGCAGGCTTCTCGTGGAGTGCAATGTAATCAGGTGGTTAGAGCGTTGGACTAGTTAACCGTAAGGTTGCAAGATTGAATCCCTGAGCCGACAAGGTAAAAATCTGTCGTTCTGACCCCGAAAAAGGCAATTAACCCACCGTTCCTAGGCCGTCATTGAAAATAAGAATGTGTTCTTAACTGACTTGCCTCGTTAAATAAAGTTGTAAAAAATAAAAATAAATGTTTTTAAAAAATTGGCAAAATTGGCGTCTAAAAATACAGATTTCCGATTGTTATGAAAACTTGAAATTGGCCCTAATTAATCGGCCATTTCGATTAATCGGTCGACCTCTACTTGAGAGAGCTGCTGACAAGCAGGGACTGCTTCTTCTGAGTCCATGGATGTGTGGAATGTTATGATCTGTAGCCAAATGAGCTGGGGTTAGTAGCTGGTTAGCTATATCAGAGCCAAACTAGAACATAGTAGCATGAAATGGGATGCGCACACACACATCTTGTTTCTTGGCAATACACCATGTCTAACTCGAGACATTGTAGCAACTCTTCCTTGTCTGGATGACAAGTGTTTATTGAGTGTTTAGACAGACAGACAGACAGACAGACAGACAGACAGACAGACAGACAGAGACAGACAGACAGAGACAGACAGACAGACAGACAGACAGACAGACAGACAGACAGACAGACAGACAGACAGAGGCTAGGTTTGAACAGAGTGCTGTCTAAGAGGTCTCAGACATCTTTAAAGTTTCAGCTTTCAACATGTTAGTACAATCTGTCTCGACAAAAACTAAAAATATAAAATGTGTATATTTTGTCTGACATATATGACATCTGAGAAAACATAGTTATGACAAAAGATGATCAGGAAAGATAGCTAAGTTAGTAGCAGATCAATATCAGCCTGGAGATGAAGGAAGAAGGGAAGAATGGATGAGTGATCATTTCTCGGTATGACTGTTAGAAAAAGGTTCTCTCACTCTCTCTATCAGGGATACAGAGGAGCTGAGAGAAGGATGGAATGTTGAGGGGACCATGCCAACCCAGAATCTGGACCATAGATATAGCATTACTAGAAGAGCATCTGGTCTAGCAGTTTGCATAGACGTAGACTGTCATGTGCATAGACATACACCACATCGAATGACCATCAAGATTTATTTAGATCATGGCCCATCTGGCTCACGGCACGACGAGTCTAGTAATTCTATATCTATGAGTGGGCCACTTAACCCTTTCCTCTGCATGTGACGGCAAGAGGAAGGGTCCAACTCAAGGCCAGGATACAGCAGCAGCCGAGACACGACAACAGCACTACAGTTAGTATAAGGGAAGGGAATAGAATAGAGTAGTCATTCTCAGCTAGTTCAGAAGATATAGATTTAAGGTTATGTAGTAAAGTCAATCAGAGCAGCTCCAACATATATGCACAGTGCAGCCATTTTGTTAACTAAATGAGTCAATTAGAATTAATGGGAGAGCTGAGGCTCGGAAGACAATGCATTTTACCTGTTTAGGGGTCTTCCAGGGTGAATAGTGACCTGCAATAGTGAGAAAACAACAATGTTTAGCCTAGAGAGTAGTGGCAGCCATTACATTAGGTCTGAGCTGGTCTGTCTGTGTCTGAGGGCTACTCCACGAACTAAAGAAAGATAACAAAACTTAAACGGAATAAAACATTAAGAAACCAATGGAAAAATGACAGATTACACTAAAAGCAATGAGAGGGCTGCAAAATAATCCCACCCCAAGTGGTGCGATGCAATGTCCTTAAGAAGCAGAGTCTTGAAGCACCAGAAAGACAATGGGTCAGAGAGGATCTTACAGTTGGTCTCCAAGCCAAGGGGATGTTGAAAACTGCCACCACCACAGTGCACAACACATGAAGAACACCTGCTCTTTCCATCACATAGACTGACCAGGTGAATCCAGGTGAAAGATAGGATCCCTATTTGACGTCACTTGTTAAATCCCCTTCAATCAGTGTAGATGATGAGGAGGAGACTGGTTAAATAAAAACTGAGACATGGATGGTGTATGTGTACCATTCAGAGGGTGAATGGGCAAGATGTAAGTACGTTTGAACAGGATATGGTAGTAGGTGCCAGGTGCACTGGTTTGTGTCAAGAACTGCAACACTGCTGGGTTTTTCACGCTCAACAGTTTCTCGTGTGTATCAAGAATGGTCCACCACCTAAAGGACTTCCAGACAACATGACACAACCGTGGGAAGCATTAGAGTCAACGTGGGCCCAGCATCCGTGTTGAACGCTTTCCACACCTTGTAGAGTCCATGCCTCGATGAATTGAGTCTATTCTGAGGTCAAAAGGGGGGTGCAACTCAATGTTAGGAAGGTGTTCCTAATGTTTGGTATACTCAGTGTATATATACATTACCGTATGTGTTGCTAAATTATCCCAAGTAATTGATAGGGGATCATATTGGAGAAGCCTTTGCCAATATTTGGATAAACCTCCAGGCTTGATCTTACAACAGCATTCTCTGTCATTGAATTAGCCTTACAGGGACAACGCTTGGGAAAAACACCAGAGGTGACAGTCTGATAAAGAAAGAAATGGGATTCACACAGAAGGAGAATAGGTCAATACCTTAGAAAACCCTAAACGCTCCCCTGAATCTAAAGTTGGATTGAACTGATGAGAATGATTCGCTAGGTGATGAGGCTTCACCATTCAACACAATTTCCCACGGACAAATACAGTATAACCTACACAGTAAGTTTCCATGTTAGACTGGTAGATTTTATACAATTCAAGATATACACTACAGCCGTGTTATTCAAACTGCTTCAGCGGGATCCCCATGTTTTCAGCCAAAATTCTGGGAACCTCATTTTTTTCAGGAAGATTTTCTTGGGACCCTGCCCCACCCCAAGTCTAATGACACAACTTTGAAATCGGTACATTTGGATTTTTACATCAACATATAACCTTCAATGCATCACATTTTCTTCTCTTATCAAAATTAACAGAAACCAATAAATACATTTTATCAATAAAATTATGTTTCTCAAAAACGTTATACAATGTATATTGTACCATCTGTCCTCAAAATGTTTGGTACAAAATATAATTAATTCTACATATGTTTTTATTTTGCAACCCCTACTGCAGTTCCCCCGACCCCGAATCTCACTGCACTACAGTGTACAGAGCCGTGTAGGTCCTGTAATTGTGTGGTTTTAGGAAGTCATTGCATGCACTTAATTACATCATTTGCTAGCAGTCGTATGGACCTCTGCCTTGGATTGAATCATTCAGGGAACTGTAGTCACAACAGTCACAGCATGTGTGTGGGGTGATGACATATCACAACACTACTGTGCTTGGACCACATAATGCCAGGCCAGAGGGTTCCAACTGTTTCTCGGGGAAATATTCATATTCCAGTTAAAGGTGTCTACTTCTAATATATCAACATGGACTGTGACTTTCGTTAATTGATTGAAGGAATACCAGAAGCGCTGTGTGAATGTGCAACGTTTTGGGATGATTTTGGCCGGAGGGTAGTGTGAATGAATTAACTGTATTAGGAGTAGGTCACGTGTTTTCAATGGGAAAACAGAACCCACTTCGCCCCCCATACCCATCCCCTGAGCACTAACATACACCCATCTGTAAGCTGTAAATAATATGGTGGAAGCTGGTGGAAGCTACACCACCACGCTTCTATCTGTCCACACCGAAGGGGAAGGGCGAGTCCCTACCACCATCACTGCCATTTAAACAGGCCCAGCCAACATTTACTCAGCAAATGACAACATTCCACATTCTACTTCAGCCTAGAACACATGATCACAACAAACAGAGTGTAACAGAATGCAGGAATTCCAGAGGTACTCACCCCCGCCAGTGTTCACACACAGAGCTCTGCAACGCAAGGCAGCAGTCTCACATCAAAAGACCCAGCTTCATAACACATACGGCCCAGACTATTCACTCCACATCGGCCCCCCCGGAGAAACAGGGAGGAACGTAATAAACAACAAACAAACAACAAACAAACAACAGACTGTCTGTCTACTCTATTCAATTTTCAGCCCCTCCAGGAACAGAACGTTGTGGATGCAAATCGTCGAGGATCGAATTAGCGAGTGGCTGCCTGCGTTACATGCCAGGAGGCTTCCCAGCGCTAGTCTCTTTTTAAGGGCGCTATCACACCGTAAACATGCCCTCCATCACCAACGAGTGGCACAGCAGAAATGGAAAGTGATCAACAAAAGAGAGGGGGTGGTAGAGGATGGAGGAAGGGAGAGAGATGAAGTGACAGAGAAGACATATTTGCAAACTATCAGTCTCTCTCGGTGAGTCATCAATCTGACTGGAGCTTGCCTTGCACAGATCCACGGCTAGAATATAGATTTTTATAGATGGGGAGAAATTACAGCAGCTTATCAGGAACGACTTTAACAATTCTCAAATCCAATTATTTTTTTGGACAGCTCTATCAGCACAGGCACAACATACAGTGCCTTGCGAAAGTATTTGTCCCCCTTGAACTTTGCGACCTTTTGCCACATTTCAGGCTTCAAACATAAAGATATAAAACTGTATTTTTTTGTGAAGAATCAACAACAAGTGGGAAACAATCATGAAGTGGAACGACATTTATTGGATATTTCAAACTTTTTTAACAAATCAAAAACTGAAGAATTGGGCGTGCAAAATTATTCAGCCCCTTTACTTTCAGTGCAGCAAACTCTCTCCAGAAGTTCAGTGAGGATCTCTGAATGATCCAATGTTGACATAAATGACTAATGATGATAAATACAATCCACCTGTGTGTAATCAAGTCTCCGTATAAATGCACCTGCACTGTGATAGTCTCAGAGGTTTGTTAAAAGCGCAGAGAGCATCATGAAGAACAAGGAACACACCAGGCAGGTCCGAGATACTGTTGTGAAGAAGTTTAAAGCCGGATTTGGATACAAAAAGATTTCCCAAGCTTTAAACATCCCAATGAGCACTGTGCAAGCGATAATATTGAAATGGAAGGAGTATCAGACCACTGCAAATCTACCAAGACCTGGCCGTCCCTCTAAACTTTCAGCTCATACAAGGAGAAGACTGATCAGAGATGCAGCCAAGAGGCCCATGATCACTCTGGATGAACTGCAGAGATCTACAGCTGAGGTGGGAGACTCTGTCCATAGGACAACAATCAGTCGTATATTGCACAAATCTGGCCTTTATGGAAGAGTGGCAAGAAGAAAGCCATTTCTTAAAGATATCCATAAAAAGTGTTGTTTAAAGCTTGCCACAAGCCACCTGGGAGACACACCAAACATGTGGAAGAAGGTGCTCTGGTCAGATGAAACCAAAATTGAACTTTTTGGCAACAATACAAAACGTTATGTTTGGCGTAAAAGCAACACAGCTCATCACCCTGAACACACCATCCCCACTGTCAAACATGGTGGTGGCAGCATCATGGTTTGGGCCTGCTTTTCTTCAGCAGGGACAGGGAAGATGGTTAAAATTGATGAAAAGATGGATGGAGCCAATTACAGGACCATTCTGGAAGAAAACCTGATGGATTCTGCAAAAGACCTGAGACTGGGACGGAGATTTGTCTTCCAACAAGACAATGATCCAAAACATAAAGCAAAATCTACAATGGAATGGTTCAAAAATAAACATATCCAGGTGTTAGAATGGCCAAGTCAAAGTCCAGACCTGAATCCAATCGAGAATCAGTGGAAAGAACTGAAAACTGCTGTTCACAAATGCTCTCCATCCAACCTCACTGAGCTCGAGCTGTTTTGCAAGGAGGAATGGGAAAACATTTCAGTCTCTCGATGTGCAAAACTGATAGAGACATACCCCAGGCGACTTACAGCTGTAATCACAGCAAAAGGTGGCGCTACAAAGTATTAACTTAAGGGGGCTGAATAATTTTGCACGCCCAATTTTTCAGTTTTTGATTTGTTAAAAAAGTTTGAAATATCCAATAAATGTCGTTCCACTTCATGATTGTGTCCCACTTGTTGTTGATTCTTCACAAAAAAATACAGTTTTATATCTTTATGTTTGAAGCCTGAAATGTGGCAAAAGGTCGCAAAGTTCAAGGGGGCCGAATACTTTCGCAAGGCACTGTATATACAGATGAGAAAGAAGCCACATTACTGGGTGACACATGAGAGAGCGTTCAGACGGCAGGCCTGTTCTTTAATGAAAACTGACTCTCTTCACTTTCTCATAACAAGGTCAATCAAAACGAGTGCTCTTAGGATGACCTGCTATCAACCGGCATTACTTCAAGACAGAACAACCTGTGTTCCCTGGGAAAGGCAGAGCAACAACCATCATGGAGGGTACTCCACAGGGTAAATCCATTCATTGTTAACTCAGGCATAGGAGGTGTTTGGTTAGATAGAGATGTCAGTGGTGCCCTTTCCTATGGTAGATCAGCACTGAGATGTATTGAGTGACAGACTCTTGCCTCTGTTCCTGTGAGACCCCATAGCAGAGAACATTACTGAGTCAAATATGTTCTAATACCTGAGCTGCATTTCATTTAGTTTGCCTGGTACAGTAGAACCAATTTTATAGTTCAGATAGTGCAGGGATCTGAGCTAGCGCCACATCTGCAAGTTAACCATGACAGGTCACGCTATCATTAGCCTACAGTACTCGTAGTACAGTAAGCCACCTACAGTGCATAATACTTGCAATGATGACATTCCACCTGGATATCTGATAGAGTAGAGATGTCTGAAGTGAGTCATTTGTCACTGAGCAATGGGACAGGACCATGTAAGAGCAGCGGGACAGGACCATGTAAGAGCAGCGGGACAGGGCCATGTAAGAGCAGCGGGACAGGGCCATGTAAGAGCAGTGGGACAGGACCATGTAAGAGCAGCGGGACAGGGCCATGTAAGAGCAATGGGACAGGACCATGTAAGAGCAGCGGGACAGGACCATGTAAGAGCAGCGGGACAGGGCCATGTAAGAGCAGCGGACAGGGCCATGTAAGAGCAGTGGGACAGGACCATGTAAGAGTAGCGGGACAGGGCCATGTAAGAGCAGTGGGACAGGACCATGTAAGAGCAGCGGGACAGGGCCATGTAAGAGCAGTGGGACAGGGCCATGTAAGAGCAGCGGGACAGGACCATGTAAGAGCAGCGGGACAGGACCATGTAAGAGCAGCGGGACAGGACCATGTAAGAGCAGCGGGACAGGACCATGTAAGAGCAGCGGGACAGGACCATGTAAGAGCAGCGGGACAGGACCATGTAAGAGCAGCGGGACAGGACCATGTAAGAGCAGCGGGACAGGACCATGTAAGAGTATTGGGACAGGACTATGTTAGAGCAGTGGGACAGGATCATGTAAGAGCAGCGGGACAGGACCATGTAAGAGTATTGGGACAGGACCATGTAAGAGCATTGGGACAGGACCATGTAAGAGTATTGGGACAGGACCATGTAAGAGCACTGGGACAGGACCATGTTAGAGCAGCGGGACAGGACCATTTTAGAGCAGCGGGACAGGACCATGTAAGAGCAGTGGGACAGGACCATGTTAGAGCAGCAGGACAGGACCATGTAAGAGCACTGGGACAGGACCATGTAAGAGCTGCGGGACAGGACCATGTTAGAGCAGCAGGACAGGACCATGTAAGAGCACTGGGACAGGACCATGTAAGAGCAGTGGGACAGAGGACCATGTAAGAGCACTGGGACAGGACCATGTAAGAGCAGCGGGACAGGACCATGTAAGAGCAGCGGGACAGGACCATGTTAGAGCAGCGGGACAGGACCATGTTAGAGCAGCGGGACAGGACCATGTTAGAGCAGCGGGACAGAACCATGTAAGAGCTGCGGGACAGGACCATGTTAGAGCAGCAGGACAGGACCATGTTAGAGCAGCGGGACAGGACCATGTAAGAGCAGCGGGACAGGACCATGTTAGAGCAGCGGGACAGGACCATGTAAGAGCAGAGGGACAGGACCATGTTAGAGCAGCGGGACAGGACCATGTTAGAGCAGCGAGACAGGAGAATGTAATGACCAGAGAGATTAGGACCGTGCTGCCCGCCAGTTTTACTGTGACTCTTCTGCTCCAATGAGACCATGCTGACCCACTGCAGTTTCCTGTGGCACCTAATCGATAACCTAGGTGGAGCACTGAACAACTGGGCCTACCCATGGTCCTAATGCCCATCTGGATATCAGGTAGTGTATATTGTATTAAGGAAGGGATACTGAATTTGGGGGCTTGAGGGCTGAAGTACTGCTAACTTTCTTTTCTACCTTGATTAATTGATTGGCTGGCTGAGGTTTGAATCACTTCCTGATTAGAATAAAAATTATAAATGTCTGATGTAAAGTGTGACTGTCAGTGAGAGGGCTGGCATATTTTCTGTCTACGGCGAAAGAGCTCTATGCTAAATGAATCAGTAACATTTAATGGGACTTAGTGCTGTCCCCGTACAGTTAATGAGTTGATTGAATCAGAGCCATACAAGACCCTATGTAGATGTAGGTACTTCCAACATGACACGACACACCTGCACACGCGTACACACACACACATGTGCACATACACACAGATACACTGCACGCACACACACACACACACTCACAACAGTGAAGAGCACTATAATATCACACCGCCAGGCTAACAGCAGGCCATGTCATTATTTAAATGAGATTTGGATAACACTACGATTTGATGGAATCTTGTATAGCTTATGAATATACATAAAGCCCGCAGGGACGGTTAGCTACTTTCAATAATATCTGCCGCGTGAAAATTGATTTTGATTTTGTTGCATGCTGGTTTCATGTTCCCTCACGTGTTCAATACAGTACCAACACACATCCAGCTGAGGAACAGTAGAAACGATGTGCAGAGAGAAAACGCCATGCTTCAATCCACATTACAGCTCACAACCCAATCATTGTCCCTACTACTCGTATAATAGAATCACACTTGAATCGCACGCTTCAAACACACTCCAAATAAAAGGGCCTAGTTTTGCCAATGGAGCCGTTGAGCCGATCCAGGTTAAGCACCCTACTTAGGCTCGCTACACACTTTTGTGAAGCCTTAACCCCTGACTCAATGAAAGTGATCTTAGCACCACTCAACCCTAGATCCCCGCTGGGATCTGACCTGGCTGCTCACCCATAAGCCATTTGGATGTCTCTCCCACCTCCCTCTCTCTTCCTGTTCCTCTCTCCTAGGGCCATTCTGATTGGCCAAGGATTCCTGCAGCGGCACAGGGCAGTTCTGGATTGGCTCAGCTCTGCATGGTGCATGTTGGTGGAGACAGAGCTGTGAACATGGCTGTTGCTGTTCAGCACTGTGCTGGTCTGGCAGGCAGCCTGCTCTAGCGCCTCTTGCTGTTAGCCAATGAATCACTGTCTGGCTGTGTGCTGAATAATCCCTGTGTTGCTGGGCGGCGCTCATTGATTCAAAGACTCTCCATCCCTCCCTTCTCTCTCTCTTCGTTGTGATAGTCATCTCTGGTCCAGCCTGGAGGAAGATATAGCCATCTTAAAGAGCATTAGGAGGGAACAGGAGGGAGCAGGACAGGCCAATTGAGCAAGAAAGACTAGAATGACTCACACACTGGCAGCAACCGTCAAGAGAAAACCTCAGTGAGAGAGTGTACTCGACCAGTAAACAGCTATTGACCATGTATGGGTGTATGAGTATGTGTGTACTGTGTATGTATACATATGGGTTTCTGCTGATGGGTAAGCATGGGTGGGCGAACGTATGTGAACTTCACAATCCTGCCACGTCGAGGCACACTAAACGGACATGTCTGAAATCCTACAATTAGTGGTGTTTGCAGCTTGGGTAATGGTGTAGATAGGCCTTAATGAGGGTGTCTGCAGCACACTCGCTAATTAGTGGCGCTGGTGAGAGGCACGGGGGCTATTTGTATTGGCAGAAACAGGCCAGGAGTCAGCAGGGAGTTGAAGGGATGGCTGAATATCTTAACTTTATTAGGAGAACAGGACCGTTTAAAAGTGATCACGCGTAATTCACTGGATGTTAGGGATGGTAAGTGAGTCCGTTTCTGATCCATGGAGGAGAGAGTAAACGGTGTGGACCTCCTCCATTCTTGACGATGAGCATTATGGGAATTGATACCAATACCAGTGAAGACATACACATAGATGCACACGCACGCACACACACACACACACACACACACACACACACACACACACACACACACACACACACGCACACACGCACACGTACACACACACACACTGCAAGCTCAAGTGACTGCACTGATAACATACATTTAGCTGTCATAAGGTAGTTATGAAGTAGCAAACCATGAAGCAATAATGAACAGCTATATGACAGGAACAGCAGAAAGCTATGGGCTAGAGGCACGGTGTAAACACAGACATTACATCCACAGTGTATGTACAGCTAATATATGTGTTTCTGCTACCATTTAGCAATGATGATCACTAACTTCACTTCAAATACTATAATATTTGTGGAAACATGGTGTAAAAAAAAAAAGACACATTCAATGAAGCCTTCACACAGTGACAGTGGTTGCAACGCTCATCCGTTGAGTACTGGTGACCATGACAACGTGCAACCAGGCTACATCATACACAAACAAGAGCACACACACACGCAATCGCACACAAGTAAGCAGGCACACGCACAGAGTGCTGGGCCCTCTCTAAAATCATACATCTCAATAGTCAATAGCTCCCAGAGATAAGAGCTCTCCCTCTTCCTAGTTAGTGAGGCCTGTGGCCATCCTCTGACAGACAGAGCTGCTGTGGCGTAACTCAGCCCCCACTGATCATTTAGGATCTCACTAACGCTGTCTCTGCCTTTAATGGAGGGGTTGGCACGGCAACCCGCCATAAAAGAGCCACAACAGCGCCGCGAGGCTCTACACGGACAAGAAATCATGAGTGTGTGTGTGTGTGTGAAAGAGATGAGCGTTTAATAATAAGGTTGTCACAGCCATCTCTGGTGACAGAGGGTGTCAGTACTAAACACATCCACCAGATGGTGCTGTCTCAGTGTGTTGTGAGGCTGGGAGGTGGTAGACTGTAGACACGTCTGGAGCCGTCTAACTGTTATTAGATGAGCCGCATGCCAGTGCTAGCCACACAACCATCTGGGCCCACCACACACACACACACACACACGCACACGCACGCTCATACACACACTGCTGCACAATGGACAGAGCCAATGCATAATCAACAAGTTAGCTAGTCCTCCCTCTGCTCTCTCTCGCAGTTTGAGAGTGTTCACCAAATAGATGAGCTGTGTGTATGTGTGTGTGTCTGTGTGTATGTGCCATGACACAAACAAGCCATTTGAGAGTCAATGAGAAGAGAGGACGTGTTTGCTAGTTATGTGTAATGTGGTGAGACAGACAGACATTGGCGATCACCTCTATACTCTCTCTCTGGGCAGTGAGTTGAGTGGAGGCACAGGTCCTCAGGGACCGAGACAAGGGCCATTTTAATTAGAATGTATGGCCTGGGTCCAGTTCCCTGACAGCCCAGCCAAATCGCTGCGCATTAAGAGCTGGAACATCATTTCAATGGAATGGTGACAGTTTTATTAGGGCCGTAATGGCCTGGCTAAACGCTGGAAGCTCTCATCCCTGATTGGTTTGAAGGGATGGAAAGATATTTTTTCTGTTTTCACCCGAAGCAACAGAAGTTAAGATCTGGGAGCCGGGAGGGAGTGTGAGCTATTGGCTGCAGGGGTTGAGGTCATTTCCATTCCAATTCAGTTCAAGTTAGGACATGAGGTGAATTGAAATTCCAATTCAATCACTGAAAAAATCCTAATGGAAGAAAAATTAGTTTATGACTGCCTCCCCAGTCAATGTGGTATGGGTGGTGGCGTGGAGGAGCTAAATGGTGCTAAGTGGGTTTGATGTAATGTGACTAAATCTACATCAGTTAGCTAGCTTCTTCATGGGCCAGCAGGCAGCACTTCTAGGAGAGCGCACTCCTTTTGACCTCCAGCTCTGCTCGACCGCCAGGGTCCGACTACCACACAGATGGGAGGCTCTCTCTGTGTGTGTGTGTGTGTGTGTGTGTATTGGGCATCCCTCATGAGACAAAAGTGACTTAACCCTCTCAGCACCCAATCCCTTTCTCCACTTCCTGGTCTCACATCTTCTGCTTTCTTCTCTCCTCCATTCCCCTGCTTCCTCCTTCCCTCTGTTTCTCATTCTGTTCACATGCGCTCTGTGGGGCCCTGGATTACATGCCAGCCTAATAAAGAAATGTGCAACTGACAGGAAATCAATTCCTAAAATTACATTGACCTTTCTCTGTAAGTTAGTCACAATGGAGCTATCTGCCTGGCTCTCTGACTATTAGTCTTCTACCAGTTGATCAACAATTATTGACGGGGTGTGGGGGTGGGGGAGGTGGGGGGGTGGGGGGGCATTATTGTAGCTGAGTCATTGTGGAGCATTATTGTAATCACTGACTCCACACTTCAATAGGGCAGGAGGATTAATGGGAGCTTCCTGATCACGGTAGGCTTAACTACAACTCATGTCCTGCTATTAACCTCTACGGTGGATGGAATCACTCCCTCTCTCCCCTGAATGATACAAAACCATACTGACGTCACATTAAACAAGGTCCATCAAGTAGAGGGTTTCTACCTTATATTAGAAAGGGACAATTTTCTGACTTTGACCAGTGACATTGAGTTCCATATAAAATTGTATCAGATTTCCTACCCCAATTCTAGCCCAAGTAATGTACCTGTACAGTATAAGCACAGCATTCATATAACTGATCTATCTGATGTGATCCTCTATACAATACAACACTCCAATCATCCTTGAGGAAACAAGAGGAGAATCATAGTATGACTCAGATAAAGATGGCTAGCCTGTTAGCAGCCTGATACATGTTGCCTGTTAGCAGCCTGATACATGTTGCCTGTTAGCAGCATGTTACATGTTGCCTGTTAGCAGCCTGTTACATGTTGCCTGTTAGCAGCCTGTTACATGTTGTCTGTTAGCAGCTTGTTACATGTTGTCTGTTAGCAGCTTGTTACATGTTGCCTGTTAGCAGCTAGTTACATGTTTCCTGTTAGCAGCTAGTTACATGTTTCCTGTTAGCAGCTTGTTACATGTTGCCTGTTAGCAGCTTGTTACATGTTGCCTGTTAGCAGCTTGTTACATGTTGCCTGTTAGCAGCTTGTTACATGTTGCCTGTTAGCAGCTTGTTACATGTTGCCTGTTAGCAGCTTGTTACATGTTGCCTGTTAGCAGCTCGTTACATGTTGCCTGTTAGCAGCTCGTAACATGTTGCCTGTTAGCAGCCTGATACATGTTGCCTGTTAGCAGCCTGATACATGTTGCCTGTTAGCAGCATGTTACATGTTGCCTGTTAGCAGCCTGTTACATGTTGCCTGTTAGCAGCCTGTTACATGTTGTCTGTTAGCAGCCTGTTACATGTTGTCTGTTAGCAGCTTGTTACATGTTGTCTGTTAGCAGCTTGTTACATGTTGCCTGTTAGCAGCTAGTTACATGTTTCCTGTTAGCAGCCTGTTACATGTCTGTTAGCAGCCCGTTACATGTTGCCTGTTAGCAGCTAGTTACATGTTTCCTGTTAGCAGCCTGTTACATGTTGTCTGTTAGCAGCTTGTTACATGTTGCCTGTTAGCAGCTTGTTACATGTTGCCTGTTAGCAGCTTGTTACATGTTGCCTGTTAGCAGCTTGTTACATGTTGCCTGTTAGCAGCTTGTTACATGTTGCCTGTTAGCAGCTCGTTACATGTTGCCTGTTAGCAGCTTGTAACATGTTGCCTGTTAGCAGCCTGTTACATGTTGTCTGTTAGCAGCCTGTCACATGTTGTCTGTTAGCAGCCTGTCACGTTGTCTGTTAGCAGCCTGTTACATGTTGTCTGTTAGCAGCCTGTTACATGTTGTCTGTTAGCAGCCTGTTACATGTTGTCTGTTAGCAGCCTGTTAAATGTTGTCTGTTAGCAGCCTGTTAAATGTTGTCTGTTAGCAGCCTGTTAAATGTTGTCTGTTAGCAGCCTGTTAAATGTTGTCTGTTAGCAGCCTGTTAAATGTTGTCTGTTAGCAGCCTGTTAAATGTTGTCTGTTAGCAGCCTGTTACATGTTGTCTGTTAGCAGGCCTTTCTCTCAGACAAACAAGACGGAAATAAAAGCACTATAGTGCGAATTAGCAACTAGCGGTGGCTTGTTAACATTCAATATCCTGATCAGGTCATCGTCTATTTATTTCACGCTGTAATTCTCTGCACACAAAAGTCTTACATACTTTTTCTAAAAGAAAGGTTGCAGAGCAAATAGAAAACAGACACCTTGAAAATGAGTCAGTGTTTTTATCAAGCAGGAAATTGAATCGGTGACCACAGTGCTATTGGGTTCCAAATAAAATCTTGCATAGCAACAGCATCAACTTTCGGTAGACAGGCGCAGAGTTAGTACGCTCAACTGAAAGGATACTGTTCGTTTACAGTATACTAAAATGAACTAATAGTATGTAGTATGTAGTATATACTCACTAAGTATGTAGTATACAGTATGTTAGTAAGGGTAGCAGCTTATATCTTGCTCACGTCATTGTCTTTTTATTTTGGCTGTAATTTTCTGCACACAAAAGTCTAGACTCTGCACACATACTAAACTTGTCTAAAAGAAAGGTCGCAGTACAAATAGAAAAACTGAAACACCTTTAATGTGAGTCAGAGTTTTTATCAAGCAGGAAATGTAATCAATAAAATCTCTGTTCAGATGCCAAAGAAAGAGAGCAAGCTAAATATGCACAACATGAGTCCTTCAGAGTAAACGGAAGGTAAGCACTTTTTCTCCCTAGTAAGTAAAGTAAAGTAGAGTAAAGATCACGTGAGAGTAGCTGTGTGTCAGTTAAACACGGCCGTACTGTATAATGGGTTTCTGTGGTCTTAGGACAGGACACACACAGACAGGACACACACACTCACCTGGACCAGGTCACCAGGAAAAGAGAGAGAGATATAGAGTAAAAGGAGGAGAAAGACAGTGTGAGAGAGCTTTGAGAAAGTTTCGAGAATGACACAAATATTAATTTCCACAGAGTTTGCTGCTTCAGTGTCTTTAGATATTTTTTGTCAGATGTTACTATGGAATACTGAAGTGTAATTACAAGCATTTCATAAGTGTCAAAGGCTTTTATTGACAGTTACATGAAATTGATGCAAAGAGTCAATATTTGCAGTGTTGACCCTTCTTTTTCAAGACCTCTGCAATCCACCCTGGCATGGTGTCAATTAACTTCTGGGCCATATTGAGGGCAGCCCATTCTTGCATAATCAATGCTTGGAGTTTGTCAGAATTTGTGGGTTTTTGTTTGTCCACCCGCCTCTTGAGGATTGACCACAAGTTCTCGATGGGATTAAGGTCTGGGGAGTTTCCTGGCCATGGACCCAAAATATTGATGTTTTGTTCCCCCAGCCACTTAGTTATCACTTTTGCATTATGGCAAGGTGCTCCATCATGCTGGAAAAGGCCTTGTTCGTCACCAAACTGTTCCTGGATGGTTGGGAGAAGTTGCTCTCGGAGGATGTGTTGGTTCCATTCTTTATTCATGGCTGTGTTCTTTGGCAAAATTGTGAGTGAGCCCACTCCCTTGGCTGAGAAGCAACCCCACACACGAATGGTCTCAGGATGCTTTACTGTTGGTATGACACAGGACTGATGGTAGCGCTCACCTTGTCTTCTCCGGACAAGCTTTTTTCCGGATGCCCCCACAATCGGAAAGGGGATTCATCAGAAAAAATGTATTTACCCCAGTCCTCAGCAATCCAATCCCTGTACCTTTTGCAGAATATCAGTCTGTCCCTGATGTTTTTCCTGGAGAGAAGCTGCTTCTTTGCAGCCCTTCTTGCCACCAGGCCATCCTCCAAATGTTTCCGCCTCACTGTGCGTGCAGATGCACTTACACCTGCCTGCTGCCATTCCTGAGCAAGCTCTGTACTGGTGGTGCCCCGATCCCATAGCTGAATCAACTTTAGGAGACGGTCCTGGCGCTTGCTGGACTTTCTTGGGCACCCTGAAGCCTTCTTCACAACAATTGAACCGCTTTCCTTGAAGTTCTTGATGATCTGATAAATGGTTAATTTAGGTGCAATCTTACTGGCAGCAATATCCTTGCCTGTGAAGCCCTTTTTGTGCAAAGCAATGATGACGGCAAGTGTTTCCTTGAAGGTAACCATGGTTGACAGAGGAATAACAATGATTCCAAGCACCACCCTCCTTTTGAAGCTTCCAGTCTGTTATTCAAACTCAATCAGCATAAAATAGTGATTTACAGGCTTGTCCTCATCAACACTCACACCTGTGTTAATGAGAGAATCCCTAACATGATGTCAGCTGGTCCTTTTGTGGCAGGGCTGAAATGCAGTGGAAATGTTTTTTTGGGAATCAGTTCATTTGCATGGCAAAGAGGGACTTTGCAATTGATTGCAATTCATCTGATCACTCTTCACAACATTCTGGTGTATATGCAAATTGCCATCATACAAACTGAGGCAGCAGACTTTGTGAAAATGTATATTTGTGTCATTCTCAAAACTTTTGGCCATGACTGTACAGACAGAGACAGAGAGAGAGATAGAGATGGGTATATGAAGAAACTCTGCTACATGGAAAGAAAGACAGGAAGTAGCCAGCCGGTTATGGAGGCCCCAGGGTTATTCTTACCTCCTCCACCCCTCTGGATGACCAGGCTTGTCTCAGCCCCGACGGCACACTCCTTGAGCAGCTCCACCACCTGGGTGTGACTGAGGCCCTGCACTCCCTGCTGGTTGATGTCTACGATCAGGTCCCCCTCACACAGACCAGGACACCCCTGGGGCTCCAGCACCTGCTTCACCCTCTGGCCCGTAGGGCTGTCTGCGATGGTGAACCCGAACCCTTCCGCCCCCTTCACCATGGTCAGCGTCAGCAGCTCCGTCTGCGTCGCCCCCGATGACGCCATGGACACAGAGTCCTCGCCGTGCGGCCCACCGGGCGTCAGGGAGGAGCCGTCCAGGTGGGTGTCGCCGGGGTGCGGCGGCGGAGGGGGTTGATGGTGGTGGTGGGCGTTGAGATGTTGGTCACCGTGCTCCTGGACGAAACGTGCCGTGCGCGAGATGTAGTCCATGTAGCTGTCGTAGTTGGAGCGTCCATTGACCAGGAGGGGGCGCTGCTCCATCAGGCCCAGGGGGGAGAGGAGGGTGGTGGTGGCGCCGGCGCTGGCGCCCGGGTCCTCGGGGTCGTAGGGCAGCTGGTAGCCACGGCAAAGTACCAGGGTTACGCTCTGCCCGATGGGCACTGACTGGAACAGCTTGACCACGTCGGCATGGGTGGTGCCCAGGACACACACGTCATTGATGTACACGATGACATCACCTGGAGGAGGGGAGACACACAGCCAATCAAGGCCAAATAGACCGCCAAAAACAAAGACCTATAGGGTGTTCAATAGGGCTTATTCAATATTGTGTAGAACAAGCATGGTTCTTTATCATGCAGAATCTATCTTTGTCTCAGTATCAATACGCTACATTTCTATCTAAAATGTAATCTGAACGTTGCATTTTACTGAATAGGTTCCAGCATTATTATACCTGAATTAGACGTCAGATAATGGACAAAACCATTAGGCACAGAAATACACTAGTCAGTGAATTGTGTGGTGGACAAACAAGTGAGATTTGCCACACCTCATCACTGTACACTACACACTTGCAGCTATGCAGATAACTCAACTATTTATTGACAATTAATACACACTAGCTCTCTCTCGCTCTGACAAAGTGCCATATCTCGGTCTCCGGTGCTGTATTCAATTTAATATTGTATTTTGTGTTCTGTCAGGTGAGATACGGCTCTATATTTCAAAGGATGTTGATTAAGACGGAGAACACAAGGTGGCATCCATATTTAATTTCAGTATCGCCAAAACGCACTGCCCAGGTTTATAATGACAATCATTATTTTTCAATTGTAAGCATAATTATTATGCCAATGAGAGAGAAGGAGAGAGAGAGAGGGAGAGAAAGGGATAGAGAGAGGGAGAGGGAGAGAGAGAGAGAGAGAGAGAGAGAGATGTATGCACAATTACCATAGACGTTTGCAACTCAGCACAAACAGACCTGGGAACCAGTCTACTTAGCATACCCTGTCATTGTCATTTCCTTTTTGTGTGGAGACAGAACGCGTTCAGAGTTTAAATGCAGATTCATATTGACAGAGCTAGCGTTAACGTATTCCTGGAGGCAGTGTGACGTGCGGAAGCAGGACTGTTTAATTAATCTGGGTAAATATGGACGACATTTGCCTGGAGCCCTGGTGTCACAATCAATAGCTTCACACGCTCCTGGAAAACAAATGATGGCGCCATGACCTCATCATGCCCTGGCCGCAGTGGCCCAGGAAATCATTCTTTATGACGGGTGACGAGGAGGGACACCACTGCAGGATTTCACTCGCATTTTCTCACACACCAAATATGCATGCGCCTACATACGAACACACTCACACAGTGCCACACACACACACACACACACACACACACACACACACACACACACACACACACACACACACACACACACACACACACTATCCTCTGCTTTTATTTGACTTCTAGTTCTTTCTCAAAACAATCACGAACCTCTACTCCACATTACCCTACGTCTTAAATCACCAATGTCCTCCAACCTCCACACTATGACCTGACCAATAGAAACACACTATCTAGCACCAAGGACCATGATGCTTCCATCCCTCCCATTACGCCCATCTCCAAAGTCTAATAACATCTATCTTCTACTAATGGTCGTTCAACAGTATGGAACAGGAGACACCCTCCTCCTGCCAAGAACAGCCCATCATATCATAGTGTTAAAGTGTCCCCAGTAGGGGGGTTCTGACTGCAGTGGATGCCATATGTGTCCATGGCGCAGGACAGAGTGACCATCTGGACCATTGGCACATACACACACAGACAGAAAGAAAACGACAGAGAGCGAGATATGGAGAAAGAGAGAGAGGGAGAGAGAGAGAGATGAATAGAGAAAGTGAGAGAGAGAGCATTAGCACTGATGATGACACAGTGACAACCACAGCACTGCAAATGCACTACTGACCCCACAGCACTGCACTGCTGTCACTGCAGAACAGCTTTTTAGTCTATGTGACCCGATTCAGGAAACTAGGCATATGTCGCAAGTCACGACTTCACAAGAGAGACGTTTGAATGTAAAAAAGTATTTGTTTATCAAAATGCCTTCTCGAACCTGTGAACTTTCATTCCTTAATAACAAACTTGTATGCCATCTGTAAATACGAATAATTGTTTTAAAATTACGAGCCTTGTTGGTTAAGCCGCAGAAAAAGACAGCAATCTTCCCACTAGCCATGATTGGTTGAGATAATGAGGGGGCTGGACATGCCGAGAGAGAAGTTCGGATTGGTCTGTCATATAGAAGGCTTTTGTCTATTTGAGCTGGTCAGTCTGTGTTGGTAATCGTGTCGAACGTGGCTTTTAAAAAAACGTGTTGTGTAGTGGAGCTGCATACGTGTTGCTCTCCACTTTCTGGAGGATCAAGTTTTGAAATCAGTGGAATTAGAGTATGAGAAAACACCTGTCTCCGGATTACATCTTCAAACTAAGGGCAACCGTGGCATGGCATCCGTGATAGGGAGACGCATCCATCATGCATAATGATGTATACAGGTAAGATAGTCTAGCGTTGGCTAGCTACATTTTCAGATATTAAACATTTCTAATTTTGACAGAAAGTGGTTTCATTTCCAGTTAAAGTGTACTGTTCGCTAGCTAGCTAGCTAATGTCAGCTGGTTGGCTCCCTGGCTGACGTTAGTGGTATCCCAGAGCCGTTTGCTTTTATAGTTAGAGCCTAATGTTAGCTAGCTATCATTGAACCTGGTTAGTTAGCTCCCAGCATATTCATACAGGGTAGTAATGACATGATTTGGCATCGTGTTCATTGTTGTTTACCTAGATAACGTTAGCTGGCTGGCTCGTTAGCTTGTGTGTGTAATTGTGTGTGTAATCATACACGCTGTTTACCTAGCTAGGTTCATTGTTTACCTAGCTAGCTAGCTACATGTCTTTTGCTAAAGTGCACAACACCCGTTGAATATGGCCGATGTCAGTAAACGTCCGCAAAAAAGCGTAATGAAATTGTTGCCAGCAGAGCTGGTTAGGCTGTCTTCATGTTATCCAGGAGGTAAGCAAATGCTCCGAGAGCGAAACGAGATGGGTGGGGCTAAAGGTTGTGAACGATGCTGAATGGGTGTAGACAAAAAAGAGCTCATCACTAGATACCAAAACATTCAATGGCCATTTTCTCAAAAGTGAGTTTACAAGTTCATCAACTTTCAAAGCAGAATTACTTTCCCATTGTTCCTCAAAAATGCAGTGTATGATACACCATTTTAGTGTATGACACACCATTTTGTAGCTCTGAGTCTCTACTTGTATCCAATGTAAAATACACAATTTCAAATGTTGCTCCATAAGACCGAATCCAGGTGGTGAGTCACCTTTAAGAATAGTAGGTAGCTTCCCTTCACAGGCAGATGCTTTAAGTTTTTAGAGAAGGGTACGTGTGTGGGTTTAGTTGTGGAAACAAAGGTACGTTGCTATTGGTTTGATTGCATGAACCCAACGCTATGTCAATGGACCCCATCACATACCGTGTCACTTTATCCTCCTCCAATACTGTACATTCCAGGTCACTGTATAAGGTCACTTACTTTAACATGAAAAATACTGTGCTTTCCCTCTAACAAATACAGTGTCACATCTAACCACTGTGTCCCGGCTGAAAGAGATGGTATCATATGTTTTTCCTCAACACATTTCTCTGGGTCTGCAACCATGTAGCGAAGCAGGCAGAAGAGGCCGTGTGTACAGTGCGAGTGTGTGTGTGTGTGTGTGTGTGTGTGTGAACGGACAGAGAGCGACAAATAATCCTTCTGAAATGGGGAATTTCACACTTCCACAGGCCTGGTTTCTCTCTCTCCCTCTATTAACGATGAGCTGCTAGAATCCAACACAGCTTAACTAGGCCACTGAGTCTGGAGAGGAGAGGAGAGGAGAGGAGAGGAGAGGAGAGGAGAGGAGAGGAGAGGAGAGGATGGGAGGAGAACGTTGGGAGGACCACAGAATAGATAGTATACCTAGCTATTAAAAATATTGCCTAATCAGACCATTACTGATCTGTTCCAGCTGGCTGATGGACATTATTGCAACCTTTACTTGGCAATACTTCCTCAATTCCCGACTTGGAAGACAACGCATGTTTTCAAAACTTCCATGGATAGTTGCAGGTGGTTTGTTTGAATTTAGAAAATGCTCTGTCATTTTAAAGGTTTTTCTCCATGAAGTAAATACAACAATGTGTACACTGACATCTTGTCTATTTCAAATCTTCTCATTGATCGAGACAGGTGAATGCCATTCAACACGACGATTGATTTCTGAGTCACGCACATGACATAAGACATTTTGGGGTGGACATCCACCTGTCTCAATGAGATTTGAAAATATTTGAAATAGACAAGTTGGCGGTGTTGGATTACATCATGGAACAAAAAAAATATTTAAATTAATAAGGAAGCATTTTCTAAATTCAACCAGCTGCAACTATCCATGGAAGTTTAGAAGACATGCGTTATCTTCCAAGTCGGGAATTGAGGAAGTATCGCCAAGAAAAAGTTGGTCGAAAATGGTCTGTACACCACCTAAGTAATAATACCTATCTACCAGCTGGAAAAGCAGTAATGGTCTGACTCGGCTATAATTTGAATAGCTACATTATAGTGTATCATACATTGTAATAGTTCCACATGATATATTGTGGCACATGAAACATATGATCATCTCACAATGTAAAATGTACCATCTAGTCTGACCTGAAATGACCCATCAACTACTGTATCAGCCAACACTATACAGTACAGCATACTACAGTACAGTATAGTATTGTACAGTATAGTACGGTATACTACAGTACAGTATAGTATTGTACAGTATAGTACGGTATACTACAGTACAGTATACTACAGTACATTATAGTACAGTACAACCAGGTCAAGGCACTGATGAATGAGTCAGGGAAAATACTGCACTTGGTCCAATCTAGTAATGCAGAGTAGTTTATAAATACACAGGGCCATGCAGAGTAGTTTATAAATACACAGGGCCATGCAGAGTAGTTTATAAATACACAGGGCCATGCAGAGTAGTTTATAAATACACAGGGCCATGCAGAGAGGTTTATAAATACACAGGGCCATGCAGAGTAGTTTATAAATACTCAGGGCCATGCAGAGTAGTTTATAAATACACAGGGCCATGCAGAGTAGTTTATAAATACTCAGGGCCATGCAGAGAGCATTGACAGGACTTCCAGAGTTATATTCCCCTGCTGACTTTTAGTGCACTTGGCTAGTTTCTCAGTGTGTGAGTGTGTGTGTGTCCCATGCAGCCCGGGGAGCACAGGCAGGGCCAGGAGTTATGGTGTTAAGAAACCTTACAGTGATTAATGGACAAACTCAGCCCCGCACGCACACACATGTGCACCCAAACAGTCTTGCAGGCAAGTTCGCACACACACTGCACCCCACACACATGTGCAGAGAGAGAGAGATGAACTCTCCTGCTGGGTCACCACTATATATATATATATATATATATATATATATATATATATATATATATATATATATATATATATATATATAGATAGATAGATAGATAGATAGATAGATAGATACAGTGCCTTGCGAAAGTATTCGCCCCCCTTGAACTTTGCGACCTTTTGCCACATTTCAGGCTTCAAACATAAAGATATAAAACTGTATTTTTTTGTGAAGAATCAACAACAAGTGGGACACAATCATGAAGCGGAACGACATTTATTGGATATTTCAAACTTTTTTAACAAATCAAAAACTGAAAAAATGGGCGTGCAAAATTATTCAGCCCCTTTACTTTCAGCAAACTCTCTCCAGAAGTTCAGTGAGGATCTCTGAATGATCCAATGTTGACCTAAATGACTAATGATGATAAATACAATCCACCTGTGTGTAATCAAGTCTCCGTATAAATGCACCTGCACTGTGATAGTCTCAGAGGTCCGTTAAAAGCGCAGAGAGCATCATGAAGAACAAGGAACACACCAGGCAGGTCCGAGATACTGTTGTGAAGAAGTTTAAAGTCGGATTTGGATACAAAAAGATTTCCCAAGCTTTAAACATCCCAAGGAGCACTGTGCAAGCGATAATATTGAAATGGAAGGAGTATCAGACCACTGCAAATCTACCAAGACCTGGCCGTCCCTCTAAACTTTCAGCTCATACAAGGAGAAGACTGATCAGAGATGCAGCCAAGAGGCCCATGATCACTCTGGATGAACTGCAGAGATCTACAGCTGAGGTGGGAGACTCTGTCCATAGGACAACAATCAGTCCTATATTGCACAAATCTGGCCTTTATGGAAGAGTGGCAAGAAGAAAGCCATTTCTTAAAGATATCCATAAAAAGTGTCGTTTAAAGTTTGCCACAAGCCACCTGGGAGACACACCAAACATGTGGAAGAAGGTGCTCTGGTCAGATGAAACCAAAATTGAACTTTTTGGCAACAATGCAAAACGTTATGTTTGGTGTAAAAGCAACACAGCTGAACACACCATCCCCACTGTCAAACATGGTGGTGGCAGCATCATGGTTTGGGCCTGCTTTTCTTCAGCAGGGACAGGGAAGATGGTTAAAATTGATGGGAAGATGGATGGAGCCAAATACAGGACCATTCTGGAAGAAAACCTGATGGAGTCTGCAAAAGACCTGAGACTGGGACGGAGATTTGTCTTCCAACAAGACAATGATCCAAAACATAAAGCAAAATCTACAATGGAATGGTTCAAAAATAAACATATCCAGGTGTTAGAATGGCCAAGTCAAAGTCCAGACCTGAATCCAATCGAGAATCTGTGGAAAGAACTGAAAACTGCTGTTCACAAATACTCTCCATCCAACCTCACTGAGCTCAAGATGTTTTGCAAGGAGGAATCGGAAAAAATGTCAGTCTCTCGATGTGCAAAACTGATAGAGACATACCCCAAGCGACTTACAGCTGTAATCGCAGCAAAAGGTGGCACTACAAAGTATTAACTTAAGGGGGCTGAATAATTTTGCACGCCCAATTTTTCAGTTTTTGATTTGTTAAAGTTTGAAATATCCAATAAATGTCGTTCCACTTCATGATTGTGTCCCACCTGTTGATTCTTCACAAAAAAATACAGTTTTATATCTTTATGTTTGAAGCCTGAAATGTGGCAAAAGGTCGCAAAGTTCAAGGGGGCCGAATACTTTCGCAAGGCACTGTATATATATATATATATATATATATAGAGAGAGAGAGAGATTATCTATCTATCTATCTATCTATCTATATATATATAGATAGAGAGATAGAGAGGAATAGAGATTATCTCTCCTGCTGGGTCACCACTATATATATATATATATATATATAGAGAGAGAGAGAGAGAGAGTGATTATCTCTCCTGCTGGGTCACCACTATAGACTGTCACATTGTTTCAGAGAGACTGTCCCATTGAGACACTCAAGGAGAGGCCATTTCCAGTCCAAACACTCTCTTGCTATCTGTACGTGTTCATGTCTTGTACGTGTGTCGTTTAAGTAAGCATGTACATGTAATGTATACATTTACCTGTTTGTCAGTATGTATAGAATACATGTGGGTAAATACTGTGTGTGTGTAGAAGTCTGTGTTATGAATGTGTGTGGTTCAATGTGAGTAGACTAGTTCAGTTTGACCTGTGTCCATCTTTTAGACTAGTTCAGTTTGACCTGTGTCCATCTTTCAGACTAGTTCAGTTTGACCTGTGTCCATCTTTTAGACTAGTTCAGTTTGACCTGTGTCCATCTTTCAGACTATTTCAGTTTGACCTGTGTCCATCTTTCAGACTAGCTCAGTTTGACCTGTGTCCATCTTTCAGACTATTTCAGTTTGACCTGTGTCCATCTTTTAGACTAGTTCAGTTTGACCTGTGTCCATCTTTCAGACTATTTCAGTTTGACCTGTGTCCATCTTTTAGACTAGTTCAGTTTGACCTGTGTCCATCTTTCAGACTATTTCAGTTTGACCTGTGTCCATCTTTTAGACTAGTTCAGTTTGACCTGTGTCCATCTTTCAGACTAGTTCAGTTTGACCTGTGTCCATCTTTCAGACTAGCTCAGTTTGACCTGTGTCCATCTTTTAGACTAGTTCAGTTTGACCTGTGTCCATCTTTCAGACTAGCTCAGTTTGACCTGTGTCCATCTTTTAGACTAGCTCAGTTTGACCTGTGTCCATCTTTTAGACTAGTTCAGTTTGACCTGTGTCCATCTTTCAGACTAGTTCAGTTTGACCTGTGTCCATCTTTTAGACTAGTTCAGTTTGACCTGTGTCCATCTTTTAGACTAGTTCAGTTTGACCTGTGTCCATCTTTTAGACTAGTTCAGTTTGACCTGTGTCCATCTTTCAGACTAGTTCAGTTTGACCTGTGTCCATCTTTCAGACAAGGTCAGTTTGACCAGTGTCTATCTTTCAGACAAGGTCAGTTTTACCTGTGTCTATCTTTCAGACGAGGTCAGTTTGACCTGTGTCCATCTTTCAGACGAGGTCAGTTTGACCTGTGTCCATCTTTCAGACGAGGTCAGTTTGACCTGTGTCCATCTTTCAGACGAGGTCAGTTTTACCTGTGTCCATCTTTTAGACTAGCTCAGTTTGACCTGTGTCTATCTTTCAGACGAGGTCAGTTTGACCTGTGTCCATCTTTCAGACGAGGTCAGTTTTACCTGTGTCTATCTTTCAGACGAGGTCAGTTTGACCTGTGTCCATCTTTCAGACGAGGTCAGTTTGACCTGTGTCTATCTTTCAGACGAGGTCAGTTTGACCAGTGTCCATCTTTCAGACTAGTTCAGTTTGACCTGTGTCCATCTTTCAGACGAGGTCAGTTTGACCTGTGTCCAACTTTCAGACGAGGTCAGTTTGACCCGTGTCCATCTTTCAGACGAGGTCAGTTTGACCTGTGTCCATCTTTCAGACTAGCTCAGTTTGACCTGTGTCTATCTTTCAGACGAGGTCAGTTTTACCTGTGTCCATCTTTCAGACGAGGTCAGTTTTACCTGTGTCTATCTTTCAGACGAGGTCAGTTTTACCTGTGTCTATCTTTCAGACGAGGTCAGTTTGACCTGTGTCTATCTTTCAGACGAGGTCAGTTTTACCTGTGTCCATCTTTCCGTCCTGTGCAGCGGGGCCGTCAGGTATGACACTCTTGACCTGCAGGAACTCATCTGGCTCGTCTCCTCCGATGATGGTGAAGCCAAAACCCATGTTGCTTTTCTGTAGGGCCGTGGACAGGAAGCTGCCCTTCAGCTGGGTGGCGTCCCGTGTGAACAAGGGCTTCTCTGTAAGGGAGAACACACACATACACACACACAGACGGAGGGACGGACAGACAGGCACACAGGCAGACACAACACACACAAGTACAAGTGTACAGGGACACACACACACACACACATAGACACACACACACAATCAATAAACAATATACACTCATACATCATACTTAGACCTTTACAAAGCGAGCATGATGCACCACAAATGCTGATGCAAGGCCATTTTATCATTCAATAGGATGGTAGAGGTGAGGCTTGTTTGGTGGAGGGGCTGCATGAACACAGGGATACTTTCTGGGTAGGTGGAGGGGTAGGCAGGGTTAGAACAGTGAGGGTTGGGTGCTGACTTATGCAGGTGGGACAGTGTTTGCTCCAGCTCCAAGCTGCCACAGCCAAGGACTTTCCACTGAACGTCTACAGCCATGTAAACTGTCATCACTTCCACTCCCATCCTACGCCAGGGTTCTGTTAACTGAATACACACTCAGAGGCTGGAGCAAAAACTCAGTGCAGAACATCAGGGAATAATCTACATCCATGGGAGTAGCTTGGTATATTTCCCTTCTCAGAGGGGTGAGGGAAGCAAGTGAGAGATCTTCACATTCTGGAACAACATGCTGTTGGAACACTGAAGAATCATGAGCTCGCTTCATCCGCCCAAAAAACAATGCTCAGGGAACCAAAAAGTGGAAGGCCAGGATTCATGAAATAGTCTCTGGCACGGCAAAGGGGAAAACTCAGCCAACGAGGGTTTGCCACACTCAATTCAATCTCCCCTCCGTTCACCTTGGAAGGCAAGTAGGGGGCACACACCCGTCTCTCTCTGTTTGCTTAAAGCCAACGTTTGTTGTCAGGCGTCCAGACATAGAGCAGGGTGTTTACAGTTTCTGCTGCCTGCCGCCAGACGTAAGGAGGGGAAGACACAACGAAGTGTAGCGCCATCAAACATGTCAAGCAGCGAGTCGAGCGCCTGAGATGAGGAGGGATCCAGCGTGGGTCTGCCGGGGAAGCAGGCATGCTTTGAAAAGAGAGCGCGGCAGCTCAGTGCAGGCAGATGAAGAACAAGCCTGTATCACTACTCACTGCCCTACTTACTGAGAGAGCACCACAGGGGGCTACAACCCACAGCAGCCGGCTCTACCACAAAGGCGTGCAGCGACTGGTGGAGATGCTGGTGTGGGAAGCACGACGTATCCCTCCGCGCCCGGTGGGGGCGCCGCAGTGGGGAGTTGGTGGTGGAGGCGGGGGGCATGTGGGTGTGCAGGTCCAACAGCGACACCCGGTGGCCCGGGGGGAGGGACTGGGAGAGGTCGCTGAGGCTCTGGCAGCGCTCCGGGGCCGGGCCGATGTGGGCCAGGGTGGCTGTGGGTAACGTGGCGGAGAGTGGAACCTCCTCTACCACTGTGACAGAGATAAAGTAGTCCACGCACTGTCTGCTGCTCCCACAAGTAAACTTCCTTTCTATCTCCTTGTTTATATGTGAGGAAATATTCATGTTTTTTACCCCTCTCTTCTGTCACTGCCTTCACGTTTCAGCGTACAGGAAGGGTAACCATGGAGACAAACCCCTTCACTGACAGAGGCCAATTTAACACAGAGACAAACCCTCTCAACCTATACAGCATGGTTTACCTCAGACAGCCTCGATGAACTTAGTGGGGTGGTAAACGTGTGCTGAACAGAGAAGCTGGTGTTAGCAAAGTGTTAGCGAAGTGTTAGCGAAGTGTTAGCGAAGAAAAGGGAGTTGTGAAGAATGAGTGATACACAAACACAAAGATGACTGACATTTCCCTAGAGCTGAAAACATCTACACACAAGAATCCTACACAAACTCTTAACACATTGGGTAGAGGTAGAGGGTGCCTTACCTCTGTAGATAGTAGGTAGGGGCAGCGAGGACAGACCCTGCTCTTGCATTTGCTGGTGTTGCTGGACTCTCCTCTTGGCTTCCAAGACTGGGTTCTCAAACTGTGTCCGCCTGTTTATGTGGCTACAGAGAAAGAAAGGTATAACATTCCTCTGTGCTCTCTGTAGTATCCACCTCCTCATCCTCTTCCTCTCTCCCTCTGTAAAGAGCTGGATGCACAGTGCTGTGCTACGATGATTAATTCAATAGCCTTACTATCCCTAGTATTATGTAATGGAGCTGCAGAATGGCTTGGCTAAGAAAAAATGAACAAATGCCCAATTATGTCCCATTCTACTGATATCAGCAGCTTCCTGTAATCAGCATTAGGAATCATTTAGTATTTCTGGAGTTGGTTCTGAAAAAAGATGTCTCCTTGAGTGTATTTTCTAAAAACATTCTGTCAGTGCTAATTTGGTACGTCTTCGGGAGCGAGTCGATAATTATAGTCGATAATTATAAATACTGTAATTTGGAAAGTGGGAAGTAATTAATCATCATTTAGATGTGCCCTCCTGGACGGTGCGAGACTGGAGGAATAATGCTTCTGTAGGTACGCACAGCGTCTGCCCGGCCTACACACCCTCTGTTTCTTCATGAGATATGAGGTCAACTCAACGGTACAGCCAGGCAGTGGGACATACAGTTGAAGTGGGAAGTTTACATACACTTAGGTTGGAGTCATTAAAACTTGTTTTTCAACCACTCCACACATTTCTTGTTAACAAACTATAGTTTTGGCAAGTCGGTTAGGACATCTACTTTGTGCATGACACATGTCATTTTTCCAACAATTGCTTACAGACAGATTGTTTCACTTATAATTCACTGTATCACAATTCCACTAAGTTGACTGTGCCTTTAAACAGCTTGGAAAATTCCAGAAAATTATGTAATGGCTTTAGAAGCTTCTGATAGGCTAATTGACATAATTTGTGTTAATTGGAGGTGTACCTGTGGATGTATTTCAAGGCCTACCTTTAAACTAAATGCCTCTTTGCTGGACATCATGGGAAAATCAAAAGAAATCAGCCAAGACCTCGGAAAAAAAATGTAGACCTCCACAAGTCTGGTTCATCCTTGGGAGCAATTTCCAAACGCCTGAAGGTACCATGTTCATCTGTACCAACAATAGTACGCAAGTATAAACACCATGGGATCATGCAGCCATCATACCGCTCAGGAAGGAGACGCGTTCTGTCTCCTAGAGATGAACGTACTTTGGTGCGAAAAGTGCAAATCAATCCCAGAACAACAGCAAAGGACTTTGTGAAGATGCTGGAGGAAACAGGTACAAAAGTATCTATATCCACAGTAAAACGAGTCCTATATCGACATAACCTGAAAGGCCCCTCAGCAAGGAAGAAGCCACTGCTCCAAAACCGCCATAAAAAAGCCAGACTACGGTTTGAAACTGCACATGGGGACAAAGATTGTACTTTTTGGATAAATGTCCTCTGGTCTAAAGAAACAAAAATGTTTACTGTTTTGCCATAATGACCATCTTTATGTTTGGAGGGAAAAGGAGGATGCTTGCAAGCCAAAGAACACCATCCCAACAGTGAATCACGGGGGTGGCAGCATCATGTTGTGGGGGTGCTTTGCTGCAGGAGGGACTGGTGCACTTCATAAAATAGATGTCATCATGAGGAAGGGAAATTATGTGGATATATTGAAGCAACATCTCAAGACATCAGTCAGAAAGTTAAAGCTTGGTCGCAATTGGGTCTTCCAAATGGACAATGACCCCAAGCATACTTCCAAAGTTGTGGCAAAGTGGCTTAAGGACAACAAATTCAAGGTATTGGAGTGGCCATCACAAAGCCCTGACTTCAAGAACATTTGTGGGCAGAACTGAAAAAGCGTGTGCGAGCAAGGAGGCCTACAAACATGACTCAGTTACACCAGATCTGTCAGGAGGAATGGGCCAAAATTCACCCAACTTATTGTGGGAAGCTTGTGGAAGGCTACCGAAACGTTTGGCCGAAATTAAACAAATGTTTTTATTTTTTTTATTTAATTTTACCGCATTTTTCTCCCCAATTTTGTGGTATCCAATTGTTAGTAGCTACTATCATGTCTCATCGCTACAACTCCCGTACGGGCTCGGGAGAGACGAAGGTCGAAAGTCATGCGACCTCCGATACACAACCCAACCAAGCCGCACTGCTTCTTAACACAGCGCGCATCCAACCCGGAAGCCAGCTGCACCAATGTGTCGGAGGAAACACCATGCACCTGACAACTTTGGTTAGCGTGCACTGCGCCCGGCCCGCCACAGGAGTCACTGGTGCGCGATGAGACAAGGATATCCCTGACGCTAGGCCATTTCTGCATCGCCCCACGGACCTACCGGTCGCGGCCGGTTACGACAGAGCCTGGGCGCGAACCCAGAGTCTCTGGTGGCCCTTAACCACTGCGCCACCCGGGAGGCCCAAATTAAACAATTTAAAGGCAATGCTACCAAATACTAATTGAGTATATGTAAACTTCTGACCCACTGGGAATGTGATGAAAGAAATAAAAGCTGAAATAAATCATTCTCTCTACTATTATTCTGACATTTCACATTCTTAAAATAAAGTGGTGATCCTAACTGACCTAAGACAGGGAATTCTTACGAGGATTAAATGTCAGGAATTATGAAGAACTGAGTTTAAATGTATTTGGCTAAGGTGTATGTAAACTTCTGACTTCATCTGTAACTATTGGACTTGGCAGGGTCAGGTATGGTGCTAGTGTGCGTGTGTGCAATGGCTCAGTGGCTGCCTGGGGATATGGGATCTCTACATGGCAGCGGGAGAGAGGGAGTGTAGGCAAGGCAGGTGCAGTGTTCTAGCCTTTCTTGGGGATAGAGAATAGAACACGGCCAGCCAGCCAAACTCCCTCTCCAGCCAGGCTATAAATAGACGTTCCCTCCTCTCCCTGGACTAGGGGGACTAGTGCGCATCCAGCAGGAGAAAGGACACGTCCAGAATAGGAAGGGTACATTTGGTTCAATAGAGAAGACAGAGACACATCACCATCGCGCACACACACACACACACACACACACACACACACACACACACACACACACACACACACACACACACACACACACGCATGTAAACAGGTACACACTCACACAGAGACACACATATACACACACACACACACACACACTCACAAATGCCTAACAAACAATCACCCACTGACCCATCCACACGGACAGACAGACAGAGATAGAGGTATAAATAAGCAGCAGAAAAAGCGTTAATGACTCTGACTAACACAGGACAGTGGAAACATAACACGGGGGAACACCGGAAATCAAAATAGTCATTCATTATTAAAGCAGTGGGTCCAGACTTACTCCACATAGTAACTTCCGTAAATAGGGTCATCGATCTTCTCCCAGCCATACGGCAGCTCTGTGGAAGAGACAAGCACAACAACATACTAGTCAGTCAACAGGCCGGGGGACAGCATGTCGATTCACATAACAATATATTCATCAGGCAATTCTGATCACAACATTATTGTATGGTCATTTATTACAGAGGATTTGAGGTTAATTATAAAATCTTAATTGACTACGCTAAATCTGAAAATGATTTATTATGCTCTATTGTAACTGTGCTAGTTACTGAATACTTGGTGAGGTCTATGAGCCTCCAGACTTGCAAACACTGTCAAAACATTTGGACAAAGTTAAGAGACAAGACACATGATAACCCCATCAGCATTTGCAATCAAAATTCAGATCCAAAATTCACGAGTGTGAAGGAGAATGGCTGTTTATCAAGCAGTGGACCAAAGGTTACTTAAAATCAATGTCAATATGGACCCACAGGTCTACACCAACCATCTCCTGATTTCTCACACTACACCAAACACACTGATAGATGGAGTGGTTTGAATTGGGGTGATTTTAAATATTCATGTCCTGCCATCCTTTCTATGTTGTAAATATTCAGATATTTACAAAAGTTATGATGCCAGCGATGTTTGGATATAGTTTAAATGTTTGTATCTGGAGCACGTACATAGCTCCTGGGCCCCTTAGCCCACACAATATTTAACTGGAACACATTACACCATTACAGTGGGGTCTCAGAATAGACTGACTGTGGATCTAACATAGTAGCTGTCAACTGTCGTGGTCCCAAAATAAACCTTTGAGTGGAACGTAGAATGTCATAACTTCAGTCATGTCGGTGTTGATGGTGCAAGTGTTCCTACACATTGTTTCTACTCTGATATGAAGAGCCACCACTGTGGCATCATGAGAAGTGTTATAAATAGGCTTGGGCAGTAAAGAGGGAGTCATACCTTCATACCGACTTTGTTCCATCCCAGGATATTTGATAATATCAGCAATGAACACTATTCTCAATTCAAAGGTTAGCAATGCTAACAAGTACATGTAAAATCCAATAGCGAATGCTAGCTAAATGCTAACTATTTTATACAGTCTCTGACATAAGCTATTTACAGGATAGACATCCCAGCTGATAAAGTTATACAAGTAACTCAAAAATGCTACTCAAAGTTTGCTGCACGCACAAAACAAATACTGTCTCTTGATCAAGGAGGGAATTATCTGCTGTTACTAAGAGGAGCTTGATTGCAAGAAGCTAACCACTTAGCTAGCTAGCTAGATAACCAGCTACTAAGTTAGCAAATCAAATGCACAACTGCACAGCTTTAGCACATTTTAGAAAGTTAACTTAATAGTTATTAGATATCTAGCTGGCAAACATTTAGTTGTGAATTCCATAGTGTAACTACATATATCAGTATATAGATCACCTAGTGAGTGCTGCACAACAGTGAGTGACTCATAATTTTAAAAGTTGAGGTAGGGCCTGCTGAGTGGCACAGCAGTCTAAGGCACTGCATCGCAGTGCTAGAGGCGTTACTACAGACCCGGGTTCATGCGGGCTGTGCCACAACCGGTTGTGGCCGGGAGTCCCATAGGATGGTGCACAATTGGCCCAGAGTCGTCCGGGTTAGGGGAGAGTTTGGCCGGTGAGGCATTACTTGCCTGCGGGCTGAACCCGGTTGCCAGTTGAACGGTGTTTCCTCCAACACATTGGTGCGGCTGGTTTCCGGGTTAAGCTGGCTAATGTTAAAGAGTGTGGATGGGCGGGTCATGTTTCGGGGGACACATGACTCCACCTCCTCCTCTCCCGAGCTCATTGGGGAGTTGCAGCGATGAGACCAGATCCAAAATTGGGGAGAAAAAGGTGGTAAATAAAAACCAAAAAAAGGTCAAAAGTCACTGTAAATATGTATAAAAAACACATCAAAGATTCTAGTTAGTTTCAACAGTATTGAAAAACCTCTCCTGTGGTTATTTCCAAATAGCCCATATATGGTATACACGGTTTACTGCCCAAGCCTAGTTATAAACACAGATATGATAATTATTTCTTTACCTTTATTTAACTAGGCAAGTCAGTTAAGAACAAATTCTTATTTTCAATGACAGCCTAGGAACAGTGGGTTAGCTGCCTTGTTCAGGGACAGAACGACAGATTTTTACTTTGTCAGCTCGGGGATTCGATCTTACAACCTTTCGGTTACTAGTCCAACGCTCTAACCACAAGGCTACCTGCTGCCCTGACTAAGCCTAGGAAAATTAAAGTAGTGCCGCACACTCTAGGAGCTCAGATGCAATAATTTAATAACCAACAGACAGACAAGCTGTCTTCATCAGGGTATAATGACAAACACTACGGGGTGACTAGTTTATATAGTGTCAAAGGACACACACTGGTGTCTGTAATCATGGCCGGGTGTGGCCTGATATCATTGGTTAATCTTCAAATATAAAAATAACATACCAAAAAACATGACTGGATAGCATACGATCATAGATACAATTTTGACTACATAAGCCTACAAACATTTAGAACAGGAAAATCCCAACAATCACTCACAATGGCTTCAGGTCAAAGTCTATGTTGAGACCGAAGGGGAGGAAGGGTCTTTAAATTAAAGATCCAGGCAGCCTCTGATTTTAACAATACATTATCAAGGTTCGATGCCAATATAACATAGGGACGAAATCGAGTGGTTTGCTTCCAAAAAGTGGTCTGCAACTGGATAGGTCAAGTTTTTGCACCTAATGGTGCTACGATGCTCTGAGATACGTACTTTTAATTCACGCTTGTTTTACCCACATCATTTTTACCACAAGGACAAGTTATCAGATAAATAACTGCCTTAGTGGAGCACGTAATAACACCTTGGATTGGGATCTGTTTCCCTGTTTGGGGGTGTTTGAAGGATCTACATTTATAAGTGCCATTGCATTGAGCACAGCCATTACACTTGTAGTTTCCATCCAGTAGGGGTGCAAATAGACGTTGTGCAGGGATATCTTGGGGTGGTAAATCAGAGTATACCAGTTGATCTCTGAGATTTCTGCCCCGCGAGAATACGAAAACACATTACCGATACTGTCATCGGACCTTAGAATGTGCCAATGTTTGTGAACGATTCCATTAATTTGTTCAGAGCATTTTGAATAGGGCATTTAGAAAGCAAGAATGCTTCTTTTTGCGAGACTGACCTTGAAAAAGGTCATGTCTCGGTTTGTTTTGAATTTTCTCAATGGCAATATTAATTTGACCATTTTTGTAACCCCTCTCCTTGCATTTTCTTTGAGTCTCAGACATATTTCTGTCGAAATCTGATTGTTTTTTGCTAATTATTTTGATTCAACAGAATTGGCTGTAGGGCAAATTGCTTTTCAAGGGAAGCAGGTGACAACTATCAGCCCTCAACAAACTGTTACGATCAGTAGGTTTCCTGTAAAGATCAGTATAGAACATTATCTTCACACAAGGAAACTGATTTGACGTGTGTCAGATTGCATAGTAAATCTCAGATGCTCAGAACAAGAGTTAAGAAAAGCATGGAACGTCTGGAACTCTTTTGCATCACCTCTCCATAGAACAAAAATTGACTGAGAGGATTGAAAGAGGATGACAATTGACTGTTTCTTCATGTAACCCACATACAAATTAGCATAGTTGGGAGCCATGGGGGATCCCATAGCAGTACCCTTTGTTTGAATAAAGAAATAATTTAGAAACACGAAGTAGTTGTGTGTGAGTACTATTTCAGCCTATGTTATAATGCAGGCACTGGAAGGTAGTTCATTAGGGTCACGTTGCAGAAGATAATGTTCCATAGCTTCAATTACCGCCCTCGTGTGGAATATTTGTGTATAACGGCTCAACATCAAAAGTAACTAACAAAGTGTTTTCAGGGAGAGGATCAAGAGATTCAATGATAGAGATAAAAAACTGCCACTGGAAGCAGATGAGGCGCTGTTTGTAGAGCGTTGGTCAGATGGAGAGGATAGAAGTGAACGCCATCCCTCCTGTGTCTGTCATAGAGGGGAGGAGCAGGACCTCTTTTATCAGAGTTTCTCCAGAAGTAGACTTTGTCCTCGGCCTTGTCTTTTTTGTCTTGGTTGAATTTCTTAATTTTAAGTTCCTTTATTTCTGTAGACGACTTGAAACTTCATGACCTAACCAGGAAAACTCAATGTGAAACTGATTTAGAACTCACAATATAGAGGGTGGAGGGAGCTGCGTCCATATAGAAATATAATTACTAGAACGGTAAAGCCCCTCACACCACATCAACATTACTGGAACACTCGTGGGTACACTCAATATGGCTGAAAGTAACTATTTATATGGCTTAGTACTTGGGCTAAAGCTGACTCACACTATAGAGGTCACTAACCCAACCTCCACTCCAAGTGCATCTTCATCAGGGAATTGTTTGATCCAGGGGGACTGGTGCATTGACAGCTGGCCTGAGCCTGATTCCATTTAAGGCTATGAGGTTGTGACCAGTGTGGTGGTACTGAGACTGGTCCAGAGTGAGAGCCGCTCTAATCAGAGAGAGAGCGAGAGCGAGAGCGAGAGCGAGAGCGAGAGCGAGAGCGAGAGCGAGAGCGAGAGCGAGAGAGCGAGAGAGAGAGAGAGAGAGAGAGAGAGAGAGAGAGAGAGAGAGAGCTGGACAAATCAGGAGAGTGGAGATAATATCTCCTAACTACACACATCAGTCAGAATGGGTCTCTCAGGACCTCCATGGTGATTCAGAAATATCAGGTTTCTGGAGACACATGGTCCTTTATATTAACATCCCTGGCTCCATCGTCATACACATGCACAGTAAGTCACAATACATCAATACAAGCACATGCATGCCATATGTCTCTCCCTTTTACTCACACACATACACTGTTCAACACACGGAAGCCCCCCCCCCCCCCCCCCACACACACACACTACCACACACCACTCCCCGCCCCCACCAGCCACAAAAACACACCCACTACATGTGCTGTGACTGATATGTGAGTCTGCTAGGAGTGGGTTGACAGCCCTACGGAATATCTCCTCTCAGTGCTCCTCTTCTCTCCCTTCCTTAGCCCCATCTTCACTCGTTAAATATGAAAGAGGCTGGTTCATGTTCTCACCTCCACTGAGCTCCACACACAGAAAAACACCACACAGATCAAAGTCCTGCCATGTATTTCTGCCACGCACCACTCCGTCTAATGAAACACCCTTCTATTAAAACCACCTGAGCTTCAGAGCTAGGCAGGCAGTCTGTCTGTCTGTGTCTTCAGCAGAACTTCAGAGCTAGGCAGGCAGTCTGTCTGTCTGTCTGTGTCTTCAGCAGAGCTTCAGAGCTAGGCAGGCAGTCTGTCTGTCTGTGTCTTCAGCAGAGCTTCAGAGCTAGGCAGGCAGTCTGTCTGTCTGTCTGTGTCTTCAGCAGAGCTTCAGAGCTAGGCAGGCAGTCTGTCTGTCTGTGTCTTCAGCAGAGCTTCAGAGCTAGGCAGGCAGTCTGTCTGTCTGTGTCTTCAGCAGAGCTTCAGAGCTAGGCAGGCAGTCTGTCTGTCTGTGTCTTCAGCAGAGCTTCAGAGATACACACAACACCACACTGAAGGTAGCCAATATCTCTAGATTCCTACTGTTTGTTTCAATGTCACTGTTTTTGGCTTAAAAGGTTGTGTAGAGCACATACAACACACGCAGAAGCATGCTCACACACACACACACACACACACGCGCGCGCGCGCAAGCACACGCACGCACGCATACACACGCACCCCCCCCCCCCCCCCCACACACACAGCAGTGAGTATGTTTATGTGTGTGTGCAGTAAGTGTGTTCTAAATGCTGAACTCCAGAAGACTCTTGCTCCACTAAGCACAGTCACAGCCCCTGTCAGTTAGTAGCGTGGGAGGAATGATTCCATGGATCTGGGAGAGACAGAGAGAAAGAGAGTTGTGCTGTCCATTAGCCTGCAGCGCTGAAGAGAAGGGCCACTTTGTCACTGTAACAATTTGTGCTCTTTATAGGGCCAACACAGTCTAAACGCTGCTGTTGAGGAGCTGTCAACTCCCAGGAAGCCTAAGGAAGGATACATCTGAAGGAGCTCCAGTGTTAAATGTGGTATAGTGTTTTAGAGTACATCCCTTGTCCCAGGTCAATTCACCTTACATCAGTGACAATTATAATGGTAAAGAACAGGTATTCCCAAACTGGGGTACGCGTATCCCTGGCAATGCCGTCGGGGGTACACCAAATAAAAATGTGATTCGCATTTAAATTATTTTAAAAAGTCAATTTTCAAACAGTCCATTTAGTAAGGCCCATAGAGACACATACCAGCTCTACTGGTAGTACTGCTACTACCAGCAGCTGCTACTACCTGCACCTGTCGACGACACAAGTTGTTCTGCTTCCATGAGCACATCCAATGCTAGCATCAGTAATTCTACATTTGTTGTTAGCCCAGCTAGCACGGACACTGAAAGTTGTGAATCTGATGCAGCTGAAGAGCTACTACCCCCTTACCTGGGAAAGCACCGAACAACAGACAGGGACGATAGACCATTGAAGAGGCACAAATATGATGAGAACTATATTGATTGGGGTTCACTTATATTGGGAGTAGTGCCTTTCCTCAGCCACAGTGTGGTATATGTGCAAAAGTACTATCTCACAACTCGATAAACCTTCACTCTTGCGCATAATAAAGATTACTTTTGAGTAGTAAGACATGTATAAAAGCAACAGATAGCATTAATAAGAAGGGGCTAGAAGCGTCTTATATGGTGAGCTACTGAGTGCCTAGGACAGGCAAGCCCCATACTATTGTGGAGGACTTCATTCTTCCTGCTGCCTCAGAAATGGCTGGGACAATGCTGGGGGAACAGGCCAAAAAAACTATACAGACAATATCTTCATCAAACAACGCATCAGTGACATGGCAGGAGATGTTTTGAAACAATTGCTGCTTCACATACAAGCCATTGAATTCTATGCTTTACAGCTGGATGAGTCAACAGACGTGGCGGGCCTGGCACAGCTCCTGGTATATGTCCGTTACATTTATGGGGGGTCAATTAAGGAAGACATTCTCTTCTGCAAACCACTGGAAACCAGGAAGACAGGAGAGGATATTTTTAAAGTACTGGACAGCTTTGTGACACCAAATGGACTTTGGTGGTCAAGATGTGTTGGTATCTGTAATGATGGCGCAAAAGCCATGACAGGGAGACATAGTGGAGTGGTAACGCGCGTGCAAGCAGTTGCTCCCGACACCACTTGGGTACACTGCAGCATTCACCGAGAGGCTCTTGCTGCCAAGGGAATGCCTGACAGCTTGAAAGACGTTTTGGACACTACAGTGGAAATGGTTTTCACTTGTCTGACTGCTTGCATGATGACGAGTTTCTCACACGACTGGCCTATCTGGGTGATGTTTTTTCTCGCCTGAATGATCTAAATCTAGGATTACAAGGACACATACAACTATATTCAATGTGCGGGACAACATTGAGGCTATGATTAAGAAGCTGGAGCTCTTCTCTCTCTGTATTAACAAGGACAACACACAGGTCTTTCCATCATTGTATGATTTTTTGTGTGCAAATGAACTCAAGCTTATGGACAATTTTAAATGTAATATAGCAAAGCACCTGAATTAGTTGGATGCGCAATTACTCAGGTACTTTCCCGAAACGGATGACACAAACAACTGGATTCGTTATCCCTTTCATGCCCTGCCTCCAGTCCACTTACCAATATCTGAACAAGAGAGCCTCGTCGAAATTGCAACACGCTGTTCTGTGAAAATGTAATTTAATCAGAAGCCACTGCCAATTTTATGGATTGGGCTGCGCTCAGAGTATCCCGCCTTGGCAAATCGCATTGTTAAGACACTGATGCCCTTTGCAACCACATACCTATGTGAGAGTGGATTCTCGGCCCTCATTAGCATGAAAACTAAATACAGGCACAGACTGTGTGTGGAAAATGATTTAAGACTGAGACTCTCTCCAATAAAACCCAACATTGTAGAGTTATGTGCATCCTTTCAAGCACACCCTTCTCATTAACCTGTGGTGAGTTATTCACCATTTTCGATGAACAAATAAGGTTTTATATGTAAGATGGCTAAATAAAGAGCAAAAATGATTGATTATTATTATATTATTATTTGTGGTCCTATAAGAGCTCTTTTGTCACTTCCCACGAGCCGGGTTGTGACAAAAACTCACAATCATTCTTATGTTTAATAAATGTATCGTATAGTGTGTGTGTGGCAGGCCTACAATGACAGAAAAAACAACATTTGAGAGTGCGCTGACCCTGGTGCTAGAGGGGGTACGCAGCTGGAGGTTGAATGTTTGAAGGAGTACAGGACTATAAAATGTTTGGGAACCACTGGTATAGAGCAAAGAGACAGCCACTACTGAGTGTTGAAATAAAACAATGGGTTTTCCCACAGGGTTTTCCATGCAGTCTGAGAAATGTCGACATCAGTAGGCTAGGCCTCAGTAAATGTTCCTTTGGTTTATTCCATTTTGCTTTCAGCAGGGGGATTCTCTAAGCTCTCCCCATTCTTTCACTCTCTCCTCCTCTATCTCATTCCCTGTTCGGCCATCCTCTCCTCTCCTGTCCGCTCCTCTCTCCCTGTTTGAAGAGCTCTAAAGGAAAACACTTTAAAATGCACTCGTACACAGAGACTTTTTGAAGTAAAGTTTCATGCTCTCATGCTCATGCATATTTCATCTGGCCTTTCTAATTCTGTCTGAGGAGAGGAACAGCCCATGTTACCCATGTTCCCCTGCTTTCCCTTTTCCTTTCTTCGGGGGAGGAGCTGGCTGAAGTGAATTCAGGTCACCTGAGCACATGGGGATGCCTCTGATGTCGCACCCCCTTCCCACTGGTGCCTGCTTAGACAGGAGACCAATACATCTCAACTTTTTCCTTCGGCCGCTTCCTCCACTCGCTGAGTATCTCTCCAGGGTATTCCCACTGAGAGTCAGGTGTGTAAACATCCCAAGGGCTTTATTCCAATACTCAAAATATGGGTTGACGTTAGCAAAGTTATGCCCTTAGGCCTCTGTTTTGAAGCCCTCATTTGAAGTGTTTTCTAGAATAGCCTCGCCAGGTCTGATCCCCCACAATTCTCTATAATCTCCACTTCACTTGATTCACTCTCCAAACAGCTTTCGTTGTTTTGGAATGAACTGAGGAGAGAGCAACTAAGACGGGAGCCAGTGAAGGAAAAAGGAAAACGGGAATTGAACTAGTGTGTGTTGTCACAGTGATAGCACCACCATGCTGAGACAGAGGTAATATCAGTCAGACTGCTGCTGAGAATGAGGAGGAGGAGGAGCAGGAGGAAGAGGAGGAAGTGGTTTGCTGGGTTTATTCTCTTTCCTTGATGAGGTGGTTGCCAGATGGAACAGAGGACATCTATATAGCCCCTGACACACTGAGATATACTGTATATTAACATGACAGCCCCAGTCCAGCTGAATCACAACAGCACACAGTATCCGTCTTAAACAGAGTCATAAACCGAAACAAGTCTTAAGAAAGAAGACCTTGAAGGACCTCAAGTAAACCTTCTCCTTACACTAGGCAGCATTCCATTGACCTAGGTTAATTCGACAAAAGCAATGTTGCAAAAAATGTAATTGCAACACGTGTAATGTAAACAGCAGATATAGGAGACATTTTCTAAAGATTGACAACATTTGTTTCCATTCGACAGGGTGGATTTGTTTTTTGTGTTGCTGTATTGCGACAAATGATGATGGAAACTGTTTTTCCAATAAATTATGATAGCAGAATCTTTTTAAGGTGCGCGGGGGGCGGGGCCCGTGATGTCATGGCCCCAGCATTTGCAAACAAATCATTTTTCTGTACTAAATCCATAAGATGGCCTAATTTCTAAACAGGCTGACAGTGAGTTGTGAGCAAAATAACCAGGAGGGAAGTTGACAATGGCTATTAATAGGCATAAATAAATAGTATTTCTATTGTTGCCGTCCTCAAAGACAATCGCATTGAATCAAATGAATCAGATCCATTTACTGCCCGTAGGTCGGGGTGCCGACAGTCTACAATAGATTTTTTTCAAATATAAAAATAAATGTTTTCTTTGCAGGACAAGGATTGTTCTGACTTTCTAGAATGCCTGAATCACCTTGCTTTTCTGGTTGGCTGGATGGAAGTTTCACCATCCGATGATTTAAAATCTACAGGAGTGCAAATTAAACTATGGCACAGACCGTGGTGATATGTTGGCACATGAGAATTATACGAATATGGCAAATATTAGTCAATTCTTGCATTCCATCCATGCTGGCTTTCACGAGCTACCTGCGACAGGACACCGATAGGTGGGAGAGCATACAGACTGTCGGCAATTTATTAATGAGCAATTTGTCTAATAGGGTAATGGAAACCCTTCAACTAAATCATTTGTAATCGACCCTGCAGGTTTATTTTTTAAGGTGGGACGTCATTACGTCCAGCTGTTTTTATCGACAAAAGATAGTTAAATGGAAACGCACCGCAGTGGGCAATTGTCACATCCATTTTCTATGCAAACTTTCTAAATGTCGACCCAAAAAAATCACTGGACAAGTTAATGGAATCATAGCTAATGTTTCCATGGTAACCTGTGGAGGAGTAAGTGAGGGAAGTATTTTGGGCTGAGGAGAGGGGCTGTCTGATGAGGGTGGGCCATTTGGACTACTAATCCTACAGACACGTTCCCCTTCTATGCTGCTGTACTTGACCCCTGACCCCTAACTGCTCCCACTCAAAATAAGGAGTGGAGTTAGCAAAAGTATTCTCTTAGGCCTAGTTTTTACTCCGCCGCCACTGTCGCCCCCGGAAATGAGCACACCGTTAATGAGCACACTGTTAATTTGAACTCAATATGAAAAAATAATTAAATTAAAGGAGAAAGGTTGCTGTTCTGGCATTTACCAAGGACGTAATAACTAACACAATCAATATCAGCATAGAAACACGCAGTTTTCACATAATGTACTTAGACACTGGTTTGGAGATAATGAATTTTCCAACTTGTTTGAACCACTGATTGTGAATCCCAATTCTAAGACTATAACAAACACAGTGGATTGGGGAGCTTAGGTGTGACTATAAATCAAAGGAAACCTAGAATTTGGATTCACATCAGTAGTTCAAACAAGTTGGGAAATTCATTATCTCCAAACCAGTGTCTAAATACATTATGTGAAAACTGTGTGTTTCTATGAGCTGTGGTTAAAAAGATATGCTGAAAGTAAGAAACAAAATTGCTCTTCTATGACATCACAGGGTAGGATTAAAAGTAAAAAAGGGGATTTTCAAAGCAGCAATGACTTTTTAGCCACAGGTAGGGTATTTTATTTCTCCCCATATCAACGCAGCCATTTTAAACATCACTGTTTAACTTTTGTTTAACCCCACTGTTTCCCTTTTGTTTAACTTCACTGTTGAACTTTTGTTTAACTTCACTGTTTCCCTTTTGTTTAACTTCACTGTTTCCCTTTTGTTTAACTTCACTGTTTAACTTTTGTTTAACTTCACTGTTTCCCTTTTGTTTAACTTCACTGTTTCCCTTTTGTTTAACTTCACTGTTTCCCTTTTGTTTAACTTCACTGTTTCCCTTTTGTTTAACTTCACTGTTTCCCTTTTGTTTAACTTCACTGTTTCCCTTTTGTTTAACTTCACTGTTTCCCTTTTGTTTAACTTCACTGTTTAACTTTTGTTTAACTTCACTGTTTCCCTTTTGTTTAACTTCACTGTTTCCCTTTTGTTTAACTTCACTGTTTCCCTTTTGTTTAACTCTACTGTTTCCCTTTTGTTTAACTCCACTGTTTCCCTTTTGTTTAACTTCACTGTTTCTCTTTTGTTTAACTTCACTGTTTCCCTTTTGTTTAACTTCACTGTTTCCCTTTTGTTTAACTTCACTGTTTCCCTTTTGTTTAACTTCACTGTTTCCCTTTTGTTTAACTTCACTGTTTCCCTTTTGTTTAACTTCACTGTTGAACTTTTGTTTAACTTCACTGTTTCCCTTTTGTTTAACTTCACTGTTTCCCTTTTGTTTAACTTCACTGTTTCCCTTTTGTTTAACTTCACTGTTTAACTTTTGTTTAACTTCACTGTTTCCCTTTTGTTTAACTTCACTGTTTCCCTTTTGTTTAACTTCACTGTTTCCCTTTTGTTTAACTTCACTGTTTCCCTTTTGTTTAACTTCACTGTATCCCTTTTGTTTAACTTCACTGTTTCCCTTTTGTTTAACTTCACTGTTTCCCTTTTGTTTAACTTCACTGTTTCCCTTTTGTTTAACTTCACTGTTTCCCTTTTGTTTAACTTCACTGTATCCCTTTTGTTTAACTTCACTGTTTCCCTTTTGTTTAACTTCACTGTTTCCCTTTTGTTTAACTCCACTGTTTCCCTTTTGTTTAACTTCACTGTTTCCCTTTTGTTTAACTCCACTGTTTCCCTTTTGTTTAACTTCACTGTTTCCCTTTTGTTTAACTTCACTGTTGAACTTTTGTTTAACTCCACTGTTTCCCTTTTGTTTAACTTCACTGTTTCCCTTTTGTTTAACTTCACTGTTTCCCTTTTGTTTAACTTCACTGTTGAACTTTTGTTTAACTTCACTGTTTCCCTTTTGTTTAACTTCACTGTTGAACTTTTGTTTAACACTCACTGTTTCCCTTTTGTTTAACTACACTGTTTCCCTTTTGTTTAACTCCACTGTTTCCCTTTTGTTTAACTCCACTGTTTCCCTTTTGTTTAACTTCACTGGTTCCCTTTTGTTTAACTTCACTGTTTCCCTTTTGTTTAACTTCACTGTTTAACTTTTGTTTAACTTCACTGTTTAACTTTTGTTTAACTCCACTGTTTCCCTTTTGTTTAACTACACTGTTTAACTTTTGTTTAACTTCACTGTTTCCCTTTTGTTTAATATCACTGTTTCCCTTTTGTTTAACTTCACTGTTTAACTTTTGTTTAACTTCACTGTTTCCCTTTTGTTTAACTTCACTGTTTCCCTTTTGTTTAACTTCACTGTTTAACTTTTGTTTAACTTCACTGTTTCCCTTTTGTTTAACTTCACTGTTTCCCTTTGGTTTAACTACACTGTTTAACTTTTGTTTAACTTCACTGTTTCCCTTTTGTTTAACTTCACTGTTTCCCTTTTGTTTAACTCCACTGTTTCCCTTTTGTTTAACTTCACTGTTTCCCTTTTGTTTAACTTCACTGTTTAACTTTTGTTTAACTTCACGGTTGAACTTTTGTTTAACTTCACTGTTGAACTTTTGTTGAGGTCTTTTACCTCGTTTTTACCTCTTACTTTTTCTACAAAAGATAGAAATGTGCCGTTTTCAGATATGTAGACACTGGTAGTGTGCTGAAGATAATGCAAATGAGGTTGAAAAGTGGTGGAGTTGCCCTTTAAGTTCTTCAGGAAAGCTGAGGGAGTTGGGTTTGTCCGAAAGCAATGATGTTCAAAAGCCATCTAAACTCAGCTGATCTCTCCCTTCACAACAAGGGTAAAACAACCAGTGGAGCAGAGCAGGTGACTTACTCAGGTAGAACAGCCTATTACTAGAGTTGATTTAGGTGCTGTGGAGGGAGGATGCAGAAGAGAGGAAGGGAGGGGGAAGCATGGATGGTTGAGGATGATTAACCATTAAGTGTGTCTGGAGTGGGGCGGAGTGTGACTGGGCTACTGAAGGACTCCTACCTCTCCTCTTCAGCCTCTCCTCTCAACGGGCTGGGAGAAGGACACACACACATCCAGCCATGCATTCACCCGTGCACACGCACAAATACTCCGGAAGTCATTCACCATCTCACGTATGGGACATTATCATACACAAACACACACCAAACTCTGCGTCCTCCTCCTCATCTTCAGTCCTCAGGCATCCTCCAGACGAGGATGTTCTCAGAATATACCCATCAATCATGTCACACAGACACAGTCCCTCCCTTCTCCTCTCCTGCTGGAGACTCAAGGTGAGGGAGGACGCCACAACATTTACTCAACACACACACGCACAAGATCACACACACACGCTCACAAGATCACACACACGCACAAGCACACGCTCACACACACACACACACGCACGCACAAGCTTACACACACACGCATGCATAAGCTCACACACACTAACGTATGCACGCACACACACACACACATCTATCTGAGCAGCACTGAGAGGGGTAAAGCATAAGGTCAGTGTCCTCAAACCACTCCTTACACCACACCAACCTGATGTGTGAGTATCTGAGTATGTGAGCACAACAGAAAGACAAGCCATCAAATAAGGCCATTAGGAAAGAACATGTCGACCTTTCAACCCTAAAAGCCTTCCCTCTTCCCTGCCAGTCTCATCTGCACACAGAAATAGGTTTTTACAGCCGGACAGAAAAACAAGTGCTGCTATTTCCCCCGGAGACTGTTTTCACTGGGAGGAGACGAGAGAGTGAGCTCTGCGCTAACGGGTGAGACACGATGATAACTTTGTCTGGTGCGTCTCAGGCATGCTCCGTTTTACATGACTAGAATATAATTACCTATGCCCTGGCCTTGTCCCCCTCCCCCCCTCCCTCTCTCTCTGAGGCCTCGATCTCTTCACAGAGATGACGTCAAAACAGACAAGACATAAAGAAACACAATGGAACAAAGCAGCCATTTAAAACCTTCAACCTTCAACCTCCTCCCAATGCCATCACAGCCCAGATCCCTATCAGTCACACCAGTCCCTCCTAACCAAAGCCTTTCATTGGTTACACTGTATTCTAGATGGGATGTGTGTTGTGCGACAGCTTCTTAGGATAGAACTAACCCGACTTTTAAATGATGAAATACATTGAAATAGTGACGACCGACAGGCAGGCAGGCTGGATTAGTTTTCTTGTTTTTTTCCCTTCTACGTATCAGGGGGATTCTGTTGGCTTCTCTGAAGGCACAGTGAGCTAGCAGACAGGTTGTATGTAGAACAGGAGAAAAAGAGACAGAGACAACTCTCAAAACAGGGGAGCCTGTTCTGTCTTCTCATCCAGCAAATATGTGGTAAAACAGGAAAACAAGCTGGCTTTGAGGGAGAAGGAAGGAAGACAGAATTAAACAGCAGGCTTTGATTTGAAGACGGTCCTATTCCTCTTTCCCTCAAGTAAAAAAACTAAAGAGGACAGCAGGAAGATACAGGAGAGAGAGAGAAAGAGAGAGAGAAGGGGGGGGAGAGAGAGAGGTTATGTAAGCAAGCCATTGAGCTCCTCTGATGATGAGATCTCTCTCTCTATTATCACTGATGTGCCTTTGAACAGGGGGAATCATCTGACAACCACTCTGCTGCTGGCGCATCCCCCCCCCCCCCCCCCACACACACACACACACACCCACCCACCCACCCGCCCACCCCCACCCACACACACAGGTAGCAGACATATGCCTGAATAATTGACAGATCTGCATGTATAAGTTGTTTATAGATCAGAATGAATGTATATTGGTGTTTCTTCAGTGTGTGTTCCTTCTATCCTCAGGGCTCCATGTCTCCCTGTTTGGTGGGTCTCTCCTCCTACCTCTCGTCTGTTGTTCAGAGACAGACTTTAGACCCCACCCAGTGATCCTGTTAACGTTCACTAGAGCGTGGGCACACACACACACTACACCCCTGCTCCACATGCCTCCTAATCAATACACAATATACAGCACCAGCTCATCTCTCCTACACATCTCTCAGGGAGGCCTGCTTCGCTGCTACCCAGCTGCCAGCTAGTGAAACATGGGCAGATTTTCACTAACGTTCTCCTGATTATAGCTCCTAGCCCCGGCGTGGGCCCTGGGGATCCCCTCTTAGATCCCCTTCTCCAGCTGGTTGAGGCTCTACATTGGAACCATATGTTCTGTATCTCCCAGGGCCAGCGATCACTGGATGATCTGTCCAACTAGATCAATATTCATCTCCTTCCACATACATTCCATCACATCTCGTAGCATGGAGGAACGGGATTGGAGGTACCCAGATTAACATCTCGTAGCATGGAACGTCCTGACTGAAGGAACGGGATTGGAGGTACCCAGATTAACATCTCGTAGCATGGAACGTCCTGACTGGAGGAACGGGATTGGAGGTACCCAGATTAACATCTCGTAGCATGGAACGTCCTGACTGAAGGAACGGGATTGGAGGTACCCAGATTCACATCTCGTAGCATGGACCTGACTGGAGGAACGGGATTGGAGGTACCCAGATTCACATCTCGTAGCATGGACCTGACTGGAGGAACGGGATTGGTGGTACCCAGATGAACAACTCATCATGAGTACCCCTGCGTACCCACATCCATACTGCCCCCTCACACATATTATGAGCAGAACATTTTAGTGTTTGTTTTAAAGAAAAGTGCAGTTCTACATATTTTGCCATGAGGCGGAGAGAAGATTTAGCAATTTTATAACAAATTTCATGTAATTCTACTCATTTTGCCATGAGGCAGAAAGGAAAATGAGCTGCTCTCAGGTTTTAATATGATATCTGAGTGAGACTGACTAACAAAGTCAATGGGGGCCCCCCGGCCGGTAATTCAACCATGATAGCCTGCCTCTAAACTAACCTAGCAATCCATTTTTGTTTTGCTGACATTGACTGACAATCAGTGACTGACATAAGAGAAAAAGTGATCTGAGGGCTTCAAAAGGGAGGCTGCCAGTTGCCCATCCCTGACCTAGACCAAGATGGTTTCCTGGGATTCATCTTCCTAAGACATTCTCTTTGTTTCCTCTTTCTTGTCATCTTCCAAATTGGGGGGGGGGGGGGGGGGGGGGGGGGGGGGGGGGGGGGGTCGTCAGAGTGTGGGGGGGTGTGACTGTCTCTGTGTCTGATATGAGCTCCATTCTCCTCAGCCTGACTGTCTCTGTGTCTGATATGAGCTCCATTCTCCTCAGCCTCACTGTCTCTGTGTCTGATATGAGCTCCATTCTCCTCAACCTGACTGTCTCTGTGTCTGATATGAGCTCCATTCTCCTCAGCCTCACTGTCTCTGTGTCTGATATGAGCTCCATTCTCCTCAGCCTGACTGTCTCTGTGTCTGATATGAGCTCCATTCTCCTCAGCCTGACTGTCTCTGTGTCTGATATGAGTTCCATTCTCCTCAGCCTGACTGTGGGGGGGTCGTCAGAGTGTGGGGGGGTCGTCAGAGTGTGGGGGGGTGTGACTGTCTCTGTGTCTGATATGAGCTCCATTCTCCTCAGCCTGACTGTCTCTGTGTCTGATATGAACTCCATTCTCCTCAGCCTCACTGTCTCTGTGTCTGATATGAGCTCCATTCTCCTCAGCCTGACTGTCTCTGTGTCTGATATGAGCTCCATTCTCCTCAGCCTGACTGTCTCTGTGTCTGATATGAGTTCCATTCTCCTCAGCCTGACTGTCTCTGTGTCTGATATGAGCTCCATTCTCCTCAGCCTGACTGTCTCTGTGTCTGATATGAGCTCCATTCCCATCAGCCTGACTGTCTCTTTTTCTGATATGAGCTCCATTCTCCTCACCCTGACTGTCTCTGTTTCTGATATGAGCTCCATTCTCCTCAGCCTGACTGTCTCTGTGTCTGATATGAGCTCCATTCTCCTCAGCCTGACTGTCTCTGTGTCTGATATGAACTCCATTCTCCTCAGCCTCACTGTCTCTGTGTCTGATATGAGCTCCATTCTCCTCAGCCTGACTGTCTCTGTGTCTGATATGAGCTCCATTCTCCTCAGCCTGACTGTCTCTGTGTCTGATATGAGTTCCATTCTCCTCAGCCTGACTGTCTCTGTGTCTGATATGAGCTCCATTCTCCTCAGCCTGACTGTCTCTGTGTCTGATATGAGCTCCATTCCCATCAGCCTGACTGTCTCTTTTTCTGATATGAGCTCCATTCTCCTCACCCTGACTGTCTCTGTTTCTGATATGAGCTCCATTCTCCTCAGCCTGACTGTCTCTGTGTCTGATATGAGCTCCATTCTCCTCAGCCTGACTGTCTCTGTGTCTGATATGAGCTCCATTCTCCTCAGCCTGACTGTCTCTGTTTCTGATATGAGCTCCATTCTCCTCAGCCTGACTGTCTCTGTGTCTGATATGAGCTCCATTCCCCTCCACCTTATAACGCTGCCATACCCCTGTCTACTACTCAACACATAAATCTCACCCAGACGAGGGAGAGATAGAGAGATAGAGAAGAGGTGATAGAAGAAAGATGGAGGGTGAGACTGATGGGGAAGATAGAGCGGGAGATAGGATGCGATAGTGAATGAGACAGGGGAACAGAGAGCGATGAGAGTGAGAGACAAAAGAGGTAGAAGAAGAAAAAAAGAGGAGAGAGAGAGGGAAGACAGAGTGGGAGACAGCGGGGGAAGACAGAGTGGGAGACAGCGGGGGAAGACAGAGTGGGAGAGAGCGGGGTAAGACAGAGTGGGAGACAGCGGAGGAAGACAGAGTGGGAGACAGCGGGGGAAGACAGAGTGGGAGACAGCGGGGGAAGACAGAGTGGGAGACAGCGGGGGAAGACAGAGTGGGAGACAGCGGGGGAAGACAGAGTGGGAGAGAGCGGGGTAAGACAGAGTGGGAGACAGCGGAGGAAGACAGAGTGGGAGACAGCGGGGGAAGACAGAGTGGGAGACAGCGGGGGAAGACAGAGTGGAAGACAGCGGGGGAAGACAGAGTGGGAGACAGCGGGGGAAGACAGAGTGGGAGACATAACGGGAGACAGAGAGAGAGAGCGAGAGAGAGGGAAGACAGAGTGGGAGACAGTGGGGGAAGACAGAGTGGGAAGACAGAGTGGGAGACAGCGGGGGAAGACAGAGTGGGAGACAGCGGGGGAAGACAGAGTGGGAGACAGCGGGGGAAGACAGAGTGGGAGACAGCGGGGGAAGACAGAGTGGGAGACATAACGGGAGACAGAGAGAGAGAGCGAGAGAGCGAAAGAGAGGGAAGACAGAGTGGGAGACAGTGGGGGAAGACAGAGTGGGAGAGAGAGAGAGAGAGAGAGAGAGAGAGAGAGGGAAGACAGAGTGGGAGACAGCGGGGGAAGACAAAGTGGGAGACAAACGGAGAGAGAGAGGGAAGACAGAGTGGGAGACATAACGGGAGAGAGAGAGGGAAGACAGAGTGGGAGACATAACGGGAGAGAGAGAGAGGGAAGACAGAGTGGGAGACATAATGGGAGAGAGAGAGAGAGAGAGGGAAGACAGAGTGGGAGACATAATGGGAGAGAGAGAGAGAGAGAGAGAGAGAGAGAGAGAGAGGGAAGACAGAGTGGGAGACAGCGGGGGAAGACAGAGTGGGAGACAGCGGGGGAAGACAGAGTGGGAGCCATAACGGGAGAGAGAGAGGGAAGACAGAGTGGGAGACATAACGGGAGATTCAGTGAATAAGCTCAATCAAAGTGAAAGGGAGAGAGGGAGACAGATGAGAGAGAGAGAGAGGGAGAGAAAGAGAGAGAGACAAGAGATAGAGAGAGAGAGAGAGAGAGAGAGAGGGAGAGAGACACAAGAGATAGAGAGAGAGACGAGAGAGATATAGTGTGTGAAAGGGGCTTCAGGGTTGGAGAGATAGCGCGGGACTCTGAAGCAGAATCCTCTATCAATGCCGGAGATCACTCAAAAGCACATTGCCAAATGGAGAAAAATGAGAGAGAGATTTTTCATCCAGAAGGATGCAAAAACATCCTATTCCTCACCTCATGGTCATAGGCTGTATCTCTTCCGCAATACTATATTACTGCATAGCCTCTTCTTTCCCCATCTGTCTCCTTTCTCTTCCTGTCTTAGTCACACCATCTAAATTATACTCGCTCTCCTTCCCCTCTGCCGCCTGTGTGTGTATGTGTGTTCGTGTCTGTGTGTGTAGTGTCCATTCTGTGGTGGTGCATAGCTCCCTACTCCCAGTGGGGGATAAAGAGGTCTCTGTTAACCACCCTACCCACTCCCCCAGTCCCTCTACAGGGGCTAAAAGTAGCACCATCTCCACACAGGTCAGGTAACAGAACACGGTTATAAAGATACTGTACACATCTACAAGTGTCAGACAAAGACCCCAAATAAACCACTGTCCTCAGTGACTGATGACTATTCATATATAATGGTATACGGCAACACCCATCCTTTCAGCTTTAGGATCAAAACAAGAAGGAAAAAAAAGGAATTCAAAGGTTTTACGGGACAGAGAGTTGAGTGATTTTGAGAGAGCGAGAGAAGAGAGACACTTACCGTCCTCTTTGCATTCTTCTGGTGGCTTCGCCTTCTTCGCCAGCCGCGGGTCCAGCCACGACGTCGTCTTGGTGTTGTGGCTTGACGAGAGAGAAAAGGAGAGACAGTGACAGGAAGAGAGAGAGCCAGTGAGGGAGGAGATTCTCAATTCAGCATCATTTAAGAGAAAAAGAGACGTTCCCCTGTGTGCCCACCCTCTAAACTGTCTGGTGAAAAGAAAAAACCCTTTAGGTTAACAAAATGGCAATCGATACTTTTAATTTGCACACTGTTTCTCATTAGTCCCGGGAAGGATGGAGGGATGGTGGGAGAAGGGGAGAGGTGTGAGTGATAGAGCTGAACAGCTGTGGGCTTGGCAGGATCAACACTGCGGGCTGTAAAACTGGACTGTGATCAGATGAGAGGCGGTGCCAAGGAAACTTCAATGGATCTCTTTATCGCATCTGAGGACATAATGCCCTCCCTTGAAGAGATGACAGGACAAGAGGGGGAAGGGAGGGAAACGTGGCTACAGGAAGGCGGGATTATCCCCGAATCCACCCTTGGGAGGAGGGGACACTGTGAGCACTAACTGAAAATCTTGGGTGATGAAATGCCCCTTCCTCCCTCTCTCTGCCTCCTGTTTCCTTTTGATTCTGCCTTTCAATCTCTTCCCAACCCTCTCTCTTTCCCACTTTCCCTTCTTCCTTCTCCCTCTCTTTCCCACTTTCCCTTCTTCCTTCTCCCTCTCTTTCCCACTTTCCCTTCTTCCTTCTCCCTCTCTTTCCCACTTTCCATTCTTCCTTCTCCCTCTCTTTCCCACTTTCCCTTCTTCCTTCTCCCTCTCTTTCCCACTTTCCCTTCTTCCTTCTCCCTCTCTTTCCCACTTTCCATTCTTCCTTCTCCCTCTCTTTCCCACTTTCCCTTCTTCCTTCTCCCTCTCTTTCCCACTTTCCCTTCTTCCTTCTCCCTCTTTTTCCATCTCTCCCTGTCTTCCCCTGTATCTCTCTCTCTCTCTCTCTCTCTGAGGATTCTGGATAAACAAATTGATGGAATCTGGAGACAAATCAAAGGGAGCCATCCCGTTGGCATCTGGTACCGCCTTGGCACCGCATCATTTACTTTTCCCAAAACGTACAGCTACAAATTCGGTGGCTAAACGCGTTAGCACACAACGTTCCAGACTGATTCATCGAGATGTAGGAACACTCAGGGCCTGGGTGGACGAGACATAGAGACCTAGTCTAGTCTGCAGTGGCTGGAATTAACAGTCTGCCTCTGTGGAGGAGAGGATACACAAGAAGTATGTGACTGGCTGACTGGCTGGCTGACCGGCTGACCGACTGGCTAATAACCCTGCTGGATGTTTTCTCTGCTACTCTATTATACGACACAATGAAAGGCAGTCCTCTGGGAATCGGATGATGTTTCTGTCACATAAATTTGAACGATTGTTTAATTTCCAAAAGGATTCTGTAATAACCTGCCTATCGATTGATGTACCTACACAGACAGGCACATACACACTCACACAGTCAGAAGACATTTAAATATTTTTCAAAAGGAAGAGAAAGACAACTCACCTCTACAATTATATTGTAGCAGTAAAAATCGAACAGAACTGTTGTAAAATACCTCCAATACAGCTAGCCACACAGAACAATAGAATTCATTACAGTGGGAGTGATTGTGTGTGTGTGTGTGTGTGTGTGTGCGCGTGTGTGTGAAAGCTGCTTAAAATGCTTGGGCAACTTTTACCTTCTATTCTCCCTGGCGAAACATTGCATGGACAAGAACCTCTAAATCTCATTACAACAACAGTCAACTATTTGGCTGCTGTTGGCTGTATGTGTGTGTGTGTGTGTGTGTGTGTGTGTGTGTGTGTGTGTGTGTGTGTGCGTTGGGATAATTTGACACCGTTCTCTTCAGCGCAGACACTTACTCGATAAAGTACACCTCTCCCTTCTCTGTGTAGGCCATCTCCCAGTTGCCTGGCAGGGGGCCAAGCTCACTCTCATTCTCATCTGGTTTGGGGGGTGACTTGGTTAGCTCTCCCCCCTCCTCCTGGGGGACCTCGTTGTTAGGGGTGGTGGGGGTCTCGGTGGGGGGACAGGTCTGGGGGGGGACGTCCCCCGAGGAGACATCTGTACTCTTGTCTTCATGTTCGCTGGACTCTGAGAAGAAGAAGAGAATTACAGGTGAGTCAGAGCTGACATTACTACTGGAGGAACAGGGGAGGGAAGAGAAGAGGAGGGAAAGTGAGAGGGAGAGGGGAGGAGGGAAGGGGAAAGGGGAGAGTGGAAGAGGGAAGGGGAGAGGGAAGGAGGGAAGGGGAGAGGGGAGGAGGGAAGGGGAGAGGGGAGGAGGGAAGGGGAGAGGGGAGGAGGGAAGGGGAAAGGGGAGAGGGGAGGAGGGAAGGGGAGAGGGGAGGAGGGAAGGGGAGAGGGGAGAGGGGAGAAGGGAAGGGGAGAGGGGAGAAGGGAAGGGGAGAGGGGAGGCGGGAAGGGGAGAGGGGAGAGGGAAAGAGGGAAGGGGAGAGGGGAGGAGGGAAGGGGAGAGGGGAGGAGAAAGGAGATAGGAGGAGGAGGAGACGGTAGGTGGGAAAAATAGAAGGGAGAGAAGAGGAGGGAAGGGGAGAGGGGAGGAGGGAAGGGGAGAGGGGAAAGAGGAGGAGGAGAGGGGAGGTTGAAAAGGTAGAAGGGAGAGAAGAGGAGGGAAGGTAAGAGATGAGAGATGAGGAGGGAAGGGGAGAGGGGAGAGATGAGGAGGCAAGGGGTGGAGGGAAGGGTCAAGGGAAGAGAGGAGGGGAAGGGGGAAGGCGAGAGGGGAGGAGGGAAGGGGAGAGAGGAGGAGGGAAGGGAAGAGAGGAGGAGGATGGAAGGGGAGGAGGGAAGGGTGGAAGGGAGAGAGGAGGTGGTAGCGGGGAGAAGGGGCAGTGTGATTGACTGCCAAGGAAAAAGAGATGGAACGGGATAAAAAGAAAGATAGAGAGGATTTCAAATGGGGAGAGGGTGGCAATTACACAGGGACAGAAATAGAGAGATAGATAGATATATAGAGCGAGCGAGAGAGAGTAAGGATACCGAGCAGAGAGAGATGGACGGTGATTGAAAGAGAGAGGGAAATAGACAGAGAGAGCAGAGTGAGAGAGGTGGCAGGCAGAGGAGATTGAGAGAGAGTGGAAGAGCTGATGATATGTCCTAGTTTGAGTTGTGGCGCTTGGTTGGGCCGTCCCAGAGGAAAGCCACAGCAGGCAGAAGTTCATCTATGAGTTCATCTATGAGCTATCTCCTCACATCACACTGTCTACTGTTCGTTCTCTCTCTCTCTCTCTCTCTCTCTCTCTCTCTCTCTCTCTCTCTCCTGTCGACCTGTATATACACTCAGTAACAGAAAACTACAGTGCAGCTCTACGCTGAATACTCGACATCGAACCTTTCTCAGCTTTGTTCACATAGCCCAATGAATAGCAGAGCTACTATGAGAAATTACAGCAACATGAGACTACTCCAGTCCTATAGCTCAAGGGCATTTATATATATTACCCGACCAGAACATACAGTACAATGCCAGAAATCTTGCTTGTTTGTAGGTGACCAAATACTTATTTTCCACTTTTTCTCATTTTGTCTGTCATAGTTGAAGTATACCTATGATGAAAATTACAGGCCTCTCTCATCTTTTTAAGTGGGAGAACTTGCACAATTGGTGGCTGACTAAATACTTTTTTGCCCCACTGTATAATGTAAAGCCATTCTCTAAAGGTCTCAAAATGTTTTACTAAATAACTACCGTGACTGTGTCATTTATTTTTACATTAACAAATGTCAAGTCAAAATGAATGATACTATTTTGTTTCATGGCTTCATGGGTTTCTCTGTTCTTATATTAAGTTAGACAACCAGCATCTTTGCTCCTAGTTGAGAGTAATGACTGTGATGTGACTTGCATTGATCCAGTAAATCTGCTTAGTGGAACCCCACGCTTGATTTGATCACACCTCCAGGCGATGTTTCTCTGTGTCGGTGCGGGGGGTGGAATCTAGCCTCTGGCCATGTGACGTAGTCTGACTGTACTGTGGTCTGATCTAGTGACTGGGAGACTGGATACAGTGTAAGGCGGTTGTCTCTGAACACTATCAGTCCTGTTACATGGGATGCTTGGGGGATGTACTCATGCTATTTACAGGCACTAGAACTCTCCAGTTTTTCATTTAGACTATCTATGATGATGATGCTGATGATCTGAGCTCCCTGGGAAGAGCTCCCTGTAGGCAGTAGGGACTTGTATCCATCCTTTATTATGTTATTGTATGGGTCTGACTGAGAGCTGGTTGCTATGATGTAACCTAGACGATAGACTGTTGCTATGTTGTCTGATCAGATCCCAGGGGTCGGTGCTATCTCATTTCAGCGGTGAACTTGTTGATCTATAGTTGCACATCAACACTATGTCTGCGTTGGAACCTAACCTGGGGTGATGCCATTGCCGTTGCCATTGACAACGGGTCTCTCCTCCTCCTCATCCTCGGGTGGCTCGATGCCGGCCTTCTCCATGTTGCTGACCGACTTGTTCCGTTTCCTCTTCCCCTTGGAGCTGGGTCGGGCGCCCGGCAGGAGCTGATCTGTTACATTTAGCAGCAGAGGGCTGGGCTCGCACGGGGGCTTGGGGGTACCGTAATAGTTCTCTAGAGAAGGAAGGAAGGAAAACTTCACATTAATGATAATTTTATATACTTAGTCAGTCATACACACATCATGTTATACTTAGGTGCTGGTGGGTGAGGTTAAAGAATCAAAATGGCCAATGTGACAGATTGATGGTTGAACTGAGGTCTCTCCATGAGACTGTGTTAGCCCCCATGAGACTGTGTTAGCCCCATGAGACTGTGTTAGCCCCCCGAGACTGCGTTAGCCCCCCATGAGACTGCGTTAGCCCCCATGAGACTGTGTTAGCCCCCCATGAGACAGTATAAGTCCCCCATTAGACTGTGTTAGCCCCCCATTAGACTGTGTTAGCCCCCCATGAGACTGTGTTAGCCACCATGAAAATGTGTTAGCCCCCCATGAGACTGTGTTAGTCCACCATGAGACTGTGTTAGTCCCACATGAGACTGTGTTAGTCCCCCATGAGACTGTTAGCCCCCCATGAGACTGTGTTAGTCCCCCATAAGACTGTGTTAGTCCGCATAAGACGGTGTCAGTCCCCCATAAGACTCTGTTAGTCCCCCATAATACTGTGTTAGCCCCCCATGAGACTGTGTTAGCCCCACGAGACTGTGTTAGCCCCACGAGACTGTGTTAGCCCCACGAGACTGTGTTAGCCCCACGAGACTGTGTTCGCCCCCCACGAGACTGTGTTAGCCCCCCACGAGACTGTGTTAGCCCCCATGAGACTGTGTTAGCCCCCATGAGACTGTGTTAGCCCCCATGAGACTGTGTTAGCCCCCATGAGACTGTGTTAGCCTCCATGAGACTGTGTTAGCCCCCATGAGACTGTGTATTTCTCCCATGAGACTGTGTTAGCACCATGAGACTGTGTTAGTCCCCCATGAGACTGTTATCCCCATGAGACTGTTAGTCCCCCATGAGACTGTGTTAGTCCCCCATGAGATTGTGTTAGCCCCCCATGAGACTGTGTTAGCCCTCATGAGACTGTGTTAGTCCCCCATGAGACTGTTATCCCCATGAGACTGTGTTAGCCCCCCATGAGACTGTGTTAGCCCCCCATGAGACTGTGTTAGTCCCCCATGAGACTGTGTTAGTCCCCCATGAGACTGTGTTAGCCCCCCATGAGACTGTGTTAGCCCCCCATGAGACTGTGTTATCCCCCATGAGACTGTGTTAGCCCCCCATGAGACTGTTAGCCCCCCATGAGACTGTTAGCCCCCCACGAGACTGTGTTAGCCCCCCATGAGACTGTGTTAGCCCTCCATGAGACAGTGTTAGTCCCCCATGAGACTGTGTTAGCCCCCCATGAGACTGTGCTGGCCCCCCATGAGACTGTGTTATCCCCCCATGAGACTGTGTTAGCCCCCCATGAGACTGTGTTAGTCCCCCATGAGACTGTGTTATCCCCCATGAGACTGTGTTAGCCCCCCATGAGACTGTGTTAGTCCCCCATGAGACTGTGTTAGCCCCCCATTAGACTGCGTTAGCCCCCCATGAGATTGTGTTAGCCCCCCATGAGACTGTGTTGCCCGCTGATCTAAAGCTTAGGCTATTCCTCCTACAGTGCATCCACTAATAGCTACAAAATTATCTGAGGAAGTTTCACCTCACTATTAAACGTGATATATGAGCAATTTAGAGCATTTTTGCTATCTTTTCATAATAGTTATCTGTACCAGAGGACCGAGACACACATTCAGCAGTTGAACCTCAAGTCACATGGGTGAGCAGTGAGCACTGCCACTGTACAAACCTGCTTAATATGCAACACGCCTGAATTTTGGACACATTTTGTGTGCCTTTGATGATGTGTTCATAAAAAGATTTGCTTGGATGTTTTTCTCCTCTTGTTCCAAGTTAATATTCAATCGCTAAAGTAGGGATCACAGTAGACAACACAGGCACAAACGGAACATTAAATTAAACTGTCTAATTAAAGGGAAATATATTGTATAATGAAATATTGAAAGGGAGAGAGCAAGTGAGAATGTCACGCGGGAAGATGATGTCATTATTACATAACCCAATGGGACCAGGACCAGGAAGTGGAAGGTCAGTTGACGTCCTGGGAGTTAAAGTTCACATAGTTCTTAAAAGTTCATACGTAAGTCTCAAGGCACGTCAAGGGGAGGTACTCAAACACAGTCACACACTCCACAACACATATACCTACAAACACACCCACCCACCTGACTTCATATTGGTAACTAAAGCCTGACACTGTCTGGCCCACACCCCAGGCATCTTAATTAACATCACTGTTAGCTCTTTTGTGTCTGCTGGCAAATCATTGTTATCCACCGCACATCAATCAAACACTAAACCATGCACAGATTCCTAGTGATTGAGTGAGTGTGTGTGTGTTGTAAATAAATAAAGAAGAAGCCTGTCTCTCTCTCTGTGCTCTGGGCTCTGTGTGGTCGTCCCGTCTGTCTCCCCAGGGCAGAGTCGCCAGCTCCCAGCATGCAGAGCATTTCTGGGTTTGGTTTGTTCTGAACATGCTCCCCTGGGCTCCTCCTCGCTGATGCTTTCACACATCACCCACTCTGATCCTCCAGCTCCTGAGTCTGCTAGCAGAAGACTGTCTGCTAAGATCTCCTCCACACACATAGGCATGCATGCACGCAAACATCCCTTGCAACAGCTTTAGCCCAGAGATACCTGGCAAAGTCCAGAGACAGCGGATGTCCTTGTTAAGCTGATGTGAGATCTGATTAAGTGTTTGGTCTCCACTCTCTGTAAATATTGTGTGAAATGGACTGGGGGGAGATATGATGTTGCCACAGCAATGGAACCAAGTTTCCTTGAGAGCAGGCTTCAAGGCACTGCCTCTCCACTGGAGATTAAGTTCTGAAGCTAGAGAGGGTTTCTTTGAGAGTGATATGGGCGCCAGGGTAGCCTAGTGGTTAGAGCGTTGGACTAGTAACCGGAAGGTTGCAAGTTCAAATCCCCGAGCTGACAAGGTCGTTCTGTCGTTCTGCCCCTGAACAGGCAGTTAACCCACTGTTCCTAGGCCGTCATTGAAAATGAATTTGTTCTTAACTGACTTGCCTGGTAAAATAAATAAAATATTATCCTGCACTTCTCAGTGGTGTTTTAGTACTTCTGGAGGAGAAACCATATACCCAAAGATATTTTGAAATCCATTGAGATTGTTCTAATCCTGGGGATTAAGTATGAAAATGATCAACCCCATCAACACGTATGCCGCAGACAGTTGAAGGACCATGGAGAAAATAGTAGCTGGAAAGTCCTGTTGGTTTATATCTCAGATATTTGCTGTGGTTAGAAAAAGGACCTGTGAATTTTTGTTCGCATTTCTGAGTACACAGTGAGTGACTCAAATGAACAAACATTGCTGTAAAAAAGCTAATTGAATGGAAAGGCTTAAAACCACAGACCACAGACTATTTTACCCTACTGCTGCCTAAAATCTAAAAGCAATTTCAGTCAGACTTTCCTCGGAAATCAAATCTAAAATGCACAAAAACAGCATGCCGCATTCTTCAAACCTTTAAACATTCCTAGACAAACTGAAGACAACCTCCAGTAGTATGCTACAACGCTAAATTAGTTGCCTACCTAACTATTAGCTAAACGAAAGCCAAGAGACACACTGACCCAACCCCTGACTTTCCCAAGCAAGGCTCTTGTAATGATGAAAATCCAACACTGTGGATAACATTAACCTGGCAGTGTAGGACCTGACAGACAGATTGGCTTTTTCTCCGCCTTCCTCACACAAAAGAAAACAGGGATCTCTCCATCTCTATCGCCCTGCATCCCTCTCTCTCTATCTCTCTCTCTCTCTCTCTCTCTCTCTCTCACCCAGTAGATATGGGAGTTTATCAAAATTGAGTTTGCTTTTCCAATTCTTTGTGGGTCTGTGTAATCTTAGGGAAATATGTGTCTCTAATAGTGTCATACATTTGGCAGGATGTTAGGAAGTGCAGCTCAGTTTCCACCTCAATTTGTGGGCAGTGTGCACATAGCCTGTCTTCTCTTGAGAACCAGGTCTGCCTACGGCGGCCTTTCTCAATAGCAAGGCTATGCTCACGGAGTCTGTGCATAGTCAAAGCTTTCCTTAATTTTGGGTCAGTCACAGAGGTCAGGTATTCTGCCACTGTGTACTTTCTGTTTAGGGCCAAATAGCATTCTAGTTTGCTCTGTTTTTTTGTAAGTTCTTTCCAATGTGTCAAGTAATTATCTCTCTCTCTCCTTCTCTAATTGAACATTACATATTAAAAAAGGTAAATGTTGGTGGTACAGCAATGCAGCCACCGAGAAGAGAAGAAGGGTTCTCTCTACGGAAGACGACATCCTCGGAGAGAGAATCTAACATCGCTCCTGGCAACCAACCGTTAAATTGACCATCTGCAATTTATTTTTCTGCCATGACAGGCGCGAGGCTGAGCGGGAGGGCTCGGCGAGGGAGCTGACATGGAGTTAATGCATTATCTGTCTGTGTGGTGGAGTCCCCTGTATCTGACAGAGTGGAGAGCCAGTAGTTTAGTACACCCAGCACAGAGCCACACAGACCAGGGCAGATGGAGAGAAATTGGAGTCATGTTTATTATAGAGCCATTAGGGCTCAGAGGAGAGCCAGCATGAAAGAGAGTGTAGTGGTGTTGTGGTGTGTGTGAGAGTGTGAGAGTGTGTTTTCATTCTTCTCTGTCAGAGAGTGGAAGGATGGTCGATAAACAAGCAGCTACATAATACAATTATTACAACAAGCAAAATCAGGAAAGACCCCCCCCAAAAAATATGATACACCCCCAAAAAAGTGAAAAGCTTTCTCTTACCTTCATAAGTTCCGCTCTCTAATAAGGCTCCACTTTTCTCCAATTCCATAAACTGATCAACAGTCACAAAGTTGTAGTCCACCCCCGGGACCTCTCCCTCCTTGGGCTGCCTGGTTGTACCTATCAGAGAGGAGAGGGGAGGAGCACAGTTACAATCAGGGAACTTACTAAGAAACTGTGCATACACCTGCATACAGGAGAGAGGAACAGTATGAACTGTGTGTACCGTAGAAATAGAATGAAAGAATTGTACATATTTTTTTATTTTTAATTTTACCCCTTTTTCTCCCCAATTTCATAGTATCCAATTGTTTAGTAGCTACTATCTTGTCTCATCATTACAACTCCCGTACGGGCTCAGGGGAGACGAAGGTTGTCATGCATCCTCTGATACACAACCTAACAAAGCCACACTGCTTCTTAACACAGCGCCATCCAACCCGGAAGCCAACACCGTGCCCCTGGCAACCTTGGTTAGCACGCACTGCGCCCGGCCCGCCACAGGAGTCGCTGGTGCGCGATGAGACAAGGATTTCCCTACCGGCCAAACCCTCCCTAACCCGGACAACGCTGGGCCAATTGTGCGTTGCCCCACGGACCTCCCGGTCGCGGCCGGTTACGACAGAGCCTGGGCGCAAACCCAGAGTCTCTGGTGGCACAGCTGGCGCTGCAGTACAGCGCCCTTAACCACTGCGCCACCCGGGAGGCCAAGAATTGTAATTCTATTGTGTGTACATCATGACAGTACTTTAAAGGGATACTTCTGGATTTTGGTTAACAGGTCAGACGATTGCGTGGATACCATTTGTACGATTCTGTGTCCATTAAGAAGGAAGTTAGCGGTAGTTTTGCGAGTCAATGCTAGTTAGCTAATGAAACTACCTCTAACTTCCTTCATAATGGAACCAGAGACATACAAATGGTATCCAGAACTCCATCTGACTCTGTGGAAGGAGATAAAGGGCGTCATTGTCATCCCTTTAACAAAAAGATCCTACTTTGAAAACCTCAACGTCTCATAAAGAATCAGAACAGAACGGCTGATTAAGGACAAGCTGACCCTGAATCAGTTATATTCATGTATTGTGAGCAGGTCTCTCGGTTGCACATTTGAATTCCACTGAATACTTAAGCGCTGTCCTTCGGGATGATGAGCGATGAGTCCTTCACTAGGTAACGTTACAGGAAGGTTTCAGCTGAGTGATGCAACTCCAACAGAGAGGAGATAAATAAGGTCAATCTGCATGCAGTGTCAACGCCTCTCAAAGACGGTAGACACAGAGCCTCTACACAACCTCACAGGGCTGCTGTCTACATGTTATCGCGAGTGAGACGAGAACGCTAGCCTGCTAAATGCTGACAGTGGCACCCTTTTAATCATGTTAGCGTTAGCATAAGTGGCTAGTTCTCACGACATTTGCCAGTCAATTAAGAGCATTGGGCCAGTAACCGAAAGGTCGCTGGTTATAATATCAGAGCCAGGGCCTCCCGAGTGGCACAGTGGTCTAAGGCACTGCAGTGTCAGACGCTAGCTGTGCCACTAGAAATTCTGGGTTCAAGTCCGGGCTCTGTCGTAGCTGGCCGCGACCGGGAGACCCATGGGATGGTGCACAACCCAGCGTCGTCCGAGTTAGGGGAGGGTTTGGCTGGCAGGGAGGTCCTTGTCCCACCGTGCACTAGCGACTCCTGTGGCAGCCCGGGCGCAGTGCATGCTAACATGGTCGCCAGGTGCACAGTGTTTCCTCCAACACATTGGTGCGGCTGGCTTCCAGGTTAAGTGGGCATTGTGTCAAGAAGCAGTGATGCTTGGTTGGGTTGTGTTTCAGAGGACGCACGGCTCTTGACCTTCGCCTCTCCCGAGTCTGTACGGGAGTTGAGCAAGGGCACTTCATTTCTCCTGTAAGTCACTCTGGATAAGAGGGTCTGATAAATGACCCCAAAATGTAAATCACAGGTTTTTTTCAAACTCTCTCTCCCAAGCATAGTGTCTGTTTGAGACAGCTGTAATTTCCAGTCAGTGTTGTGTTGTGCAGGATATGATGCTAAAGGTGTATCAAGGTATAAATTAGTTCCTAAACGCTCCTGCTAGTGCCGTGTGCTAATTAGCCCGTTTGAGCACCAGAGGATAGGCTAATTGATGCTGGCTGTGATAGCTCCAAGGGACTCCATCCTTGAGGTGTTAAACAGCTTATTCCCACATCCGTGCTAACACTGCTGTAAAAGCCTGGCCTATGGCAGCCTTTGGTGCTGGAAGAGCCTGGCCTATGGCAGCCTTTGATACTGTAGAGTCTGGCATATGGCAGCCTTTGAGGTATGTTCAATACATGTGTAATGATCAGACTGGCCCCAAAAGGCAGATTGAATTCCTGCTTCACTCAATACCAGTTCCATTAACACATTCCTCGAAAATACCTAGACTCCTAGAACTGCACCACGAGGCTAGCGAGGCTAAGTGAGTGTGTGTCTGTTGAGTCAGACAGTTCATATGTCTGCCACACCATGTCACAAGATGGTGCAGCCATGTGTGCCAATTTAGTCTGGTGCCACAAGCTCTTATCGCCTGTCACATGTCATTATGATGTAACAGCGGTGACAGGAGGTGCTGGATTGGTGCAAACTGAATGACCCCACGCCATTCTGTCACGACAGTCACAAAAGCTGTGAGATACTCTTTTCTTCAGTAAGTCGATTTTGGACTCCGACACCCTATCTCTCAACGCTGCTGACAGAGAGTCCAAGCGTGAAATAACGTAAATAAAATAAAATGACTCCACCAAGGCCATTAAAGCCCTTGCCAACGTTATCTTAAAGCTCAATGTTGATGAATCTGTCCTTAGATGGGAAAAGCAAACCGCTGGAGATTTCAACAGATACCGTGCAACGGAAACCCAGAATTCTCTCAGAGTTCAGCATCAACATCAAACCATGGTGCTCCACATCAAAACCCACCAGGCTGAGAGAGTTCTAGGTGAGGGTTGACAGAGGAGTGGAAGGGGGCTGGTCTAGGGGCGTGAGGATGGCACATCTGAGCCATATTGATATGTGGTGAGGAGATGCTAATGAACACACATACAGTGTGTGTGTGTGTGTGTGTATCTATGTGTGAGATACACTATGGCACTTCCAGTGCTACCCTGCATGAGGCCTGCGTAACGACAACAGATTACACCTCCCGACAGCGCTACAGAACGGCCGACACACAGCACAACACTTCAAAAGGAACCTTTGATGTCACGGAACTACTGTATAATTAGCACCGTCTTCCAGTGGGGACTTTTCTGTGGCGACAGTGGTTTTCTGTACTTTCAGAGTTCTGGGTCATCTGTTAGATTTGACATTAGTGTAACATCCAAGCTGGTTTAAGAGAGACATTTGTAGTGACGATTCCCTATAAAAAGCCACTGGCACAGCAGAGAGATGTCCATAACACGTCCACAGAAATTGCTTTCTAACCGTAACTATTTTCGTTCCCATTTTATCGATCCAATACAAATATTAGCATATAAAAGGTGCAGAGGTCAAATCCATGAGCATGCTCTGTGATACAGTAAGAATTGTATGCCCTCTCCTCTTCCATCTCCGCCAACCCTTCCTGGTCACCTGCGCTACATGTGACCAGTGAACCATGACCCCAACATATTGTGCCCTCTAGTGGACAAATAAGTTAAAATAACCATTGTCAGACAGCATATACAATGCCATATAAACAGGCCAAAACGGCTCCTACACACCGGCCCCTATGGTTTGCAATGTAGAAATCACCACTTAGCATGATGAGTATACAGTTGCATACGCGGTAACACATCCTCGATACACTAACGGTTCTTCTTCCCTAGTCACTGATCTAAGAAGCCTATATTTATCTGTAATTTACAAAAGCCCCAATGGTATACATTTACAATAAATTAGGGCCACATACCTAATAAATCAAGCTGACATTCTGTAGGTGCTTTGCCCCTAGTGGGTATTTTCAAGGCTGTTCCCATGGGCATTTGGGCACCTGGGGCATTTCTAGAGTGCTGATAATTTACACTAAAGCTGTGTATTGTACAGGAAATGATTTTTCATGTTCAACAAACATCCTACTTGTTAATCTCCTGTTCGATGGGAGGTGAAGCAAAGAGAGAGAGAGATGGAGAGAGAGTGAGTGAACACAGACGATTCATCAGAGGGGAAGCCAGGATTTTCACTGGAGCAATCTGCAAACAAAGCCGAGAATAACACAAACAGATTACCAGAGATAACTGTGGCGAATACCCAGCTATTTGTCCCGCGGTACAATGCTGTAATGACTCAGAAGCGGCTGTCGTCTTTCCACGTACAAAATGTTCCTTGGAACTCCTGGGGAGCGGAGAGGGGAGTAGGGGATAAGAGAATAAGGGAGAGAGAAAACAATAATGATGTCTGAACATCTCTACCTCTCCGCTGAGAGAGAGAGAGAGAGAGAGAGAGAGAGAGAGTGAAGGGTCTGTGAGGAGAAGGCGTGGAGATGAAGCATGTCTCACAGAGTAGACTAGAGTTGCAGCGTGGGCAGTAGAGCTGCCGGCCAGCCAGGCCTCTACTACTCTCCCACCTCTCTCTGCCTACACTACGGTTATATCCATCCATAGGGTTTCATAGCCAGGGGCCAATAGATCAGCTCTTAACACATCCAGCTTAGTACCATTGTACAGTAATGGATCCCAGGTCAGGGCATCTAGCCTGCCTCGTTTTAAATCCAAACCCATTCAACAATGCACTTCAGTGGAATAAATGTACCCAGCCAGAAGGGCAGCCATCTGCGCATTGCGCTTCATGTGTCATGCATTAGCATGACCCTTAAGTATATCTACACTGTTTAACATCGCTGATTGGCAGAGGCATCGGTAACTGGATCACAACTATGTGAATCCATGTGTGTGTCCCAAATGGTACCCTATTCCCTATATAGTGCACTACTTTTGACCAGGGCCCTATTCCCTATATAGTGCACTACTTTTGACCCAGGCCCACTAGGCCCATAGGGCTCCGGTCAAAAGAAATGCGCTACATCGCAGCCCAAGACTGTTAAATGAGTGTGTCAAACCATCTGCAAGTGGAAATATTGGCTCCAACTTCAAACACTGCTGGGATGGCGGTGCAACAGAGGTCAGGTTCAGTGAGTGCATATCCCCAGGCTTTGGAGAGAAATAGTAAGATATACTACGTCCGGACTTCAATCTCTCTCCCACGATACTATATCAACCCTCAAGCAGCTATGATCAAGCCTGAAAATCCACAGCTACTAAGGCAAGAGGCAGAAAAGCACAGGGAGAAATATCCCCTTCTCTAAGTGTGTAGAGAGTGTGTAGAGCTTAGAGGGACACTGCCTATATAGACCACAAGTCACCTCACAGGTCTCCAGCCATCCATCAATCAGAGGAGAGTGAGAAAGACACCACATGACCAGAGACCCTTTCAAAGCATCTTTATAGCACATCCCTGACCCCTCTCAGTCTGACCTCTCCCCCTCCCTCCCTCTCTCCATCTTGGAGAGCAGCTATTACAGTCAGTGTGGTTTTAGAACTAGCCAACGTGATGTGACAGACTGCAGAAGAAGACTTGAGGCTGTACCTCTGTCCACCCTGCTTACCTTCCCCCGCTCCTTACACATATGCTAGCCTTCAGACTGCATTAAAAGACCACATGATGCCAGCAGCAACGGCTGTTGCTTTCACAGCTAGTCGAAGGCCTAGCTTACTGAGATACAGACACACAGAGACAGGCTTGACCTCTTGACCTCTGAATCTCATATACTTGTTGTACTCTGTCCCTGACAAACAACATGCAGCGAGTTTCAAAACAGCCTTGAGTTTCACTTAGCAAGCCACTTCTGGGAGAAACTGTTCCATGTCAAACTGAAATCTCCAGCTCCACTGCCTCCAGTAGTCAGACCCAGTGTGTGTGTCAATGGGCTGCAGTGCATTGAAGGGGCTGGGATAGAGGGACTGTGTGGGCAGGAGCTGGTGATGGGATCAGCTTCCGCTTGGCTGGGTAAAGCCCCTCTAGGTCCAGTGTGTTGTGACAGTGTGTCAGTCAGGTCTGTGCTGTGGTCCCTCTGGGGCCCTCTGGGGCCCTCTGGCCGGAGGTGCTCAGTAGCCCCCTCTATTCACTTCCCTAATCCCCCTGTTATGACAGCGAGATGGCGTCAACATGCCCCATTGTCCAGATCTTAATCTAACCCTTTAGCCAATTAGGAAATGGCCGGCCTTCCTAATGCCTGGGAATTAGTGGGATGGATTACGGTGCCATTCAGTGCTGTCCGGCCGCCACGGGAGACCGGGAGTCGGGTAACGTGGGGTGGAGAGAGCTGAACGAGGGCACTGACGAAAAGCTGCATTCGCCTGCACTTTCTGTTCATTGGTGGCAGTGGCAACGCATGGTCACTTAGCCGTGGATGTGCTTAGTCACTGTTGTCATAGACGGCTGCCTTAATCAACCCTGATTAGATGTCTGATACACTTTAATAAACCTTCATTGAACTAAGAGAGAAAGAGACAAAGAGAGAGACAAAGAGAGAGACAAAGAGAGAGACAAAGAGAGAGACAAAGAGAGAGAGACAAAGAGAGAGACAAAGAGAGAGAGACAAAGATAGAGAAAGAGAGAGACAAAGAGAGAGAGACAAAGAGAGAGACAAAGATAGAGAAAGAGAGACAAAGAGAGAGTGAGAGAGAGAGAGACAACGAGAGAGAGAAAGAGACAAAGAGAGAGAGAGACAAAGAGAGAGATTGAGAGACAACGAGAGAGAGAAAGAGACAAAGAGAGAGAGAGCCAAAGAGAGAGAGAGAAAGAGAGAGAGAGAGAGAAAGAGAGAGAGAGAGACAAAGGGAGAGAGAGAGACAAAGGGAGAGAGAGACAAAGAGAGAGAGACAAAGAGAGAGAGAAAGAGACGAAGAGAGAGAGAGAGAAAGAGAGAGAGAGAGACAAAGAGAGAGAGAGAGACAAAGGGAGAGAGAGACAAAGAGAGAGAGACAAAGAGAGAGCGAGAGACAGAGATCAAATCAAATCATTGGACAGATACACATGGTTAGCAGATGAAATTGCGAGTGTAGCGAAATGCTTATCCTTTTAGTGCATTAGTATCTAACAGGTAATATTTTATAATTCCACAACAAAACCTAATACACACAATCTAGTAAAGGAATGGGATGAGAATATATAAGTATAACATATATGGATGAGCAGTGACAGAGTGGCTAAGATGCAATAAATAGTAAAGAATAGATTGTGAAGTATACAGTATATACATATGAGATAAGTAATGCGAGATATGTAAACATTATTGAAGTGGCATTATTAAAATGACTAGTGTTCCATTTATTAAAGTGGCCAATGATATCAAGTCTGTAGGTAGGCAGCCACCTCGCTGTGCTCGTGATGTCTGTTAAACAATGGCCTTGAGATAAAAACTATTTTTCAATCTCTCTGTCCCAGCTTTGATTCACCTGTTCTGATCTCGCCTTCTGGATGGTAGTGGGTGAACAGGCAGTGGCTTGGGTGGTTATTGTTCTTGATGATCTTTTTGGCCTTCCTGTGACATCAGGTGTTGTAGGTGTCCTGTAGGGCAGGTAGTTTGCCCCCAGTGATGCGTTGTGCAGACCTCACTACCCTGTGGAGAGCCTTGCGGTTGTGGGCGGTGCAGTTGCTGTACCATACAGCCCGACAGGATGCTCACAATTGTGCACCTGTAAAAGTTAGTCTTTACAACCTCAGCCTTCTGAGGTTGAAGAGGCTCTGTTGCGCCTTCTTCACCACACTGTCTTGTGCATGGACCATTTCAGTATGTCCGTGATGTGTACACCAAAGAACTTCAAACTTTTCACCTTCTCCACTGCTGTCCCGTCGATGTGGATAGGGGGGTGCTCCCTTTGCTGTTTCCTGTCCACGATCATCTCTTTTGTTTTGCTGACATTGAGAGAGGGCCTTTTCCTGACACCACACCTCCTCCCTGTAGGCTGTCTCGTCGTCGTTGTTGATAAACAGGCCTACCACTGTAGTATCATATGCAAACTTGATGATTGAGTTGGAGGTGTGCATGGCCATGCAGTCATGGGTGAACAGGTAGTACAGGAGAGGGATGAGAACGCACCCTTGTGGGGCCCCAGTGTTGAGGTTCAGCGGAGTGGAGATGTCGTTTTCTACCTTCACCACCTGGGGGTGCCCCGTCAGGAAGTTTGGAGGGTGCTATGGTGTTGAATGCTGAGCTGTAGTTAATGAACAACATTCTTACATAGGTATTCCTCTCTTCCAGATGGGATAGGGCAGTGTGCAGTGTGACCTATTGGGGCGGTAAGCAAATTGGAGTGGGTCTAGGGTGACAGGTAGGGTGGAGGTGATATGATCCTTGACTAGTCTCTCAAAGCAGATAGCGAGAGAGAGAAAGACCGAAAGAGAGAGAGAGAGAGCAATATGTGAGAAAGAAGGTTGCGTTTTCATTGGGGGATACAGCAGCACAAATGATTAACAGGCACATATCCCTATCCCATTACACACAACGGAGTGCTGTTGTCCTCATGCGCAGTGAGGAAAAACACACGTGGTGGCCCTCCTTAAACATGTTTCCTAAACTAGTCTTCCTATTGATGATCAGTAATGTGGGATTGATTAGGGGACCTGAGCATTGACAGAACCCCTCTGAGGCCCGTTGGCATGACGACAGCAGGTGCTCCGCCCCACTCGCCTTTTCCAGAATTGCATTAATAGATTGGCCCTCCTGTAGGTGCTGGTGGACGGCCTTGTGACGTGGCCTGGAGTTATCGATGATTGACCTCTCAGAGACCTCGTGAGAGAGAGAGACACAGATGGAATAAGAGAGAGTGAGGAAGAGAGAGAAAGCGAGAGAGAGGAGGGAGAGAGATCAAGAAGGATAGAGAGAGAGAGATGGAGTAAGCAGGGGGAGCGAGAAAAAGAGGTTGAGGAAGAAGGAAAGAGGGAAAGAGAAGGAAAGAAAGAAAGAAAAAAAGAAAGAAAGGAGAAAGAGAGAAAGACAGAAAGATGGAGATTGAGAGGTAGCACTGACTGGATCATCTCACTGAAGTCTGTAAAACCTGCAGGGCCAGAGGTATGAATCTGCCAGCTCAGATGCAATCACAACTAATCATACACACAGGAACACTATTACTACCTAGCATTGTACCATCACACAGGAACACTATTACTACCTAGCATTGTACCATCACACAGGGACACTATTACTACCTAGCATTGTACCATCACACAGGAACACTATGACTACCTAGCATTGTACCATCACACAGGAACACTATTACTACCTAGCATTGTACCATCACACAGGAACACTATTACATAGCATTGTACCATCACACAGGAACACTATTACCTAGCATTGTACCATCACACAGGAACACTATTATATAGCATTGTACCATCACACAGGAACACTATTACATAGCATTGTACCATCACACAGGAACACTATTACCTAGCATTGTACCATCACTGATGACTGGGGGCCTTGGAAGTGATATTTACAGTGTAAGACAAATGACAGTGTGTACATTACATTACGTTCCCTTTACGAGTAGCTGCAAGACATCCATTGATACATTTGTTGCGAGTTATCTGACCATTGAGATATTCTTTGAGTGGAAGTCTGTTACAGTACAATCCTCATGTCCGTCTCCAACCTGCGTCTCAGTCCATAACCATGCTATTGTAATGGCCTGTAATAGAGGTCGACCGATTATGATTTTTCAACACCGATACCGATGAATCTGACGATTTTTAAAATGTATTTGTAATAATGACAATTACAACAATACTGAATGAACACTTATTTTAACCTAATATAATACATCAATAAAATCAATTTAGCCTCAAATAAATAATGAAACATGTTCAATTTGGTTTAAATAATGAAAAAATTAAGTGTTGGAGAAGAGAGTAAAAATGCAATATGTGCCATGTAAGAAAGCTAACGTTTAAGTTCCTTGCTCAGAACATGGGAAACTAATGAAAGCTGGTGGTTCCTTTTAACATGAGTGGTTCCTTTTAACAGGTAAGAAGTTTTAGGTTGCAGTTATTATAGGAATTATAGGACTATTTCTCTTTTTTCCATTTGTATTTCGTATACCTTTGACTATTGGATGTTCTTATAGGCACTTTAGTATTGCCAGTGTAAAAGTATAGCTTCTGTCCCTCTCCTCGTTCCTACCTGGGCTCGAACCAGGAACACAACGACAACAGCCACCCTCGAAACAGCGTTACCCATCGCTCCACAAAAGCCGCGGCCCATGCAGAGCAAGGGGAACAACTACTCCAAGTCTCAGAGCGAGTGACGTTTGAAACGCTATTAGCATTTATCACCCCGCTAACTAGCTAGCCATTTCACATCGGTTACACCAGCCTAATCTCGGGAGTTGATAGGCTTGAAGTCATAAACAGCTGCTGGCAAACGCACGAAAGTGCTGTTTGAATGAATGCTTACGAGCCTGCTGCTGCCTACCAGCGCTCAGTCAGACTGCTCTATCAAATCATAGACTTAGTTATAACATAATAACACACAGAAATACAAGCCTTAGGTCATTAATATGGCCGAATCTGGAAACTATCATCTCGAAAACAAGACGTTTATTCTTTCAGTGAAATACAGAACCGTTCCGTATTTTATGTAACGGGTGGCATCCCTAAGTCTAAATATTCCTGTTACATTGCACAACCTTCAATGTTATGTCATAGTTACGTAAAATTCTGGCAAATTGGGCGGCCCAAACTGTTGCCTATACACTGACTCTGCGTGCAATGAACACAAGAGAAGTGACACAATTTCACCTGGTTAATATTGCCTGCTAACCTGTATTTATTTTAGCTAAATATGCAGGTTTAAAAATATATACTTCTGTGTATTGATTTTAAGAAAGGCATTGATGTTTATGGTTAGGTACACATTGGAGCAACGATATGCACCGCATCGATTATATGCAACGCAGGACACGCTACATAAACTAGTAATATCATCAACCATGTGTAGTTAACTAGTGATTATGATTGATTGATTGTTTTTTATAAGATAAGTTTAATGGTAGTTAGCAACTTACCTTGGCTTCCATTGCATTCACGTAACAGGCAGGCTCCTCGTGGAGTGCAATGTAATCAGGTGGTTAGAGCGTTGGACTAGTTAACTGTAAGGTTGCAAGATTGAATCCCCCGAGCTGACAAGGTAAAAATCTGTCGTTCTGCCCCCGAACGAGACAGTTAACCCACCGTTCCTAGGCCGTCATTGAAAATAAGAATGTGTTCTTAACTGACTAGTTAAATACAGATTACATAAAGGTGTAAAAATATATATAAAAAATATCGGACAAATAGTTTTCCAAAAATACAAATTCCGATTGTTATGAAAACTTGAAATTGGCCCTAATTAATCAGTCATTCCGATTAATCGGTCGACCTCTAGTCTGTAATGGTCTGCATAGCAGCACCCAGTTGGAATGTCTGAAGCCATTACATTCTATTAAATGAGTGAGACTGGAAGCTCTTTCACTGGCGGTCACATATCAGTCTCTTGCCACTGAGATGAAAGACCAAGGACATGGTAGAGGACACTGGGGTTTGTGTCTGATACAGACAGCAATGTGTTAGCTGCAGAGATAACACTGACACCAATAGGATTGTCCGTCCTCTACCAGAAAAACTAAATTGAAAGTTATTTTAAGTCCAGTAAAAAAGGCTTCATCTGAGTCCGGGAAGTCCCAGAACACATCACATTCAGATCTCTCACTGAAAGATCCAGCTAAAACTACTGAAGCCAACAAGAGTGGAAGTGAAGTTTTCACTAGTCCCTCTAGCTGTGCCTGTGAATCTGGGGAGCTAGCCCCACTCAGGCAGCAGTCAAACAGAGACGTGAGTGATGAAGCAACCTGGAGACGTTGACAGTGACAGATTGGTTATTCATCCAGCTTGTCATCAGAGGCTTCTCCAGTACTTAGTGTGCTTCATCATCAGTGTTTTGGAGGAATCTTAAGTCTGATACCAAACTCTCTCAAGTAACTGTCTACAGTACAAACTAGAGGTCGACCGATTATGATTTTTCAACGCCGATACCGATTATTGGAGGACCTAAAAAGCAGACACCGATTAATCGGTCGATTTAAAATATATATATATATATATATATATTTGTAATAATGACAATTACAACAATATTGAATGAACACTTATTTTAACTTAACATAATACATCAATAAAATCAACTTAGCCTCAAATAAATAATGAAACATGTTCAATTTGGTATAAATAATGCAAAATCGAAGTGTTGGAGAAGAAAGTAAAAGTGCAATATGTGCCATGTAAGAAAGCTAACGTTTAAGTTCCTTGCTCAGAACATATGAAAGCTGGTGGTTCCTTTTAACATGAGTCTTCAATATTCCCAGGTAAGAAGCTTTAGGTTGTAGTTATTATAGGAATTATAGGACTATTTCCCTCTATACCATTTGTATTTCATTAACCTTTGACTATTGGATGTTCTTATCGGCACTTTAGTATTGCCAGTGTGACAGTATAGCTTCCGTCCCTCTCCTCGCTCCTCCCTCGGCTCGAACCAGGAACACAATGACAACTGCAACCCTCGAAGCAGAGCAAGGGAGCAAGAGCAAGGGAAACAACCACAGGCTCAGAGAGAGTGATGTTTGAAACGCTATTAAATCAAATCAAATCCAATTTTATTTGTCACATACACATGGTTAGCAGATGTTAATGCGAGTGTAGCGAAATGCTTGTGCTTCTAGTTCCGACAATGCAGTAATAACCAACAAGTAATCTAGCTAACAATTCCAAAACTACTACCTTATAGACACAAGTGTAAGGGGATAAAGAATATGTACATAAAGATATATGAATGAGTGATGGTACAGAGCGGCATAGGCAAGATACAGTAGATGGTATTGAGTGCAGTATATACATATGAGATGAGTATGTAAACAAAGTGGCATAGTTAAAGTGGCTAGTGATACATGTATTACATAAAGATGCAGTAGATTATATAGAGTAAAGTATATACATATACATATGAGATGAATAATGTAGGGTATGTAAACATTATATTAGGTAGCATTGTTTAAAGTGGCTAGTGATATATTTTACATATTAGCGCGCTAACTAGCTAGCCAGTTGATAGGCTTGAAGTCATAAACAGCGCAATGCTTGACACACAACGAAGAGCTGCTGGCAAAACGCCTGAAAGTGCTGTTTGAATGAATGTTTACGTGCCTGCTTCTGCCTACCACCGCTCAGTCAGATACTTAGATACTTAGATACTTGTATGCTCAGTCAGATTATATGCAATGCAGGACACGCTAGATAATATCTAGTAATATCATCAAACATGTGTAGTTAACTAGTGATTATGATTCATTGATTGTTTTTTATAAGAGAAGTTTAATGCTAGCTAGCTTGGCTTACTGCATTCGCGTAACAGGCAGTCAGTCTCCTTGTGGAGTGCAACGAGAGAGAGGCAGGCCGTTATTGCGTTGGACTAGTTAACTGTAAGATTGGATCCCCGAGCTGACAAGGTGAAAATCTGTAATTCTGTCCCTGAACCTGAGCAGTTAACCCACTGTTCCTAGGCCGCCATTGTAAATAAGAATGTGTTCTTAACTGACTTGCCTTGTTAAATAAAGATTAAATAAAGGTTTCCAAAAATACCGATTTCCAATTGTTATGAAAACTTGAAATCGGCCCTAATTAATCGGCCATTCCGATTAATCGGTCGACCTTTAGTACAAACAACATTCCTTGTAACTAAACAAGCCAAACAATGTAGAGCAAACATTTCACAATACAGCACCAGCATATAGCCAACTCGCTGTAAAAGTAATAGTTTTCTGACATGGACATTTTATATTCCACATTCCACCGTGTACATTGCCTGTACCGTACCTACCCCTAAAGAAAGACTTGATCATGGTGTCTGTGTCCTTGTGGAACAGGCTGACGCTCAGAACATGTATTCTCCTCCTCTCCTCCTTCCAGGGTTCTGTACTCTTTCATCACATTTCAAACATCCCTTTGGTCTCGCTCCGCATCTGAGCCTCGAGAGAATCAAAGCAGTCACTTTTGGTGTTACAGTGTGACACAGTAATTCTGCAACCTGGAGACACTTGACAGCAAATACAGAGGTGCTTGGAGGCGCTAGGCATCCACTCAAACCAGTCCCTTTAATCTGGGGAGATCCAAAAACAAGAGAAAAGACAACAACGCTTTCTTTCCCCTCACAGCTGTTTCACTCTGTATCCATGGACTACAGGAGCCTCGTCATTCACACACAGCCCAACCCAGGTAGGTATGGAGAAAGAGGGGGAGATAGATGGAGAGAGAGAAAGAGAGGGATGGAGAGATAGACATACACCCACACATACACACACACACACACACACAGATTAGGGGCGAGCTGATGTCATCCGTTTGGATGTGTGGCCCTGGGGTGTGTGTGTGTGTGTATGCGTTTGCGTGTGTGCCTGTGTCTCTGTGTCTCTGTGCAGTCCAGACACAGTGGGACTGATGGTGGATGTGAAAGTGCTGCTGTCAGCTTAATCCTCACACTGCAGCCAGAGATGTCCCTATCTCGGCCAGAGACCACATTACCACCCAATGACACAATCTGTTTGTCAGGGACGTCTGCCTGCCTGTCTCCATGGCTGTCTACCTGCCTGCCTACTCTGATTCAGTTATAACGCCCTATCACAGCCAGTTAGGCCTGAAGCTTAGGGCGGCCATACTAGCAGACAACAGGTCCACATACCATCATGACCCTATTTGGTGCCATGGCCGAGCTCTGGATTGTTCCATTGCTATCTGAAGTGGTTTTCACCCAGGTTGTTTATTTGCTACAGCCCTACTGTCCTGGGAGCCATTTTGTCAGTTTGGATTGAAGCGTTAGTCTCTTGAGTCCTGCTTGGGATTTGAACCCATAACCGTGTTGGGTCAGAGGTGGAAATAATCAGTACTCCACATGGTGGCAATCATCCACACAGCAACCTCTGACCCTTTAAATTCAGAGGTTGAGCCACACCAGGAACCTCTATCACCACCAGCTGTGTTGTGTGTGAGTGTGTGCATTTGCTATTCATGTTTGTGCATTTTCTGTATGTGTGCGTGTGTACTTACAATGTGTGTGTGTGTGTTTTTACTGTGTGTGTGTGTATTTACTGTGTGAATGTGTGTGTTTACTGTGATCATACTAGTAGTGGGAGATGTGGCAGGTCTGTAAACTAGAGGGGGAATTCACATCATACTAGTAGTGAGAGATGTGGCAGGTCTGTAAACTACAGGGGGAATTCACATCATACTAGTAGTGGGAGATGTGGCAGGTCTGTAAACTAGAGGGGGAATTCACATCATACTAGTAGTGAGAGATGTGGCAGATCCGTAAACCAGAGAGGGAATTCACATCATACTAGTAGTGAGAGATGTGGCAGGTCTGTAAACTAGAGGGGGAATTCACATCATACTAGTAGTGAGAGATGTGGCAGATCAGTAAACCAGAGAGGGAATTCACATCATACTAGTAGTGGGAGATGTGGCAGGTCTGTAAACTAGAGGGGGAATTCACATCATACTAGTAGTGGGAGATGTGGCAGGTCTGTAAACTAGAGGGGGAATTCACATCATACTAGTAGTGAGAGATGTGGCAGATCAGTAAACCAGAGAGGGAATTCACATCATACTAGTAGTGAGAGATGTGGCAGGTCTGTAAACTAGAGGGGGAATTCACATCATACTAGTAGTGAGAGATGTGGCAGGTCAGTAAACCAGAGAGGGAATTCACATCATAATAGTAGTGAGAGATGTGGCAGGTCTGTAAACTAGAGGGGGAATTCACATCATACTAGTAGTGAGAGATGTGGCAGGTCAGTAAACCAGAGAGGGAATTTACATCATACTAGTAGTGGGAGATGTGGCAGGTCTGTAAACTAGAGAGGGAGGGGTTTAACAACATACATGGCATCCCTTTACAATGAGAAGTGTTCCCTGTCGTTCCCTGACATCTGTTTAATGGCTGCTCCAATTAGAGAGGAGCGTGGTGACCCCCCCCCCCCCCCCACACACACAGGAGCATGGTGGAGTGGAGAGGTAGAGAGTAGAGATACATGGTTCTCCCTGAAGCCCTCTCCTGTCTCTAGTAGCTCCAGCATAGCAACCACAGACTATCAGAGGTGTATATGTAACAGCATAACTTTAGACCGTCCCCTCGCCCATACCCGGGTGCGAACCAGGGACCCTCTGCACAACAACAGTCACCCACGAAGCATCGTTACCCATCGCTCCACAAAAGCCGCGGCCCTTGCAGAGCAAGGGGAACTACTACTTCAAGGTCTCAGAGCAAGTGACGTCACCGATTGAAACACTATTTAGTGTGCACCACCGCTAACTAGCGTTTCACATCCGTTACATATACAGGATCACTTCAGAGAAGGAAAAGCCATTCATCGCATACCACCTCCCTTGTGTGACTGGAGTTTATACATGAGTGTAACCGGTGTGAAATGGCTAGCTAGTTAGCAGATAGATAGGTAACAATGCTTTTAGGGTGATGGTTGGCGGTAGGCGATGTGTTCAGAGGGTCCCTGGTTCGAGCCCAGGTTGGGAGAGGGACAGAAGCAACACTGTTACATGAGCAACACACACAACTTGAAAGACGGAATTCTTGGTGATGATTTCAAACGGTACTTGGGATGATTGAGGTATACAAGTATGTGACATTTAGATACTACCACATCAGTAGTGTACTGAGAATACATTGAGTCAATTTACACAAAGTAAATGCAAAAACACTGATTTTGCTGATAGTTGCTATATTGAGGAATGTTTGACGTACCTTGACTGTGATATGTGGTTGTCCCACCTAGCTAGCTACCTGAAGTTGAATGCACTAACTGTAAGTCGCTCTAGATGAGAGCATCTGCTAAATGACTCAAATGTCAGTGTGATGTAAGGGCTCCTATCATCTGAAATGAAACCAGGTTACATGACGTGAAACAACGAAGAGTAACTGACCCCAAACTTAGTCACCAGTTCTCCAAATGATACTCAAGTTAATAGGAAAATCATAAATAATAAAGACATTCCATGCATTATTCATGACATTTTTCTTCCCTCGCAGCTCTCCTACTTCTCGCTCGCGGCACAAAATGTGTTCTAGAAATGTACTCACCAACTTGCTGTGCGGAGTAAATAATGGCTTGAGGTAAACGTTTTATAGAAATAATCATGAAAATGAAATACATATTTACAGAGAAGAAGGTGGGGTTTGTGTGTGTGTGTGTGTGTGTGTGTGTGTGTGTGTGTGTGTGTGTGTGTGTGTGTGTGTGTGTGTGTGTGGGGAGCATGAGCACAGGCAGTCAGATGGAAAAAGGGGTTGAATGAGGGGGGTTTCCATACATATTCACCGGTAGTGTAACAACGTGTCTGTGTGAATTACACTCTATCGCACAAGGCTATTTTCCTTTCCCTTCCGTTCTCTTAAACGCACATAACTTTAAATGTGACATAATAGATAAACAGGTAATACAATGTATATGTAAAGGAATGCTTGGCTTTCCTAATGAACAAATATCTGAAGAGTTTTGTGTCTCTGATTGGTTAAAGTCATTAATTCATCACTGTGGTGTTGCCAGCGAATCAAGAAAGTCAATTACTGACACTGTTCCTGTTTAAACACACATCAACAATAGATCCGTGGACATACAGTATAAAGCAGAAGGCTACTGTACGTCCTGTATGAGCAACATTTGAAAGCTTATGAAGAATTCCCATCCAAACAGATCTGAGGGACAATGTTTTCTCTAAAGCAGGGCTCTTTTTCACGTCTTGTCTAATCATCAGATAAATTAAGGTGGCAAAGAGAAGTAATCACCTTTATAAAATGAATACATTTGGTAGGTAGCCTAGCGGTAGGTAGCCTAGCGGCAGGTAGCCTAGTGGTTAGAGTGTTGGGCCAGTAACCGAAAGGTTGCAAGATCAATGTCCCCGAGCTGACAAGGTAAAAATCTGTCGTTCTGCCCCTGAATAAGGCAGTTAACCCACTGTTCCTAGGCTGTCATTGAAAATAAGAATTTGTTCTTAACTGACTTGCCTAGTTAAATAAAGGTACATTTTTTAATGATTTTGACCTCCCCACAATATTATTGGAAGAGGAAGTGTAAACTCTAACATTGCCTATTAGTTATAAAGTTAACTCCAAACACATTTTCCCTAATAGCAGCTGTTAAGCTGATTGAACAAAGGTTAGCCATGTGTTGGCAAAAATGTATATCCAAGTCAAGAAAGTTTACCAGCAGCACTTGCCGCGCCTGGTAGTCGTGTGTACTTTTTCAAAGCCTGTGACAGACACTCCAGTGAGTGTAATTAGCTCAATGTTACCAGTATAGGAGTACAGTTATATCTTTATGTTTGAAGCCTGAAATGTGGCAAAAAGTTCAAGGGGGCCGAATACTTTCGCAAGGCACTGTACTTCCTCTCTCTCTCTCGACTGTCACTTTCTCTCTCTCCCTCTCTCTCTCTCTCTCTCTGTCCCCTCTCCCTCAGTCTCTCTCTCTTTCCCCCTCTGTCTGTCTCTCTAACTATCTCCACCTCTCTCGATCTTTCTCTCTGCTACCAATAATCCATCCAGCCTTCCACAACGGGACTGCCAGCTCTGCACAAACTCTAATTGGATCATTTTAAAGGTGCTCACCATGACCACTCTCACCAATGTAATTATGTTTTTTCCTCCTCCTTCATTTAATGCTGTGGGCTGGGACAGACGGGAAGAACTCAGTGCCCTTCTACAGAATGGCTGAAACACTTTGGGTTTTACAGTAGGGCTAATCCAATTTCACCCACAGAGAAATCATCCCATGCCATATATATATACTTTTCAACAGGCTTTTTTATGGGCCACCGTAAAAGCCATTCAAGCAGTATTGAATATCCCGGCCTCATTGATTTCAAATAGTGAAAAAAGGGGTCTTTGTGTCTGTCTGTCTGTCTATACATATATATGTGTCGCTCTCTTTCTCTAGCCACAGCTGGTTTCCCTTCTAAACCCCCTCCAAACTCTCCTCTCCTCCGCTACCTGTAAAGTCATTCCGGAACGCTCTCCACAAACTCTCCTGACAGAATGCAAATTAGCAGATTTTTCTAGTGATTCATTCCAGCACTTTTGAGGCGATTAGGGGAAGTCAATCAAAACGCCACAGTGTGGGGCAGGAGGAGAATGGAGGGGGAGGTGCCATCAGCAGCTTAGTGACAATAAACAATAGACACTACACCTCTGTGTGCAGGACAGAGGCATGGGAGAGGACACGCTACACCTCTGTGTGCAGGACAGAGACATGGGAGAGGACACGCTACACCTCTGTGTGCAGGACAGAGACATGGGAGAGGACACGCTACACCTCTGTGTGCAGGACAGAGAAATAGGAGATGATTGTTGGATGTTGAGTGGAAACTAGACTAAGGACACAGACACTTGGGGCAAAACCTGCACTGTCTCCAACAGGTGAAATTCAATTCTAGTCCGTTCCATTCAATTCAGCATTCCTCAGTTTGCTCATTCCTCAGATATATGCCTACAATAGAAACAACTGTTAGTGACGGTGAGAACAGCAGTCTATGGGGCAGCAGCACAGACAGGTGATGGTGAGAACAGCAGTCTATGGGGCAGCAGCACAGACAGGTGATGGTGAGAACAGCAGTCTATGAGGCAGCAGCACAGACAGGTGATGGTGAGAACAGCAGTCTATGGGGCAGCAGCACAGACAGGTGATGGTGAGAACAGCAGTCTATGAGGCAGCAGCACAGACAGGTGATGGTGAGAACAGCAGTCTATGGGGCAGCAGCACAGACAGGTGATGGTGAGAACAGCAGTCTATGGGGCAGCAGCACAGACAGGTGATGGTGAGAACAGCAGTCTATGGGGCAGCAGCACAGACAGGTGATGGTGAGAACAGCAGTCTATGGGGCAGCAGCACAGACAGGTGATGGTGAGAACAGCAGTCTATGGGGCAGCAGCACAGACAGGTGATGGTGAGAACAGCAGTATATGGGGCAGCAGCACAGACAGGTGATGGTGAGAACAGCAGTCTATGGGGCAGCAGCACAGACAGGTGATGGTGAGAACAGCAGTCTATGGGGCAGCAGCACAGACAGGTGATGGTGAGAACAGCAGTCTATGGGGCAGCAGCACAGACAGGTGATGGTGAGAACAGCAGTCTATGGGGCAGCAGCACAGACAGGTGATGGTGAGAACAGCAGTCTATGGGGCAGCAGCACAGACAGGTGATGGTGAGAACAGCAGTATATGGGGCAGCAGCACAGACAGGTGATGGTGAGAACAGCAGTATATGGGGCAGCAGCACAGACAGGTGATGGTGAGAACAGCAGTCTATGAGGCAGCAGCACAGAGGCAGGTGATGGTGAGACCAGCAGTCTATGAGGCAGCAGCACAGAGACAGGTGATGGTGAGAACAGCTCTCTATGAGGCAGCAGCACAGAAACAGGTGACGGTGAGAACAGCAGTCTATGGGGCAGCAGCACAGAGACAGGTGATGGTGAGAACAGCAGTCTATGGGGCAGCAGCACAGAGACAGGTCTGACTTCCTCTCCTCCTCAGCAGACCTGAGTAACAGAACGAAAGAGTCGTCTGACTTCCTCTCCTCCTCAGCAGACCTGAGTAACAGAAGGAAAGAGTCGTCTGACTTCCTCCCCTCCTCAGCAGACCTGAGTAACAGAAGGAAAGAGTCGTCTGACTTCCTCTCCTCCTCAGCAGACCTGAGTAACAGAAGGAAAGAGTCGTCTGACTTCCTCTCCTCCTCAGCAGACCTGAGTAACAGAAGGAAAGAGTCGTCTGACTTCCTCTCCTCCTCAGCAGACCTGAGTAACAGAAGGAAAGAGTCGTCTGACTTCCTCTCCTCCTCAGCAGACCTGAGTAACAGAAGGAAAGAGTCGTCTGACTTCCTCCCCTCCTCAGCAGACCTGAGTAACAGAAGGAAAGAGTCGTCTGACTTCCTCCCCTCCTCAGCAGACCTGAGTAACAGAAGGAAAGAGTCGTCTCTGCTTTTAGTCTGTGTGCTCTGTCACATGATAACAGGGTCTCTTACACCTGGTAATGCGTTTAATGTTCATTTTATAGAGGTTGTAGCTCAGTGTAATGGACTAAATATACCATCACAGACGTCGTGTTGATGACTGGGCTGTACTTACAACATGAGTCAACAGGTTTAATTGAATCCATTCCATTTAACATTTGCTTGTGCCCAGCCAGTAACCCGAGGACAGTAGCAGCTGTGTGGCGGTAAGGAGACGTCCTACATCACGTCAGTAACCAACCCCTTGGTAGAAGTAGAGTACTAGAATGAATGGCCGTGTGAGTCATTACTGGGGCTATTTGAACCTTTGTGTCTTCCACCTGCCGCGCTCCGCAAGCATTCATCTCCCTACCTTCAAGACCAATGATATCGGAATGCACTGCGCGGGTTGAGCATTGCGCTGCTTGTGTGTGTTCGTGTGTGTGTCAAACAGGGAGTAGCAGTACTGAGTGGATGTGCAGCGGTACGAGGTCATTGTATGAGCCATGTACATACTGTGTAACTAGAGGTAAAGTAACTAGGCAACATGACAGATCTGTGTGTGTGTGGGAGATAGCCACGCGGTGAAGTCTGTACCTGCCCAGACAGTCCCTGAGCCCAGGGGATGGAAGCCCCTTATCAGGCGTACTCAGTCCTGCAATATAGGGGGAAATAATTAAATACACTGGGGAGGAAAGACACTGATTTATGTGTGTGTGTGTGTGTGTGTGTGTGTGTGTGTGTGTGTGTGTGTGTGTGTGTCTGGCGTGTGCGTTTCTGCCTGTGTGTAAACCTTAATCACCGTATTTGTAGTCCCTCTGCGAGCGGTACTAGACCAGGGGGAAATAAAAGAGAGACTACAGAGGGAGAAAAGAATTCTCTGGAAAATAATAAGTCTCGGTTCCGACACAAATATTACTCCGCTGTGATGGATGATAGTTGAAAGCCGAGGAGAGAGAAACTTCAAAGACTTCTTTACAGTGGCAGAGAAATGTTGGGAAGAGGACAAATTGAACTGGGTGTCTTTGTGTAAGACCCAATAACAATCCAAAGAAGGCTGTGTGTGTGTGTGTGTGTGTGTGTGTGTGTGTGTGTGTGAGAGATTGAGTGAGTGAGTGAGAGAGAGAGATGGAGGGAGAGAGAGAGATGGAGGGAGAGGGAGAGAGAGAGATGGAGGGAGAGGGAGAGAGAGAGAGAGAGAGAGAGAGAGAGGGAGATGGAGGGAGAGGGGGAGAGGGAGAGAGATGGAGGGAGGGAGAGAGAGAGGGAGATGGAGGGAGAGAGATGGAGGGAGAGAGAGAGAGAGGGAGAGAGATGGAGGGATATGGAGGGAGAGAGAGAGAGAGAGAGGGAGATGAGGGAGAGAGGGGGAGATGGAGAGAGATGGAGGGAGAGAGAGAGAGAGGGAGATGGAGGGAGAGAGAGATGGAGGGAGAGAGAGAGAGGGAGAGATTGAGGGAGAGAGAGAGAGAGAGAGAGAGAGAGTCATGGCCATAACTAAAGGAGTCAGGCAGTAGACAGATCTCACACTGAGCAGTCATCAATGCTCTGGTGTTGACTGACAGGCAGGAAGACAGGCGACATCCATAAACTGAAGTTACTAAACATTGCTGACTGACATCTCTGTAATGTAATGAGATGCTGAACACTAGACCATGTGAGGTCAGATGAGGAGTATTCACAATTCCCAATCGTTCACACCCTCTTAAGCCTTAGAATATTCACATGTGAGGCCATGTGGTAGACAGAGAGAGTAAGGTAGTGTAGTCACAATCAAAGATTTCAAGACTAATAGTGGTGAAAGTAGGACTCTACAATAAGGAAAAACTCCAGGTAAAAATACACTTTATAGTCCTTGACCTATGACTTTGGTGCTTGTGTCACGCCCTGACCTCAGATATCTCTGTTTTTCTATATATTTTGGTTAGGTCAGGGTGTGACTAGGGTGGGTACTCTAGTTTGTGTATGTCTAGGTTTTTTTTTCATCTCGGGTTTTTGTATGTCTATGTTGGCCTGATATGGTTCCCAATCAGAGACAGCTGTTTATCGTTGTCTCTGATTGGGGATCATATTTAGGTAGCCATTTTCCCCGTTGTTAGTTGTGGGATCTTGTCTATGTTTAGTTGCCTGTCAGCACTAGTTTGTATAGCTTCACATTTCGTTTGGTTGTTTGTTGTTCATTCATTAAAAAGAGAATGTTCGCATACCACGCTACGCCTTGGTCCGATCCTTATGACGAACGTGACAGCAAGTTGTTCTTCACATTACCGTCTCTGGTAAACACACACTATATCAGATAACGCACAGGATACAGAAGGTGTAAATGGTACAGTGAAATACTTACTTGCATATATACATAGCAGCAATAGGAAAAATAGAAAGATAAAATAGTCCAGATAAACATATTGTGTAAATATTTTATAATTATTAAATGTTGCTTACTCAGACACTAGGGGTGTGCCGAGTAGTAGGACAGTATCATAACGGATATGGGTTATTTTCGGGATACGATTATGCTCAGAGTATTTTTTGCAACTATCTGTGTTGACCCTGCTGCTCTGATTGGATAGAGTGTAACTGTATTTCTCCGTCCACTCGCTTCATAGTTTCACCCCATCCCTTTTCCTTTAATGTTTTTGGTCATACCCGTGGTATATGGTCTGATATACCGCGGCTTTCAGCCAATCAGCATTCAGGGCTCGAACCACCCAGTTTATAATTGCTATCAAGCTGTCAATGTGCATAATATCTAAAAAGTGGGGCAAGGGTAGGGCAAAAAGATGAAACGCTAATGCGCATTCTGACTGAGTGACAGTAAACCTGGCTGCCCTCTGCAAATTGAGGACACACAGACACACACACATACACACCTACCCCTCCGTGCGCGGTTCCTAATCTGAAGCTTTTTTTGTAGTGAGAACGTGCATGGAGATATTTTGACAACATCTATTTAGGCATATTAAAACGCTTAAGTTTTTCAGATCAAGAGTAACATCCAATACAACTATCTACTGTCAATTTACAGATACGATTACGAATGCGGTCATTGTCGGCACACCCCTATCAGACACAATTGTCACAATAGCTAAGTGGATGGGTCACTATTGTCTAGACATGTACACATGTTCATGAAATACAATAGATGACCTTAATCACCCCCAGACACACCTGGCTAACTTGATGGGTCCTGTAATCATGATCTGGCGAAGTGGAGACCTTTGTTTAGACATGTAGCTAGCTAAACAATAAATCATAATCCTAACCCATACTACTAGCAATACAAACTGATTGTCATAGCTAGCCCCCGTACATGAAATGCTGTAGTATGAATCTGCAGGTAGCTAAAGCTAACCAACTAGGTTCAATGTTAGCTAGCTAGGTTACTTTCTGAGATACAAATAATATTACTACACAGATCATACACATTACATTAGTGAGCCAGAAAGCAAACGTTCGCTAGCTGGCTAACAGTAGGCTTTAACTTGCAATTCTGACAGAATTAGAAAAGTATAATATCTGATAATGTAGCTAGACTCTTACCCGTATACATGTATCAACACTTCAAGGCAGACTAGAACCCCTTTAACTATGTTTTGTTTGCACCGCTTGTTTTAACCCACATGGTTTCAAGTCACTCCGGTTGACCGTGCGCAGAAAGTAGTCCATCACAACTGTTTCCCACTGATCTTTGTCGATAGTGCCTGCTATATTAAGGGCAGCAATGCTGTTGAGAGCAGTAACAACACCTTTGCAGTTCTCCATGGCTAACATTATATCTTAAAAAAAAGCAGCGGTAGCAAGGATTATTTATACATATTGGGCAGCTCATGTTATAGACAGAAGCATGCTACATGGCAGACCAACACTCATCTCTCGGCATGTCCAGCCCATGCATTATCTTAGCCAATCATGGCTAGCGGGAAGTTTCCTGCCTTTTTCGATTGCTAAACAAACTAGGCTCATAATTTAACAATTTGATTCGTATTTAGAGATGGCATACAAGTTTATTATTTAGCACATTAAATTTCACGTTCCAAAAGGCATTTCAGCCCCCAAAAATATTGAAATAAATGTTCAAATGCCTCTCCTGTGAAGTAGTGACGTGCGACATACGCCTAGCTTCCTGAAACGGGTCACGAATAGCAGAAACGCTGAATGAATGTTTTCTCATAACCATGAACTGCTGTTTTAGTACGCGGGTTACTCAAATTTCATTGGGTAAGACCTTCAACACACTGCCGTCAACGTGGCTCACATTACTTGACAATCACCTCACATGAATATATTTCCCATCGGGCCTGGTGTCAAATCAACGAGGGGGCGACAATGAAAAAGCATGTTATCACCTGGAGATTAGAAAAACGTGGAGGGTCTCAACACACTAGCTTAACAGTCCTACCCGTCATAGTCAGGGGCTGTTTGAGTGACAGGTGATAATGTCTCAGCTCCTGTGACAACGGTATGGGTTCACGTTCATGGGTGGTGTTGTATTGAAGAAGGGTTGTGTGTGTGTGTGTGTGTGTGTGTGTGTGTGTGTGTGTGAGGTGCTATGGCTATACCTCCACAGAGAACATAGCAGCGGATCGACAGAGAAAGCTCATTGAAACTAGTGCTTTAAGTGTGAATCTGTCACAGCCAATCAAATGTCCCAATCTTAGAATAATAAAGATGACTTGAAGGCTGAACTACTGAAGCCAGTCTGAAAAGTGAATGCAATAACACAGCTGAATAATGTGGCGCGAGAGAGGGAATGAAGGATGGAGAGAAGGAGGCGAGGAAGAGTGTTAATGACCTCTGTGAAGCATTAGGACTGAGGTCATTAAAGCATTCATTAGAACGTCATTACGACGTAATTAAAACGTCATTCCCCCTCGTTACCCCGAGTAGAGAATTTAAATTTTATCACCCTGTTGCAGGGTAACTTTCCTGTAATGCAGGACATTTAAAACGTATTTAAGGTTTAAAAAGGCTTTAAAAAGTTTCTAATTTCCAATTTCAAAATGTCAGCCTTGATTTTCCCATACAAAAAAATATATTAACCCCTACAAAAAATGTCCATTAATTATAATCCACATAATAATTCAAATGTTCTGTTGCTGCAGGATTATTTTCCTACTGTAGCAAACTGGCTCAAAGATCATACATCTGTAGGCTAACTCCCACCCCGGCTGCTTGCACAGGATGGGAGAAAGAGAAAATACCGACACAAACCCAGTCTGAGATCTACAAGAAAGGATAGGAATACATTCATTGAGATTGGGTGGAAAGGCAGGCACTGAGAAGGTGCAATTTTTGCTTGGTTACATTTATCATAATACTGTATGAATCCAAGTGTATGAATCCAAGTGCATTGCACCATTTCTCTCCAGGAAATTGTTCTTCTCCATACCTGATTAAACACAACGTCCCAGACACCTGCTTTCAGACTAAAACCTGTTCCCCTACAAAACCTGGGTTGTATTTATTTGGCACACCGTTGCGAAACATTTTTGCAACAAAATAATGAATGCGAATGCTTCTTATTGGACAGGTAGTCCCTCCCAGTTTTGTCCTGTTTGTCTTCCGTTTGGTACTTAATGAATACAACCCACTAGATCCAGGTTTATATTGAATCAGTCTTTCTGGGACGTGACGCATAGAGCCTGTGTCTTCTCCTGTCCATATCTGGCCCTGGCACCTTCTCTCTCTCCCCTGTGTGTCTAACGCTGAGCCTAAGACGAAGGGGCTTAGACTCACGTTCAGTCAGCAGATCCAAGGGAGGAGAGGAAGGAAGGAAGAGTGGGGGATAAAGGAAGTGGAAAGGCATTATCCCGACAGGATGGTAATGCATATTTATTCAGCCATATTGTTCCTATTACTCTAGGTACTCCACAGTATGTTGTAATAGACTGGTGTCAGGGAAGAGATGCTCGAAACACTCCTGTTTTACCATGGCCTGTCTGCTCTGTAGTGTGGGACAACACCTGTCTTATCAAGCTTCCTCAATAAGTGCTATAGTTAGTGTGGGTGTGTGTGTGTGTGAGTCATCAGTGTCTGACTATATTGAAGTATGGTAATGTGTATGTAGTGTTTGGGCGATGGCATGTGTCTCCTGTGGTATGTCAGCAAACACAAGAAAAGCAAGGTTGCCTACAGTGCATTCGGAATGTATTCAGACCCCTTGACTTTTTCCACATTTTGTTATGTTGCAGCCTTATTCTAAAATGTATTAAATCCTTTTTTTTTGGTTCATTGATCTACAAACAATACCCCATAATGACAAAGCAAAAACAGTTTTTTTGACATTTTTGCAAATCTATAAAAAAAAAACTAAAAACTGAAATAGCCTTTTCTCATAAGTATTCAGACCCTTTGCTTTGAGACTCGAAATTGAGCTCAGGTGAATCCTGTTTCCAATGATCATCCCTGAGATGTTTCTACAACTTGATTGGAGTCTACCTGTGGTAAATTCAATTGATTGGACATGATTTGGAAAGGCACACACCTGTCTAAGGTCCCACAGTTGACAGTGCACGTCAGAGCAAAAACCAAGCCATGAGGTCGAAGGAATTGTCCGTAGAGCCCCCGAGACAGGATTGTGCCGAGTCACAGATCTAGGGAAGGGTACCAAAACATTTCTACATTATTTAAAGTACCCATGAACACAGTGGCCTCCACTGACTGACCTCAGACTGATGTGAAGGTTCTTCTTCCAACAGGACAATGACCCTAAGCACACAGCCAAGACAATGCAGGAGCGGCTTCAGAACAAGTAACTGAATGTCCTTGATGGCCCAGCCAGAGCCTGGACTTCAACCCGATCCAACACCTCTGGACAGACCTGAGAATAACTGTGTAGCGATGCTCCCCATCCAACCTGACAGAGCTTGAGAGGATCTGCAGAGAAGAATGGGAGAAACTCCCCAAATACTGGTTTGCCAAGCTTGTAGTGTCATACCCAAGAAGACTCAAGGCTGTAATCGCTGCCAAAGGTGCTTCAACAAAGTACTGAGTAAAGGGTCTGAATATTTATGTAAATGTGATATTTCAGTTTTTTCTTTCTAATAAATTAGCTGTTTTTGCTCTGTCAATATGGGATATTGTGTGTAGATTGATGAGGAGAAAAAAACCATTTAATCAGTTATATAATAAGGATTTAACGTAACCAAATGTGGAAAAAGTCAAGGGGTTTGAATACTTCCAGAATGCACTGTATGTCATGTATCAACTTTGAATAAAGTAAACACAAACATAAAGTGTCTTAATAGGGAATCTACGAGCCAGAACAGCTTCATAGATTCTACAAGCATAGATTCTACAGAGAGAGAGAGAGAGAGAGAGAGAGGTAGAGAGAGAGAGAGAGAGAGAGAGGTAGAGAGAGAGGTAGAGAGAGAGGAGAGGTAGAGAGAGAGAGAGAGAGAAAGGTAGAGAGAGAGGTAGAGAGAGAGAGAGAGAGGTAGAGAGAGAGAGGTAGAGAGAGAGAGGTAGAGAGAGAGAGGAGAGGTAGAGGGAGAGAGAGAGAGAGAGAGAGAGAGGTAGAGAGAGAGGAGAGGTAGAGAGAGGTAGAGCGAGAGAGAGGTAGAGAGAGAGAGAGAGGTAGAGAGAGAGGAGAGGTAGAGAGAGAGAGAGAGAGGAGAGGTAGAGAGAGAGAGCGAGAGGTAGAGAGAGAGAGAGGTAGAGAGAGAGATGAGAGAGAGGTAGAGAGAGAGAGAGAGAGAGAGGAGAGGTAGAGAGAGAGAGAGAGGAGAGGTAGAGAGAGAGAGAGGTAGAGAGAGAGAGGTAGAGAGAGAGGAGAGAGAGGTAGAGAGCGAGAGAGAGAGAGAGAGGAGAGGTAGAGAGAGAGAGAGAGAGAGAGGTAGAGAGAGAGAGGAGAGAGAGGTAGAGAGAGAGAGAGGTAGAGAGAGAGAGAGGTAGAGAGAGAGAGAGGTAGAGAGAGAGAGAGGTAGAGAGAGAGAGAGAGAGAGAGAGAGAGAGAGAGAGGTAGAGATCTGGGCTGTAAAGGTTAAATACTTCCGTCCAATAACAAAGGAGGAGGAGGAGACATACTGAGCTGAAAAGAGATTCAAGAGAGAGAACAGAATGAACCCATTAAAGCTCTGTTCCCTTGAATCCTTTCTCTAATGGACCTCACACACCGCACCAAATTTTCAACTGCCACTCATCTGCCGTCCATCTGCTGTTCGTTCTGTGCTGTGTGTTTATCACCGGAACCGCTGGGCCTCAAGGTGGCCCCCTTTGAGCTAATGAGCATTCTGATTGCAACATCCTAATAGTGTAATTACTACATTTCATATATGCTATTGCAAAAACAGTCATTTGGTTTTGTTTATGAAGGTCTTGCGTAAAATTAATACTGTTCCCCTACATTTTCTTCAAATGACACAAATAACACCTGTATGCTATACCTTATTTGTGGAGTGCCTTAGTTACAACTTGTAAAAGCTTATTTTTATTATAACGTCAAAATAAAACAATAAAACAACAAAACAACTCCAACCACCAAGACGCATGGTCAGCAAGACTTGCGATCAAATTATGAAATCATTCATAGCCTAAACATCATTATAAGCGCCAAGTGTGCTTGATAAATAGTACAAATCTGCACAAAAGCAGATATGACAGCAGTCAAAAATAGTCAATGATAGTCTGCTTTTACATGGTAAAATGTCACAAAAACAACGAAAGCTAGTGAGTGCGTTTCTTTTGTAGGGCCTGATCTCTCAGTGATGGCATTTTGTTGTGCTCATAATCAACAATACTGTAGCATTGTCACCAGCTTGTTCTATTCAAATGGTGCCGTCCTTCCTCTCTCCTGTCTCACCGTTTCATTTGGTGGTGGTGCGGGTGCCTGCTCAGTGCGCACCGTTCTGGCTTTTAGCGCTTAGGCCTCGGAGGTTCAGACTGAGGGTCAGAATCAGAAGAATAATCATCAGAGGTGTCATGACTCATTTCGGTATAGTTTTGGTTCAGTTGCTAGGAAACTATCGGGGTGATTATAAACTGGGCACGTCACCTTCAACTGTCGGGAGAAGGAGGTGAGCAGGCCCTACTGTCGGGAGAAGGAGGTGAGCAGGCCCTACTGTCGGGAGAAGGAGGTGAGCAGGCCCTACTGTCGGGAGAAGGCCCTACTGTCGGGAGAAGGAGGTGAGCAGGCCCTACTGTCGGGAGAAGGAGGTGAGCAGGCCCTACTGTCAGGAGAAGGAAGTGAGCAGGCCCTACTGTCGGGAGAAGGCCCTACTGTCGGGAGAAGGAGGTGAGCAGGCCCTACTGTCGGGAGAAGGAGGTGAGCAGGCCCTACTGTCGGGAGAAGGCCCTACTGTCGGGAGAAGGCCCTACTGTCGGGAGAAGGCCCTACTGTCGGGAGAAGGAGGTGAGCAGGCCCTACTGTCGGGAGAAGGAGGTGAGCAGGCCCTACTGTCGGGAGAAGGCCCTAAGGTCGGGAGAAGGAGGTGAGCAGGCTCTACTGTCGGGAGAAGGCCCTACTGTCGGGAGAAGGCCCTACTGTCGGGAGAAGGTGGTGAGCAGGCCCTACTGTCAGGAGAAGGCCCTACTGTCAGGAGAAGGCCCTACTGTCGGAAGAAGGAGGTGAGCAGGCACTACTGTCGGGAGAAGGAGGTGAGCAGGCCCTACTGTCGGGAGAAGGAGGTGAGCAGGCTCTACTGTCGGGAGAAGGCCCTACTGTCGGGAGAAGGCCCTACTGTCGGGAGAAGGAGGTGAGCAGGCTCTACTGCCGGGAGAAGGCCCTACTGTCGGGAGAAGGCCCTACTGTCGGGAGAAGGCCCTACTGTCGGGAGAAGGAGGTGAGCAGGCCCTATTGTCGGGAGAAGGCCCTACTGTCGGGAGAAGGCCCTACTGTCGGGAGAAGGAGGTGAGCAGGCCCTACTGTCGGGAGAAGGAGGTGAGCAGGCCCTATTGTCGGGAGAAGGCCCTACTGTCGGGAGAAGGAGGTGAGCAGGCCCTACTGTCGGGAGAAGGCCCTACTGTCGGGAGAAGGAGGTGAGCAGGCCCTACTGTCGGGAGAAGGAGGTGAGCAGGCCCTACTGTCGGGAGAAGGCCCTACTGTCGGGAGAAGGAGGTGAGCAGGCCCTACTGTCGGGAGAAGGCCCTACTGTCGGGAGAAGGCCCTACTGTCGGGAGAAGGCCCTACTGTCGGGAGAAGGAGGTGAGCAGGCCCTACTGTCGGGAGAAGGCCCTACTGTCGGGAGAAGGAGGTGAGCAGGCACTATTGTCGGGAGAAGGCCCTACTGTCGGGAGAAGGCCCTACTGTCGGGAGAAGGAGGTGAGCAGGCCCTACTGTCGGGAGAAGGAGGTGAGCAGGCCCTATTGTCGGGAGAAGGCCCTACTGTCGGGAGAAGGAGGTGAGCAGGCCCTACTGTCGGGAGAAGGCCCTACTGTCGGGAGAAGGCCCTACTGTCGGGAGAAGGAGGTGAGCAGGCCCTACTGTCGGGAGAAGGCCCTACTGTCGCGAGAAGGCCCTACTGTCGGGAGAAGGCCCTACTGTCGGGAGAAGGAGGTGAGCAGTCCCTACTGTCGGGAGAAGGCCCTACTGTCGGGAGAAGGAGGTGAGCAGGCCCTACTGTCGGGAGAAGGAGGTGAGCAGGCCCTACTGTCGGGAGAAGGCCCTACTGTCGGGAGAAGGAGGTGAGCAGGCCCTACTGTCGGGAGAAGGCCCTACTGTCGGGAGAAGGCCCTACTGTCGGGAGAAGGCCCTACTGTCGGGAGAAGGAGGTGAGCAGGCCCTACTGTCGGGAGAAGGCCCTACTGTCGGGAGAAGGAGGTGAGCAGGCACTATTGTCGGGAGAAGGCCCTACTGTCGGGAGAAGGCCCTACTGTCGGGAGAAGGAGGTGAGCAGGCCCTACTGTCGGGAGAAGGAGGTGAGCAGGCCCTATTGTCGGGAGAAGGCCCTACTGTCGGGAGAAGGAGGTGAGCAGGCCCTACTGTCGGGAGAAGGCCCTACTGTCGGGAGAAGGCCCTACTGTCGGGAGAAGGAGGTGAGCAGGCCCTACTGTCGGGAGAAGGCCCTACTGTCGCGAGAAGGCCCTACTGTCGGGAGAAGGCCCTACTGTCGGGAGAAGGAGGTGAGCAGGCCCTACTGTCGGGAGAAGGCCCTACTGTCGGGAGAAGGCCCTACTGTCGGGAGAAGGAGGTGAGCAGGCCCTACTGTCGGGAGAAGGCCCTACTGTCGGGAGAAGGAGGTGAGCAGGCCCCACTGTCGGGAGAAGGCCCTACTATCGGGAGAAGGCCCTACTGTCGGGAGAAGGAGGTGAGCAGGCCCTACTGTCAGGAGAAGGAGGTGAGCAGGCCCTATTGTCGGGAGAAGGCCCTACTGTCGGGAGAAGGCCCTACTGTCGGGATGAAGGCCCTACTGTCGGGAGAAGGAGGTGAGCAGGCCCTACTGTCGGGAGAAGGCCCTACTGTCGGGAGAAGGAGGTGAGCAGGCCCTACTGTCGGGAGAAGCCCCTACTATCGGGAGAAGGAGGTGAGCAGGCCCTACTGTCGGGAGAAGGCCCTACTGTCGGGAGAAGGACCTACTGTCGGGAGAAGGCCCTACTGTCGGGAGAAGGAGGTGAGCAGGCCCTACTGTCGGGAGAAGGAGGTGAGCAGGCCCTACTGTTGGGAGAAGGCCCTACTGTCGGGAGAAGGCCCTACTGTCGGGAGAAGGAGCGGCAATGAGGGAAAACAATACAAAAAATGATGTGCCCTCCTAAAACGGACTCTGTTTGTGATATTAAGATTATAACAACAACAGTGTGTTATATACACTGAGTGTACAAAATGTTAGGAACACCACCTTCCTAACATTTGAGTTGCACCCCCTTTTGCCCTCAGAACAGCCTCAATTCGTTGGGGCATGGACTCTACAAGCTGTTGAAAGCGTACCCATGTTGACTCCAATGCTTCCCACAGTTGTGTCAAGTTGGCTGGATGTCCTTTGGGTGGTGGACCTTTCTCTATACACACGGGAAACTGTTGAGCATGAAAAACCCAGCAGCGTTGCAGTTCTTGACACAAACTGGTGCGCCTGGAACCTACTACCATACCCTGTTCAAAGGTAGTTAAATATTTTGTCTTGCTCATTCACCCTCTGAATGGCACACATACACAATCCATGTCTCAATTGTCTCAAGGCTTAAAAATCCATCTTTAACCTGTCTCCTCCCCTTCATCTATATGTATTTATTTAACTTCATCTATACTGATTGAAGGGGATTTAACAAGTGACATCAATAAGGGATCATATCTTTCACCTGGATTCACCTGGTCAGTCTATGTCATGAAAAGAGCAGGTGTTCTTAATGTTTTGTACACTCAGTGTAGACTTATTTAGAAAAAGTAAAGGATGGAGGGAGGGAAGGAATTAATAAATACCACCGTAATAATCCATTCATTAATGAGCAGTCCAAATGACATGCTATAGCGGTCTAGTGTTAAGGGCCCCCAACTGACTGACGTCATTTTCACACAATTCTAAAGGTGGAATCGGTTTGCACTTAGTTTGCAAATTACTTGCTACTAAGCTGGAGGCCCTGTGTCTCAACCCGGCCCTGTGCAATTGGGTCCAGGACTTTCTGACGGGTCGCCCCCAGGTGGTGAAGGTAGGAACAACATCTCCACTTCGCTGACCCTCAACACTGGGGCCCCACAAGGCTGCATGCTCATCCCCCTCCTGTACTCCCTGTTCACCCACGACTGCGTGGCCATGCAGACGACACAACAGTAGTGGGCTTGATTACCAACAACGACAAGACAGCCTACAGGGAGTAGATAAGGGCACTCAGAGTGTGGTGTCAGGAAAACAACCTCTCACTCAATGTCAACAAAACAAAGGAGATGATCGTGGACTTCACAGCAGAGGGAGCACTCCCCTAACCACATCAAATGGACAGCAGTAGAGAAGTTCCTCGGTGTACACATCACAGACAAACTGAAATGGTCCACTCACACAGACAGTGTGGTGAAGAAGGCGCAACAGCGCCTCTTCAACCTCAGGAGGCTGAAGAAATTTGGCTTGTCAACCAAAACCCTGACAAACTTTTACAGATGCACAATCGAGAGCATCCTGTTGGGCTGTATCATCGCCTGGTACGGCAACTGCATCGCCCTCAACTGCAAGGCACTCCAGAGGGTGGTCGGCACAACACATCACCGGGGGCAAACTGCCTGCCCTCCATGACACCTACAGCACCCGATGTCACAGGAAGGCCAAAAAGATCATCAAGGATATCAACCACCTGAGCCACTGCCTGTTTACCCCGCTATCATCCAGAAGGCGACGTCAGTATAGATGCATCAAAGCAGGGACCGAGAGACTGAAAAACAGCTTCTATCTCAAGGCCATCAGACTGCTAAACAGCAATCACTAGCTCAGAGAGGCTGCTGCCTACATTGAGACACAATCACTGGCCACTTTAATGCAAATAGTCTGGGGAACCATTTGATTAGCTGTTCGGGAGTCTTGTGGCTTGGGGGTAGAAGCTGTTAAGAAGCCTTTTGGACCTAGACTTGGAGCTCCGGTACCGCTTGCCGTGTGTTAGCAGAGAGAACAGTCAATGACTAGGGTGGCTGGAGTCTTTGACAATTTTTAGGGCCTTCCTCTGACACCACCTGGTATAGAGGTCCTGGATGGCAGGAAACTTGGCCCCAGTGATGAGCAAAACCTTGAGACTTCCTTAATATTAGATTTCGTGCACCAGCTGTTGTTTATAAATATACACAGACCGTCACCCCTTGTCTTACCGGAGGCAGCTGTTCTATCTTGCCGATGCAGCGTAAACCCCGCCAACGTTCAGCAACGACTCGGTGAAACATAAAATATTACAGTTTTTAATGTCCTGTTGGTAGAATATTCGTCATTGTAGCTCATCTATTTTGTTATCCAAAGATTGTACGTTGGCTAATCAGACTGATGGTAGAGGCAGATTACCCACTCGCCATCGGATCCTTACAAGGCACCCCGACCTACGTCCCCGATATCTCCGTCTCTTTCTCATGTGAATGATGGGGATGTGGGCCTTGTCAGGTGTCTGAAGTAAATATTTCACGTCCGACTCATTAAAGAAAAAAATCTTTGTCCAGTACGAGGTGAGTAATCACTGGCAGAAACAATATGTACAAAATAAGTTACAAATAACATGAAAAAACACACACAATAGCACAATTAAGAGCCCGTAAAATGTCAGCCATCTCCCCCTGGCGCCATTCAACAGCATCAGTCAGTCTTTATCTGTTACCAGTCCCACAAACTGCCTGTATATACTGCATATACACAAATGTAATTTCCATATTTATTTGAGCTAGCTGAACTCATTCCTTATCAACTCTACCATATATTGACATATGTCATTAGTTTCATTGAATTATAACCTACTAATGGCACGGGGTTCATACTTTCATAGACATTTCTTGTTAGTTCGTAAATCACCTCAGGCTTGACAGCTGCAGTTCACAAGTGCGCAAAGTGCCTTTTGCGCCGCAGGGCAGACCATACAGAGACAGACCAATATTGTCACTGGGGGGCACCCGTCCTTGCTCAGGCAGGAAGTAAACAACTTTCTTATGGAAATTTAATTATGTTTATGAATTTCAGACCTGTATTATGCCATGTGATGTGATCACATGCAATGCTCCAGTTAGCTGAACAGTGCCTGATTGCAGTTCATATGAGAAGGTGAGAACACCAGAAATAGATCCCACACACTCAGATAGATTCAAATGGCCTGCTAACTTGTTTGCTAACATAAACACACTTCAGAAGCAGTAGGAAGGACATTAACATTCTATCATGATCATGTTATGCAGCGATGCTGACTAGTGAGTCCATGGTCATGTTATGAAGCGTCTGTAAGGGTCACATCTGTTACGCTTAAAACGAGTACTGACAAAGAGAGCCGGGAAACCAATGACACATCAACAAAGCCAGCGTTAGCAAAACTTGGTCCTCAGGACACCAAGGTCCCCAACGTTTTGGTTTTTGCCCGAGCACTACATGGCTGATTCAAATAATCACCTAAGCTGTTGATGAAAGTTAGCTTTGCACAGAAAGTCGACGTACAATCATACTCAAAACGCATCTACAATAACAACTTTTACTCAAAACCATTACCTACGTGACACGGCCTGTCCAAATCAGCGTTCTATCTTTAATATACTGTGGAATTCTATACTAGCACTCAATGGACTAATATCCCTTTGATATTATTTCATTAACCTTACGACTTGGTCCGAAACACAGGGGGACAGATGTCAGTACCAAAACAAGTTCTATGAGCCATTTCCAAAAGCAATCTGGTTGCCTGAAAATACTTATTTTGAGACTTTGTATCCTAATTTTTTAGTAATAATAACATTCAATTTGGCAAATATAAAGGCCAAATGTAGTCTGTACTTCAAAATACACACATTCAAGGTAAATATGAAAGTACAGTAGTTTAATTAGGAAATAAACAATTTTGTTTTTTTATGCTCAGGTTGACCTTACTATGGAATTGCTCAGGAGATTAATTGTTCATCATGAAGTTAGCGATCGTTGTCAAGTGCTTTGGTGAATTGCGTCATGAGAAGACAACTGTACGGTCTCTGAGTGAGTTAGTTATACAGTTGAAGTTGCTATTAGTCGATGCTGGGAAGACAACAGAGGGGCACAAGGACACAATGTCATACTTCGTCTCTACACACCCCCATGACATCACATAACCCTATCATGTTGTCTGTGTGGACCTTAATTCCTTCCCAGTGGACTGATCTGTGCACTGACCCTCAGTTTAGCACGCTGTGAAACTATTTCAGTCCTGACGCACCAATGACACAATCTAGGCCCCGACGGGCGGCCAAATTCCCTGCCTGAGCGAGTAGCACTTGTGTACACTTCCCTGCTCAGAACACAGGGTCAAGCCATCAGTCCGCCCATTAAACATGTTGTATCAGAGAGAAAGGGAGGGAAAGAGAGATCGAGAGATAGGGTTAATGCTAACATACACACAGTGCTAACTGCTAACCCCCCCACAGAGAGAGATGGACAGATTCATGTACCTACATTAGCCCATTAGCTAGCATCAGCTGGGGCCACAAAGCAATGGTGAAATTATACAGAGCCGAAGCTAGTTGCTTGGCTAGCTGCACTCAGAGCCTTTCAGCCAGTCTATGTTAGGCCCTGTGCTATTGACAGAGCACTAGAGTAGGCCCGCATTGTAAATAAGAATTTGTTCTTAACTGACTTGCCTAGTTAAATAAAGGTTAAATATAAAACTAGAGGAGTTATTGCTGTACTTTAAGCTGCTTCCAGCCTTCACCAAAGTGCTCCTGAAGATGTAGAGCGATTACCTGTAATTTGGTTTCATTATTCACTTGACAGGGAAGGGGGGGTGGGGGGGATCTTGAACGTTTATATGGTTATTCATTTTAATTGACCAGACCAGGTTAATTATAATTTTCAGTTCCATTGACATGAATTTGGCAGAACATACAATACTACTACTTATATCCTACTATTAGAAGATATATTCGGTCCAATGGAAAGAACTACCACACATTCACACAGACCTTCTTTACAAGACCAGAGGTTCTGAGAAAATGACTGAAACATTGAGATACTGTGTAAATGCATGTCATTCAAAGTAAATGGGAGATTCTATTAAGCCTGTCCTGGATTCACTACCTGATCTACCATTTTTCTCATTTAGCAGACACTCTTATCCAGATTGACTTACAGTAGTGAATGCATACATTTTTGTACTGGACCGCCATGAGAATCGAACCCATGACAGTACCAGTACCAAAGAAGGTGCTTAGATCCCTCTCACTTCCCCTGAGCCGGTGTGGTGCTGTCCCCTGGCTGTGTACTGTGGGACTTCACTACTTTACTGGTCCAGAGCTGTGGCCTATTGTTCTGTTCCTAGTTGGGCTTGGACAGAGATAGAGGGAGTAGGGTAAATTGTGATTCCTACTGCAGTAAATCCTCAGCTATCTGGACTGGGAAGCCCTGAACAGAGATGGAAGATTATGCCCTAGATTTCCTAAACCATCAATTATAATGGGAGGCAGTTCTCGAGGCACAACCGGCATGTTGCCGGCGGGGTTTAGCGACGCTGTCGTTTTGCCAGATGCCTTTTTCATTTGTCTGAAGTAAATGAGTTCTGGGCAAGCTAATGAAAGACAGAGAGAGGAAGCCATCTCTCTCCCTCTTTTTCTTTTTCTTTCACTCTCACACACACTCAGTCACACACACACTCACCCCAAATGAGCTTTTGCAGCCTGGGTGATAGTGGCAGCGGGCAGAAAGGCGATGACTGATTGCCTCTCTTTGGTGTGTACGAGGTGAAACGCTGTCAACTGTGAACGTAACAACCGAGCAGTGGGACCTCTGGCTGTACGAAATAGAAAATGCTGATAGGCCGTGTCCCTGTAACTAACTCCCAACAGAAGCCCGTCTCTCTGTCCACATTAAACACCAGAGCAATTTACCATGGAGAGGAGAGAAGAAGAGAACAAGCAGCTCTTTGATGTGCATCGACTGAGGGGGCTAGGCTTGGCTGCAGAGCAGGGACATTAGCATGGGCTGGGAGAGGGGGGAGAGAGAGGGAGGGAGGGGAGGTGAGGAAAGGAAAGGAAAGAGAGAGGGGAGGTGAGGAAAGGAAAGGATGGAGAGAGGGGAGGTGAGGAAAGGAAAGGATGGAGAGAGGGGAGGTGAGGAAAGGAAAGGATGGAGAGAGGGGAGGTGAGGAAAGGAAAGGATGGAGAGAGGGGAGGTGAGGAAAGGAAAGGATGGAGAGAGGGGAGGTGAGGAAAGGAAAGGATGGAGAGAGGGGAGGTGAGGAAAGGAAAGGATGGAGAGAGGGGAGGTGAGGAAAGGAAAGGATGGAGAGAGGGGAGGTGAGGAAAGGAAAGGATGGAGAGAGGGGAGGTGAGGAAAGGAAAGGATGGAGAGAGGGGAGGTGAGGAAAGGAAAGGATGGAGAGAGGGGAGGTGAGGAAAGGAAAGGATGGAGAGAGGGGAGGTGAGGAAAGGAAAGGATGGAGAGAGGGGAGGTGAGGAAAGGAAAGGATGGAGAGAGGGGAGGTGAGGAAAGGAAAGGATGGAGAGAGGGGAGGTGAGGAAAGGAAAGGATGGAGAGAGGGGAGGTGAGGAAAGGAAAGGATGGAGAGAGGGGAGGTTGGGACACAGAGATTGGAGAGAGAGCACTCGAGAGAAAACAATGTCAGGAGGATGTTACCCTTTCCTGCTCAGTCCTTATGTCTGTTCAGACGTCAACTCTTTATAAGCTACACTTTCATACGTTGCTGGTCCACTATCCATGTGCTTTGTATGTCTGCGTATGTATTTTAAATGTGTGTTTACACAGGAACCGCGTCGGTACTTGACTGTCATGATTCGCTGGCAACACAACGGTGATGAATTAATGACTAAAACCAATAGGAGACACAAAACTCGGGGATTAAGGGCTCAGCGAAGCCTTCTGCCTGGGTTCAATTGTAGCTGTAACACTGCTGTCTACATTGTGTTCACAGAGAGAGCAGGGTGCACTGCACTGGCTGACGCTTGTCTGATATGACAGACCTCGTATAGATTCCATTATACAACTAGTGCCAATGGGGAAGTTCAGCCTCCGTGTGAACGATATACCACACCACTATTGTTCTTGTCTATTAATATATTATGTATTATGTCATGTTCTGTATTTTGTCATGTTCTGTGTGGACCCCAGGAAGAGTAGTTGCTGCTTTCGCAACAGCTAATGGGGATCCTAACAAAATACCAAATACCACTGATATACAGCTGAAGTGGGAAGTTTACATACACTTAGGTTGGAGTCATTAAAACTTGTTTTTCAACCACTCCACAAATTTCTTGTTAACAAACTATAGTTTTGGCAAGTCGGTTATGACATCAACTTTGTGTATGACACAAGTAATTTTTCCAACAATTGCTTATTTCACTTATAATTCACTGTATCACAATTCCAGTGGGTCAGAAGTTTACATATCCTTAATTGACTGCCTTTAAATAGCATGGAAAATTCCAGAAAATTATCATGGCTTTAGAAGCTTCTGATAGAATAATTGACATAATTTGAGTCAATTGGAGGTGTACCTGTGGATGTATTTCAAGGCCTACCTTCAAACTCAGTGCCTCTTTGCTTGACATCATGGGGAAATCAAGAAAAATTGTAGACCTAGACAAGTCTGGTTCATCCTTGGGAGCAATTTCCAAACTCCTGAAGGTACCACGTTCATCTGTACAAACAATAGTATGTAAGTATAAACACCATGGGACCACGCAGCTGTCATACCGCTTAGGAAGGAGACGCATTCTGTCTCCTAGAGATTAACATACTTCAGTGTGAAAAGTGCAAATCAATCCCAGAACAACAGCACAGTAAAACGACCTTGTGAAGATGCTGGAGGAAACCGGTACAAAAGTATCTATATCCACAGTAAAACGAGTCCTATATCGACATAACCTGAAAGGCCGCTCAGCAAGGAAGAAGCCACGGCTCCAAAACCGCCATAAAAAAGCCAGACTACGGTTTGCAACTGCACATAGGGACAAAGATCATTATTTTTGGAGAAATGTCCTCGGTCTGACGAAACAAAAATATAACTGTTTGGCCATAATGACCATCGTTATGTTTGGAGGAAAAATGGGGAGGCTTGCAAGCCGAAGAACACCATCCCAACCGTGAAGCACGGGGATGGCAGCATTATGTTGTATGGGTGCTTTGCTGCAGGAGGGAATGTTGCACATCACAAAATAGATGGCATCATGAGGGAGGAAAATTATGTGGATATATTGAAGCAACATCTCAAGACCAGATCAGTCAGGAAGTTAAAGCTTGGTCGCAAATGGGTATTACAAATGGACAATGACCCCAAGCATACTTCCAAAGTTGTGGCAAAATGGCTTAAGGACAACAAAGTCAAGGTATTGGAGTGGCCATCACAAAGCCCTGAACTCAATCCCATAGAAAATTTGTGGGCAGAACTGAAAAAGCGTGTGCGAGCAAGGAGGCCTCCAGCTCTGTCAGGAGGAATGGGCCAACATTTACCCAACTTATTATGGGAAGCTAGTGGAAAGCTACCCAAAATGTTTGACCCAAGTTTAACAATTTAAAGGCAATGCTACCAAATACTAATTTAGTGTTTGTAAACTTCTGACCCACTGGGAATGTGATGAAAGAAATAAAAGCTGAAAGAAATAATTGTCTCTACTATTATTCTGACATTTCGTATGCTTAAAATGAAGTGGTTATCCTAACTGACCTAAGACATGGAATTTTAAGAGGATTAAATGTCAGGAAATATGAAAAACGAAGTTTAAATGTATTTGGCTAAGGTGTATGTAAACTTCCGACTTCAACTGTATCCATCCAGATCACTCAAGAGAAATAGACTACGGAGACAGAGGCACTTGTTTTTCTCCTAGCAATCTCTCTCTACCACATCTATCAATTGTCTGTCATTAGTTTGTACCTTTTTAAAGGTGATAGAAAGTCATCTGTCTTACTTCTATTCACATCTGCTTCCACTGGTTTAAACTGTAGCTTAATCATTGACTGAATAGCCTGCAGCAGGGTTAGGATCAATTCCATTTCAATTCCAGTCAATGGAGGAAGTACACTGAAATTCCAATTCAATTCTCTTCAACGCTTTTCAATGAGGAACATTTGGAATTGGAATCTGGTTTACTTCCAGAATTGAAATGGAATTGCCCCCAACCCCTGGCCTGCAGGGCTTCCACAGCAGTAAGTCGATGAAGGGGATTTAAAGCAGTTAAAGCAACTACTGCGTTTCTCTACTCTGGGTATTGACTAGTCTACAACCCTGCATAAAGAAACAAGAAGGCCTCCACTCTATGTAACCTCACTATCCATCATGGTTATACCCATACCACCTTTAATAGATGCTTCGCTTCGACAGTGGATCTTCTTCAAGTTAAAAAAACTGTTTCTCGCCCAACTTGCCTCATATTTGCTACATTATGCAACGTACAGTACAATTCAAAAGTCTGAACACACCTACTCATTCAAGGGTTTTTATTTTATTTTTGACTATTTTCTACATTGTAGGCTAATAGTGAAGACATCAACACTTTGAAATAACACATATGGAATTATTATTATTATTTTTCATTGAACCTTTATCCCATTAGGACGGCAGGTAGCCTAGTGGTTTGAACGGGGGGCCAGTAACCGAAAGGTTGCTTGATCAAATCCCTGAGCTGCCAAGGAAAAAGCTGTTGTTCTGCCCCTGAACAAGATAGTTAACCCACTGTTCCTAGGCCGTCATTGTAAATAAGAATTTGTTCTTAACTGACTTGCCTCGTTAATATAAATGGTTTTAAAAAAACACTAAAAAAATAAACACCAGCCAAACCCAGACGACGCTTGGCCAATTGTGCGCCGCCCGTCCCTGTGTGACTCCCAATCCCGGCCGGTTGTGATACAGGTAGTGACGCCTCTAGCACTGAGATGCAGTGCCTTAGACTGCTGTGCCACTCCAAATCTTGTAGTAACCAAAAAAGTATTTTATATTTGAGATTCTTCAAAGTAGCCACCCTTTGCCTTGATGACAGCTTTGCACACTCTTCACATTCTCTCAACCAGCTTCATGAGGTAGTCACCTGGAATGCATTTCAATTAACAGGTGTGCCTTCTTAAAAGTTAATTTGTGGAATTTCTTTCCTTCTTAATGTCTTTGATCCAATCAGTTGTGTTGTGACAAGGTAGGGGTGGTATAAAGAAGATGGCCCTATTTGGTAAAAGACTAAGTCAGTATTATGGCAAGAACAGATCAAATAAGCAAAGAGAAACGACAGTCCATCATTCCTTTAAGACATGAAGGTCAGTCAATGTGGAAAGTTTCTTCAGTGCAGTAGCAAACATCAAGCTCTATGATGAAACTGGCTCTCATGAGGACCGCCACAGGAAAGGAAGACCCAGAGTTACCTCTGCTGCAGAGGTTAGGTTCATTAGAGTTACTAGCCTCAGAAATTGCAGCCCAAATAAATGCTTCACAGAGTTCAAGTAATAGACACATCTCAACTGTTCAGAGGAGACTGTGTGAATCAGGCCTTCATAGTCAAATTGCTGCAAAGAAACCACTATTAAGGACATCAATGAGAAGAAGAGACTTACTTGGGCCAAGAAACACGAGCAATGGACATTAGACTGTTGGAAATCAGATATTTCTGTATATTTTTTTTTATACATTTGCAAAAATGTCTAATAACATGTTTTCACTTTGTCATTATGGGATATTGTGTGTAGTTGGGTGTGACAAAACATATATTTAATCCATTTAGGCTGTAACACAACAAAATGTGGAATAAGTCAAGGTGTGAATACTTTCTGAAGGCAGTGTATTTGTAATGCAGGCGAAGCGAGGAGCCAGATTAGAAGCCCTCTGAGGGGTAACAGACCTGATCTCTCCTCCTGGTTATCTCTTCCTGAGCCCAGAGAGCCCACAGCTCAGACACCTGTTTCGCCCACTGGAACAGACCAGGCATGAGGAAAAGGAGATCTAGATTTCCCCAGAGAACACACTCAAGAGGGTGACTCATTCCCCCAGACTCTTCTAGAACACCCATGAACACTGCCGAGAACACTCAGAAAGTAGAATGTTCCAGGGTGATTGTTTCTCATCCCAAACGCCTGAGAAAGAGAGTGAAAAAGAGAGGGAGTGAGCGGTAGAGACTGAGAAAAGAGGGAGAGAACGAGAAAGAGAGTGAAAAAGAGAGGGAGTGTGCGGTAGAGACTGAGAAAAGAGGGAGAGAACGAGAAAGAGAGAGAGGGGGAAGGGGAGAGAGATAGATAAAGAGACAGAAGGAGAGCAAGCGAGCGAGCTGCCAGCTAGGCCCATGCAGAGCTCAATGTGTCCCGACAGCTCTAAATGAACATTAACCTGCTCAGGGTCTCAATGCTGCCGCCGCTTTACATCACAGCCCCTGAATATTTAACAGGGAGAAACCCTGCTACGGCGCGACGCCTCAGAGCCTCAATCTAGCAGCTGGCCTACACTGTACCATGTTGTAGTGTCTCATTGCTATTATGTGATGAAGCTTCCAGACAGAGACATGATCTGACAACAAATCCTGGAGAAAACTGCTTCAGAGCGTAGATGTGAAAAGTGTACATAACAATGCTGGTATACAACAACATTCAGCACAAATTAGGCCTCTCCTGGTTCCCTTTGGTGTTCTATCTAGACTCAGAGAACATCTTGGGTCTGTGAAAAGCAAATTGTCAACTTGGCCAAAACCGATGACATATAAAATATTCAAAGCACTACCCATGTACAAAGTTGGCCACACCTCATGCACATGAACAAACAGTGAGCTCCAGTACACAGAGTGGCTCTCAAGAGGGATGCCAGTTCAGAGTAAAAGAGTCCGGACACTTAGAAGTTAAATAGACTTTTGATGTTCTGACATCTCCCCAAGCAGCCGGCATCTTTTTCATTTCACTTGACTTCTCAGTAAACGACCTCCTCCTCATCTTCCATTCCCAAGTCAGGATGGATAGAACTTTAAGAGGGTTGTTTAAGCAACGTCAAAAATTCAGCTCAGCACACAGTAAAGCAGTTGAGAAAATGAATGAACAATGTGTGTGTGTGGTTCACCCCGCACATTCCTCAATGTCAGGGAAACTAAGACGTTAAACTAATCATAATAGAAAATCAACAACAGTTCAAGTCAGGACAGCTATATCAAGAGGCTGTTTAAACAACACAACCAACTGAACAGCTAATCAGAACATTTCAGGACTCGAGATGATTCTGTATTCACTATGCAGAGGTTTTGAAAGCATTGAAGACAGGTGTTTTTTTCCCCTAAGAGCAGAGTGATCCTCAGTTTGGTTGGTTAAGAGCGGGAGGTGTGTGTGTGTTTGTGTGTGTGTGGGGGGGGGGGTCAGCCCAAAAGTGCCCCTCTAGATGAGCACTTACTTTTGGACTGTGACCGCTCTTGTTATTGGCAAAGAAAGGGAGAGAGCGAGAGAAAAAGAGACGTTTTGACTGTGTAATCATGAGGCCTGACAACACGCGGTGCCAGGCAGGATCCTGTGGGGAGGCGGTGTGACATTTTCCAAAATACTTACTACTTGACATTTCAATGGACCTTTACGAAAGTGTCTCTCTCCCCCCCCCCCCCCCCCCCCCCCCCCCCCTCCGTCTCTCTCTGGTACTGAGGCTGGCACACAGGCAGACTGCATGAGAGGAGAGCAGGACTCTGCCAGTGAGTGAAGGCTGGGGAAGGGGACGTGATGCAAAGACTAAATGGTAGGATCCTGGGTGTGATCAGAACGTGGTGGGTGGGGGAGCACAACGAGCACGGTAAAGAAGGCACCTCTCTCCTCAATAGAACTCAAATAATGCCACACACAGTTGCCCAGATAAAGAGATTGCCAAAGTTTAATTAAGCTGTTCATAAAACTAATCTACTTATCGGGTTTGACAGAAAAGACTCGTGTTAAATAGGTGTTTGGTTTCTGGGTTTGTCTACATTCTCGATTGGGCTGTGTGGAGCTCCAAAACACTCTGTTGATTGGGCTGTGTGGAGCTCCAAAACACTCTGTTGATTGGGCTGTGTGGAGCTCCAAAACACTCTGATGATTGGGCTGTGTGGAGCTCCAAAACCCTGATGATTGGGCTGTGTGGAGCTCCAAAACACTCTGATGATTGGGCTGTGTGGAGCTCCAAAACTCTGATGATTGGGCTGTGTGGAGCTCCAAAACACTCTGATGATTGGGCTGTGTGGAGCTCCAAAACTCTGATGATTGGGCTGTGTGGAGCTCCAAAACACTGATGATTGGGCTGTGTGGAGCTCCAAAACACTCTGATGATTGGGCTGTGTGGAGCTCCAAAACCCTGATGATTGGGCTGTGTGGAGCTCCAAAACACTCTGATGATTGGGCTGTGTGGAGCTCCAAAACCCTGATGATTGGGCTGTGTGGAGCTCCAAAACACTCTGATGATTGGGCTGTGTGGAGCTCCAAAACTCTGATGATTGGGCTGTGTGGAGCTCCAAAACCCTGATGATTGGGCTGTGTGGAGCTCCAAAACCCTGATGATTGGGCTGTGTGGAGCTCCAAAACACTCTGATGATTGGGCTGTGTGGAGCTCCAAAACACTCTGATGATTGGGCTGTGTGGAGCTCCAAAACACTCTGATGATTGGGCTGTGTGGAGCTCCAAAACACTCTGATGATTGGGCTGTGTGGAGCTCCAAAACACTCTGATGATTGGGCTGTGTGGAGCTCCAAAACTCTGATGATTGGGCTGTGTGGAGCTCCAAAACACTGTGATGATTGGGCTGTGTGGAGCTCCAAAACTCTGATGATTGGGCTGTGTGGAGCTCCAAAACACTCTGATGATTGGGCTGTGTGGAGCTCCAAAACACTCTGATGATTGGGCTGTGTGGAGCTCCAAAACACTCTGATGATTGGGCTGTGTGGAGCTCCAAAACACTCTGATGATTGGGCTGTGTGGAGCTCCAAAACACTCTGATGATTGGGCTGTGTGGAGCTCCAAAACACTCTGATGATTGGGCTGTGTGGAGCTCCAAAACACTCTGATGATTGGGCTGTGTGGAGCTCCAAAATACTCTGTGAGGTTTGATATGATGAAGCTAAGAGGCTCATGATTGGCTAACACTAACAAATTGACAGAATTATTGATTTCTCTTTTCTTCCATTCTGTTGTTCCACAAACAAAGAGCCTGATGCATCTTCAGATATTCTCTACTGTGATCCAACCAGGAGTCTCTCTTTCTCTCTCTTCTGATCGACTCTCAGAGCGAAGCGGTTCTGAAGACTCCGCACATCCTCTCCACAATAGATGAGCTCTGCTGGAACCCAATCACCAAACACAGACATGGAAGGAGCGTCAGATCCCTCCAGCCCAGACCCATCCTCAGAAACCACAGGCCAGGATCCATGGTGTGGTCGGCAGACACCAGACATGCCCAGTTGATTACACATGCAACGCTGTGCCAGAACTCCCCACAAACTCACACACACACACACACACACACACACACACACACACACACACACACACACACAATCTCTCTCTCTCACACACACACACACACACAATCATATGGCATGATTGTGATTTAGATTAGGATATCATATTTCGATTAGGATATCATATTTAGATTAGGATATCATATTTAGATTAGGATATCAGATTTAGTTTAGGATATCAGATTTAGATTAGGATATCAGATTTAGATTATGATATCTGATTTAGATTAGGATATCAGATTTAGTTTAGGATATCAGATTTAGATTAGGATATCAGATTTAGATTATGATATCTGATTTATATTAGGATATCAGATTTAGTTTAGGATATCAGATTTAGTTTAGGATATCAGATTTAGATTAGGATATCAGATTTAGATTAGGATATCAGATTTAGTTTAGGATATCAGATTTAGTTTAGGATATCAGATTTAGATCAGGCAGCATACAAAAAATACCCCATGCTATTTATGTCAATAAAAATGTTTCTACTGCACCTGCACTTGGTGACTGGGTCTCACTCATCCGTGTGTGGGGCGGTTACATAAATCTCCAGTAGGAGGTGCTCTCCTTTGAGCAACATACATTCCCACAGCCTGGAGGTGATGTGTATGAACCAGACAGGTGTAATCCCTCTCTGATCCCCTCAGTCCCCAGCTCTCTCCTATGCTCTGCTCTCCTGTATAATCAGTCTCCTCTCCCTGGTCCTAATCAGGCCTCAGTACAGCGTAGCTCAGCCCAGGCAGCACAGCACAGGGCCCTGAATGGCCAGTCTAGATACTCTTCCACTCAGAGAGCCTGGCTTACTCCATTGATTATGCAAGACAGCAGAGCTAGGCTAGCGCCATGGTGCTATCTCCCCACACAGCGCCAGCCGCTCTACACCTCCACCCTCCCTTTCCCCCCCTCCCCTCAGCTAGCTAGCTAGCCCACTGACGGCTCCACATCAACGTCACCATTAACACTGTCTCAGAGCCCTCTCCCCTGTCTCTCTCCATCCCTTACTCCCAGCGTTCCCCAGGCCTCTGTCAGGGAGCTGAGGAATATGAGCTGGGCTCTGACATCCCACTGAGACATTTTACTTCCTCACTGTTGCAGCTCTCTGCTGCCTAGCCCCAAAACTCCATATTTAGCTATCCCTCCTTCTCCCTCCCACCCGTCTAAAAGCCTTTAAAAGGAGACTATTTTCCTTCTTCCTCGCTTGACTCCCTTTATCTCCGTCGCTCGTCCCCTGCTTCAATGTCCCCTCTCTCTCTTCATCTCCATCCATCTCTCTCTCCCGATTTCTTCTCTTCCCTCTCTCTCTCTCTCCTCCTCAGCTGTTCGTTCCCAGAGCCATAGGAGAGAGAGAGAGAGAGAGAGAGAGAGAGAGAGAGAGAGAGAGAGAGAGAGAGAGAGAGAGAGAGAGAGAGAGAGAGAGAGAGAGAGGAAGCTCTGGTGCTATGGATGATCAGCATGACTGATGTTCTTATTTGCATTACAGAGAGCTGGGGAAGCAGAAAGCACATACATCAGAGACACACACACACACACACACACACACACACACATCCGAGACACACACACGCTCATCCGAGACACACACATTTTAGACTACAATAACAAGAGTTCTCTCTAGAGCGCCTGATAAGGTAGAGCACTTAGGAGAGGATAGATCATCAATAACTGCTGTCCCTATAGATCATCAATAACTGCTGTCCCTATAGATCATCAATAACTGCTGTCCCTATAGATCATCAATAACTGCATGTCCCTATAGATCATCAATAACTGCTCTCCCTATAGATCATCAATAACTGCTGTCCCTATAGATCATCAATAACTGCTGTCCCTATAGATCATCAATAACTGCTGTCCCTATAGATCATCAATAACTGCTGTCCCTATAGATCATCAATAACTGCTCTCCCTATAGATCATCAATAACTGCTGTCCCTATAGATCATCAATAACTGCATGTCCCTATAGATCATCAATAACTGCATGTCCCTATAGATCATCAATAACTGCTGTCCCTTGGCAGAAACACAGCAGGGAATATCAGTTGTTTTCTATGTGTTTCTGTCTTAATGGACCGGTGTTGGTTGAAAGTGAAATACACCCCCCCCACCCCCCCGTGTTTCTATTGTGGACTGTTATTCGTAGCAGGAGGTGAATTTGTAGCTGTGTGCTTTGCTCTGCTTTTCTGTGTTGTTGGATGGATTTGTCTTGCTGTGTAGAGAAGTGTGTTATTCGTAGCAGGAGGTGAATTTGTAGCTGTGTGCTTTGCTCTGTGTTGTTGGATGGATTTGTCTTGCTGTGTAGAGAATTTTTTTTTTATTTTTTTTTTTTATTTTATTTCACCTTTATTTAACCAGGTAGGCTAGTTGAGAACAAGTTCTCATTTGCAACTGCGACCTGGCCAAGATAAGGCATAGCAGTGTGAACAGACAACACAGAGTTACACATGGAGTAAACAATTAACAAGTCAATAACACAGTAGAAAAAAAGGGGAGTCTATATATACATTGTGTGCAAAAGGCATGAGGTAGGCAAATAATTACAATTATGCAGATTAACACTGGAGTGATAAATGATCAGATGGTTATGTACAGGTAGAGATATTGGTGTGCAAAAGAGCAGAAAAATAAAAATAAATAAATAAAAACAGTATGGGGATGAGGTAGGTGAAAATGGGTGGGCTATTTACCAATAGACTATGTACAGCTGCAGCGATCGGTTAGCTGCTCAGATAGCAGATGTTTGAAGTTGGTGAGGGAGATAAAAGTCTCCAACTTCAGCGATTTTTGCAATTCGTTCCAGTCACAGGCAGCAGAGAACTGGAACGAAAGGCGGCCAAATGAGGTGTTGGCTTTAGGGATGATCAGTGAGATACACCTGCTGGAGCGCGTGCTACGGATGGGTGTTGCCATCGTAACCAGTGAACTGAGGTAAGGCGGAGCTTTACCTAGCATGGACTTGTAGATGACCTGGAGCCAGTGGGTCTGGCGACGAATATGTAGCGAGGGCCAGCCGACTAGAGCATACAAGTCGCAGTGGTGGGTGGTATAAGGTGCTTTAGTGACAAAACGGATGGCACTGTGATAAACTGCATCCAGTTTGCTGAGTAGAGTGTTGGAAGCAATTTTGTAGATGACGTCGCCGAAGTCGAGGATCGGTAGGATAGTCAGTTTTACTAGGGTAAGTTTGGCGGCGTGAGTGAAGGAGGCTTTGTTGCGGAATAGAAAGCCGACTCTTGATTTGATTTTCGATTGGAGATGTTTGATATGGGTCTGGAAGGAGAGTTTAGAGTCTAGCCAGACACCTAGGTACTTATAGATGTCCACATATTCAAGGTCGGAACCATCCAGGGTGGTGATGCTGGTCAGGCGTGCGGGTGCAGGCAGCGTGCAGAAGTGTGTTATTCGTAGCAGGGAGTGAATTTGTAGCTGTGTGCTTTGCTCTGTGTTGTTGGATGGATTTGTCTTGCTGTGTAGAGAAGTGTGTTATTCGTAGCAGGGGGTGAATTTGTAGCTGTGTGCTTTGCTCTGTGTTGTTGGATGGATTTGTCTTGCAGTGTAGAGAAGTGTGTTATTCGTAGCAGGGGGTGTATTTGTAGCTGTGTGCTTTGCTCTGCTTTTCAGTGTTGTTGGATTGGATTTGTCTTGTTGTGTAGAGAAGTGTGTTATTCGTAGCAGGGGGTGAATTTGTAGCTGTGTGCTCTGCTCTGCTTTTCAGTGTTGTTGGATTGGATTTGCCGCCGGGTGCTTTGTCACGTTGCACCTTGTCCACATTCCCTGACCTGTGAGGAACTCTTTACTAGTGCCTGGCTGAGCTGACAGAGAGAGTGAGAGAGATGGAGGGAGAGAGAGAGATGGAGAGAGAGAGAGTCGAAGAGGACAGTGAGACAGATGGGGGGAGAAAATAGGAATTAGAGCGAGAGATCGAATCAAATCAAATGTTATTTGTCACATTCGCCGAATACAACAGGTGAAATGCTTACTTACACGCCCTTAACCAACAATGTAGTTCAAGAAATAGAGTTACTAAAGAAATCAAATCAATCATTAAGTAACACAATTAATGTACATAACAATAATCAATCAAATGTATTTATAAAGCCCTTCTTACATCAGCTGATGTCACAAAGTGCTGTACAGAAACCCAGCCTAAAATAAGGAGGCTATATACAGGGGGCACCGGTACAGAGTCAATGTGCGGGGGTACAGGTTAGTCAAGATGGGGGGTGGAGAGGGAGAGGGAGAGAGAGAGAAAGAGAGAGAGAGACAGAGAGAGAGAGAGAGAGTACCTTCCTCTGCTCGGTCATTCCAACCTTGAGGTGACGGGGGCCCTGTGATCAGAATGGCTAATGGCTGACTAAGACTGGGAGAATCCAAACAGCTGCTAGAAGAACCACGTGACATTACCACCTGTATCTAGCCTGGCAGCTACCCACGAACCTCTACCTACTGCTGCTGATGCTGCTGCTGATGCTGCTGCTGATGCTGCTGCTGATGCTGCTGCTCCACTCAAGTGCCTCTCAGTAATGACAGCCCAGGGCTGCATCTCAAATTGCACGCTACTCCCTAAATAGTGCACTATGGGCCCTGGTTAAAAGTTACGCACTATGTAGTAGGGAATAGGGTGCCATTTGGGATGCATCCCAGGTGAGTCATTACTGCAGCAGGACCACTCACGGCCCTTATAGCCAGCAGCCCACCTCCTTCCCTTCGTTCTTTCCCTACCAACCGCCACAGACGACCCTGTCCACCTCCAACAGGCACGTTGGAAAACAAATCAATCTTTTAAAAGGAGCTTTTAAGCCCCTTGCCTTCAAAAGGCGAACAGGAACAGAGGTTTTTAGTACGAAGAAAGAGAAGACGGATGGAGGGAGCGGGGAACATTATTTTTGCGGAACGGAGAGAAGCTCATTAACCCGGTGAAAAGAGAACGAGAGAGAAAGAGAGGCCCAGGGAGCGATACGAAATGTTCTGTTCCTGAGTTTTGAGACGAGAGCCTGACAAGGAGAACATGGGAGGCTTTTGTTGGCTTGACATCAGAGTGTAGAGGTTTATTCTTCATGTACTGTAGCTACTAAAGAGTCTCTCTTTCAGTGCAGATATCCCAGGGATCCAGGGATCCGCATGTTGAAGGTCATTGATTGTGGCAGTTCGGTGCTTATGAAGCCATTTTAGAGTGAAGATCAACATTTGGGCTCCTTTTGTGTCCTGTCATGTCGCAGTTTCCACCTGACAAAACAAATGCAGCTGGACGGCGAATTTCAATAAATAACGAATCCCTAAGAGCAGGCGGCGAGCGATCTGAAACAATGTTGTAATCCAGGTATGATTTCACATGCTTCAGCTATCAAAGCATAGGCACAGTAGCTCTCATCGTTCAAACAGCACTGTCAGATTATGTTTATGTGGACGACACAGTACTCATCACCCTGTAATACATGGAATCTGCTGAAATAATACCAGCTCTTCTCTAATAAATGATGGAGCAGCCAGTAAAAACACAGCTGAATCCCAGGTAGAGAGTTAATACCACTGTGATGTTGGCCATCAGTATGACTGTACATGTGTTGTCAGACAGGCAGTCATATAGGATGTAATGCTCTGGATAATGGGTTTGGCTGGAAGGGAATGGCTTGAACAGCTCACTACTGATTGACATGACTGCAATGCGCGGTCGCACACACACAGGATCACACACACACACACAGGCACACACACACACACACACAGGCACACACACACACACACAGGCACACACACACACACACACACACAGGCACACACAGGCACACACACACAAACACACATAGGCACACACACACACAAACACACACAGGCACACACACACACACACACAGGCACACACACACACACACACAGGGCTATATGAACCATATAAACAGAGAGGCGTCTCCGTGTGTAAATGAGGTACTATATTGTCAGAGTGACTGGACAGCTAGTTCATCTCTCATAAGCAAACTCCAGGAAGAGAAGGTAGAGAACAGGGTACAGGAGAAGGTAGAGGAGAGGGTAGAGGAGAGGGAGAGGAGAGGGTAGAGGAGGAAGTAGAGGAGAGGGTAGAGAAGGCAGAGGAGAGGGTAGAGGATAAGGTAGAGGAGAGGGGAGAGGAGAAGGTAGAGGAGAGGGTAGAGGAAAAGGTAGAGGAGAGGGTAGATTAGAGTTAGAGGAGAAGGTGGAGGAGAGGGTAGGGGAGAGGGTAGAGGAGATGGTAGAGGAGAGGGTAGAGGAGAGGGTAGAGGAGAAGGTACAGCAGAAGGTAGATGAGAAGGTAGAGGAGAGGGTAGATGAGAGGGTAGATGAGAAAGTAGAGGAGAAGGTAGAGGAGAAGGTAGAAGAGAAGGTAGAAGAGAAGGTAGAATAGAAGGTAGAGGAGAGGGTAGAAGAGAAGGTAGAAGAGAAGGTGGAAGAGAAGGTGGAAGAGAAGGTAGAGGAGAGGGTAGAGGAGAGGGTAGAGGAGAAGGTAGAGGAGAGGGTAGAAGAGAGGGTAGAAGAGAGGGTAGAAGAGAGGGTAGAGGATAAGTTGGAGGAGAGGGTAGAGGAGAGGGTAGAAGAGAAGGTAGAAGAGAAGGTAGAGGAGAGGGTAGAGGAGAAGGTAGAGGAGAAGGTAGAGGAGAGGGTAGAGGAGAGGGTAGAAGAGAGGGTAGAGGATAAGTTGGTGGAGAGGGTAGAGGAGAGGGTAGAAGAGAAGGTAGAAGAGAAGGTAGAGGAGAGGGTAAAAGAGAAGGTAGAATAGAAGGTAGAGGAGAGGGTAGAAGAGAAGGTAGAAGAGAGGGTAGAGGAGAGGGTAGAGGAGAAGTTGGAGGAGAGGGTAGAGGAGAGGGTAGAGGAGAAGGTAGAGGAGAGGGTAGAAGAGAGGGTAGAAGAGAGGGTAGAGGAGAGGGTAAAGGAGAGGGTAGAGGAGAGGGTAGAAGAGAAGGTCGAGGAGAGGGTAGAAGAGAGGGTAGAAGAAAGGGTAGAGGAGAGGGTAGAGGAGAAGTTGGAGGAGAGGGTAGAGGAGAGGGTAGAAGGGAAGGTCGAGGAGAGGGTAGAAGAGAAGGTAGAGGAGAGAGTAGAAGAGAGGGTAGAGGAGAGGGTAGAGGAGAAGTTGGAGGAGAGGGTAGAGGAGAGGGTAGAAGAGAAGGTCGAGGAGAGGGTAGAAGAGAGGGTAGAAGAAAGGGTAGAGGAGAGGGTAGAGGAGAAGTTGGAGGAGAGGGTAGAGGAGAGGGTAGAAGAGAAGGTCGAGGAGAGGGTAGAAGAGAAGGTAGAGGAGAGGGTAGAAGAGAGGGTAGAGGAGAGGGTAGAGGAGAAGTTGGAGGAGAGGGTAGAGGAGAGGGTAGAAGATAGGGTAGTGTAGTGAGGACAGAGCCACTTCTCTCTCTCTCTGTTCTAGTATGAGCTGTGACACTAATACTGGCCCAATATCCTAGTCTAGAACTCTATCTGATCTAGCAAAGTCAAACAGCCGTACATAAAACCCCCGAGGCCTTTCCTTTATAGTTATACTTTTGTTCGAATGTTAACAGTGTAAAGCAATCTAGTCCAATGTACTGCAATCCACACAACAAAAACATATGAAAAGAATCATGAATGAAAGCCTAGCCATCGCCCCATGTGTACATCCCTTGTTTATAACAGATTCATAACCCAGCCTACATATGAACATCATCTGGAGTGGTCCTGCATTCTAAACCATGTATGATATGATGATGATGTCTGTGCAGTAGTCCTCAATAATTATGGCACACGCTCGCTCTCATCTGCTTTGTATTACATGATAAGAAAACCAGGCAATACATTACGCAATCCTCTCACTGAGGGTCCGGCAGCTGGCTTTAAATCAAGACTGATTAATTTAAGGCGATCCTTGGCCTAGCCCATCAATAGGGCTCTCTGGGTGTGATGCACCCTGGTTAATATCACATGGAACATTTTTAGTCTGGGAAATCTCAGCCCGCATGACTATGTTTAATATTTCATAAATTAAGGAGGAATCCTCACAGGGATTTCAGAGTATGAGAGTCTCAGCCCCAAACAGGCTTTTGTGTGTTTAGTGTGTGTGTGTGTGTGTGTGTGTGTGCGTGCGTGTGTGCGCATGCTTGGGTAGACATTTCAGTGTGTGTGCAAGCACATGCTTCTGTGCATGCATGTTGTGTGTATTTGTGTGTGTTTAAGTGTGTTTGAGGCCAACCAGTGCCAGAGGGCTGCTGTCATGGCTGCTGACACAAAGCCTGAGACTGTAGAGAGAGAGAGAGCAGAGAGAGAGAGAGCAGAGAGTGAGCAGAGAGAGAGCAGAGAGAGAGCAGAGAGTGAGCAGAGAGAGAGAAGAGAGTGAGCAAAGAGAGAGAAGAGAGTGAGCAGAGAGAGAGAGCAGAGAGAGCAGAGAGTGAGCAGAGAGAGAGAGCAGAGAGAGAGCAGAGAGAGAGAGCAGAGAGAGAGCAGAGAGAGCAGAGAGAGCAGAGAGTGAGCAGAGAGTGAGCAGAGAGTAAGCAGAGAGAGCAGAGAGCCAGAGAGCAGAGAGTGAGCAGAGAGCCAGAGAGAGAGCAGAGAGTGAGCAGAGAGTGAGCAGAGAGCGAGCAGAGAGAGCAGAGAGTGAGCAGAGAGCGAGCAGAGAGCCAGAGAGTGAGCAGAGAGAGAGCATAGAGAGAGCAGAGAGTGAGCATAGAGTGAGCAGAGAGCCAGACAGATAGGAGAGAGAGCAGTGAGTGAGAGCCAGAGAGAGCAGAGAGCCAGAGAGAGAGCAGAGAGAGCGCAGAGAGAGCAGAGAGAGAGCAGAGGAGAGCAGAGAGCCAGAGAGAGAGCCAGCGAGAGAGCCAGCGAGAGAGCAAGCGAGAGAGCAGAGAGTGAGCAGAGAGCCAGAGAGTGAGCAGAGAGTGAGCAGAGAGAGAGCATAGAGAGAGCAGAGAGTGAGCATAGAGTGAGCAGAGAGCCAGAGAGAGGGGAGAGAGAGCAGAGAGTGCGCAGAGAGAGCAGAGAGTGAGAAGAGAGTGAGCAGAGAGAGAGCAAAGAGAGAGAGAGCAGAGAGAGAGCAGAGAGTGAGCAGAGAATGAGCAGAGAGTGAGCACAGAGAGAGCAGAAAGATAGAGAGCAGAGAGAGAAGAGAGAGCAGAGAGTGAGCACAGAGAGAGCAGAAAGATAGAGAGCAGAGAGAGAGAGAGCAGAGAGAGAAGAGAGAGCAGAGAGTGAGCAGAGAGAGAGCAGAGAGAGCAGAGAGCCAGAGAGCAGAGAGTGAGCAGAGAGCCAGAGAGAGAGCAGAGAGAGCAGAGAGTGAGCAGAGAGCCAGAGAGTGAGCAGAGAGAGAGCATAGTGAGAGCAGAGAGTGAGCATAGAGTGAGCAGAGAGCCAGACAGAGAGGAGAGAGAGCAGTGAGTGAGAAGAGAGAGAGCAGAGAGAGAGCATAGAGAGAGCAGAGAGTGAGCATAGAGTGAGCAGAGAGCCAGAGAGAGGGGAGAGAGAGGGGAGAGTGAGCAGAGAGAGAGCAGAGAGTGAGAAGAGAGAGAGCAGAGAGAGAGCAGAGAGTCTGAGAGAGAGCAGAAAGAGAGTAGAGAGTGAGCAGAGAGCCAGAGAGTGAGCAGAGAGAGAGCATAGAGAGAGCAGAGAGTGAGCATAGAGTGAGCAGAGAGCCAGACAGAGAGGAGAGAGAGCAGTGAGTGAGAAGAGAGAGAGCAGAGAGAGCATAGAGAGAGCAGAGAGTGAGCATAGAGTGAGCAGAGAGCCAGAGAGAGGGGAGAGAGAGGGGAGAGTGAGCAGAGAGAGAGCAGAGAGTGAGAAGAGAGAGAGCAGAGAGAGAGCAGAGTCTGAGAGAGAGCAGAAAGAGAGTAGAGAGTGAGCAGAGAGCCAGAGAGTGAGCAGAGAGAGAGCATAGAGAGAGCAGAGAGTGAGCATAGAGTGAGCAGAGAGCCAGACAGAGAGGAGAGAGAGCAGTGAGTGAGAAGAGAGAGAGCAGAGAGAGTGCAGAGAGCCAGAGAGAGAGCCAGAGAGAGAGAGCCAGAGAGAGAGAGCCAGAGAGAGAGCCAGAGAGTGAGCAGAGAGTGAGCAGAGAGCCAGAGAGTGAGCAGAGAGCCAGAGAGTGAGCAGAGAGTGAGCAGAGAGAGAGCATAGAGAGAGCAGAGAGTGAGCATAGAGTGAGCAGAGAGCCAGAGAGAGAGCCAGAGAGAGAGCCAGAGAGAGAGCCAGAGAGTGAGCAGAGAGTGAGCAGAGAGTGAGCAGAGAGAGAGCAGAGAGAGAGCAGAGAGTGAGCATAGAGTGAGCAGAGAGCCAGAGAGAGGGGAGAGAGAGCGGAGAGTGAGCAGAGAGAGAGCAGAGAGTGAGAAGAGAGAGATCAGAGAGAGAGCAGAGAGTCTGAGAGAGAGCAGAAAGAGAGTAGAGAGTGAGCAGAGAGCCAGAGAGTGAGCAGAGAGAGAGCATAGAGAGAGCAGAGAGTGAGCATAGAGTGAGCAGAGAGCCAGACAGAGAGGAGAGAGAGCAGTGAGTGAGAAGAGAGAGAGCAGAGAGCCAGAGAGAGAGCCAGAGAGAGAGAGCCAGAGAGAGAGAGCCAGAGAGAGAGCCAGAGAGTGAGCAGAGAGTGAGCAGAGAGCCAGAGAGTGAGCAGAGAGCCAGAGAGTGAGCAGAGAGTGAGCAGAGAGAGCGCATAGAGAGAGCAGAGAGTGAGCATAGAGTGAGCAGAGAGCCAGAGAGAGGGGAGAGAGAGCAGAGAGTGAGCAGAGAGAGCGCAGAGAGTGAGAAGAGAGAGAGAGCAGAGAGAGAGCAGAGAGTCTGAGAGAGAGCAGAAAGAGAGTAGAGAGTGAGCAGAGAGCCAGAGAGAGAGCAGAGAGAGAGAGAGAGAAGAGAGCAGAAAGAGAGCAGAGTGATCAGAGAGTGAGCAGAGAGCCAGAGAGTGAGCAGAGAGTGAGCAGAGAGAGAGCATAGAGAGAGCAGAGTGAGCAGAGAGTGAGCAGAGAGTCAGAGAGAGAGCAGAAAGAGAGTAGAGAGTGAGCAGAGAGCCAGAGAGAGAGCAGAGAGAGAGCAGAGAGAGAGCAGAGAGTGAACAGAGAGTGAGCAGAGAGCCAGAGAGAGCAGAGAGAGAGCAGATAAAGAGAGCAGAGATCAGAGAGAGAGAGAGAGAAGAGAGAGAGCCAGAGAGAGAAGAGAGAGAGCAGATAAAGAGAGCAGAGAAAGAGAGCAGAGAGAGCAGAGAGCCAGCAGAGAGCGAGCAGAGGGAGAGCAGAGGGAGAGCCAGAAAGAGAGCCAGAGAGAGAGAAGAGAGAGAGCAGAGAGAGAGCAGAGGGAGAGCAGAGAGAGAGCCAGAGAGAGAGCAGAGGGAGAGCAGAGAGAGAGCCAGAGAGAGAGAAGAGAGAGAGCAGAGGGAGAGCAGAGAGAGCCAGAGAGAGAGAAGAGAGAGAGCAGAGAGAGAGCTGCGAGAGAGCAGACAGACAGAGAATGCAGAGAGATGCTCCCAGCACATCAAAGCACAGCAGCAGCCCTGTCGTCAAGCCCACAGGAGAACCCAGCACATTTCCCACTCATCATTAGCCTCTCACTGAGATAAACACACACGCGCATGCCCATGTGCACACAAAGAACACACATGCACAAACACGCACACACCACACACCGACATCACTCCCCGCCCCCCACACTGACACACACCCTGATAGGGTCATCAGTAAGGTATCGTCAGCCTCCATCTGCATGGTCCCCACAGACACATCCTCCATGTCTCCAGTCTCTGTGAACAGAGTGTCTGTTGGAGCTCATTCTGTTCTACTGCTGCTGATAGGATTCATTATGTCCTATCAGAGGTGCTTATTCTAGGACAGCTGGTGGGAAGCAACGGGACAGGATGAGTGGGATGAATGGGGTTAAGACAACACTTACAACTACAGACGGGATTGAACACAGACATTAATACTAGAATGGCTGGGCCTCGAGCCCCCCCCCCTTCACACTAATGAGTAGTCATTCTGACTAACATTCTAACAGTGTAATTCCTACGTTTCATACAGGCTATCGCAAAACATGGTCACTTGGTTTAGGAAGGTCTTAGGTAACATTAGAATTCCCCTTTTCTTTCCTTCAAATAACACAATAGCATTTTCATTACTTCATTAGTTTACTGTAGGCTACATTTTTGTTTTTTTAATGTTCAAGTGGTCAATCATTTTTTTTTCGTGGAGTGCCTTTTGCTACAGCTATGAAACAGAAAGCATGCCTGTTTCTTTTTCAAAACAACCAAATAGAAAATACCCCAACAACCAAGACGTACGGTCAGCGAGATGATCAAATGATGAAGACATCAGTAGCCTAAACATCATTTTAAGTTTCAAGTGTTTTTGATAAAGTGAAAATCAACACAAAATTAATAACAGCATTTTAATGACTATAAATATGACAGCAGTCAAAAATACCACGTTTATGTGGGTCTTTATGCCATGGCATCAGTTGGTCCATGTCACATAAATAGCGAAAGCTGGTGAGTGCTTGTTTTTTTCTTGAGATGTAGGGTTTTCTCTGTCATCACCAGCTTGTTCTATTGAAACGGTGCTGTCCTTCCTCTCTCCTGTCTCGCAGTTCCATTTGGTGGTGGAGCGGACACCTGCTCAGTGCGCACCGTTCTGGCTTGTTTTTTGTGCTTAAGCCTCAGAGGTTTAGGTTCAGGCTGAGGATCAGAATCAGAAGAATAATCATCGGAGATGTCATGATTGATTTCTTACCCACCATCTGAGTCCTTCTCATTTAGATTTTTGGAAGACTGGTTGAACTGCTGTTCTTTATTCACAGTTGGTGATTCCATAACTATGCATTGTTCTCTTCCCCTTGCTCTTCAACTCACCCACTATACCCCTTTCTTTTTAAAATGGTATTTTACCAGGTAAGTTGACTGAGAACACAGGACGGGGGATGAAAAAGCCAATACTTTACTTCATCTGTTGTTATACACTGCTCCAAAAAAATAAAGGGAACACTTAAACAACACAATGTAACTCCAAGTCAATCACACTTCTGTGAAATCAAACTGTCCACTTAGGAAGCAACACTGATTGACAATAAATTTCACATGCTGTTGTGCAAATGGAATAGACAACAGGTGGAAATTATAGGCCATTAGCAAGACACCCACAATAAAGGAGTGGTTCTGCAGGTGGTGACCACAGACCACTTCTCAGTTCCTAAGCTTCCTGGCTGATGTTTTGGTCACTTTTGAATGCTGGCGGTGCTTTCACTCTAGTGGTAGCATGAGACGGAGTCTACAACCCACACAAATGGCTCAGGTAGTGCAGCTCATCCAGGATGGCACATCAATGCAAGCTGTGGCAAGAAGGTTTGCTGTGTCTGTCAGCGTAGTGTCCAGAGCATGGAGGCGCTACCAGGAGATAGGCCAGTACATCAGGAGACGTGGAGGAGGCCGTAGGAGGGCAACAACCCAGCAGCAGGACCGCTACCTCTGCCTTTGTGCAAGGAGGAGCAGGAGGAGCACTGCCAGAGACCTGCAAAATGACCTCCAGCAGGCCACAAATGTGCATGTGTCTGCTCAAACGGTCAGAAACAGACTCCATGTTGGGAGAAGGAGTGCAGCGGGCATTACTGTCGGGGGAAGGAGTGCAGTGGGCCCTACTGTCGGGAGAAGGAGGAGGGGCAACGGGGGAAAACTGTAACAAAAATGACATGCCCTCAAAACTAGATATAACTCCCCTTATTTTTTATATAATAAGATTATTTCAACAACAGTGTTATATAGACGTATTTAGGAAAAGTAAAGGACGGAGGGGGGTATGACTTTAAAAATGACAGAGTAATACATTTGTTAAATTCATGAGCACTCCAAATGTCTGCTTTAAGCAGTTCTAGTTTTAAGAAAGATGTGGATGTATTTCATGTCTCAATTGGAAAATATCCTTCGATATGATGCTATGGATAACTGGGGATGATGCACCCTATGAGGAAAATAGCAACAAGAGTTTTTTTCCTAACCTGCCCAACACCTGGGTCCATGGGAGCAGGTGTGACTTTGGTATTGTCTTTGACTCAACACCTGTAACAATGCAGGAGCAGATAATTACTTTCCATAACCTTTCTGTCTCCTGAGTCCACATTGACACCTGTGTCTGGACCCAACCAATATGCCTCCTGTAGCGTAACTAGCCCGGCTATATGGAAGAGATAGCAGGTGGCCAATTACATTGCCTTCAGAAAGTGTTCACACCCCTTGCCTTTTTTCACATTTAGTTGTGTTACAGCCTGAATTTTAAAATGGATTCAATTGAGATTTGTTACACACAATACCCCATAATGTGAAAGTGGAATTATGTTTTAGCGACATTTTTACAAATGTATAAAAAATGAAAAGCTGAAATGTCTTGAGCCAATAAGTATTCAACCCATTTGTTATGGCAAACCTAAAAAAGTTTGCTTAACAAGTCACATGTTAAGTTACATGGACTCACTCTGTGTGCAATAATAGTGTTTACCATGATTTTTTAATGACTACCTCATCTCTGTACCCCACACATACAATTATCTGGAAGGTCCCTCATTCGAGCAGTGAATTTCCAACACTGATTCAACCACAAAGACCAGGGAGGTTTTCCAATGCCTCTCAAAGAAGGGAACCTATTGGTAGATGGGTACAAATAAAAATGAATATTAAATATCCCTTTGAGCATAGTTTAGTTATTAATTACACTTTGGATGGTGTATCAATACACCCAGTCACAACAAAAATAGTAGGCATGCTTCCTAACTCAGTTGACGGAGAGGAAGGAAACCGCTCAGGGATTTCACAATGAGGCCAATGGTGACTTTAAAACAGTTACAGAGTTAAATGGCTGTAATAGGAGAAAATGGAGGATGGGTAACAACATTGTAGTTAATCCACAATACTAACCTAATTGACAGAGTGAAAAGAAATAAGCCTGTACAAAAAATGTGCAAAGAAATGCACTTTTGTCCTGAACACAAAGTGTTATGTTTGGGGCAAATGCAATACAACACATTACTGAGTAGCACTCTAAATATTTCCAAGCATAGTAGTGGCTACATCATGTTATGGGTATGCTTGAAATTGTTAAGGACAAGGGAGTTTTTCAGGATAAAAACATTTATGGAATGAAGCTAAGCACAGGCAAAATCCTAGAGGGAAAACCTGGTTCAGTCAGCTTTTCACCAGACACTGGGAGATGAATGCACCTTTCAGCAGGACAATAACCTAAAACTCAAGGCCAAATCTACACTGGAGTTGTTTACCAAGAAGACAGTGAATGTTCCTGAGAGGCCAAGTTACAGTTTTTACTTAAATCTATCTATGGCAAGACCTGAAAATGATTGTCTAGCAATGATCAACAACCAATTTGACAGATCTTGAAGAATTTAAAAAAAAATAATGGGCAAATGTTGCACAATCCAGGTGTGGAAAGCTCTTAGTTACGTACCCAAAAGAGTCCCAGCTGTAATTGTTGCCAAAGGTGAGTCTACAAAGTATTGACTCAGGGGTGTGGATACTTATGTAAATTAATGTTTTCAATTTGTATTGTGTGTAGATAGGTGAGAAAAACATATTTAATCAATTTTGAAATGTTCATAATATTTTGTAATTATAACGTCAATACTAGCTACTGTGGTTTGCTAGCTTGGAGGAAGTATTTAGTGTTGTGTGCATTGCATTTGTGCACTTAGTGCACTTAGCTACCATCCCATAGCCTACATTGCATATGAAGTGTTAACTGTAGATGTACAGAAAAAAATGTGTTCCTTTTTGTCGTCACTCCTGTTGGCTCCCCCACGTGGAGGTTTGTGCTCTCTGATTGGCTCAAAGTCAAGCTGTTAGCCACTGACAAGCGTTACGATTCTACAAGTATTAAAGGCAGGTTCATTGCTACCGGGTCGGCACGCAGCAGGTACTGCGTTTGTTCTAGCAAGAGACAGGTACTTCTCACAGTGGGAGGCCGTACTGTCGGCCGTCTGTCGGCAGTGAGATTCTCGGTCGGTGAAGCCGGCTTACATCCCTGAGCAGCCGTGACGTGATTTACTGGTGGGGATATAATGGTCTGATTTTAGAAAGATCCACTCATGCCATGTAGTTATGTGATTGCATTAGTATGATCGTTAAGCGGCAGCAACTTTCTGCAGGCTGAGGCTGACATCACGTCTGTCTCCATGGTGATGGAGCTCACGTTAGGCTCTGTTTGAGAAAGAGAGAGAGATGGCGGGAGAGAGACAGGAGGAGAGGATGAGGGGGAGAGGGTGAGGGAGAGAGAGAAAAAAGGGAGAGAGAGGGTGAGGGAGAGAGAGGGAGAGAGAGAGAGCGAGAGAGAGAGAAAAGAGTGAGATGGAGAGAGAGAGAGAGAGAGAGAGAGAGAGAGAGAGAGAGAGAGAGAGACAGTCGGAAATCCAATAGGAGAGGGATGCAGCAGTGAGTGTCAGTGTCAGGAAGCAACCGGTTGGGAATACTAACCATGGCTAGACCCCACGAAGACACACACAAGCACACGCTGAAGCCTTGGTCATTGTTGCTGTCAGTCATTTGCAGTTCTGTCAACAGTCAGCAGTATCAAGTGAAAAATAGTCTTTGAGCACAAATGTCACTGGAGCTAATACTGACATTAAATGACTATTGGACAGAGGATCCACACTGCTCCCTCAAACAGACAGATTGAGGGAAAGGGATGGAGAGATTTGAAGAGGAGGAGGAAGAGGGACAGAGGAGGACATTGAAAGACAAGGGGGAGAGGGGGAAGAGAGAGAGATTGAGGAAGAGGAGGGGGAGAGATTGAGAAAGACGGCAGGGGAGAAAGAGATGGAGAGAGAGAGAGAATCTGTTTCTAGCTTTGTCCCCAAATCCTCATCTGACCACACAGATGGCTATTTCAGAGCTATGATAACAGCCCCTGGTCATTCTACCTCATACCTTCATTCATGGGGCTCACTAAATGGGAGTCACTAAACCAAGATCCAACCTAGATTCAGCTTTTCTTGCCAGAAGACACACAGCTGAGAATGGGAACAAGACTAATCAAGATCCAACATTACTCCATGCCCGTGATTGAGTTGGGATGTGTGACACAAAAACACGGCTAACATCATGTTTGTTTACTTGACCTTTGGCTGTGGGCTCCCGCAGATCCGCCAGCATCTGAGCAAACATGTTTTGTTTTTTCAGGGGCTTTGACCTATTTGGTTGGAAAAGTCATCCGTCTTTATAGAGAGAGAGAAAAGAGAGAGAGAGAGAGAGAGAATGGTCTCATGGATTCTGATTTGGCTCGGCTCCAATTAAATCCACTCCCACAGAGAGCGAGCTTCAGCCCAAATTAGAAGAGACACAGAGACCGCACAGCAGAAGTGTGTCCTCTTCTCACCTCACACACGATCCAGCCAGGTAACAACGGCAGCGCCGGATAAAAGCCCATCACCCTCATTCGTCGACTGCGATTTTTTTGTAGAATTTCATGTTTTCGCTAAATTTCCTGAGTACTGTCATGACATTGCCCTCTTTGGGTATATCAAGCCCCATCCCCCTCTCCCTGCCTCCTTTAACTAGGCTGCTGTGGTCAGAGAGAGGTCGTAAATTCCTGAGAAGACCCTGCCACATGGCCACACAGTATAAGAGGCAGAGTATATTTTCATAGAGAACAAAGGAATTTCTTCCACCTCACTGAACTTGAGGTACGAACAAATTTCATGTTCCGGAGAAAGTATGAAAGATCGGTGAAGAATCCAGAGAGAGGGCGTAAAATTCTACAACAGAAACTAACTTTTCAACAGCGAACAAGATGACACACTGAGCGTAAATATATATATTGATTGCAATTGTTCCCGAATGAGTGAGCGTTCATGTGCAAAGGATTAGCATTTAAATTGTTATAATTATCACTCTGTCTAATAAGCCGCCATACCGGTTTAGCCCACTAGGGCACATTCTCCTATCATTTCGTGTAACCATATTTACTTTGTTGTTTTGTTTATGCATTTCTGTGAATTACATAGTTAGTAATAAATACATGATTTAAGACAATTGATGTATGGATGACTCATAGTGAAGACTGGGTTCGTGCAGAGAACCATCAATTTACAACGTTTGGAATGAGACTAACGTGAGGTAAAGTAAATACTCTTTATTATCTTCTGCTGCAAAGCTATTGATTTATCCTGTCAGTCAGCTGTGCATTTTTTCTCTCTCTCTCTCTCTGCATGCTGGGAGTGTTTGGTGCATGCTGGAAATTGTATGAGCGAAGGAGTGCGTGTGTTGTGTAGAGTTAGATATTCAGATTTCTTTCAGTTTTCTATTTCTTGGTGGCATTTTGGGGTTTTCTTCTGTGCATGATTAAGATTATTATTTTTGTTGTGGTCGAATTAAGTATATATATTTTTTAATTATTATTTTTAATTTGACCCCTTTTTCTCCCCAATTTCGTGGTATCCAATTGTTTAGTAGCTACTATCTTGTCTCATCGCTACAACTCCCGTACGGGCTCGGGAGAGACGAAGGTTGAAAGTCATGTGTCCTCCGATACACAACCCAACCAAGCCACACTGCTTCTTAACACAGCGCGCATCCAACCCGGAAGCCAGCCACACCAATGTGTCGGAGGAAACACCGTGCACCTGGCAACCTTGGTTAGCATGCACTGCGCCCGGCCCGCCACAGGAGTCGCTGGTGCGCGATGAGACAAGGATATCCCTACCGGCCAAACCCTCCCTAACCCGGACGACGCTAGGCCAATTGTGCGTCGCCCCACGGACCTCCCGGTCGCGGCCGGTTACGACAGAGCCTGGGCGCGAACCCAGAGTCTCTGGTGGCACAGCTGGCGCTGCAGTACAGCGCCCTTAACCACTGTGCCACCCGGGAGGCCCTCAAATGAAGTATTTTGATTTTCGTAGCGAAATTACCCTGATTTTGGAGGGGATGGCATCCCAAATGGGGATGCCGTCCCTGTCACTTCGGCACGGCTTTAGGTGTGTTACTGAAGCTACTGTCACGGTGGAGGAGTTTCTGGTTGGCGTAGGAGAGAAGGTAGGATACGAGAATGTTGCTTAAGCATCCCGGATGAAAAAAGCGGCGGTGGTATTTTTTAAAGAAGAGTGCCTTGTAGATTGTATGGTTGAGCATGGTGTACTTCTTAAAGAAGAGTGTCTTGTTGATCGGATGGTTGAGCATGGTGTACTTCTTAAAGAAGAGTGTCTGGTTGATCGGATGGTTGAGCATGGCGTACTTCTTAAAGAAGAGTGTCTGGTTGATCGGATGGTTGAGCATGGCGTACTTCTTAAAGAAGAGAGTCTGGTTGATCGGATGGTTGAGCATGGTGTACTTCTTAAAGAAGAGTGTCTTGTTGATCGGATGGTTGAGCATGGTGTACTTCTTAAAGAAGAGTGTCTTGTTGATCATATGGTTAAGCATGGTGTACTTCTTAAAAAAGAGGGTCTTGTTGATCGTATGGTTGAGCATGGTGTAGTTCTTAAAGAGTGTCTTGTAGATCGTATGGTTGAGCATGGTGTAGTTCTTAAAGAAGAGCACCTTGTTGATCGTTTGGTTGAGCATGGCGTAGTTCTTAAAGAAGAATGTCTTGTAGATCGTATGGTTGAGCATGGTGTACTTCTTAAAGAAGAGGGTCTTGTTGATCGTATGGTTGAGCATGGTGTAGTTCTTAAAGTGTGTCTTGTAGATCGTATGGTTGAGCATGGTGTAGTTCTTAAAGAAGAGCACCTTGTTGATCGTATGGTTGATCATGGCGTAGTTCTTAAAGAAGAATGTCTTGTAGATCGTATGGTTGAGCATGGTGTACTTCTTAAAGAAGAGTGTCTTGTTGATCGTATGGTTGAGCATGGCGTAGTTCTTAAAGAAGAGTGTCTTGTTGATCATATGGTTGAGCATGGCGTAGTTCTTAAAGAAGAGTGTCTTGTTGATCGGATGGTTGAGCATGGCGTAGTTCTTAAAGAAGAGTGTCTTGTTGATCGGATGGTTGAGCATGGTGTAGTTCTTAAAGAAGAGTGTCTTGTTGATCGGATGGTTGAGCATGGCGTAGTTCTTAAAGGAATGTTTATTCAAGTTAAGCCGCTTTTTTCTCCGTCAACAAGGGTAACAATTTCAAATGTACCACCGTTTATTCCAAATGAGCTATTGGAGCGCGAGTTATTGCGCTTTGGGAAGTTCGCCAGTTCAATTAAGGTTGTCCCATTGAGTTGCAAACCCCCGGCGTTGAAACAGGTAATGTCATTTCGGCGACAGGTGTTTATGTTTTTGGACTCACCGGAGCAGACTTTAGAGTTATCGTTTAAAATCAAGTATGTTAACAGACTGTATGGCTAATGCTAGTACGGGTAGTCAACAGTGTTTTGAGTGTGGGGATGGATGTTGGTCATAAGCGACATGTTTACCCGAAAAGGGAGAAGGCAGAGGGAGGGGCGCAGGTGGTCATCGTAACGCCTGGGCCCACTGATGTAGGGAGAGGTGAACCGACAGCGGTAGAGCAGCCACAAGCACCTGTTGCTGAGGAACAAGTTATCGGTGTTGAGGGCACGGAGTTGCAACTTGTATTAGAGGGAAATGTTGTGCAGCAGAATATTGTCTGAAGAGCCAGTTCCTCAGACTGGTGAGCAGGTGCCCAGTACGAGTGCTGGGGTACAGGAGGGGGTTCATGTGGAGCTAGGCTCCCAGGGAGTGGAGGAGATGCCCACTACGAGTAATGGGGTACAGGAGGGGGTTCATGTGGAGCTAGGCTCCCAGGTAGTGGAGGAGATGCCAACTACGAGTGCTGGGGTTCATGTGGAGCTAGGCTCCCAGGTAGTGGAGGAGATGCCCACTACTAGTAATGAGGTTCAGGTGGGGCTAGTCTCCCAGGTAGCCCGTCACTCGTGGGGAGTGTTGAAGGGGATGTGGTAGAGGGGAGTCAGTTGTCTGTGGCTTCAGCTGAGGAGGATCAGGAGAAGGATATGGATATCTCTTTTGATATGCTGGTGAGGACTCAATTTACGATCTAGAGGAGGTAAATGGGTTTCTGGTTCAGACTTTTGGGAAATCTGTCAAATTGGCAGATTATTTTGATGTTGATAAGTTTGTGAGGTCAGCTGTGATGTTACAGAAGACGGTGGGGTTAGACCAGCTGTGATATTACAGAAGACGGTGGGGTTAGACCAGTTGAGTGAGAAGAAGCGGTTTCGCTTGAGGAAATGTGTTGCAGCAAAAGGTGGTGGGAAACGTGGTCAGGTTAATAAGAGAAGATTAAAACAATGATGATGATCATGCTTCATAGGGTGTCTTTTTTCTCTGTGGTTTCTTCTGCTTTTCTTTTCTCTTTTCTATATGGAGGTACTAAGGGTAGGTTCTGTCAATATTAATGAGGATAGGGACAGGAATAAGAGGGCTTGGGTATTAGAAGTAATAAAACAGAAAAGGCTTAATGTAGTTTTCCTACAGGAGACACATAGTGATGAGGAAAATGAGGTTGACTGGAGTATCTGGTGGGAGGGACAGCATATCAGTCATGGTACTAATTTCAGTGCTGGGGTGGCAATCTTGTTTTCCTCAGGTTTAGGGGTGACTGTGGTATCTACAACAGAGATTGTCAAGGGTCGGGTTTTATTGGTCAAGGTGGATGTTATGTTTTTATTTTTTATAATGTTTATGCTCCTCATGAGGGTACAGAGCGTATTGCTATATTTGATCAAATAAAGGAAACCTTAAGACAGTGTGACCAAGAGGGGTGTATGGTTTTAGGGAGGGACTGGAACTGTACAGTGGATTTTACTGTTGATCGCACTGCTGAAGAACCTCACCTGCTGTCAGCTACTTGTCTGTCTGGTCTATTAACTGAGTTTGAGCTTTCTGATGTGTGGAGACACATGGCTAAAAGTTAATGAAGGTTGTGTCAGTGCAGCAAGGTTAGACAGGTTGTATGTATCTGAGCAATACTGTAGTAGGGTTGGAAAGTGTGCCATTACTCCTGTGGGTTTCTCTGATCATCATATTGTTACTGTTATGTTCATTTGTCCTGTCCACGAAGGTCATCACCTTACTGGTATTTTAATGTTAAATTGTTACATGATGTCATGTTTTGTGAAAGGTTTTTGTGTTTTGGGAAAAATGGAGGGTTACAAAAGGGAATTTTGAATCCTTGAGACAATGTGGGAGGTTCTTGAGACAATGGTGGGAGGTTGGGAAGGCCCAAATACGAGTGTTTTGTCAACAGTATACTGCTCTGTCTCAAATTGAAGTTAAAGAGACTATCAAGGCCCTTGAACAGGACATCAAGTCTATTGAATTGGGGCTGCTCACTCAGAACGACCCTGGACTAGTCATGAACTTACAGGACAAGAGACATGAACTGAGGTCGTTTCTGCATGGAGGAGTGACGGGTGCCTTGATTAGGTCTCGTTTCGCTTCCCTCAAGGATATGGATGCTCCTAGCGCTTAAAAAAAAAACCTAGGACAGTTGACATTGCAACGTAAACAGATGGTCTGCCTTCGTCTCCCTGATGGGAAGGTGACCACGGATGACAGTGAAATGCGTCAACATGCTGTGGATTTCTACTCGGCCCTCTATAAGGCGGAGGATTCTGACTCTCTGTGTACTGAACAGTTGTTACACGGTCTTCCTCAATTGGGACCTGAGCAGAGAGTCGCATTGGACGTTACACTGCAAGAGCTGTCCACAGCAGCAGTTATGCAGCTCTCAACAGGCCGAGCCCCTGGCATTGATGGTTTACCATCTGAGTTTTATAAGCACTTTTGAGGGTCTATTGGGGAGGATTTTTATGAAGTGGTGTGTGAATCCTTTCATGAGGGTTCTCTTCCTGTATCAACGTACAGTGCTTTGCCAAAAAAGGGGGATTTGGCTCTCATAAAAAATTGGAGACCTGTTGCTTTGCTGTGTGCAGAATTTTTCTGTGCAAAATTGTTTCTAAATGTCTCTCAAACAGGTTGAAAGAGTATCTGGGATTGTTGTGTAGGTGTAACGAAGGGTCCCACAATAGCACTGTCTGCTTATGCAGATGACGTGATAGTTTTTATTACAGGGGGTGAGGGTGTTACGGTTCTCTCAAACACTTTAAAGGTGTATGAGGGGGCCTCCTCAGAGTCAATTGGGGAAAGAGTGAAGCGCTGTGGGCAGGTCAGCTTCAGATGGGGTCCGCTCCATGGTTACCAGGGGGCTTCAGTGGGGCAGAGATGGGATGAAGACGTTGTTTTTTTTTCTAGGCTCCGATGTCTTTCAGAAAAAGAACTGGGAGGGTGTAGTGGAGAAAGTGTGTGCCAGACTGTCAAGATGGAAATGGGTGCTGCCCCAGCTGTCTTATAGGAGAAGGGTACTGGTAGCTAATAATCTTGCTGCCTCTACCCTGTGGCACAGACTAATGATTTTGCAGCCACCAAAGCGTCTGATACAAGAGCTTCAGAGGACCCTTGTCAATTTCTCCTGGTCTGGACAACACTGGATTAAAGCTGCAGCCCTGTACCTGCCACTGCACGAGGGTGGGCAAGGCCTGGTGGACATTTCCTCTAGGATCATGGCTTTCTGGCTTCAAGCAGCCCAGAGACTGTTGTACAGTGACGGTTCTAGCTGGGTCGACACAGCCTACACACTGATGAGGAGAGCGGGCTGTTTGGGCTTAGACAAGCACCTTTTCCTCTTAAAGCTGGATGGGGGTGATTTGACTGGCCTGACTCCATTTTATGAGTCTGTTATGCAGGCTTGGAGGGTTCTTGTCAATTCCCGTAAGGCCGGCACGCCACCAGGAATATGACTTTTTGAAGAGCCTCTTTTTTATAACACTGCCATCCAGTCCCGTGTTTTGGGTTCAGCCAGCCTACGTTCATGTCTGCTAGGCGTGGGGTGTACCAAGCTGGGTCATCTGATGCGGAGCAGGAGCAGATCGTTGGAGGAGCTGGGAGAAAGAGCAGGGATCCGATCATCTCGCCTACTGAGGAAGGTTGTCGCTGAGGTCTGTGACTCCTTGCCAGTACTTCATCTGCAGTATGTGACTGACACTTCCAAATCTGATCGGTGGAAGGAGGGTCTGGATTATATGTTCCCTGCACTGATTGTTAGTGCTGCGATGGGGGCATTCGAGGAGGATGTGGGGATGCTGCTTTCCTTCCATACCCCGGAGCTGGGGGAGTTCAAGGAGGTGGGAAAGAAGGCCATGTACAGAATATGTGTAAATGGGTCCCATGCCTCTTCCCTGGAAGGGGTAAAATCGACGAGGTGGGCGGGTGTGCTTGGTCCAGGTGCCTCCCCAAAAGGCTGTTGGCGATCATTATACAAACTGCCTATTGATAAGAGGACAGCTGACCTCCAATGGAGGATAATACATGGAGCTATAGCCACCAACATGCATCTGGTACACCTGGATCCTCCTGTTGGGGAGGGGTGTCCATTCTGTGCCGAGTCTGAAACATCTGTTTTTACAGTGTCCCAGGTTGGTTGGGATGATTGACCTGATCACTAATTGGTTCTCAGCATTGGGAGAGGTTTTCTCTTCCCAACTGTATATATTTGGGACAAAGTACAGGTATAGTCAAAAGGGTGTAGTTGTGTTGATTAATTCTGTGTTAGGGGCAGCAAAATTAGCGATATGGAAGACCCGAAAGAACAGTATTCGGGGACAGGGGTCTGTGGATGTGGTGGGAATGCTGGAGGGAATGTTGGCAGCGAGACTAAGGGTTGAGTTTGCCTATTATAAACTTGTCAACAATATTGATCTGTTTATGAGTATATGGGGTATTCAGAGGTTGTTGTGTTTAGTTACTGTGGAGGAGGAATTGGAGTTGTGTTTTGAATTAATGTGTAACTATGGTTTTGTATGAGTATTTATTGTGGGCTCCAGACCCATAAAAGATTCTCTCTCTCTCTCTCTCTCCTCTCTCTCTCTCTCTCTCTCTCTCTCTCTCTCTCTCTCTCTCTCTCTCTCTCTCTCTCTCTCTCTCTCTCTCTCTCTCTCTCTCTCTCTCTCTCTCTCTCTCTCTCTCTCTCTCTCTCTCTCTCTCTCTCTCTCTCTCTCTCTCTCTCTCTCTCTCTCTCTCTCTCTCTCTCTCTCTCTCTCTCTCTCTCTCTCTCTCTCTCTCTCTCTCTCTCTCTCCTCTCTCTCTCTCTCTCTCTCTCTCTCTCTCTCTCTCTCTCTCTCTCTCTCTCTCTATTCAGGCTTGGGCTCTCATAATACTCCCTGGCAGCAGTGCAGTGTGTGTGTCATACTTAATCCAGCCACCCTGCTCTAATTGGCTAACTGCAGCCATTTCCCCTGCTCTGAGAAACATGGAGATTAGAATACATGTTTTAAGCATTCAAGGAGCAAAAATGAGTCACACTACGGATAGACTACATCTCTGAGGGATACATGAGTGAGAGCAGGGGCTGAGCACAGAAGTACTGGGAATGGAATTGATGCCTGTACAAAGAGAGTGTGGGAGAGAGAGAGTTAGAGCATTGACAACAGCGCCAAGGCTCCTTCTACTTTGTGATGTCACTATTGCCAGACGTAGGGAGTAGTTATGGGGGTTCTATACATTTCCAGGTTGGGATATTATTTTTGATGATATATCATATTGCTAGTTGGCTGTACCCGCACCAAAACTCCAGTATTTTTCCTTAATAGCTTGTTCTCCATCTTCTTGTTAAACTCAGGAGCCAATTAGTTTTCAGCACTTCTATTTCCATGACTGATCAAACCTAGTTTACTCATGGCTCATGGTTTTCTCTCTTGTCCCTCTGCAGCAGACATATGGTGAGCAACATGGTCGGAACACTGAATCACAATAAAATCACAGTATCCAATCGCAAAACATTTAGAATCATGGGAATCTTTATACATCGTATCGGCACCTAAGTATCATGAGAATATCATATCGTGAGGTCCCTGGTTATTCCCAGCTCTACTGTAGTAGGTAGGCAGAGTTGAAGCTTTGGGACATGGTGCTACTCTCATGTTTTTGAGGTGAGATGAGAAGTGACTCACAAAGGAGTTTATATAAGGTATGAGTTACTGAACTGAGCTCACCTGACCCACCTGGACAGAGGCAGAGGAGTAAAGACCCACAGGACATCAATATTAGATGTGACCTTAAGCCAATCTCCCTTCTGTGCCGAACAGAACAGTGACATAAAGTCAAACATGGTTTCATGTATGTAATGCTGTACTCGTACTGTGCACAGACACAGTACAGGGTCAATCCATTTGAATTCCATCACTTCTTGAAAGCAGCTCTTTTGATTTGAATGAAACCTTCCATACATATTTGGCCATCGTAGGAGTGCTCAGAAAATCTGAATGACAAAACATGTAAGAGATAAGTTGACCATTTTGCATACCCCACCATACCACAAGATATCCATGTCTTCATCACTAGAAACGATAAACGGTTGAGACTGATATCATTTAAAGGATTACAATTAGAGTTGTTGGACTATTTGACCATTTATGGAAAAATATGTTTAAAAAAAGAAGACTAACACACAACATTTTCAACCTTAAACGTCAATTGTCTAATCACGCGTAAACTCCATTTTTTTCATATTCATATGTTGTAGCTTAGGCCCTATTTCACATCATCTGAGGTTTTTGTGTTGTGCCTGCCATCGGTTGAGACAACATGCTCTTGAATACAACAGGGTGGGTGTCATGTTTGGGCTGACAAATGTACAAACATTTAAACTTTTAAGTTGACTTTAAGTTGACTTTAAGTTGACTTTTGACAGTGGGCGGACCGGTGGTCACCTTTGTACACCATATTTCAGTGGTGTACAAGCTAAATTGTAGTGGTCTGAAGGGATACTGTAAATCCATTCTATGAATTCTGTTTCTATGATTGAAATGACACCCACCCCTCTATTCAAGAGCATGTTGTGTCTCAACCGATGGCAGGCACAACACAAAAACCTCAGATGATGTCAAATAGGGCCTAAGCTACAACATATGAGTTTAGACGTATTCACATAATTGATGTTAAAGGTTTAAAAATGATTTCATTTCTTATTAATAAACACTTTTTTCAATAAATAATCGAATCGTTTGATAGCACTGTTTGTAAGCGTTTGAATTATGTAAACCGTTTATATTTTACAGTAATGAAGACATGGATGTCTCTTTCATGGGCAAACATGAATGGAAAGTTGTGCTTAAATCAATTTAAACAACAAAACATTTTGCTGTCAAAAAGTGATGGAATTTAAATGGATTTACCCTATATGCACGCACACACGCGCCACATTTAGTCACACGCCACATTTACTCACACGCCACATTTACACACACGCACACACACACACACACACACACACACACACACACACCACATTTACACACACGCCACATTTACTCACACGCCACATTTACACACACGCCACATTTACACACACGCACACACACACACACACACACACACACACACACACACACACCACATTTACACACACGCCACATTTACACACACACACACACACACACACACACACACACACCACATTTACTCACAAGCCACATTTACACACACGCCACATTTACACACACGCACACACACACACACACACACACACACCACATTTACTCACAAGCCACATTTACACACACGCCACATTTACACACACGCACACACACACACACACACACACACACCACATTTACTCACAAGCCACATTTACACACACGCCACATTTACACACACGCACACACACACACACACACACACACACACACGCCACATTTACTCACACGCCACATTTACACACACGCCACATTTACACACACGCACACACACACACGCACACACACACACGCACACACACACACACAGACACACACACACACACACTTACTCACACGCCACATTTACACACACACCATATTTACACACACGCACACGCACACACGCCACATTTACACACACGCCACATTTACACACACGCCACATTTACACACACACACACAAGCAACCCTTCTTCAATACAACACCACCCATGAATGACTCACAATCCATTTCAAGTGAATTTCCCATCCGGTTGGCTTCATAACTCTGGCAGGAAAACAAGGATGGTGATATAACACACCATATCTGCCTGCTACCAGTCTGAGCAGAAAGGTACACATTTACATATGCAAGTATCAATCAACCCAGCCACCAGCTATAATTCCATTAATCAGCATAATTGGCCCATAATTGGCTCTCATCAACACCATACAGATGCCATCACTCAAAACCCAACACTGTTTCTACACCACTTGAAGACAAACATTGCCATTTTTCCCACAACACCGGTATTCTCTCCCTGTGTGTGTGTGTGTGTGTGTGTGTGTGTGTGTGTGTGTATCTCGTATATCATACTGGATGATCTTAGAAGAAGAGAGTGTGTGTGTCTCTTCTACTGACTGGTTCTAGAAGTAGTGGATCTTGTCTGCATTACGGCCCACTAGATGACACTTGTGTATCTGGTTAACTTCACACTGTGTGGGCCCCAATGGAGGTCATGTGATGACGATACAGTGAAAATAGGCTATGGGACAAAAATCCACTCAAACATAGTTTGTAGTTTACATACTCACAGAAATCACACAGCTAGCTGGTTGGATAGTTGTCTTTCTGTCTCTTTTCTGTGGTCGGCACGCAAAACAGACACACACACACACAGCTGAAATAGGGGTATCTAGGAAATAAATATTCCTGGATGTGTGTGTGTGTGTGTGACAGTGAGTAGTGATGAGGGTTGATGTTAGCTTGTCATCCTACTGACAGATACATTAGGAGAGCACTGGGGGGTTGTCCTATCTCTCCATCATACAGTATGAGCAACAACATGCCTCAACATTATGTAATGACCACTCAACACTGTCTACCCGCACTGTATGATCTAATGACAACACTATCTACCCATACTGTATGATCTAATGACATTACTGTCTACCCATACTGTCTGATCTAATGACATTACTGTCTACCCATACTGTCTGATCTAATGCCATTACTGTCTACCCATACTGTCTGATCTAATGACATTACTGTCTACCCATACTGTCTGATCTAATGCCATTACTGTCTACCCATACTGTCTGATCTAATGACATTACTGTCTACCCATACTGTCTGATCTAATGACATTACTGTCTACCCATACTGACTGATCTAATGACATTACTGTCTACCCATACTGTCTGATCTAATGACATTACTGTCTACCCATACTGTATGATCTAATGACATTACTATCTACCATACTGTATGATCTAGTGACAACACTGTCTACCCATACTGTATGATCTAATGACATTACTGTCTACCCATACTGTCTGATCTAATGACATTACTGTCTACCCGTACTGTATGATCTAGTGACAACACTGTCTACCCATACTGTATGATCTAATGACATTACTGTCTACCCATACTGTCTGATCTAATGACATTACTGTCTACCCATACTGTATGATCTAATGACATTACTGTCTACCCATACTGTCTGATCTAATGACATCACTGTCTACCCATACTGACTGATCTAATGACATCACTGTCTACCCATACTGTCTGATCTAATGACATTACTGTCTACCCATACTGTCTGATCTAATGACATTACTGTCTACCCATACTGTCTGATCTAATGACATTACTGTCTACCCATACTGTATGATCTAATGACCTAACTGTCTACTCATACTGTATAATCGAATGACATTACTGTCTACCCATACTGTATGATCTAATGACATTACTGTCTACCCATACTGTATGATCTAATGACATCACTGCCTACCCATACTGTCTGATCTAATGACATTACTGTCTACCCATACTGTATGATCTAATGACATTACTATCTACCCATACTGCCTGATCTAATGACATTACTGTCTACCCATACTGTCTGATCTAATGACATTACTGTCTACCCATACTGTCTGATCTAATGACATTACTGTCTACCCATACTGACTGATCTAATGTCATCACTGTCTACCCATACTGACTGATCTAATGTCATCACTGTCTACCCATACTGACTGATCTAATGACAACACTATCTACCCATACTGTATGATCTAATGACATTACTGTCTACCCATACTGTATGATCTAATGACATTACTGTCTACCCATACTGTCTGATCTAATGACATTACTGTCTACCCATACTGTATGATCTAATGACATCACTGTCTACCCATACTGCCTGATCTAATGACATTACTGTCTACCCATACTGTCTGATCTAATGACATTACTGTCTACCCATACTGTCTGATCTAATGACATTACTGTCTACCCATACTGACTGATCTAATGTCATCACTGTCTACCCATACTGACTGATCTAATGACATTACTGTCTACCCATACTGTCTGATCTAATGACATTACTGTCTACCCATACTGTATGATCTAATGACATTACTGTCTACCCATACTGTATGATATAATGACATCACTGTCTACCTATACTGTATGATCTAATGACATTACTGTCTACCCATACTGTATGATCTAATGACATTACTGTCTACCCATACTGTCTGATCTAATGACATTACTGTCTACCCATACTGACTGATCTAATGACATTACTGTCTACCCATACTGTCTGATCTAATGACATTACTGTCTACCTATACTGTATGATCTAATGACATTACTGTCTACCCATACTGTATGATCTAATGACATTACTGTCTACCCATACTGTCTGATCTAATGACATTACTGTCTACCCATACTGACTGATCTAATGACATTACTGTCTACCCATACTGTCTGATCTAATGACATTACTGTCTACCCATACTGTCTGATCTAACAACAACACTATCTACCCATACTGTCTGATCTAATGACAACACTATCTACACATACTGTCTGATCTAACGACTGTCACCTTGCTACTCTCACAAGTGCTGTAACAATACCACTGATGGTGAGGGAGTAATATCATGTTATAGAAAGTTTGTCTTTGTGTGTGTGTGTGTGTGTGTGTGTGTGTGTGTGTGTGTGTGTGTGTGTGTGTGTGTGTGTGTGTGTGTGTGTGTGTCTTCAGAGGTACAGTATCCTAGTCATGTCACCCTGAGAACACAAGCAATCCCTCTTGTGTATGGTACAGCAATACAACCTTGAGGAACCAAAGAGCCCCTTGCCGTCGAGAGCAGTGAAAGACAAAACAAACCAGATAGAAGGAGAAAGAAAAGAAAACGGAGAAGTAATTGTCTTCTCTCTCTCCAGAACAAAACTTAAACCAATATTATACAGAGCAGCCGAACAGAGAGAGGAAAATAAAACCTTTCTGTGGTTTACAGATTTTGCAGAGCGCACAAAAAATCCCCCCCCCCACAACATTTCTCCTGTGTGTGCAGGAATTTGCAGTGCTGGTGTGTGTATAATAAAAGTGGACGATTACCTGAAAAAATGAACAAAGCCTGTATTTATTCTTCTTACACTACAGAGTGAAACAAACCCAAGAGAAAAGGAATGAGAAAAGTAGAGAGCGGATAGACAACTTAATATACTGTAGGTCGTGACTCTCATTCAACTCTCATTCAAATCAAATTATATTTGTCACATGCGCCGAATACAACAGTCTCTGTACTACAGCTCTGTACTGTACTGTGGCCTTGTCTTACTTACAGGCTTACTTACAAGCCCTTAACCAACAGTGCAGTTTCAAAAAATACGGATAAGAATAAGAGACTCTCATTCAACTCTCATTCAACTCTCATTCAACTCTCATTCAACTCTCATTCAACGCTCATTCAACTTAGAAACAATCACTGCAACCCAAGTTATTAACCTTCCTAATAACACCATTCACCATGTTGTTGAACCTATATTGACACAGAAGTAGCTACTTTAGGGTCTCTCTAGCCCATTTACTAATTCTATTTATTTGGTCTAGCCTACAGGTAATGATAGCAGGAAGCTATCAGCCCAAGACAAAATGGCATTGTGCCTTCAGTGAGTCAGACACAGTTTGAAACAGCAGAGCTGTCACACCAGCGTTCAATCTCATGTCTCCGTGAACGGGGGAAAGATTGAATCTTTCATTAGAGACGGGCGGTAAACTAAATCCAAGTAGAAGTATAACTGTGTGAGCATGCGGCTAAACAGAGCCCTCGTTTCCCCAACCCCCTCCGAGGCACTGTGTGTGGGGGAGATGGAATGCCTGATGACGGCACCAGATTATTGCTTCCATATTACAGGGAAATCAGGAAAGCTCAGGTCTTATACAAAGCTCACCACAGCTTCATCAGCAGTTTGTCTGACTCAGACTAGCTGGGAACTCGCTTTCATTTGGCCAGTATGGACAGAAGGGATAAAGTAGCAGAAACCAACTAAGATGATGCTATGCCTTTGGTGGAATACTGGATGGCAGGGAAGTATTACAGGTCCAGGATTTTATCCAGTCGCTACAGTACCCTTTCTTCCAACTGTATCTCTCAGTAAGGTGCTTTTCAATAGGAGTCAGTGGCAGCAAGCCTTGGACTGACCAAGTGAGTGCTCACAGAGTGATACTTCTCCTCTAAACCAATAATCATTAGCCAAAGCACCAAATGCATTGTGGCTCACCTGTGATCTTTCTGCATGAAAAGGAGGTCCACCTGGTGCAACAAGGGAGCCTTCCCATATGTAGTCCAGTTTGGTGACACAGTGACAGTGTCCCTCTCCTCCGCCCCGTCCCTGTCCCCTGCAGTCCCCAGGGAGTGGTGGTGTGGTCTGCATAAAACCATTACTTAACAGGCCATCATAATTAAGGAGAGGGAGAAGCTAACGCTGTCCAGCTTGGCCTACTTTACCCATGAGCTTCCCCTGACACCGATACACTTTCTAATTAGAATAAAGACAAAGACCCACCGGCTGAACTCTCCCACCTCTCTGGATGAACTGACCTGTACTGTACTGTGGCCTTGTCTCTGTACTGTAGTGTACTGTGGCCTTGTCTCTGTACTGTAGTGTACTGTGGCCTTGTCTCTGTACTGTACTGTACTGTGGCCTTGTCTCTGTACTGTACTGTACTGTGGCCTTGTCTCTGTACTGTACTGTGGCCTTGTCTCTGTAGTGTACTGTACTGTGGCCTTGTCTCTGTGGTATACTGTACTGTGGCCTTGTCTCTGTAGTGTACTGTACTGTGGCCTTGTCTCTGTACTGTACTGTACTGTGGCCTTGTCTCTGTACTGTACTGTACTGTACTGTGGCCTTGTCTCTGTACTGTACTGTACTGTGGCCTTGTCTCTGTACTGTACTGTACTGTGGCCTTGTCTCTGTACTGTACTGTACTGTACTGTGGCCTTGTCTCTGTACTGTACTGTACTGTACTGTGGCCTTGTCTCTGTAGTGTACTGTAGTGTGGCCTTGTCTCTGTACTGTACTGTACTGTGGCCTTGTCTCTGTACTGTACTGTACTGTGGCCTTGTCTCTGTACTGTACTGTACTGTGGCCTTGTCTCTGTAGTGTACTGTACTGTACTGTGGCCTTGTCTCTGTACTGTACTGTACTGTGGCCTTGTCTCTATAGTGTACTGTACTGTGGCCTTGTCTCTGTACTGTACTGTACTGTACTGTGGCCTTGTCTCTGTACTGTACTGTACTGTACTGTGGCCTTGTCTCTGTACTGTACTGTACTGTGGCCTTGTCTCTGTAGTGTACTGTACTGTGGCCGTGTCTCTGTACTGTACTGTACTGTGGCCTTGTCTCTGTAGTGTACTGTACTGTGGCCTTGTCTCTGTACTGTACTGTACTGTGGCCTTGTCTCTGTACTGTACTGTACTGTGGCCTTGTCTCTGTACTGTACTGTACTGTACTGTGGCCTTGTCTCTGTACTGTACTGTACTGCGGCCTTGTCTCTGTACTGTACTGTGGCCATGTCTCTGTACTGTACTGTACTGTGGCCTTGTCTCTGTACTGTAATGTGGCCTTGTCTCTGTACTGTACTGTACTGTACTGTGGCCTTGTCTCTGTACTGTACTGTACTGTACTGTACTGTGGCCGTGTCTCTGTACTATACTGTACTGTGGCCGTGTCTCTGTACTGTACTGTACTGTGGCCTTGTCTCTGTACTGTAGTGTACTGTGGCCGTGTCTCTGTACTGTACTGTACTGTGGCCTTGTCTCTGTAGTGTACTGTACTGTACTGTGGCCTTGTCTCTGTACTGTACTGTACTGTGGCCTTGTCTCTGTACTGTACTGTACTGTGGCCTTGTCTCTGTACTGTACTGTACTGTGGCCTTGTCTCTATACTGTACTGTACTGCGGCCTTGTCTCTGTACTGTACTGTACTGTGGCCGTGTCTCTGTACTGTACTGTACTGTGGCCTTGTCTCTGTACTGTAATGTGGCCTTGTCTCTGTACTGTACTGTACTGTACTGTGGCCGTGTCTCTGTACTGTACTGTACTGTACTGTGGCCGTGTCTCTGTACTGTACTGTACTGTGGCCTTGTCTCTGTACTGTAGTGTACTGTGGCCTTGTCTCTGTACTGTACTGTGCTGTGGCCTTGTCTCTGTAGTGTACTGTACTGTGGTCTTGTCTCTGTACTGTACTGTACTGTGGCCTTGTCTCTGTACTGTATTGTATTGTACTGTGGCCTTGTCTCTGTACTGTACTATACTGTGGCCTTGTCTCTGTAGTGTACTGTACTGTACTGTGGCCTTGTCTCTGTACTGTACTGTACTGTGGCCTTGTCTCTGTAGTGTACTGTACTGTGGCCGTGTCTCTGTACTGTACTGTACTGTGGCCTTGTCTCTGTAGTGTACTGTACTGTACTGTGGCCTTGTCTCTGTACTGTACTGTACTGTGGCCTTGTCTCTGTACTGTACTGTGGCCTTGTCTCTGTACTGTACTGTACTGTACTGTGGCCTTGTCTCTGTACTGTACTGTACTGTGGCCTTGTCTCTGTACTGTACTGTACTGTGGCCTTGTCTCTGTACTGTACTGTACTGTGGCCTTGTCTCTGTACTGTAATGTGGCCTTGTCTCTGTACTGTACTGTACTGTACTGTGGCCTTGTCTCTGTACTGTACTGTACTGTGGTCGTGTCTCTGTACTGTACTGTGGCCGTGTCTCTGTACTGTACTGTACTGTGGCCTTGTCTCTGTACTGTACTGTACTGTGGCCGTGTCTCTGTACTGTACTGTACTGTGGCCTTGTCTCTGTAGTGTACTGTACTGTACTGTGGCCTTGTCTCTGTACTGTACTGTACTGTGGCCTTGTCTCTGTACTGTACTGTACTGTGGCCTTGTCCCTGTACTGTACTGTACTGTACTGTGGCCTTGTCTCTGTACTGTACTGTACTGCGGCCTTGTCTCTGTACTGTACTGTGGCCTTGTCTCTGTACTGTACTGTACTGTAATGTGGCCTTGTCTCTGTACTGTACTGTGGCCTTGTCTCTGTACTGTACTGTACTGTGGCCTTGTCTCTGTACTGTACTGTACTGTGGCCTTGTCTCTGTACTGTAATGTGGCCTTGTCTCTGTACTGTACTGTACTGTACTGTGGCCTTGTCTCTGTACTGTACTGTACTGTACTGTGGCCGTGTCTCTGTACTGTACTGTACTGTGGCCGTGTCTCTGTACTGTACTGTACTGTGGCCTTGTCTCTGTACTGTAGTGTACTGTGGCCTTGTCTCTGTACTGTACTGTGCTGTGGCCTTGTCTCTGTAGTGTACTGTACTGTGGCCTTGTCTCTGTACTGTACTGTACTGTGGCCTTGTCTCTGTACTGTACTGTACTGTACTGTGGCCTTGTCTCTGTACTGTACTGTACTGTGGCCTTGTCTCTGTACTGTACTGTACTGTGGCCTTGTCTCTGTAGTGTACTGTACTGTACTGTGGCCTTGTCTCTGTACTGTACTGTACTGTGGCCTTGTCTCTGTACTCTACTGTACTGTGGCCTTGTCTCTGTACTGTACTGTACTGTGGCCTTGTCTCTGTACTGTACTGTGGCCTTGTCTCTGTACTGTAGTGTACTGTGGCCTTGTCTCTGTAATGTACTGTACTGTGGCCTTGTCTCTGTACTGTACTGTACTGTGGCCTTGTCTCTGTACTGTAATGTGGCCTTGTCTCTGTACTGTACTGTACTGTACTGTGGCCTTGTCTCTGTACTGTACTGTACTGTACTGTGGTCGTGTCTCTGTACTGTACTGTACTGTGGCCTTGTCTCTGTAGTGTACTGTACTGTACTGTGGCCTTGTCTCTGTACTGTACTGTACTGTGGCCTTGTCTCTGTACTGTACTGTACTGTACTGTGGCCTTGTCTCTGTACTGTACTGTACTGTACTGTGGCCTTGTCTCTGTACTGTACTGTGGCCTTGTCTCTGTACTGTAGTGTACTGTGGCCTTGTCTCTGTACTGTACTGTACTGTGGCCTTGTCTCTGTACTGTACTGTACTGTGGCCTTGTCTCTGTACTGTAATGTGGCCTTGTCTCTGTACTGTACTGTACTGTACTGTGGCCTTGTCTCTGTACTGTACTGTACTGTACTGTGGTCGTGTCTCTGTACTGTACTGTACTGTGGCCGTGTCTCTGTACTGTACTGTACTGTGGCCTTGTCTCTGTACTGTACTGTACTGTGGCCGTGTCTCTGTACTGTACTGTACTGTGGCCTTGTCTCTGTACTGTACTGTACTGTGGCCTTGTCTCTGTACTGTACTGTACTGTGGCCTTGTCCCTGTACTGTACTGTACTGTACTGTGGCCTTATCTCTGTACTGTACTGTACTGCGGCCTTGTCTCTGTACTGTACTGTGGCCTTGTCTCTGTACTGTACTGTACTGTAATGTGGCCTTGTCTCTGTACTGTACTGTGGCCTTGTCTCTGTACTGTACTGTACTGTGGCCTTGTCTCTGTACTGTACTGTACTGTGGCCTTGTCTCTGTACTGTAATGTGGCCTTGTCTCTGTACTGTACTGTACTGTACTGTGGCCTTGTCTCTGTACTGTACTGTACTGTACTGTGGCCGTGTCTCTGTACTGTACTGTACTGTGGCCGTGTCTCTGTACTGTACTGTACTGTGGCCTTGTCTCTGTACTGTAGTGTACTGTGGCCTTGTCTCTGTACTGTACTGTGCTGTGGCCTTGTCTCTGTAGTGTACTGTACTGTGGCCTTGTCTCTGTACTGTACTGTACTGTGGCCTTGTCTCTGTACTGTACTGTACTGTACTGTGGCCTTGTCTCTGTACTGTACTGTACTGTGGCCTTGTCTCTGTACTGTACTGTACTGTGGCCTTGTCTCTGTAGTGTACTGTACTGTACTGTGGCCTTGTCTCTGTACTGTACTGTACTGTGGCCTTGTCTCTGTAGTGTACTGTACTGTGGCCGTGTCTCTGTACTGTACTGTACTGTGGCCTTGTCTCTGTAGTGTACTGTACTGTACTGTGGCCTTGTCTCTGTACTGTACTGTACTGTGGCCTTGTCTCTGTACTGTACTGTACTGTGGCCTTGTCTCTGTACTGTACTGTACTGTGGCCTTGTCTCTGTACTGTACTGTGGCCTTGTCTCTGTACTGTAGTGTACTGTGGCCTTGTCTCTGTAATGTACTGTACTGTACTGTGGCCTTGTCTCTGTACTGTACTGTACTGTGGCCTTGTCTCTGTACTGTAATGTGGCCTTGTCTCTGTACTGTACTGTACTGTACTGTGGCCTTGTCTCTGTACTGTACTGTACTGTACTGTGGTCGTGTCTCTGTACTGTACTGTACTGTGGCCTTGTCTCTGTACTGTACTGTGGCCTTGTCTCTGTAGTGTACTGTACTGTGGCCTTGTCTCTGTATTTTACTGTACTGTGGCCTTGTCTCTGTACTGTAGTGTACTGTGGCCTTGTCTCTATACTGTACTGTGGCCTTGTCTCTGTACTGTACTGTACTGTGGCCTTGTCTCTGTACTGTACTGTACTGTACTGTGGTCGTGTCTCTGTACTGTACTGTACTGTGGCCTTGTCTCTGTACTGTACTGTACTGTGGCCTTGTCTCTGTACTGTACTGTACTGTACTGTGGTCGTGTCTCTGTACTGTACTGTACTGTGGCCTTGTCTCTGTACTGTACTGTGCTGTGGCCTTGTCTCTGTAGTGTACTGTACTGTGGCCTTGTCTCTGTATTTTACTGTACTGGGGCCTTGTCTCTGTACTGTAGTGTACTGTGGCCTTGTCTCAATACTGTACTGTGGTCTTGTCTCTGTACTGTACTGTACTGTGGCCTTGTCTCTGTAGTGTACTGTACTGTGGCCTTGTCTCTGTACTGTACTGTGGCCTTGTCTCTGTACTGTAGTGTACTGTGGCCTTGTCTCTGTACTGTACTGTGGCCTTGTCTCTGTACTGTACTGTACTGTGGCCTTGTCAAAGTACTGTACTGTGGCCTTGTCTCTGTACTGTACTGTACTGTACTGTGGCCTTGTCTCTGTACTACAGCTCTGTACTATGCTGTGGCCTTGTCTCCGTACTACAGCTATGTACTATGCTGTGGCCTTGTCTCTGTACTACAGCTCTGTACTACAGCTCTGTACTGTACTGTGGCCTTGTCTCTGTACTACAGCTCTGTACCATGCTGTGGCCTTGTCTCTGTACTACAGCTCTGTACTACAGCTCTGTACTGTGCTGTGGCCTTGTCTCTGTACTACAGCTCTGTACTATGCTGTGGCCTTGTCTCTGTACTACAGCTCTGTACTGTGCTGTGGCCTTGTCTCTGTACTACAGCTCTGTACTGTGCTGTGGCCTTGTCTCTGTACTGTACTGTACTGTGGCCTTGTCTCTGTACTGTACTGTACTGTGGCCTTGTCTCTGTACTGTACTGTGCTGTGGCCTTGTCTCTGTAGTGTACTGTACTGTGGCCTTGTCTCTGTATTTTACTGTACTGTGGCCTTGTCTCTGTACTGTAGTGTACTGTGGCCTTGTCTCTATACTGTACTGTGGCCTTGTGTCTGTACTGTACTGTACTGTGGCCTTGTCTCTGTAGTGTACTGTACTGTGGCCTTGTCTCTGTACTGTACTGTGGCCTTGTCTCTGTACTGTAGTGTACTGTGGCCTTGTCTCTGTACTGTACTGTGGCCTTGTCTCTGTACTGTACTGTACTGTGGCCTTGTCAAAGTACTGTACTGTGGCCTTGTCTCTGTACTGTACTGTACTGTACTGTGGCCTTGTCTCTGTACTACAGCTCTGTACTATGCTGTGGCCTTGTCTCTGTACTACAGCTCTGTACTACAGCTCTGTACTGTACTGTGGCCTTGTCTCTGTACTACAGCTCTGTACTATGCTGTGGCCTTGTCTCTGTACTACAGCTCTGTACTACAGCTCTGTACTGTGCTGTGGCCTTGTCTCTGTACTACAGCTCTGTACTGTGCTGTGGCCTTGTCTCTGTACTACAGCTCTGTGCTGTGCTGTGGCCTTGTCTCTGTACTACAGCTCTGTACTGTGCTGTGGCCTTGTCTCTGTACTACAGCTCTGTACTGTACTGTGGCCTTGTCTCTGTACTACAGCTCTGTACTGTGGCCTTGTCTCTGTACTACAGCTCTGTACTGTACTGTGGAGTTGTCTCTGTACTACAGCTCTGTACTATGCTGTGGCCTTGTCTCTGTACTACAGCTCTGTACTGTGCTGTGGCCTTGTCTCTGTACTACAGCTCTGTACTGTGCTGTGGCCTTGTCTCTGTACTACAGCTCTGTACTGTGCTGTGGCCTTGTCTCTGTACTACAGCTCTGTACTGTACTGTGGCCTTGTCTCTGTACTACAGCTCTGTACTGTGGCCTTGTCTCTGTACTACAGCTCTGTACTGTACTGTGGAGTTGTCTCTGTACTACAGCTCTGTACTATGCTGTGGCCTTGTCTCTGTACTACAGCTCTGTACTGTGCTGTGGCCTTGTCTCTGTACTACAGCTCTGTACTGTGGCCTTGTCAAAGTACTGTACTGTGGCCTTGTCTCTGTACTGTACTGTACTGTACTGTGGCCTTGTCTCTGTACTACAGCTCTGTACTATGCTGTGGCCTTGTCTCTGTACTACAGCTCTGTACTACAGCTCTGTACTGTACTGTGGCCTTGTCTCTGTACTACAGCTCTGTACTATGCTGTGGCCTTGTCTCTGTACTACAGCTCTGTACTACAGCTCTGTACTGTGCTGTGGCCTTGTCTCTGTACTACAGCTCTGTACTGTGCTGTGGCCTTGTCTCTGTACTACAGCTCTGTGCTGTGCTGTGGCCTTGTCTCTGTACTACAGCTCTGTACTGTGCTGTGGCCTTGTCTCTGTACTACAGCTCTGTACTGTACTGTGGCCTTGTCTCTGTACTACAGCTCTGTACTGTGGCCTTGTCTCTGTACTACAGCTCTGTACTGTACTGTGGAGTTGTCTCTGTACTACAGCTCTGTACTATGCTGTGGCCTTGTCTCTGTACTACAGCTCTGTACTGTGCTGTGGCCTTGTCTCTGTACTGCAGCTCTGTACTGTGGCCTTGTCTCTGTACTACAGCTCTGTACTGTGGCCTTGTCTCTGTACTACAGCTCTGTACTGTACTGTGGAGTTGTCTCTGTACTACAGCTCTGTACTATGCTGTGGCCTTGTCTCTGTACTACAGCTCTGTACTGTGCTGTGGCCTTGTCTCTGTACTACAGCTCTGTACTGTACTATACTGTGGCCTTGTCTCTGTACTACAGCTCTGTACTGTACTGTACTGTGGCCTTGTCTCTGTACTACAGCTCTGTACTGTGCTGTGGCCTTGTCTCTGTACTACAGCTCTGTACTGTACTATACTGTGGCCTTGTCTCTGTAATACAGCTCTGTACTATGCTGTGGCCTTGTCTCTGTACTACAGCTCTGTACTGTACTGTACTGTGGCCTTGTCTCTGTACTACAGCTCTGTACTGTGCTGTGGCCTTGTCTCTGTACTACAGCTCTGTACTGTACTATACTGTGGCCTTGTCTCTGTACTACACCTCTGTACTATGCTGTGGCCTTGTCTCTGTACTACAGCTATGTACTGTACTGTGCCCTTGTCTCTGTACTACAGCTCTGTACTATGCTGTGGCCTTGTCTCTGTACTACAGCTCTGTACTGTACTGTGGCCTTGTCTCTGTACTACAGCTCTGTACTGTGCTGTGGCCTTGTCTCTGTACTACAGCTCTGTACTGTACTGTGGCCTTGTCTCTGTACTACAGCTCTGTACTGTGGCCTTGTCTCTGTACTACAGCTCTGTACTGTACTGTGGAGTTGTCTCTGTACTACAGCTCTGTACTATGCTGTGGCCTTGTCTCTGTACTACAGCTCTGTACTGTGCTGTGGCCTTGTCTCTGTACTACAGCTCTGTACTGTGGCCTTGTCAAAGTACTGTACTGTGGCCTTGTCTCTGTACTGTACTGTACTGTACTGTGGCCTTGTCTCTGTACTACAGCTCTGTACTATGCTGTGGCCTTGTCTCTGTACTACAGCTCTGTACTACAGCTCTGTACTGTACTGTGGCCTTGTCTCTGTACTACAGCTCTGTACTATGCTGTGGCCTTGTCTCTGTACTACAGCTCTGTACTACAGCTCTGTACTGTGCTGTGGCCTTGTCTCTGTACTACAGCTCTGTACTGTGCTGTGGCCTTGTCTCTGTACTACAGCTCTGTGCTGTGCTGTGGCCTTGTCTCTGTACTACAGCTCTGTACTGTGCTGTGGCCTTGTCTCTGTACTACAGCTCTGTACTGTACTGTGGCCTTGTCTCTGTACTACAGCTCTGTACTGTGGCCTTGTCTCTGTACTACAGCTCTGTACTGTACTGTGGAGTTGTCTCTGTACTACAGCTCTGTACTATGCTGTGGCCTTGTCTCTGTACTACAGCTCTGTACTGTGCTGTGGCCTTGTCTCTGTACTGAAGCTCTGTACTGTGGCCTTGTCTCTGTACTACAGCTCTGTACTGTACTGTGGAGTTGTCTCTGTACTACAGCTCTGTACTATGCTGTGGCCTTGTCTCTGTACTACAGCTCTGTACTGTGCTGTGGCCTTGTCTCTGTACTACAGCTCTGTACTGTACTATACTGTGGCCTTGTCTCTGTACTACAGCTCTGTACTGTACTGTACTGTGGCCTTGTCTCTGTACTACAGCTCTGTACTGTGCTGTGGCCTTGTCTCTGTACTACAGCTCTGTACTGTACTATACTGTGGCCTTGTCTCTGTAATACAGCTCTGTACTATGCTGTGGCCTTGTCTCTGTACTACAGCTCTGTACTGTACTGTACTGTGGCCTTGTCTCTGTACTACAGCTCTGTACTGTGCTGTGGCCTTGTCTCTGTACTACAGCTCTGTACTGTACTATACTGTGGCCTTGTCTCTGTACTACACCTCTGTACTATGCTGTGGCCTTGTCTCTGTACTACAGCTATGTACTGTACTGTGCCCTTGTCTCTGTACTACAGCTCTGTACTATGCTGTGGCCTTGTCTCTGTACTACAGCTCTGTACTGTACTGTGGCCTTGTCTCTGTACTACAGCTCTGTACTATGCTGTGGCCTTGTCTCTGTAATACAGCTCTGTACTATGCTGTGGCCTTGTCTCTGTACTACAGCTCTGTACTATGCTGTGGCCTTGTTTCTGTACTACAGCTCTGTACTGTACTGTGGCCTTGTCTCTGTACTACAGCTCTGTACTGTGCTGTGGCCTTGTCTCTGTACTACAGCTCTGTACTGTGCTGTGGCCTTGTCTCTGTACTACAGCTCTGTACTGTGCTGTGGCCTTGTCTCTGTACTACAGCGCTGTACTATACTGTGGCCTTGTCTCTGTACTACAGCTCTGTACTGTACTGTACTGTGGCCTTGTCTCTGTACTACAGCTCTGTACTGTACTGTGGCCTTGTCTCTGTACTACAGCTCTGTACTACAGCTCTGTACTATGCTGTGGCCTTGTCTCTGTACTACAGCTCTGTACTGTGCTGTGGCCTTGTCTCTGTACTACAGTTCTGTACTGTACTGTACTGTGGCCTTGTCTCTGTACTACAGCTCTGTACTGTACTGTACTGTGGCCTTGTCTCTGTACTGTACTGTACTGTGGCCTTGTCTCTGTACTGTAGTGTACTGTGGCCTTGTCTCTGTACTGTACTGTACTGTGGCCTTGTCTCTGTACTGTACTGTGCTGTGGCCTTGTCTCTGTACTGTATTGTACTGTACTGTGGCCTTGTCTCTGTACTACAGCTCTGTACTGTACTGTGGCCTTGTCTCTGTACTGTACTGTACTGTACTGTGGCCTTGTCTCTGTACTACAGCTCTGTACTATGCTGTGGCCTTGTCTCCGTACTACAGCTATGTACTATGCTGTGGCCTTGTCTCTGTACTACAGCTCTGTACTATGCTGTGGCCTTGTCTCTGTACTACAGCTCTGTACTGTGCTGTGGCCTTGTCTCTGTACTACAGCTCTGTACTGTACTGTGGCCTTGTCTCTGTACTACAGCTCTGTACTGTGGCCTAGTCTCTGTACTACAGCTCTGTACTGTACTGTGGAGTTGTCTCTGTACTACAGCTCTGTACTATGCCGTGGCCTTGTCTCTGTACTACAGCTCTGTACTGTGCTGTGGCCTTGTCTCTGTACTACAGCTCTGTACTGTACTATACTGTGGCCTTGTCTCTGTACTACAGCTCTGTACTGTACTGTACTGTGGCCTTGTCTCTGTACTACAGCTCTGTACTGTGCTGTGGCCTTGTCTCTGTACTACAGCTCTGTACTGTACTATACTGTGGCCTTGTCTCTGTACTACAGCTCTGTACTGTACTGTGGCCTTGTCTCTGTACTACAGCTCTGTACTGTGCTGTGGCCTTGTCTCTGTACTACAGCTCTGTACTATGCTGTGGCCTTGTCTCTGTACTGTAGTGTACTGTGGCCTTGTCTCTGTACTGTACTGTACTGTGGCCTTGTCTCTGTACTGTACTGTACTGTGGCCTTGTCTCTGTACTGTATTGTACTGTGGCCTTGTCTCTGTACTACAGCTCTGTACTGTACTGTGGCCTTGTCTCTGTACTGTACTGTACTGTACTGTGGCCTTGTCTCTGTACTACAGCTCTGTACTATGCCTGTGGCCTTGTCTCCGTACTACAGCTATGTACTATGCTGTGGCCTTGTCTCTGTACTACAGCTCTGTACTATGCTGTGGCCTTGTCTCTGTACTACAGCTCTGTACTGTACTGTGGCCTTGTCTCTGTACTACAGCTCTGTACTATGCTGTGGCCTTGTCTCTGTACTACAGCTCTGTACTACAGCTCTGTACTGTGCCGTGGCCTTGTCTCTGTACTACAGCTCTGTACTGTACTGTGGCCTTGTCTCTGTACTACAGCTCTGTACTGTGCTGTGGCCTTGTCTCTGTACTACAGCTCTGTACTGTACTGTGGCATTGTCTCTGTACTACAGCTCTGTACTGTGGCCTAGTCTCTGTACTACAGCTCTGTACTGTACTGTGGAGTTGTCTCTGTACTACAGCTCTGTACTGTGCTGTGGCCTTGTCTCTGTACTACAGCTCTGTACTGTACTATACTGTGGCCTTGTCTCTGTACTACAGCTCTGTACTGTACTGTACTGTGGCCTTGTCTCTGTACTACAGCTCTGTACTGTGCTGTGGCCTTGTCTCTGTACTACAGCTCTGTACTGTACTATACTGTGGCCTTGTCTCTGTACTACAGCTCTGTACTGTACTGTGGCCTTGTCTCTGTACTGTACTGTACTGTGGCCTTGTCTCTGTACTGTAGTGTACTGTGGCCTTGTCTCTGTACTGTACTGTACTGTGGCCTTGTCTCTGTACTGTACTGTGCTGTGGCCTTGTCTCTGTACTGTATTGTACTGTACTGTGGCCTTGTCTCTGTACTACAGCTCTGTACTGTACTGTGGCCTTGTCTCTGTACTGTACTGTACTGTACTGTGGCCTTGTCTCTGTACTACAGCTCTGTACTATGCTGTGGCCTTGTCTCCGTACTACAGCTATGTACTATGCTGTGGCCTTGTCTCTGTACTACAGCTCTGTACTATGCTGTGGCCTTGTCTCTGTACTACAGCTCTGTACTGTGCTGTGGCCTTGTCTCTGTACTACAGCTCTGTACTGTACTGTGGCCTTGTCTCTGTACTACAGCTCTGTACTGTGGCCTAGTCTCTGTACTACAGCTCTGTACTGTACTGTGGAGTTGTCTCTGTACTACAGCTCTGTACTATGCCGTGGCCTTGTCTCTGTACTACAGCTCTGTACTGTGCTGTGGCCTTGTCTCTGTACTACAGCTCTGTACTGTACTATACTGTGGCCTTGTCTCTGTACTACAGCTCTGTACTGTACTGTACTGTGGCCTTGTCTCTGTACTACAGCTCTGTACTGTGCTGTGGCCTTGTCTCTGTACTACAGCTCTGTACTGTACTATACTGTGGCCTTGTCTCTGTACTACAGCTCTGTACTGTACTGTGGCCTTGTCTCTGTACTACAGCTCTGTACTGTGCTGTGGCCTTGTCTCTGTACTACAGCTCTGTACTATGCTGTGGCCTTGTCTCTGTACTGTAGTGTACTGTGGCCTTGTCTCTGTACTGTACTGTACTGTGGCCTTGTCTCTGTACTGTACTGTACTGTGGCCTTGTCTCTGTACTGTATTGTACTGTGGCCTTGTCTCTGTACTACAGCTCTGTACTGTACTGTGGCCTTGTCTCTGTACTGTACTGTACTGTACTGTGGCCTTGTCTCTGTACTACAGCTCTGTACTATGCCTGTGGCCTTGTCTCCGTACTACAGCTATGTACTATGCTGTGGCCTTGTCTCTGTACTACAGCTCTGTACTATGCTGTGGCCTTGTCTCTGTACTACAGCTCTGTACTGTACTGTGGCCTTGTCTCTGTACTACAGCTCTGTACTATGCTGTGGCCTTGTCTCTGTACTACAGCTCTGTACTACAGCTCTGTACTGTGCCGTGGCCTTGTCTCTGTACTACAGCTCTGTACTGTACTGTGGCCTTGTCTCTGTACTACAGCTCTGTACTGTGCTGTGGCCTTGTCTCTGTACTACAGCTCTGTACTGTACTGTGGCATTGTCTCTGTACTACAGCTCTGTACTGTGGCCTAGTCTCTGTACTACAGCTCTGTACTGTACTGTGGAGTTGTCTCTGTACTACAGCTCTGTACTGTGCTGTGGCCTTGTCTCTGTACTACAGCTCTGTACTGTACTATACTGTGGCCTTGTCTCTGTACTACAGCTCTGTACTGTACTGTACTGTGGCCTTGTCTCTGTACTACAGCTCTGTACTGTGCTGTGGCCTTGTCTCTGTACTACAGCTCTGTACTGTACTATACTGTGGCCTTGTCTCTGTACTACAGCTCTGTACTGTACTGTGGCCTTGTCTCTGTACTACAGCTCTGTACTGTGCTGTGGCCTTGTCTCTGTACTACAGCTCTGTACTACAGCTATGTACTGTACTGTGGCCTTGTCTCTGTACTACAGCTCTGTACTGTACTGTGGCCTTGTCTCTGTACTACAGCTCTGTACTGTGCTGTGGCCTTGTCTCTGTACTACAGCTCTGTACTATGCTGTGGCCTTGTCTCTGTACTACAGCTCTGTACTGTACTGTGGCCTTGTCTCTGTACTACAGCTCTGTACTATGCTGTGGCCTTGTCTCTGTACTACAGCTCTGTACTGTGCTGTGGCCTTGTCTCTGTACTACAGCTCTGTACTATGCTGTGGCCTTGTCTCTGTACTACAGCTCTGTACTGTACTGTGGCCTTGTCTCTGTACTACAGCTCTGTACTGTGCTGTGGCCTTGTCTCTGTACTACAGCTCTGTACTGTACTGTGGCCTTGTCTCTGTACTACAGCTCTGTACTACAGCTCTGTACTATGCTGTGGCCTTGTCTCTGTACTACAGCTCTGTACTATGCTGTGGCCTTGTCTCTGTACTACAGCTCTGTACTATGCTGTGGCCTTGTCTCTGTACTACAGCTCTGTACTGTGCTGTGGCCTTGTCTCTGTACTACAGCTCTGTACTGTGCTGTGGCCTTGTCTCTGTACTACAGCTCTGTACTGTGCTGTGGCCTTGTCTCTGTACTACAGCTCTGTACTGTACTGTGGCCTTGTCTCTGTACTACAGCTCTGTACTACAGCTCTGTACTGTGCTGTGGCCTTGTCTCTGTACTACAGCTCTGTACTGTGCTGTGGCCTTGTCTCTGTACTACAGTTCTGTACTGTACTGTACTGTGGCCTTGTCTCTGTACTACAGCTCTGTACTGTACTGTACTGTGGCCTTGTCTCTGTACTACAGCTCTGTACTGTGCTGTAGCCTTGTCTCTGTACTACAGCTCTGTACAGTACTGTGGCCTTGTCTCTGTACTACAGCTCTGTACTGTGCTGTAGCCTTGTCTCTGTACTACAGCTCTGTACTGTACTGTGGCCTTGTCTCTGTACTGTACTGTACTGTGGCCTTGTCTCTGTACTGTACTGTACTGTGGCCTTGTCTCTGTACTGTATTGTACTGTGGCCTTGTCTCTGTACTACAGCTCTGTACTGTACTGTGGCCTTGTCTCTGTACTGTAATGTACTGTACTGTGGCCTTGTCTCTGTACTACAGCTCTGTACTATGCTGTGGCCTTGTCTCCGTACTACAGCTATGTACTATGCTGTGGTCTTGTCTCTGTACTACAGCTCTGTACTATGCTGTGGCCTTGTCTCTGTACTACAGCTCTGTACTGTACTGTGGCCTTGTCTCTGTACTACAGCTCTGTACTATGCTGTGGCCTTGTCTCTGTACTACAGCTCTGTACTACAGCTCTGTACTGTGCTGTGGCCTTGTCTCTGTACTACAGCTCTGTACTGTGCTGTGGCCTTGTCTCTGTACTACAGCTCTGTACTGTACTATACTGTGGCCTTGTCTCTGTACTACAGCTCTGTACTGTACTGTGGCCTTGTCTCTGTACTACAGCTCTGTACTGTGCTGTGGCCTTGTCTCTGTACTACAGCTCTGTACTACAGCTATGTACTGTACTGTGGCCTTGTCTCTGTACTACAGCTCTGTACTGTACTGTGGCCTTGTCTCTGTACTACAGCTCTGTACTGTGCTGTGGCCTTGTCTCTGTACTACAGCTCTGTACTATGCTGTGGCCTTGTCTCTGTACTACAGCTCTGTACTGTACTGTGGCCTTGTCTCTGTACTACAGCTCTGTACTGTACTGTGGCCTTGTCTCTGTACTACAGCTCTGTACTGTGCTGTGGCCTTGTCTCTGTACTACAGCTCTGTACTGTACTGTGGCCTTGTCTCTGTACTACAGCTCTGTACTGTGCTGTGGCCTTGTCTCTGTACTACAGCTCTGTACTGTACTATACTGTGGCCTTGTCTCTGTACTACAGCTCTGTACTGTACTGTACTGTGGCCTTGTCTCTGTACTACAGGTCTGTACTGTACTGTGGCCTTGTCTCTGTACTACAGCTCTGTACTGTGCTGTGGCCTTGTCTCTGTACTACAGCTCTGTACTATGCTGTGGCCTTGTCTCTGTACTACAGCTCTGTACTGTACTGTGGCCTTGTCTCTGTACTACAGCTCTGTACTATGCTGTGGCCTTGTCTCTGTACTACAGCTCTGTACTGTGCTGTGGCCTTGTCTCTGTACTACAGCTCTGTACTATGCTGTGGCCTTGTCTCTGTACTACAGCTCTGTACTGTACTGTGGCCTTGTCTCTGTACTACAGCTCTGTACTGTGCTGTGGCCTTGTCTCTGTACTACAGCTCTGTACTGTACTGTGGCCTTGTCTCTGTACTACAGCTCTGTACTACAGCTCTGTACTATGCTGTGGCCTTGTCTCTGTACTACAGCTCTGTACTATGCTGTGGCCTTGTCTCTGTACTACAGCTCTGTACTATGCTGTGGCCTTGTCTCTGTACTACAGCTCTGTACTGTGCTGTGGCCTTGTCTCTGTACTACAGCTCTGTACTGTGCTGTGGCCTTGTCTCTGTACTACAGCTCTGTACTGTACTGTGGCCTTGTCTCTGTACTACAGCTCTGTACTACAGCTCTGTACTGTGCTGTGGCCTTGTCTCTGTACTACAGCTCTGTACTGTGCTGTGGCCTTGTCTCTGTACTACAGTTCTGTACTGTACTGTACTGTGGCCTTGTCTCTGTACTACAGCTCTGTACTGTACTGTACTGTGGCCTTGTCTCTGTACTACAGCTCTGTACTGTGCTGTAGCCTTGTCTCTGTACTACAGCTCTGTACAGTACTGTGGCCTTGTCTCTGTACTACAGCTCTGTACTGTGCTGTAGCCTTGTCTCTGTACTACAGCTCTGTACTGTACTGTGGCCTTGTCTCTGTACTGTACTGTACTGTGGCCTTGTCTCTGTACTGTACTGTACTGTGGCCTTGTCTCTGTACTGTATTGTACTGTGGCCTTGTCTCTGTACTACAGCTCTGTACTGTACTGTGGCCTTGTCTCTGTACTGTAATGTACTGTACTGTGGCCTTGTCTCTGTACTACAGCTCTGTACTATGCTGTGGCCTTGTCTCCGTACTACAGCTATGTACTATGCTGTGGTCTTGTCTCTGTACTACAGCTCTGTACTATGCTGTGGCCTTGTCTCTGTACTACAGCTCTGTACTGTACTGTGGCCTTGTCTCTGTACTACAGCTCTGTACTATGCTGTGGCCTTGTCTCTGTACTACAGCTCTGTACTACAGCTCTGTACTGTGCTGTGGCCTTGTCTCTGTACTACAGCTCTGTACTGTACTGTGGCCTTGTCTCTGTACTACAGCTCTGTACTGTGCTGTGGCCTTGTCTCTGTACTACAGCTCTGTACTGTACTATACTGTGGCCTTGTCTCTGTACTACAGCTCTGTACTGTACTGTACTGTGGCCTTGTCTCTGTACTACAGCTCTGTACTGTGCTGTGGCCTTGTCTCTGTACTACAGCTCTGTACTGTTCTATACTGTGGCCTTGTCTCTGTACTACAGCTCTGTACTGTACTGTGGCCTTGTCTCTGTACTACAGCTCTGTACTGTGCTGTGGCCTTGTCTCTGTACTACAGCTCTGTACTACAGCTATGTACTGTACTGTGGCCTTGTCTCTGTACTGTACTGTGGCCTTGTCTCTGTACTACAGCTCTGTACTGTGCTGTGGCCTTGTCTCTGTACTACAGCTCTGTACTATGCTGTGGCCTTGTCTCTGTACTACAGCTCTGTACTGTACTGTGGCCTTGTCTCTGTACTACAGCTCTGTACTATGCTGTGGCCTTGTCTCTGTACTACAGCTCTGTACTATGCTGTGGCCTTGTCTCTGTACTACAGCTCTGTACTATGCTGTGGCCTTGTCTCTGTACTACAGCTCTGTACTGTACTGTGGCCTTGTCTCTGTACTACAGCTCTGTACTGTGCTGTGGCCTTGTCTCTGTACTACAGCTCTGTACTGTACTGTGGCCTTGTCTCTGTACTACAGCTCTATACTACAGCTCTGTACTATGCTGTGGCCTTGTCTCTGTACTACAGCTCTGTACTATGCTGTGGCCTTGTCTCTGTACTACAGCTCTGTACTATGCTGTGGCCTTGTCTCTGTACTACAGCTCTGTACTGTGCTGTGGCCTTGTCTCTGTACTACAGCTCTGTACTGTGCTGTGGCCTTGTCTCTGTACTACAGCTCTGTACTGTACTGTGGCCTTGTCTCTGTACTACAGCTCTGTACTACAGCTCTGTACTGTGCTGTGGCCTTGTCTCTGTACTACAGCTCTGTACTGTGCTGTGGCCTTGTCTCTGTACTACAGTTCTGTACTGTACTGTGGCCTTGTCTCTGTACTACAGCTCTGTACTGTACTGTACTGTGGCCTTGTCTCTGTACTACAGCTCTGTACTGTGCTGTAGCCTTGTCTCTGTACTACAGCTCTGTACTGTACTGCGGCCTTGTCTCTGTACTACAGCTCTGTACTGTGCTGTAGCCTTGTCTCTGTACTACAGCTCTGTACTGTACTGTGGCCTTGTCTCTGTACTACAGCTCTGTACTACAGCTATGTACTGTGCTGTGGCCTTGTCTCTGTACTACAGCTCTGTACTGTACTGTGGCCTTGTCTCTGTACTACAGCTCTGTACTACAGCTATGTACTGTACTGTGGCCTTGTCTCTGTACTACAGCTCTGTACTGTACTGTGGTCTTGTCTCTGTACTACAGCTCTGTACTGTACTGTGGTATTGTCTCTGTACTACAGCTCTGTACTGTACTGTGGTATTGTCTCTGTACTACAGCACTGTACTGTGCTATGCTGTGGCTTTGTCTCTGTACTACAGCTCAGTACAGGACTGGAGGGAAGACACTGACCATGGGAGGAGACTGAAGTTCATATAGGTCCATACATTCTATTATTCAACACAACACGTTATCATAGCAATTAGGCTTCATTTTAACCAAGGAAGTCATTTAGATTCTTACTTACTTATGTCTAGGAATTATTATTTTACAACAAGCTAAAGAAACGTTTGAGTTCTGCAAGTCTTAGTTTTACTGGTGCAGAACAGAACAGCCTGTTAGTGTGAGACACTGCAGGAGAGAGAAAAGGGTGGTGAGGAGAGGAGAAAGAGAAGGGTGGTGAGGAGAGGAGAGGAGAGAGAGAAGGGTGGTGAGGAGAGAGAGAAGGATGGTGAGGAGGGAGAGAAGGGTGGTGAGGAGGGGAGAGGAGAGAGAGAAGGGTGGTGAGGAGGGGAGAGGAGAGAGAGAAGGGTGGTGAGAAGAGGAGAGAGAAGGGTGGTGAGGAGAGAGAAACGGGTGGTGAGGAGAGGAGAGGGAGAAGGGTGGTGAGGAGAGAGGGAAGGGTGGTGAGGAGAGAGAGAAGGGTGGTGAGGAGGGGAGAGGAGAGAGAGAAGGGTGGTGAGGAGAGAGAGAAGGGTGGTGAGGAGAGAGAGAAGGGTGGTGAGGAGAGAAGAGAGAAGGGTGGTGAGGAGAGGAGAGGAGAGAGAAGGGTGGTGAGGAGAGGAGAGGAGAGGGAGAAGGGTGGTGAGGAGAGGAGAGGAGAGAGAGAAGGGTGGTGAGGAGAGGAGAGGAGAGAGAGAAGGGTGGTGAGCAGAGGAGAGAGAGAAGGGTGGTGAGGAGAGGAGAGAGAGAAGGGTGGTGAGGAGAGGAGAGGAGAGAGAGAAGGGTGGTGAGGAGAGGAGAGGAGAGAGAGAAGGGTGGTGAGGAGAGGAGAGGGAGAGGGGTGGTGAGGAGAGGAGAGAGAGAAGGGTGTTGAGGAGAGGAGAGAGGGAAGGGTGGTGAGGAGAGGAGAGAGAGAAGGGTGGTGAGGAGAGGAGAGAGAGAAGGGTGGTGAGGAGAGGAGAGGAGAGGAGCGGAGAGGAGAGAGAGAAGGGTGGTGAGGAGAGGAGAGAGAGAAGGGTGGTGAGGAGAGGAGAGGAGAGGAGAGGAGAGGAGAGGAGAGGAGAGGAGAGGGAGAAGGGTGGTGAGGAGAGGAGAGAGGGAAGGGTGGTGAGGAGAGAGAGAAGGGTGGTGAGGAGAGGAGAGGAGAGAGAAGGGTGGTGAGGAGAGGAGAGAGATAAGTGTGGTGAGGAGAGGAGAGAGAGAAGGGTGGTGAGGAGAGGAGAGAAAGAAGGGTGGTGAGGAGGGGAGAGGAGAGAGAAAGGGGTGGTGAGGAGGGGAGAGAAGTGTGGTTAGGAGAGGAGGAGGGTGGTGAGGAGAGGGGAAAGAGAAGGGTGGAGAGGAGAGGAGAGGGAGGAGGGTGGTGAGGAGGGGAAGGAGAGGACAAGGAGGAGGTGGTGAATCTGTCATGTGAGCCTGGTCAGAGTGACACTGATATCACACAACAGAAGACCTGGCACGGCATCACACACAGAAACAAACACAAATCCCAACTCACTGTTACACACCAACACACACAGAAACAAACACAAATCCCAAGTCCCAACACACACAGAAATCACACCAATCACACACTCAGGAGGGACGTAGAATATTGAGCAAATGTGTGTGTGGGATTGTGTGTGTGGGAGTGTGTGTGTGGGAGTGTGTGTGTCGGAGTGTGTGTTTGTGGGAGTGTGTGTGTGTGTGTGGGGGAGTGTGTGTGTGTGTGGGAGTGTGTGTGTGGGAGTGTGTGTGTGGGAGTATGTGTGTGGGAGTGTGTGTGTGGGAGTGGGAGTGTGTGTGTGGGAGTGTGTGTGTGGGAGTGTGTGTGTGGGAGTGTGTGTGTGGGAGTATGTGTGTGGGAGTGTGTGTGGTAGTGTTTGGGTGTCTTAGTGTGATTACATGTACAAGTTGTCTTCATGTCAATGTAAGTGAGACTTCATCTATTCATTTATTCAAAGGAGGGTGAGGGAAAAAATTCAAGTGACAGTCAAGTGAGGGCCTATGAAAGTAGTGTGTGTGTGTTTCGAGTGTGCGGATGTGTGATTGTGCATATAGTGTGTGTGATTGTAAATATCAGTGTGTGTGATTGTAAATATCAGTGTGTGTGATTGTAAATATCAGTGTGTGTGATTGTGCATATAGTGTGTGTGTGTGATTGTAAATATCAGTGTGTGTGATTGTAAATATCAGTGTGTGTGATTGTAAATATCAGTATGTGTGATTGTGCATATAGTGTGTGTGATTGTAAATATCAGTGTGTGTGATTGTAAATATCAGTGTGTGTGTGTGATTGTAAATATCAGTGTGTGTGATTGTAAATATCAGTGTGTGTGATTGTAAATATCAGTGTGTGTGATTGTAAATATCAGTGTGTGTGATTGTAAATATCAGTGTGTGTGATTGTGCATATAGTGTGTGTGATTGTGCATATAGTGTGTGTGATTGTAAATATCAGTGTGTGTGATTGTAAATATCAGTGTGTGTGTGATTGTAAATATCAGTGTGTGTGATTGTAAATATCAGTGTGTGTGATTGTAAATATCAGTGTGTGCATCACAGGGTCCAGTGGAGTTAAATAATGGATGTCATGTGTGTTTCTTCCTGAGTGATCGGCTCCTCTCCTCTCTGCTCCTCTGAGGAGTGTGTGTCCGTACCGCCATCCTCCATCTGTCTGCACTGAAACGCCCAATTCTGACATAATCGCCTGGAACTGTGAATATTGACGCTGTAGACCCATGGCTGTGGAGCCATATCTGAACCCAGTCCAACTAACATCCTCTGGCTATCCTACCTGTGGGGACCAGCGGCTGGGTTGGGCTGGGGTTCTCATGGGCCTTTTACACTGCAGGGATTTACACCGGTGCTTGAACTAAATCCTAAGACTCAGAGAGACACAGTGGGACAGGTAGGGAGACCCTGAGGAGAGGAATAACGAGCTCCACTCACAGGCCTGGTCCTACCAGACTGCTATAGCTGCTGCAGCCCCATTAGGTCCCCTTCAGGAGTCAGATCTGAGCAGAGTGACTGCAGTCCACAACCAACTACTCACCTCTGAATCACAGACAGGCCAAGCCCAAACTAACCCCGGCAGTCACACACATAACTAAGAGAGAGAGGAGGGGAATTCTCACACACGTGCATGGGAGAATGAAAGCGCACGCGCGCACACACACGGACACACACCCCGGCAGGCTAAACTGGTTGAAACGACGTCACACAAAAAAACCTTGAAGCCATATCAGATAAAAATCAAACATTCCCTCAAAAACAAGATATGAAATGGGGAACGTACTGTTTTTGCTTTCTACACAGTGAGTGACTTCACAGGGCTGTAATTCGGTAGGTCTCTCCACAGTGGTCCTCTATCTCTGTTGCCAAAACACGCATCTGTTGATTTCCTCTTTTCTGGTGATGCATCGCCACGTTGTGCCAGGAGGCGATTCGCGAGTTGATTCGCTGAAAAGCCTCGATTCCAATCTGCCTTACGTCAGGGGCACAAAGGAGGGAGAAACCCACTCTGCCTTACGTCAGGGGCACAAAGGAGGGAGAAACCCACTCTGTCTTACGTCAGGGGCACAAAGGAGGGAGAAACCCACTCTGCCTTACGTCAGGGGCACAAAGGAGGGAGAAACCCACTCTGTCTTACGTCAGGGGCACAAAGGAGGGAGAAACCCACTCTGTCTTACGTCAGGGGCACAAAGGAGGGAGAAACCCACTCTGCCTTACGTCAGGGGCACAAAGGAGGGAGAAACCCACTCTGTCTTACGTCAGGGGCACAAAGGAGGGAGAAACCCACTCTTTAGACGTTTTGGATAGATAAGCCTTCCTTCTAAAAAGGGCCGTGGTACGGGTTTTCATTGACCTTTCGGAGATACGGCTCATGGGTCGGGCAGTCGGAGGCAGTTTCCCATATTGCCGCTCTGTCACCTTGCCAGCTGTGCCAAAATGGATGCCAAACAATTAGGAAGAAGCCGGTGTAGTGGTAGTATTTTAAGTAACAGAGGTAGAAGATTCATTCCTTGGGATTAGCATGTGATTCAAAGACACTTTCTGGGAACATCTTGTCTTGATGATGGGACTGGAACTATAGCTCATCAACTGCCACAAATAAATGGACTGTTACTTAAAAGGAGACTTACATGATGCCTGTCACTGTCCTCACACAGAGAAAGGAAAAGGGGCTCCGTGACATCAGAAATCAGGTGTGTGTATGTATGTGTGTACAGGCGTGTTTCTGTATGTGTGTGTATGTGTCAGCCTGCCACAGTACATGATGTGAACACCAATGGAACATGAGCACAGTAGTCAGTCAGCACTGCCTTGTGTCTTAGTCATACAGGTTATCACTGAGGAGGAGTCAGTCAGCACTGCCTTGTGTCTTAGTCATACAGGTTATCACTGAGGAGGAGTCAGTCAGCACTGCCCTGGATCTTAGTCATACAGGTTATCACTGAGGAGGAGTCAGTCAGCACTGCCTTGTGTCTTAGTGATACAGGTTATCACTGAGGAGGAGTCAGTCAGCACTGCCTTGTGTCTTAGTGATACAGGTTATCACTGCCTTGTGTCTTAGTGATACAGGTTATCACTGCCTTGTGTCTTAGTGATACAGGTTATCACTGCCTTGTGTCTTAGTCATACAGGTTATCACTGCCTTGTGTCTTAGTGATACAGGTTATCACTGAGGAGGAGTCAGTCAGCACTGCCTTGTGTCTTAGTCATACAGGTTATCACTGAGGAGGAGTCAGTCGGCACTGCCTTGTGTCTTAGTGATACAGGTTATCACTGAGGAGGAGTCAGTCAGCACTGCCTTGTGTCTTAGTCATACAGGTTATCACTGAGGAGGAGTCAGTCAGCACTGCCTTGTGTCTTAGTGATACAGGTTATCACTGAGGAGGAGTCAGTCAGCACTGCCTTGTGTCTTAGTGATACAGGTTATCACTGCCTTGTGTCTTAGTGATACAGGTTATCACTGCATTGTGTCTTAGTCATACAGGTTATCACTGAGGAGGAGTCAGTCAGCACTGCCTTGTGTCTTAGTCATACAGGTTATCACTGCCTTGTGTCTTAGTGATACAGGTTATCACTGCCTTGTGTCTTAGTCATACAGGTTATCACTGCCTTGTGTCTTAGTCATACAGGTTATCACTGCCTTGTGTCTTAGTCATACAGGTTATCACTGCCTTGTGTCTTAGTCATACAGGTTATCACTGCCTTGTGTCTTAGTCATACAGGTTATCACTGCCTTGTGTCTTAGTCATACAGGTTATCACTGCCTTGTGTCTTAGTCATACAGGTTATCGCTGCCTTGTGTCTTAGTGATACAGGTTATCACTGCCATGTGTCTTAGTGATACAGGTTATCACTGCCTTGTGTCTTAGTCATACAGGTTATCACTGCCTTGTGTCTTAGTCATACAGGTTATCACTGAGGATGAGTCAGTCAGCACTGCCTTGTATCTTAGTGATACAGGTTATCACTGCCTTGTGTCTTAGTCATACAGGTTATCACTGAGGAGGAGTCAGTCAGCACTGCCTTGTGTCTTAGTGATACAGGTTATCACTGCCTTGTGTCTTAGTGATACAGGTTATCACTGAGGAGGAGTCAGTCAGCACTGCCTTGTGTCTTAGTGATACAGGTTATCACTGCCTTGTGTCTTAGTCATACAGGTTATCACTGAGGAGGAGTCAGTCAGCACTGCCTTGTGTCTTAGTCATACAGGTTATCACTGAGGAGGAGTCAGTCAGCACTGCCTTGTGTCTTAGTGATACAGGTTATCACTGCCTTGTGTCTTAGTGATACAGGTTATCACTGAGGAGGAGTCAGTCAGCACTGCCTTGTGTCTTAGTGATACAGGTTATCACTGCCTTGTGTCTTAGTCATACAGGTTATCACTGAGGAGGAGTCAGTCAGCACTGCCTTGTGTCTTAGTCATACAGGTTATCACTGAGAAGGAGCCAGTCAGCACTGCCCTGGATCTTAGTCATACAGGTTATCACTGAGGAGGAGTCAGTCAGCACTGCCTTGTGTCTTAGTGATACAGGTTATCACTGAGGAGGAGTCAGTCAGCACTGTCTTGTGTCTTAGTGATACAGGTTATCACCGAGGAGGAGTCAGTCAGCACTGCCTTGTGTCTTAGTGATACAGCTTATCACTGAGGAGGAGTCAGTCAGCACTGCCTTGTGTCTTAGTGATACAGGTTATCACTGCCTTGTGTCTTAGTCATACAGGTTATCACTGAGGAGGAGTCAGTCAGCACTGCCTTGTGTCTTAGTGATACAGGTTATCACTGCCTTGTGTCTTAGTCATACAGGTTATCACTGCCTTGTGTCTTAGTCATACAGGTTATCACTGAGGAGGAGTCAGTGAGCACTGCCTTGTGTCTTAGTCATACAGGTTATCGCTGCCTTGTGTCTTAGTCATACAGGTTATCACTGCCTTGTGTCTTAGTCATACAGGTTATCACTGAGGAGGAGTCAGTGAGCACTGCCTTGTGTCTTAGTCATACAGGTTATCACTGCCTTGTGTCTTAGTCATACAGGTTATCACTGCCTTGTGTCTTAGTCATACAGGTTATCGCTGCCTTGTGTCTTAGTGATACAGGTTATCACTGCCTTGTGTCTTAGTGACACAGGTTATCACTGCCTTGTGTCTTAGTGATACAGGTTATCACTGCCTTGTGTCTTAGTGATACAGGTTATCACTGCCTTGTGTCTTAGTGATACAGGTTATCACTGCCTTGTGTCTTAGTGATACAGGTTATCACTGAGGAGGAGTCAGTCAGCACTGCCTTGTGTCTTAGTCATACAGGTATTCACTGCCTTGTGTCTTAGTCATACAGGTTATCACTGAGGAGGAGTCAGTCAGCACTGCCTTGTGTCTTAGTCATACAGGTTATCACTGAGGAGGAGCCAGTCAGCACTGCCTTGTGTCTTAGACATACAGGTATTCACTGCCTTGTGTCTTAGTCATACAGGTTATCACTGAGGAGGAGTCAGTCAGCACTGCCTTGTGTCTTAGTCATACAGGTTATCACTGCCTTGTGTCTTAGTCATACAGGTTATCACTGAGGAGGAGCCAGTCAGCACTGCCTTGTGTCTTAGACATACAGGTATTCACTGCCTTGTGTCTTAGTCATACAGGTTATCACTGAGGAGGAGTCAGTCAGCACTGCCTTGTGTCTTAGTCATACAGGTTATCACTGCCTTGTGTCTTAGTCATACAGGTTATCACTGAGGAGGAGTCAGTCAGCACTGCCTTGTGTCTTAGTCATACAGGTTATCACTGAGGAGGAGTCAGTCAGCACTGCCTTGTGTCTTAGTGATACAGGTTATCACTGCCTTGTGTCTTAGTGATACAGGTTATCACTGCCTTGTGTCTTAGTGATACAGGTTATCACTGCCTTGTGTCTTAGTCATACAGGTTATCACTGAGGAGGAGTCAGTCAGCACTGCCTTGTGTCTTAGTCATACAGGTTATCACTGAGGAGGAGCCAGTCAGCACTGCCTTGTGTCTTAGTGATACAGGTTATCACTGAGGAGGAGTCAGTCAGCACTGCCTTGTGTCTTAGTGATACAGGTTATCACTGCCTTGTGTCTTAGTGATACAGGTTATCACTGCCTTGTGTCTTAGTGATACAGGTTATCACTGCCTTGTGTCTTAGTGATACAGGTTATCACTGCCTTGTGTCTTAGTGATACAGGTTATCACTGAGGAGGAGTCAGTCAGCACTGGCTTGTGTCTTAGTGATACAGGTTATCACTGAGGAGGAGTCAGTCAGCACTGCCTTGTGTCTTAGTGATACAGGTTATCACTGAGGAGGAGTCAGTCAGCACTGCCTTGTGTCTTAGTGATACAGGTTATCACTGCCTTGTGTCTTAGTGATACAGGTTATCACTGCCTTGTGTCTTAGTGATACAGGTTATCACTGAGGAGGAGTCAGTCAGCACTGCCTTGTGTCTTAGTCATACAGGTTATCACTGAGGAGGAGTCAGTCAGCACTGCCCTGGATCTTAGTCATACAGGTTATCACTGAGTAGGTGGGAATCAATGGAACAGGAATGGAACAGACATTTCCTCCACAAGTAACATTTCAGATATAGAATCCATCATTATAACGATACAGTAAGTCTGGAAAAAGCAACACTCCAGACTCAATATGTCAAGGGTTGAAATCACTAGAGAAAGAGAAGTACTTAGCATGACTCAACCCCACTCTCTTCCCACAACGCCAGAGCATCAGCTCAATATTATCAACCAGTGGGTTGTAGGAACCAGATGGCTCACTGGGAGCTTCATGTCAAGGTAGCCCTAGGCTGAACACATGCAGTATCTGAGACAGGGAAACATGTGGCAGGGTCTCAGACACACAGATCATGACCATGTTGCGTGTTCTATGTGTGGGGAGAGATGCACTCTTCTCTCTGGCTCTCTCTGGAGCCACATCTGCAGAAGAGCAATGCTTCACAGCTCATGCTCACTATGGCCTATCAACATCTGTGTCCTGCCCTGTCACTCAAAACCACCGGGCACAGAGCCCAACCCCTTTTCACTTTCACCATGAGTGACAGCCCACGTGGCCAATCACATCAGTTTTATGACCTCAATCCTGTTATTGTATGTCCCTGTTTCTGGAGGAACGTGCCTGTTTTTTCTCCGTTTAGAGAGAGAGAGAGAGAGAGTAAAAGAGAAAGAGAAAACGAAGGAGGGAGAGAGAAGAGAAAGAGAGCGCGACATTGAGAAGCGTCACACCTTCGAAGCAGGCAGGGAGTGGAGACAGTCGTTGCCATGGAAACCCTGGCTGGGCTCTAGTGAG